>NC_080782.1:157346584-158007787 GCF_028018385.1 Neofelis nebulosa | reverse complement strand
CAACATTTATGCATTTTTGAAAGAGAGCAAATGGGGGAGGGCTAGAGAGAGAGGGAGACACAGAATCCGAAGCAGGCTCCAGGCTCCGACCTGTCAGCACAGAACCTGACGTGAGGCTTGAACTCACGGACCGGGAGGTCATGCCCTGAGCCGAAGTCCGAAGCTCAACCCACTGAGCCACCCAGGCGCCTCAGTAACCTAAAACTTTAAAGTTTTCTTTCAAGTCTGCATGACAAAGGAGATGAAGTTCATTGGACATCTAGTTTTTTTTTTTTCCAAATAGGACTGAGTGCTCAAGCATTGATTCCTAAACACAAGGTTTGTCTGCTTTGGAAACAAGGTTCTTTTTCTCAGTTGTCTGCCAGGAGAACCAAAGCTTTCTAAAGCTTTCTAAAGCTTTCTGAAGATCAGGTCTTTGATGACCTCAAGTGAAAACGTGTCCTTGGTAAAGGAGCTAGGCTTTGCTAACAGCTCTATGATGCTACACGTTTGCCTGTAGGATCTCTCATTGCCACCTTCAACCTTGGTTGAATAAATAAAGTTGTAAGGTTTGTAATGACCTGCAATCCTATTTGGGACAGGCTTCATAACCTTCTAAGGTTTTAGCAGACTTTCTCAAGATTTCAATTGTAAATGAAGTCTTTCTGACCAGGTAGGCCTTTTCATTTGGTATGTTAAGTTACTCAGAAAAGCTCTATCAAATGATGGTAAACCTTGGGCTGTACTGCGCAGGTAAATGTTGCAACTACCCCCACTCTACACGCGATTCCTAAAGTGTTCAGTGTTTTGGCATAAGGTCCTCACTTGATAGTCTGATTATTGAAATGTTATGTGTCGCAGAAATAACTGAGTTTCCTCGTCAGCTGCATCCTTAAGGACCTCTCGATTCGGAAAAAGGGCTCTGTGGACAAACACGGGTATTTGATGTCTTTAAGATAAACATGAAAACGGGTAAGAATGTTCAGAATTCAGAATTAAAAAGCTGCAATCAAACTGAACAAGAGTTGGGAACGTGGGACTGAACGAACTGAGGAAGATCAGAGTTTTGGGACTCTTGTCAGAGACACTGCTGGTTCTCTGATGTTTGCTCTTTCTGGTGAAGGAAAGTTCCTCTTAAGATAGCTATGATCTACGGAAATGTCATCAAGAATTCCTTTGTAAGCGGAAGCGTTTATCTTTTCTCTCTACCTAAACCCTCTGACATTCACACCCTCCCAGTGAGTATCCTTTCTCTGGTGACAATCGTACTCATTTGCATAAGTCCTTGGAATGGGACACCATTGGAAATACTGGTTATTTTTACCAAGGCTTTGACTGGGACGTCCTATTTGAGAGCCATGCACAGACTCAGAGGTGTGAGCGTGTAGCTCCAAGGGACCAAGGTTGACTTTGGGAAACATGGAGCCATACAGCCCCTTGGAAATGTTGACCCGATACCTTGCTTCCAGAGTTCCCAGTAGCCTCCCCAGGTGAGTCAAGAATGTCACTTCCTGGCAGGTGCAGGAACCTCAGGATATCTCGGGGACCTCGTGAAGAGGAATTCGCCCAATTCCACAGATATTGCAGGCCTGTCTGACAGAAGTAACTGGCTTGGCTTCTGGCCCGGAGAAGCTACAAAAAGTTCAGTCTGGAGATTCCTGATAAAAGGTTCTGGCAGAGCAGACTTGAAAAGATCCTTATGATCCATCGCTATTCTTGCTGAACTTATGGAAACAATTGGGCCAAGGTTGTTAAAGCTGGACTTGTCCTACGAGTGAATTAGTCTCGATTTGGCCATCTCTGGAAATGAGGGTTTTTACAGAGACAAACTATGTTTCAAGAACGCATCGTTAGGGATGGTAAATCCTAGTTATGATTGTCTTTAAAAGTTTGTTGTTTGCCTAAGCTAGACAACTCGAGGTAAACTTTGTCACAGTAGCACAGGTATGGACTATCTTCTTGCTTGTTATTCTGCGGGAATAATAACCCCATGGGTATATGATTTAAACGACTGGAAGATGGGATGGATTCACCTATCAATAGACAAAGAGGCTAGTGGTTTATTCATCCTTCACTTGAGGCTGGGTTAATTCATAAATCTCTAAGCATGCAAACATGTCCCTCCTAAACCTGATCTGACAGTTACTAGAAACCTACCCCATAGAAACCCAAAAGACCTGGTTTATTCAAAGGATGGAAAGTCGAATACAACAGGGGATTTGACTCCAAAATAAAAGGGCTGCAGTCAAGTTACAGGGGCATTTTTCACGGGCTCCCATATCTAAATGAAACCTGTACCCCCTTTCGCAGGAAATCCATGAGCACACGAATGTGCCTTCTTCTTCCTGTGACCCTGTGAAACACTTGTTCACACCTCTTATGATGATGGCAACTTTCTTTTTCATTCTCTTTTCCCAAGTTCTACTAACAAGTCCTTCTTACAATGGGCCATTCAAAAGGACCACCACAGACATTTGTGGTACAAACCAGAAAGACCAACCTCATTCCTGCTGCCTCTTCCCACTCTCCTCTTAGGATGCTTCCCGCCCGACATCTAACATCTCACTGGCAGCACTGGGAAACACTAAGTTTGTAATTTGCTCTAACCAGTCCCCCCCCCCCCCCGTTTTTCTCGGTTCCAGAAGAGTACCTCTGATTAATTAGCTGATTGCTTACTGAACCAAACAGAGTCTATAGGATGGCTGTACATACATCACTTGTTACACAGTTAAGGCCTTAAATGACTCTCAACATACCATTATAGTGTTAAATACGAACATAACTCGAATGCAGAAAACAGTTCTACAAAATAGAATGGCATATGTGCTAACTGCTGCACAAGGTGTAACTTATACTCTCATTAAAACAAAATGCTGTGTGTACATTCCAGATGACCACAGAAACATTTCTGGATTTCTCACTGACATGAGTACAACATGGGACGACAGTTCCCAAGAAGATACGGGTCCTGTGCGGAACCTCGATGCGACCACGGTTAGGCTAACATGTGCCCCTTTGTGGGTAAGAAAGAGGCACACGCCCCTCCTCCCACCTGTCCCTTTCCACCACCCCCCACTTGGCACTGATCCATCTTGAAATCTGTTTCCTGGATTATTGTTGTTATTGGAGATACTTTACAAAATTCCTCAGTTTTCAGGCAGGAAGAGTGATGGTATTTTACAACGAAACCGTAAGATGCATGCTTACCCGTAGAGACCCAGCTTTGCAGGGAGTGCTGAGTCAACACCTAGGGTCGTGTTTACATATCTGCTGTCTTTTCAGCTCGTTTTAAAGACAAACAAGAGGCTTCTTCTGCATGCAGCGCGTAATGGAAACATCGCTCTACGCTGGGTGACTGAAGACATTTTTAAGCAAGATGTGCACATCATATTAGGATGAACTTTATTTTTACATTGTTGTACAATTCATTCGTAAACTTAAAAAAAAAATACAAACACATAATTTAATTGTTGTCCCAGAACAGATTTTTGTGGTGCTACCTGCCGCTTCCTCTACTCCTGCTCGTGTCGGAAATGACCGTTTCACTGGAACAATTTGCACGACTTGAGAGAAAGGTCCCAAGTGTGTCCTGACAGTGGGGCAGGAGGACACAAACGTCCTGCTCTGCGTCCTGCTGCCTATCCCCGGGGTGGGGGGTGGACGGCAGGCCCCCACAGCGCTGACCCTGTGGCAGGCTGGGGTCTAGAAAGAACAGTCCCACGAGAGCGCCACCCAGGGGGTGGGGGTAGAGCACGGGAAAGCAATCTGTCGGCAGTTTTTGCTTCCCAAAAGAGATTCCGGGCAGCGGGGCTCCAGCCTCCTTGGAAACACTCCCTGGAGACGCTTCCCACGGTAAGTGTGTAAATCAAACAAAGAATGATGAAGCCTTGCTGACCTGAGCCCAACACACTATACAAAGTTGGACACATGGGGAGAAAGGGAATTGGTTCGAGAAGCCCCCTTTCTCTAGATCCGGCCGTGTGGCCACCAGACCACGCTTCAGGACACACGGACGGCAGTTTTGGAAGTAAGGGTTCTGAGTGGGCCGTGGTGCATGAAGGACAGCGATGGAGACAGCACCCCCAACCTGACCCCATCGGCTTTGCTGTCCACCCTTTTTCATCGGTGGTCACCCCTTCAGAAAGGGCAACCTTGTGCCAAACAGCCTGCATCTTCTCTGGAACAACCTCGAGTTTACAGGTAGACTCTACTATCAGTACAGAGGGTGAAGAAAGGCCAACATATTTAATATGTTAACACTTTACTTCAACTATTTGTCAACAGTAACACTGATATAGTTTGCAAATACACAATACATAGAGTGTGGCCTCACACGACTGACGCCAGATGGCATGCAGTACAATTCGACTTCTCTTGGTCAGAACAACAACCTTTAAACCACAAGACAGAGAACTCCTCGGGGAGCCTGATTCTGCAGGAAAACCAAGGAATCTAGGAGCCGGTGGAAGCGGGGAGCCTCCCACCAGCCTGGCCTGGAACAGATGAGACGTACCCGTGCTTTGTACATGTCCCTCCTTCCAAGCAGGTGCCTGGGAGAGAAACACGACACGATGGGAAGATAAAGGTGGGCAGGTTAAAGTCACACTTCTTCCAAAAAAAAAAAAAAAAAAAGGCTAAACTCTAGATTGCTGTATTTGCTCTCTGTGGAGATTAACAAAGTGCTCGGTTTGCAGATTTGCTGGTATGGTGGCCTCGATGATATGACAAAGGGGCGGGTGGGGAGGGAAACAGGCGGGCCCCCCGGCCGGCCCGCCAGGTCGGCTCCCCTCGGTCGTCCTGCCTTCTGGCCACGGCGCACCATGCCGTCCATGGCGTGCGGAGCCTGTGGCCCGAGGAGTCCAGCACTAGCTTCGCCCTTTCTGAAAGGGCTCTCTGCCAGGGCAGGGGCCGTGGGACAGTGATCCGGTCCCACGGCTTGGGAGCACAGCACTGGCAGCTGCAGTGGCTAGAAAGGCTGAAACTACAAAGTACGGCCCGTGGGTGACTCAGTCACAGAACCAGATGCGTGCGGCGCCCGGCCCCGGGGGAGCCGATGGTGTCACCACAACACAGGAGCGACAAGAGGACAGCTGAGAGTCATGTGATGCCCTGGCAGCTAACTGGACCATGGGAAGGCAGCAGGGGCTTCTCTGGCGAGGACCGGCACTCGTCGGCCGGGAGGTGGGGGTCAGAGGGGCCACGGGGAGGACACAGGGGTTGTGCTAGCACATGGCCACATGGAATCACGATGATCGTGGCTACCGCTCAGAAAACAAAATGGGAAACACACACACCACCCTGGGTTGCTACATGCTAGAATCAGCCTTCGGGTTTGGAGCAGTTCCCGGGGGAAACTCACTGGGGTGGGGTGGGGGTGGGGGTGGGGGTAGGGGTGGTGCCTGTGGCAGTTGGAGACAGGATGAGTTAGTTATGGTGTTGGAGAGGTGAGTATGGGAGCTGGCCGCCCTCATGTTGGAGATGAACACTTCTGCCGTGGATGGGTGCCCCCCTGAGAGGACTCTGAATGAGTGTGCATTAAATCATATGCATATAAAAGAAATATGGATCATGGAAATTCACAGTTATCGCAGCCATTAAAGTGTTATTCAGCAAGTCTGTCATTGAGAATAGAATGAGACTTAAATGTTTTCCCAAACAAAAATTGAATGAACTCAACACTACTAAACTAGCCCTACAAGTGATCCTAATGGGGATCCTGTGAGTGAAATGTTTCAAGGACCACAAAGTACCAGAGACATCACTTCAAGCATGAAATCTACAGATAACACAATGACTCTAAATTCATATCTTTCAATAATAAAACTGGATCTAAATGGATTAAATATTCCAATCAAAAGACATAGGGTATCACAATGGATAAAAGAAAACAAAACCCATCTATTTATTGTCTACAAGAGACCCATTTTAGGCCTGAGGACACCTTCAGCTTGAAAGTGAGGTGATGCAGAATCATCTGTCATGCTACTGGGAGTCAAAAGAAGCTAAAGTAGTCATACTTACATCAGACAAACTAGATTTTAATGTTTATTTATTTTTGAGAAAGAGACAGAGACAGAGTGCAAGCAGGGGAGGAGCAGAGAGAGAGGGAGACACAGAATCCAAATCAGGCTCTGGGCTCCAAGCTGTGAGTATGAAGTCTGATGTGGGACTCAAATTCATGGACTGCGAGATCATGACCATAGCTGAAGTCGGACACTCAACTGACTGAGCCACCCAGGCACCCCATACAAACTAGATTTTAAACTTAAGACTGTAATAAGAATGAAGAAGGACATTATATAATAATCATGGGGTCTAGCCATCAAGAAGAACTAACTGTTATAAATGTATATGTACCAAATTCAGAAACACCCAAATATGCAAAATGATTAATCACAAATATAAGCAACGTTAATGGTAAGAATGTGGTAATTGAAGGGATTTTAATACTCTACTTACAGTAATGGACAGATCATCTAGACAGAAAACCAATAAAGAAACAATGACTCTGAATGACACATTGGACCAGATGGACTTGACAGATATATTTAGAACTTTCATCCTAAAGAGGCAGAATATGCATTCTTCTCAAGTGCACATGGAACATTGTCCAAGATAAATCACATATTGGGTCACAAAACAGCCATCAATAAATACAAAACAATTGAAACCATACCATGCACACTTTCAGATCCAATGCTATGAAACTTGAAATAAACCACAGGAAAAAGTCTGGAAAGCCTCCAAATGAATGGAGGTTAAAGAACATCCTACTAAAGAATGAATGTGTCAACCAGACAATTAAAGAAGAAATTTAAAAATATATAGAAATGAATGAAAATAAAACCACAACAATCCAAAGTCTTTGGGATGCAGCAAAGGCAGTCTTTTGCAAAATACATTGCAATCCAGGCCCATTTCAAGAAACAAGAAAAATCCCAAATACAAATCTAGCAGCATATCTAAAGGAACTAGAAGCATAACAGAAAAGAAACCCCAAACCCATCATGAATAAACAAGTTCCTTTATGCCCAGATGAATTGGTTTAGTGTTTAATTTTTCGCGTTTTAAGATCTTCTTCCTATGTTTCCTCTTCTTCGATGATTACCACACTGTCACTTGTTCCCTGCACATATACAACTCTAATCAAGTTGTAGAGAATGCAGATATAATTTCCAGATTCTCCAAATTAACTGCAATTCATGCCTTGCCCCAATACCAAAGTGTCCCCCAGTAATTTTGTTTACAAAAAACATTCGTATTATCTCCTCTGTAAATCAAGTTGTAAATATGTATATTCAAGATATATTCAGTTTATTCTTATATCATGATGAAGAAAATTTTCCAACTGCTGTCAAGTTTCAAGGTGATGGGCAAATTGCCATCACATGAATTCAATATCCATTATATATATATATTCTTTATATATTATTATATTTATATTTATTATTATATTTATATATATTATATTTATATATTCATTATATATATATGTATATATATATATATGTTATTGTAAAAACTCTCCAGAAGATTTCACATCAATTTAGGGTCAGACACTCTCAAGATTCTTGAAATAGTCTAAAGTGCTTCACTTTACCAAAAGGGAATGTTCTTATCTACCAGTAAGGGAGGAATTCTATGAAAGAGCTACCAGGTCAGATTTCCCAGAGAATTTTGAAGCCCATTGGTTTCCTAAAGTCTACCTTCGTTCCTTGAAATGTTTCATCATGCTTGTATTTAGACATCCCTATATAATAATTATTTTGTATTGCCTTAAGTCATCTAGAATTTACAGCATTATGAGATGGCTTTCAATGTTTTCAAATCATAACCCCAAAAGAGTGTCCTCTGGGGTCTTAGCAAGCATAGTTCTACACAATATCCTTTCATGAAATCTCACATAAGATTACACATCCCTTCAGGTGTTTCCACTATAGATTCTACTAAAAACAGACAGAGTATATACTTTGTGTATTGTAGGTACTTAGAATGAGTTATTACATATTTAAGACAAATGTGATTTATTTTTTAAAATTTATTTATTTATTTAGAGAGAGACAAAGACCACATGAGTGGGGGAGGGGTATAGAGAGAGGGAGAGAGAAAGAGAATCCCAAGCAGTCTCCCAACGGTCAGTGCAGAGCCCTACATAGGGCTCAAACTCATGAAACCATGAGCTCATGACCTGAGCTGAAACCAAAAGTCGGATGCTTAACCAACTGAGCCACCCAGGCACTCCAAGACACATGTGACTTATTTTTTTAAAAGGGCATACAGTTTCAGATGCATAATTATGTTAAAGAGGTATAGAATACACAGTATTTGTAATGCAGATTTTTTATACCTTTATATTACATGCTTTTATGAAATTTCATGTAATGAATTACCATTAATAGCTAGATAAATATGAAAATAGGTAGACATATTTTGAGAGATGAAAAGAAAATAATTACTACTGGAAGTACTTTGAGTTTGGATTCAGAATGAAGATGGGTTTGTTCTGTTTTATTGCACAAGAATGTGACAGATAGTTTGGAGTCCAAACTAGATCTAGTTCTAGTATTGCAACTTAGAAATAGAAAAGTTTGGATTACTAAATTTAACTCTATGAATGTTATTTAAGGTAAGCAAACCAAAACCAGAATGAGATATGATATCATACCTGTTAAAATGGCTATTATCAAAATTATAAGAAGTATTGACCAGGATGGAGAGAAAAAGGGATATTTGTGTACAGTTCATGGGACTGTAAATTAGGTGTTCTTCAAATAATTAAAAATAGATATACCATATGATCCCACAATCCTCCTTCTGGGAAGTAAAAATCTATATCTTGAAGCAACATCTGCAGTCCTATAATTATTGCACCATTATTTCTAATAGCTAAGATAGGTAAACAAACTAAGTTTTCATAAACAAATGAATGAATAGAGAAAGTGTGGAATATATATTAAACACAAAAGACTTCACCCAAAAATTGCTAAAACTGAAAAAGAATTCAGTAAAGTTTCAAGATACAAAATCAAAGAACAGAAATCTGTTGCATTCTGTACACAAAAAGCGAAGCAGCATGAAGAGAAAGTAAGAAATTAATCTTATTTACAATTGCTCCCAAAGCAGTAAGATACCTAAGAATAAACTTAACCAACGTAGTAAAAAAACTGTACTGTGAAAACTTTAAGACACTGATGAAAAAATTTGAAGAGGACAAAGAGAAATAGAAAGATATTCCGTGCTCATGGATTGGAAGAAAAAATATTGTTAAAATGTCTATACTACCCAAAGCAATATACACATTTAATGAATTTCCTATCAAAATATTAACAGAAGTTTTCACAGAGCTAGAACAAACAATCCTAAAATTTTTAATGGAACCCAGAAGACCCAGAATAGCCAAAAAGAACTTGAAAAAGAAAAGCAAACTTGAAAGCATCACAATTTCAGACTTCACAGAAAAATAGGTGTGATATTTACCATCTTTATGATAATGATCCAGCAACATCAAGAAAATTACCATCAAATTATTTTCATAAATACACCAGATATGCCTAGATTTATCATCAATATAGTTTCCAAATTATTTCTGTGTACCATTTCCATCTGATTTTCCCAAAGTATCCTTAATTTCTAATGGAGATATTATTATTTCACTTGAAGTTCAATTATACATACAGGAAGTTAAAAGATAAACTACAAAAGTTAAATAGAGAAAGTAAAATTAGTCACAATCTGTGTTTGGAAAAAGAAATTTATAACTAATACATCCTCTATTTCTGTGAATACTTCAATTATTTCTAGATGTCCTTTAAATTTGGATAATCTACAATTGTCCCAGAAACAGACAGATTTTGCTTTTAATCTTTTTTGCCTTTATTATAATTTCAATTTTATGTTTTGAATAAAATTGAGACAAGGTATCATTTAATTAGAAATAACATATTCATTTAAATTAAGACAGTGTATAAGTAATAATAAATTTGCCCTGGCAACCCCATAGCCACTATGCTCATTAGCAAAAATTCATTAGAGAGAACAGAAGGAGATATGTGCTTTCAGTTATGAAATGAATAAATCACAGGAAAAAAGACACAGCACGAAAATACAGTCAATGATATTGTGATAGTGTTGTGATTTAACATGTAGTAGCTACACTTATGGTGAGTGTAGAGTATGTATAAACTTGTCCAATCGCTATGTTGTACACCTGCAACTAATACAACACTGTATGTCAACCATACACAAATAAAAATATAAACAAACAAACAAACAAACAAAGCACACAAAAATCCAAGTAAGAACAAGGGAATTCTACTTTCTACTATTGTTATTTAGGATTTGGACTCTTACATGTTAGTTTTGTTCATCAAATTTTATGTGAGCCATCTAAAATCTATGCCAATATGACTTATCTTATATTTTATGAATACCTTCATTCCTTTCCATTCAGGCAGCGTATTTATGAACTAATTCCAGAATAATTTTGTGTTGTAAAATTTCTGCCACTCCAACTTTACTTAAAATATTCTAATTTTGGACTCAACTAACTCTTACATAGAATAAGTTACTAATTTCTTAAATTGATCACCTTAAAATTATAATGATTTTAATACAAAGTGCCAGAAGGATTAATGCAATGGAATCAACATTTAAATGAGCACATCATATTCTGGCATGAAAATAGCTCTACTTCTGATGAATAGAATTCATTTTTCACATATCATACTAAAGTATTCACTTAGCTACAATTTTTTTCCATCTCCAAAAGATTCATTACAGGCTCTGGGTGCAATGCATCTTCCCTTCCTTAATAAGTATGATTTATATATCAAATATAACTGTTTCAGAAAAGGTATTGGTTTAATTATGGGACAAATACATTCTTTTCACATTTGAAGTGTATTTTGCATCATATAAATATTTAGCATACATTTTGTGACACAGAATTATTATTTTTAAAGTTTCCATATTTTCATGAACATGTCATCATTTAGTATAGACCATGGTGTTATTCAGCAAATATCCAGAAAATAAATTCATAGATAATATCAACCATTGACTATATTATGAATTTTACTCTGTTTTACTGCTAGTTTACAATAGATTTTTAGGAGAAATGCCAATTCTTTCCAGGATTCTATAATGACTTATGTTTTAGGTTTAAGCAGAGGTTAGGGGCGCCTGGGCGGCTCAGTTGGTTAAGCATTTGGCTTTGGCTCATGTCATAATCTCACTGTTCCAGAATAGCGTCACATCCAGCTCTGTGTTGACAGCTCAGAGCCTGGAGCCTATTTCAGATTCTGTGTCTATCTCTCTCTCTCTCTGCCCCTCCCACACTCAGGCTCTGTATCTCTCTCTTTCTCAAAAATAATAAAATAAACATTTTTAAAAAAATAAAGACAGGTACATTTTTAAATACACACGTTTCAGAAATTGATTAATATTCTAATTGTGCACACACACACACACACATGACCTTTCAAACCTATTTCAATTAAATGAAATTTGCTTTTTGAAATCTCCTGCTTATAAGATAACTTAATGTTACAATTGTTTATTTTAATAGTTTAAAAACAGCAATTCTTAATTAATTATAATCAAATTCCTTTAGGTACTTGTAGAGAAGTCTTGTTGCTTATGTAATAAATTAAAATAAAAATACAATTAGGACATGTACCTTTTGTTATCTTCCAATTTAAATTTTTTTGTAATGTTTATCTATTTTTGAGAGAGAGAGAGAGCGGGGGGGAAGGGCAGAGACAGAGAGGGAGACACAATCTGAAACAGGCTCTAGGCTCTGAGCTGTCAACACAGATCCCAACATGGGGCTCAAACTCAGGAATGGTGAGATCATGATCTGAGCTGAAGTGGACGCTTAATTGAATGAGCCACCCAGGTGCCCCTGTTATCTCCCAATTTTAAAATATCACTGGATCGAATAGGCGAGAGTGGTTCTACAGTCATCATATGAATATCTCTTTTCTGAAAAGACTTCCATGAATACTTTTCAAACAAATGTATATATTCAGCTCTTATCCCTGCACTTGACATCTTAGATAATTTTAGTAAGACTCAGCAGCAACCATGATTCCAGCTCTTATTTACCTAGAAATTAAAGATAAGACTTATTTTGTGTGTATGTGTGTGTTCACTTGGGAATGTCCATGAAAATTTGAATAATGTAGTTTAAGTCACTAATAACTCAATATGGCCTCAGGCCAAGATTGGAAAGTTCTTATAATTTATTTAGATCTTTTCAAAGATGTGTCAAGGGTCTATTCAGTCGAGAAACAAATATATTTATTTATATTTTTCCAACATTGTTATATCTCTAAAGTTTTATGAAGTCACAAATTTTATATATTGGTATTCATCAATTGCATAAGAATAATGTATAAACAGGGGCACCTGGGTGGCTCAGTCCACGGGATGTCAGACTCTAAATTTTAGTTCAGGTCATGATCTCACAGTTTTTGGTTCAAGCCCCTCATCAAGCTCCTGCTGTCAGTGTGGAGCTCTCCCTCTCCCTTTCTCTCTGGGTACTCCCTGCGTGTGTGTTCAGTCTTTTTCTCTCTATAAATAAAAAAATAAATAAACCTTAAAAAATATAATGTGAAAACATATTATTTGGCAATTTGTAAAAAAATGCCTTAAAATTAGGTACATTATAATGGAATATGATAAATTTTATATAAACACAGGCAGAAATTTGTAAAATTCTTTAAATTCTTAAAATGTTTAAAATTTGCCTATAAACTTTAATTTAGTGTAGATATTTATTATGAATTATTCTCATTAAGTTAGAAATTGCCATTAAATTATAAAACGTTTTAAATTTTAATACCATTCTCCTTGGTAGACTATTATTTAGATAATATCCAATAATGCATTTTTTATTGCAGATAACACCTTAAATGTTCTTAGGTTTTCTATAGCCTCCAGTATATGCATCAGTGATACATTTCTCTTGGGAAGGGGTACCACTAGTCTAATTTAAGTGTTTTTCCCAAACTTTTTAATTATATATATATATATATTTTGTGTTGGAATTTGTTATATATATATATATATATATGTAGTATTGGAATTTGTTATATATATATATAGTATTAGAATTTGTTATATATATAACATATTTGACAATTTTAACCATCTTTGACTGTACAATTCAAACCATCTTTGTACAATTGAGTGACATACATGCATTCACATTTTTATTCAATCATCATCACTATCCATGTCTACAATATTTTCACCAGCCCAAACTGAAGCTTCTCATCGTATAAACAATACTTCCCCAGTCCCCCATCCTATATCCCGCTAACAATTCTTTCTGTCTCAATTTTGCCTATTTTAGCTAATTCATAAAAGTGGAAACATATAATAGTTTCCTTTTCTGTTTGGCTTATTTCACTTAGACAAATGTTCTCAAGATTCATCTATATTGTAGGATGTATTAGAATTTCATTCATTTTTAAGTGCAAATAATCCATTATGTGTATATATCACATTTTTAATGCATTCCTCTTCCAGTAAGCATTTACCTTTCTCCCTATTGTGAATTATGCTGCTAAACACAAGTGTACACATATCTGCTAGAATTCCTGCTTTCAATTACTTTTTATTTTTTATTTTTTTTACACATGAATTATATTTTTTAATTTTATTTATTTTTTAATATATGGAATTTATTGTCAAATTGGTTTCCATACAACACCCAGTGCTAATCCCAAAAGATGCCCTCTTCAATACCTATCACCTACCTTCCCCTCCCATCCAACCCCATCAACCCTCAGTTTGTTATATATTTAGAAGCATAATTACTAAATCATATAAGTTAATGGTGAACTTTCAGAGAATTGCCATACTGGTTTTCAAAGCATGTGACCATTCTACATTCCCATCAAAAATGTGCTAAGTTTCCAATTTCTCCATATTCTTGCCAGCATTTGTTGTTATTATTATTTATTGTTTAACAATAGCTTACATAATGGGTAAAAGGAATATTTCATTGTGGTTTTTATTTTCATTTCTCTAACACCTAGTAGTGTTGACTGTTTTGTCAATTGCTTATCAGGCATTTGTATATATTCGTTGGAGACATGCGTAATTAAATACTTTACCCATATTTTAGTAACGTTTGTTGTTGAGGTTTATGAGTTATTTATGTATTCTAGATATTTATTTTTATATGATATATTTCCTTCAATTTAATGAGCTTTATTTTCACTTTATTAAAAGATGATTACCAGAGGGGAGGTGGGTGAGGTGGGAGGAAGGTTAAATAGGTGATGCGAATTAAGGACTTCATTTGTGATGAGCAATGAGTGTTCTATGGAAGAGTTGAATCGCCATATTTTACACATGAAATAATATATTACACTGTATTTTAACTAGCTGGAATATAAATAAAAACTTAAAAAAATAAGTTTTCTTTGATGTACAGTATTTTTTTCTTTTTAATATTTAAGAGATCCAAATTTTCTGTTTTTTGTTTCTTTGGTTGCATGTACTTTGGTGTCACATCTAAGAAATCATTGTTAAACAATGTAATTAACATTTTCTCTTATTTTGTCCAAAAATGTTATAGTTTCAGTGCTTATGTTTAGGCTTTAATAAACTTCAAGTTCTTTTTGTATATTAGGTGGGAATACTTTCATTTTATTGCTTTGTGTATAGATACCAAGTTTTCTGAGTACCCCTTTTTGAAATACTGTTATTTCCTCATTGAATGTTTCAGACAACTTTCTTGAAAATAATTTGTTTTCCCATGTGAGAACTTATACACGATATTTATTCAATCCAACTGGTCTTTTTGTAATTTACATTTAATTACCGTAGCTCTTATTGTTAGTTTTTAAATTAAGAAGTGTGTGTCCCTTTGGAAAAATGTCTATTCATATCCTCTGCCCATTTTTAATTGGATCATTTGTTGTTTGAAAGTTGACTCTGATAAGCCTTCTATATATTTTTTTACTAACCAGAGCCAACAGACACATGAAAAGATGCCCAGCATCACTTATCATCAAGGAAATACAAACCCAAACTATAATGAGATACAACCTCACACTTGTCAGAATGGCTAAAATAAACAACATGAGAAACAACAGTTGTTGGTCAGGATGTGGAGAAAGGGGAACCTTCCTGCATTATTGGTGGGAATTCAAACTGATGCAGCTACTGTGGAAAATATAGTGGAGGTTTCTCAAAAAGTTAGAAATAGAACTACCCTACAATCCAGCAATTGCACTACTACGTATCAAATGTCTGTCTGTTTCTGTAATTACTACAAACTCTAAAATGGATATTTATAACATTTCTATTTATTCGTTCATAGAAATCTAACATGATTAAACCTATTAGTAGTTGCACTTTTGTGGGGAGAGAGTAGAAGAGTAGGAGGACTCCCTGCTGCCCCATCCCACAACTACAACAGGAAAACTGTCAAATCATCTTAAATACCCCCAGAAATCTACCTGAAAACTGACAGAAGAAACTTCACAACTAATGGGAAGAAGAGGAAACATCAAAGAAGGTAGGAAGTGTGAAGAAAGGGTTTCAGGAAGAAATAGATCATAAGTGCTGTAGAGGGGATGAAGCCATGGTCACAGAGAGGGCCAAAAAGGAGCACGCAAGGGAATGCACAAGGAAAAGATTTCCCTAAATGCAATGACATGGGAAATGAGCAGCTGAATTTTATGAATTCTTACAACCAGAGGGGCTTAAAGCCTGCAATTTTAAAGGTCACTGAGCTTGCCTGGGATAGGTCCCAGAGGGCAACACCCTGATCCTAGACAGAAGGCAAGCAAACAACACAGGGGCAGATAGCATAGAAACACTGATCTGAAGAGTGCTTGGAGCACACAGTGGGGAGATTATTCACTCTTCTATGAGCTTCCTGAAAGGCAACTTTAATGCGGTCACCTCTTTAGGAACAAAGAAACTGGTCAGTGCCATTTCCCTCCTCCGTCCCTCAGCATAAACACAGAGCCACCCACCAAAAGCAGCACAATTCTGACACTGGCTGACTAACCAGGCCCCATCCTCCTGCTCACTGGTGGAGGTGCCCTTCTCAGTCACATTTGCCTCAGTCTCAGTGCAGCAGGCTTCTCCCCTAGGGGAGCAGCAGAAACCCTTGCCCACATCATGTCTTCCAGTCAGAAAGTTCTGCAGGGTATAAGTTTGGGTGGAGGGAGTGAGAGATCTTATTTCACAAGCAGACAACGGGCACCTAGTTAAGAGTCATAACATTCAGGCCAGCGACCAAACACTGCCCTCAACAGGAAAGGATAGCCTCTACAGACAAGTGGCCTGAAGGACAGAACAGCCAAAATACAAAAGCAGAGTGCACACAGCAAACACTGGAGACACTCCTTGAAGTGCCAGGCCCTGGGCACACACCACATGACCTCTTCTTAATAAGTCCTTTTTTTTTTCAGGAGCAGGGGACATAACTGGCTTTTTAACACAAAGAAGATGGCAGAGACTTAAAAAACTGCATAAGTGGAGGAATTCATCCTCAATGAAAGAACAAGGTAAAACCATAGCCAGAGACCTAAGTGAAAAATACATAAAGTACCACGACTTATGGAAAATTTAAAGCAACAATCATAAAGATATTAACTAGGGGTTGAGAAAAGAATGGGAGATATCAGGGAGACCCTTAACATAAAGATGAAATAATTTAAAAAGAATCAATCAGAGGTGAAGTCTATGGTAAATGAGATTAGAAACACCCTTGGTGCAATGAACAGAAAACTGGAAAAAGCAGAGGAACACATTAATGACCTGAAGACAAAGTAATGGAAATAAATGAACCTGAAGAAAAGAGAGAAAGGAGAATTATGCAATATGAGAAAAGAAACATAATAACACTCATATTACAGACATAACAGAAAAAGAAGAGAGAAGGGGGGGCAGAATATTTATTAGAAGACATAATAGTTGAAAACTTCCCTAATTTGGGTAAGGAAATAGACATCCAGTTGCAGAAGGGAAAGAAGAATCCCATGAAAATCAACAAAAGCATGCCCAAATAAAGACATATTGTAATTAAATTTGCACAAGATAATGATAAAGAACAAAATCTTAGAGCAAAAACAAAGAAATCCTTAAATTACATGGGAAAACCTGTAAGTCTAGCTTGAGATTTTCCAACAGAGACTTGGCAGGCCAGAAGGGAGTGGCATGATATATTCAAAGTGCTGAATAGGAAAAAAATTGCAATCAAGAATACTCTATCCAGCAACACTATCATTAAGAATAGAAGAATACATAAAAAGTTTCCCATACAAACAATAATAAAGGAGATCATGACCACCAAACCAGCCCTGACCAAAATATTAAAGGAAAATCTTTGGATGCAAAGAAGAGAACAAAAGTGACAAAGTCAAAAAAGGATCAGAGAAAAATCACCAGAAACAATAGAACAAGAAATAAAATGGCAATGAATATATATCTCTCAATACTTACTTTGAATATAAATAGACAAAATGCACCAACCAAAAAACAAAGGTTGTCAGAATGGAAGAAAAATAGGACCCACCTATATGCTGCCTGCAAGAGACTCATATTAGACCTAAAGAAATCTGCAGGTTGAAAGAGGGAATGGAGAAATATTTATCCTGCAAATGGATGTCAAAGCAAGTGTGGGAGAGGCAGGAGAGAAGCATCAAGAGAAAAGACTTCAAAAGGGAAGGGCTGGAGAAGGTGCAAGGCCTTAGGACATGTTTACATAGCTGAACACGGCTGTGGCTAGTAAGAAATGCCTAGAGCCATTAACATTGTCCAGGGCTGGATCCTCCTTCACACCTGACTCTTCTTAGTGTTATAGAATCCAATTAACTCAAAATTCAACCTTGAAAAGCTAAACCATTAGATTGATTAACACACTTGCTTAGCTGACTTTATACATGTAGTCTTTAGCAATTATCCTAATAAAAAGAAGCTTCATTCTGGAGTCAGGGCCTCATTCCGACTTTAGTATGAAGACTTTCACTTAACTGTACTTTGTTTGTGGACTCATCTTTTGTGACTCCGGCCATACTCCCTGAAACAAGCAAGCAAGAGAAACAAACTTATATTGGAAAAACTATACTTTACAACAAAGACTATAACAGAGATAAAGAAGGACACTATATAATACTAACGTGGACAATAAAAGAATAAAATTGAATAATTGTAAATATTTATTCCCCAAACATGGACCAAAAAATATATAAAATAACTAATATAAAGGATCTAATTAATAATAATGCAATAATAGTAGGTGGCTTTCATACCCAACTTACATCAAAGGAAAGATCATCTAAACAGAAAGTCAACAGTGAAACATTGGCTTTAAAGACACACTGGACCAGATGGATTTAGCAGATATATTCCAAATATTCCAACCTAAAACAGCAGATTGCACATTATTTTCAAATATGAATACAAGATTCTCCAGAAAAGATCACATATTAGGTCACAAATCAGGATTCAACAAATGTAAAACAATTGAAGTCATGCCATAAAATTTTCTTAAATTTTTTTTTTCAACGTTTTTAATTTTTTTATTTTTGGGACAGAGAGAGACAGAGCATGAACGGGGGAGGGGCAGAGAGAGAGGGAGACACAGAATCGGAAACAGGCTCCAGGCTCCGAGCCATCAGCCCAGAGCCTGACGCGGGGCTCGAACTCACGGACCGCGAGATCGTGACCTGGCTGAAGTCGGACGCTTAACCGACTGCGCCACCCAGGCGCCCCAATAAAATTTTCTTACCACAAAGCTGTGAAATTTGAAATAAACCATAAGAAAAATAAAATATGTAAAGACCACTAATACATAGGGCTTAAACAACATGTTAATAAACAATAAAATGGCTAGCCAGGAAATCAAAGAAGAAATTATGTATATAGATATAGATAGATATGGATATAGATATAAATAGATATAGATATATACACACATGCATATATGTATTTGTATATATTTGTATGTATATATAGTAAATACATATATATTTGTATATTGTATGTATATATATTTGTATATATATCTTGTATATATGTTGTATATATATGTGTGTGTGTGTATATATATATATATATATATATATATATATATATGAAAATGAAATCACAATGGTCAAAAAATTTGGGATGCACCAAAAGTGATCCCTTTAGGGAATTAATATAGCAATACTGTCCTACAACAAGAAGCAAGAAAAATCTCAAACAACCAAAACTTACATCTAAAGAAGCAATACAAAACCAACAAATGAAACCTAAAGACAGCAGAAGGAAGGAGACAATGAAGGTTAGAGGAGAAATAAATGATATATAAACAACAAAAAAAATAGAATAGGATAATGAGACCAGGAGATGGCTCTTTGAAAAAAAAATTAATAAAATAGATACACCTCTAGCCATACTTATCAAAAAGAAAAGAGCAAATACTCAAAACTTGAGGTTGTCTGAATCTTAGTTTCAGCTCAGATCATGATCGCATGGTTAGTGACCTAGAGCCCTGCATCAGGCACTGCACACTGAACGCAGAGTCTGCTTGGGATTCTCTCTTTTCTCTCTCTCTGCCCCTCCCCTGCTCTCTTTCTCTCTCTCAAAATAAATAAATATCCATCAGCAGTGCAAGAGGGTTCCCATTTCTCCACATCCTCTCCAGCATCTATAATCTCCTGATTTGTTCATTTTAGCCACTCTGACTGGTGTGAGGTGATATCTCAGTGTGGTTTTGATTTGTATTTCTCTGATGAGGAATTTACCCAAGGGATACAGGAGTGCTGATGCATAGGGGCACTTGTACCCCAATGTTTATAGCAGCACTTTCAACAATAGCCAAATTATGGAAAGAGCCTAAATGTCCATCAACTGATGAATGGATAAAGAAATTGTGGTTTATATACACAATGGAGTACTACGTGGCAATGAGAAAGAATGAAATATGGCCTTTTGTAGCAACATGGATGGAACTGGAGAGTGTTATGCTAAGTGAAAACAAGTCATACAGAGAAAGACAGATACCATATGTTTACACTCTTATGTGGATCCTGAGAAACTTAACAGAAGACCATGGGGGGAGAGGAAGAAAAAAAAATAGAGAGGGAGGGAACCAAACCATAAGAGACTCTTAAAAACCGAGAATAAACTGAGGGTTGATGGGGGGTGGGAGGGAGGGGAAAGGGGGTGATGGGCATTGAGGAGGGCACCTGTTGGTATGAGCACTGGGTGTTGTATGGAAACCAATTTGACAATAAATTTCATATTAAAAAAGAAAAATAAACAAACAAACCAATAAATAAATAAACATTAAAAAAAACAGACCCAAATAAATAGAATCACAAATGAAAGAGGACAAATAACAACCAACATACAGAAATTCAAACAACTATAAGAGGATATTATGAAAAAATGATATGCCAACAAATTGGACAACCTGGAAGAAAATTCCTAGAAATATACAAACTACCAAACATAGAACAAGAAGAAATAGAAAATGTGAACAGACCAATGATAAGGAATGCAACTGAATCAGTAATCAAAAAACTCCTAAACATAATCCAGGATCAGGTGGCTTCTCGGGCAAATCCTACCAAACCTTTAAAGAAGAGTTAATACTCATTATTTTCAAATTATTCCAAAAATTACAAAAGGAAGTCAAACTTCCAAATTAATTCTATGAGGTCAGCATTACCCTGATACCAAGTCATGTAAGTATACCACTAAAAAGAGAACTACAGACCAATATCCCCAATGAACATAAATACAAATGTTATCAATAAAATGCTAAGAAACAAATTCCAGATATACATTAAAAAATCATTAACCATGATTTGGAGGGATTTATTCTTGGCTTGTAATAGTGGGTCAATATTCACAAATCAATCAATGAGATAGAAAACATTATTAAAAGTAAGGAAAAGAATCCAATGATCATTGCAATAGATGCAGAAAAAAGCATATGATAAAGTACACCACTCATTCATGAAACAACACTCAACAAATTAGGGTTAGGAGAAACATACCTCAATATAATAAAGGCCATATATGAAAAACCCATAGCTAATATCATCCTCAATGGGGAAATACTGAGAGCTTTTCCTCTATGGTCAGGAATAAGACAAGGATGTCCAGTCTCACCGATTTTACTCAACATAGTACTGGAAGTCCTAGCAATTGCAATCAGACAACAAAAAGAAATCAAAGTCATCCAAATTGGCACTCGAAAGACTCCACCAAAAAAACTGTTGAACCGATTCATGAATTCAGCAGTCACAGGTTACATAATCAATGTAAGTACTTTAGTTGAATTTCTATACACCGATAATGAAACAGCAGAAAGATAAATCAAGGAATCAGTCCCGTTTTGAATTGCAACAAAAACAGTAAGACACCTAGGAATAAACCTAATCAAGGAGGTGAAAGGACCATACTCTATAAACCATAAAACACTGATGACAGAAATTGAAGTTGATGCAAGGAAATTAAAAGACATCTCGTACTAATGGAATGCAATAACAAATATTGTTAAAATGTCTACACTACCCAAGGTAGTCTACACATTAATGCAATCTCTATGAAAATACCAATAACATATTTCAGAAATCCAGAACAAACAATCTTAAACTTGTATAAAGCCACAAATGACCCAGAATAGCCAAAGCAACCTTGGAAAAGAAAAGCAAATTTGGACACATCTCAATTGCTGACTTCAAGTTACATTACAGATCTGAGGTGATCAAAACAGTACCGGCACAAAAATAGATAGATCAATGGAACAGGATAAAAAACTGAGAGATGGGCCCAGAAATATATGGTCAATAAACTGTAGAAAGCATGGAAGAATATCCTATGGAAAAAAAATACTGTGTCTTCAACAAATTGCTTTGGAAAAACTGGACAGAGACATGCAGAAGAATGAAACTGGACCACATTCATACACCATACACAAAAAGAAATTAAAAATGGATTAAATACCTAATTGTGAGACCTGAAAACATAAATCTCCTAAAAGGGAATACAGGTATTAACTTCATTAAAATCAGCCCTAGCAACTTCCTATTAGACGTCTCCGAAAGCAAGGGAAACAAAATAAAAAATAAACTATTACGACTACATTAAAATTTAAAAAGCTTCTGCACAGCAAAGGAATCAATCAAAAACATGAGAAATCAGAATAAGTGACACCGGAAGATGGTGCCATAGGAGGACGCTGGGCTCACCACGCGTCCTGCTGATCACTTAGATTCCACCTACACCTGCCTATATAACCCAGAAAACCACCAGAAGACTAGCAGAACAGAGTCTCCGGAGCCAAGCACAGACAAGAGGCCCACGGAAGAAGGTAGGAAGGGCAGAGAGGCGGTGCGCACTACACGGACTGGCAGGAGGGAGCCAGGGCTGAGGGGTGGCCTGCCAGCCAAGCAGAGCCCCCAAGTCTGGCTTGAAAAACCAGAGGGGCCGGACGGAGTGTGTTCCGACAGCAAGCAGGACTTGACATCTGGAAGGTTATAAGCTAACAGCTCTGCTTGGAGAACAGGAGGGCTGCAGGACAACGGGAGGGAGAGTTGTTGAGCCCCAGATGACAGAGCTCACCTTGGCAGGGAACAAAGGCGCTTGCCAGTGCCATCTTCCTCGCCCATCCCCCAGCCAAAATCCCAAAGGGAACCAGCTCCTGCCAGGAAACTTCCTTGCATCTCCAACACCCAAAGCTATGCTTCTGTGGATCCATCCCTCTGGTGGGTCTGACTCCATCCCAGTGGCCCAGGGGCCCTCCCTAAGGGGAACTCAGAAGGAAAAGAGAACTGAGCCTGCCCCTCCCGCTCCTGTGCACCTTGCCTAGCCACCCCAGCTAATACACCAGATCCCCAGCACCACAAGACTGGCAGTGTGCAAGAAGCCCAGATGGGCCACGCCACCCCACAGTGAATCCCGCCCCTAGGAGAGGGGAAGAGAAGGCACACACCAGTCTGACTGGGGTCCCAGTGGTGGGCTGGGGGCAGACATCAGGTTTGACTGTGGCCCCGCCCACCAACACAAGTTATTCAAGACAGCACAGGGGAAGTGCCCCTCAGTCCTGCACCACTCCAGGGACTATCCAAAATGACAAAACGGAAGAATTCCCCTCAGAAAAATGTCCAGGAAATAACGACAGCTAACGAACTGATCAAAAATGATTTAAACAATATAACAGAAAGTGAATTTAGAATAATAGTCATAAAATTAATCACTGGGCTTGAAAACAGTATAAAGGACAGCAGAGAATCTCTTGCTACAGAGATCAAGGGACTAAGGAACAGCCAGGAGGAGCTAAAAAATGCTATCAGCGAGCTGCAAAATAAAATGGAGACAACTACGGCTCGGATTGAAGAGGCAGAGGAGAGAATAGGTGAACTAGAAGATAAAATTATGGAAAAAGAAGCTGAGAGAAAGAGAGAAAAAAAATCCAGGAGTATGAGGAGAAAATTAGAGAACTAAGTGATGCGCTAAAGAGAAATAATATACGCATAATTGGTATTCCAGAGGCGAAAGAGAGAGGGAAGGTGCTGAAGGTGTACTTGAAGAAATAATAGCTGAGAACTTCCCTGATCTGGGGAAGGAAAAAGGCATTGAAATCCAAGAGGCACAGAGAACTCCCTTCAGACGTAACTTGAATCGATCTTCTGCATGGCATATCATAGTGAAACTGGCAAAATACAAGGATAAAGAGAAAATTCTGAAAGCAGCTAGAGATAAACGTGCTCTAACATATAAAGGGAGACCTATAAGACTCGTGACTGATCTCTCTACTGAAACTTGGCAGGCCAGAAAGGAATGGCAGGAGATCTTGAATGTGATGAACAGGAAAAATATGCAGCCAAAAATTCTTTATCCAGCAAGTCTGTCATTTAGAATAGAAGGAGAGATCAAGGTCTCCCTAAACAAACAAAAACTGAAGGAATTCATCACCACTAAACCAGCCCTACAAGAGATCCTAAGGGGGATCCTGTGAGACAAAGTACCAGAGACATCGCTACAAGCATGAAACCTACAGACATCACAATGACTCTAAACCCATATCTTTCTATAATAACACTGAATGTAAATGGACTAAATGCACCAACCAAAAGACATAGGGTATCAGAATGGATAAAAAAACAAGACCCATCGGTTGCTGTCTACAAGAGACTCATTTGAGACCTGAGGACACCTTCAGATTGAGAGTGAGGGGATGGAGACCTGTTTATCATGCCACTGGAAGTCAAAAGAAAGCTGGAGTAGCCATACTTATATCAGACAAACTAGACTTTAAATTAAAGGCTGTAACAAGAGATGAAGAAGGACATTATGTAATAATCACAGGGTCTATCCATCAGGAAGAGCTAACAATTATAAATGTCTATGTGCCGAATACAGGACCCCAAATATATAAAACAATTACTCACAAACATAAGCAACCTTATTGATAAGAATGTGGTAATTGCAGGGGACTTTAACACTCCACTTACAGAAATGGATAGATCATCTAGACACACGGTCAATAAAGAAACAAGGGCCCTGAATGATACATTGGATCAGATGGACTTGACAGATATATTTAGAACTCTGGATCCCAAAGCAACAGAACATACTTTCTTCTCGAGTGCACATGGAACATTCTCCAAGATAGATCATATACTGGGTCACAAAACAGCCCTTCATAAGTATACAGGAGTTGAAATCATACCATGCATACTTTCAGACCACAATGCTATGAAGCTTGAAATCAACCACAGGAAAAAGTCTGGAAAACCTCCAAAAGCATGGAGGTTAAAGAACACCAGACTAATGAATGAATGGGTCAACCAGGCAATTACAGAAGAAATTTCAAAATATACAGAAACAAATGAAAATGAAATGGCAACAATCCAAACGCTTTGGGATGCAGCAAAGGCAGTCCTGAGAGGAAAATACATTGCAATCCAGGTCTATCTCAAGAAACAAGAAAAGTCCCAAATACAAAATCTAACAGCACACCTAAAGGAAATAGAAGCAGAACATCAAAGACAGCCTAAATCCAGCAGAAGAAGAGAAATAATAAAGATCAGAGCAGAAACAAACAATATAGAATCTAAAAAACTGTAGAGCAGATCAACGAAACCAAGAGGTTTTTTTGGTTTGTTTGTTTTGTTTTTTAATAAACAAAATTGATAACCCCCTAGCCAGGCTTCTCAAAAAGAAAAGGGAAATGACCCAAATAGATAAAATCATGAATGAAAATGGATTTATTACAACCAATCCCTCAGAGATACAAGCAATTATCAGGGAATACTATGAAAAATTATATGCCAACAAACTGGACAACCTGGAAGAAATGGACAAATGCCTAAACACCGACATGCTTCCAAAACGCAATCAGGAGGAAATAGAAAGCTTGAACAGACCTATAACCAGCGAAGAAATTGAATTAGTCATCAAAAATCTCCCAACAAATCAGAGTCCAGGACCAGATGGCTTCCCAGGGGAGTTCTACCAGACGTTTAAAGCAGAGATAAGATCTATCCTTCTCAAGCTATTCCAAGAAATAGAAAGGGAAGGAAAACTTCCAGACTCATTCTATGAAGCCAGTATTACTTTGATTCCTAAACCAGACAGAGTCCCAGTAAAAAAAAGAGAACTACAGGCCAATATCCCTGACGAATATGGATGCAAAAATTCTCCATAAGATACTAGCAAATCGAATTCAACAGCTTATAAAAAGAATCATTCACCACGTCAAGTGGGATTCATTCCTGGGAAGCAAGCCTGGTTCAACATTTGCAAATCAATCAATGTGTTACATCACATTAATAAAGGAAAAGATAAGAACCATATGATCCTGTCAATCGATGCAGTAAAAGCCTTTGACAAAATTCAGCAACGTTTCTTAATAAAAACCCTTGAGAAAGTTGGGATAGAAGGAACATACTTAAAGATCATAAAAGCCATTTATGAAAAGCCCACAGCTAACATCATCCTCAATGGGGAAAAACTGAGAGCTTTGTCCCTGAGATCAGGAACACGACAGGGATGTCCACTCTCACCGCTGTTATTTAACATAGTGTTGGAAGTGCTAGCATCAGCAATCAGACAACAAAAGGAAATCAAAGGCATCAAAAATTGGCAAAGATGAAGTTAAGCCTTCACTTTTTGCAGATGACATGATAATATACATGGAAAATCCGATAGACTCCACCAGAAGTCTGCTAGAACTGATACATGAATTTAGCAAAGTTGCAGGATAAAAAATCAATGTACAGAAATCAGTTGCATTCTTATACACTAACAATGAAGCAACAGAAAAAGAAATAAAGGAACTGATCCCATTCACAATTGCACTAAGAAGCATAAAATACCTAGGAATAAATCTAACCAAAGATGTAAAAGATCTGTATGCTGAAAATTATAGAAAGCTTATGAAGGAAATTGAAGAAGATATAAAGAAACGGAAAAACATTCCCTGCTCATGGGTTGGAAGAATAAATATTGCTAAAATGTCAATACTACCCAAAGCTATCTACATATTCAATGCAATCCCAATCAAAATTGTACCAACATTCTTCTCGAAACTAGAACAAGCAATCCTAAAATTCATATAGAACCACAAAAGGCCCCGAATAGCCAAAGTAATTTTGAAGAAGAAGACCAAAGCAGGAGGCATCACAATCCCAGACTTTAGCCTCTACTACAAAGCTGTATTGGCTTTGTAGTATGGTATTGGCACAAAACAGCATGGTATTGGCACAAAACAGACACATAGACCAATGGAATAGAATAGAAACCCCAGAACTAGACCCACAAACGTATGGCCAACTAATCTTTTACAAAGCAGGAAAGAATATCCAATGGAAAAAAGATAGTCTCTTTAACAAATGGTGCTGGGAGAACTGGAAAGCAACTTGCAGAAGATTGAAACTAGACCACGTTCTCACACCATTCACAAAAATAAACTCAAAATGGATAAAGGACCTGAATGTGAGACAGGAAACCATCAAAACCCTAGAGGAGAAAGCAGGAAAAGACCTCTCTGACCTCAGCCGTAGCAATTTCTTACTTGACACATCCCCAAAGGCAAGGGAGTTAAAAGCAAAAATGAACTACTGGGACCTTATGAAGATAAAGGTAACCAACGGAATGGGAAAAGATATTTGCAAATGACATATCAGACAAAGGGCTAGTATCCAAAATCTATAAAGAGCTAACCAAACTCCACACCTGAAAAACAAATAACCCAGTGAAGAAATGGGCAGAAAACATGAATAGACACTTCTCTAAAGAAGACATCCGGGTGGCCAACAGGCACATGAAAAGATACTCAACGTCGCTCCTCATCAGGGAAATACAAATCAAAACCACACTCAGATATAACCTTATGTCAGTCAGAGTGGCCAAAATGGACAAATCAGGAGACGATAGATGCTGGCGAGGATGTGGAGAAACGGGAATGGTTCCTTGCCGTGTTGGTGGGAATGCAAATTGGTGCAGCCACTCTGGAAAACAGTGTGGAGGTTCCTCAGAAAATTAAAAATAGACCTACCCTATGATTCAGGAATAGCACTGCTAGGAATTTACTCAAGGGATACAGGAGTACTGATGCATAGGGGCACTTGTACCCCAATGTTTATAGCAGCACTGTCAACAATAGCCAAATTATGGAAAGAGCCTAAATGTCCATCAACTGATGAATGGATAAAGAAATTGTGGTTTATATACACAATGGAGTACTACGTGGCAATGAGAAAGAATGAAATATGGCCCTTTGTAGCAACATGGATGGAACTGGAGAGCGTGATTCTAAGTGAAATAAGCTATACAGAGTAAGACAGATACCATATGGTTTCCTCTTAGTGGATCCAGAGAAACTTAACAGAAACCCATGGGGGAGGGGAAGGAAAAAAAAAAGAGGTTAGAAGAGAGCCAAAAGAGGTTTGGAAGAGAGCCAAAGCATAAGAGATTCTTAAAAACTGAGAAGAAACTGAGGGTTGATGTGGGGTGGGAGGGAGGAGAGGGTGGGTGATGGGTATTGAGGAGGGCACCTTTTGGGATGAGCACCGGGTGTTGTATGGAAACCAATTTGACAATAAACTTCATATATTGAAAAAAAATATGAGAAGTCAACTTATGGAATGGGAGAAGGTATTTGCAAATGCCATATCCGATAAAGTATTAGTATTTAAAATCTATAAAGAACTTACAGACTCAATACCAAGAATATTTAATAATTCAATTTAAAAATGGGAAGAAAGATCACCTGGGTGGCTCAGTCAGTTAAGCATCCAACTCTGGATTTCAATTGAGGGGATGATTGTGAGGTAAAGCCCCATGTTGGGCTCTGTGCTGAGCGTGGGTCTGCTCTCTCTCCTTCTATCTCTTTCCCTTCCCCCTACTTTCTATTAAAAAATAAAAGATAAATAAAAATGGGCATAAGACGTGAACAGACATCTTTCGAAAGAAGACACACAGAAAGACCACAGACACATGAAAAGATGCTTAATATCAATAATCTTTAGGGAATGCTAATTAAAACTACAGTGAGATATCTCCTCACATCTGTCATAATGGATTGGCTAAAATCAGCAACATGAGAAAGAACAAGTGTTGGCAGGGATGTGGAGACAGGGGAACTCTTTTGCACACTTTTTCGGAATGTAATTGGTGTAACCACTCCAGAAAACAATATTGTGATCCTTCACAACTTAAAAATAGAACTAGCCTGTTATCCAGCAATTGCACTACTGGGTATTTACCCAAATTTTACAAAAAAACTAAATACAAGAGATATATGTGCCCCAATGTTTATAGAAATATTATCGATGATAGCCAAGTTGTGAAAACAGTCCAAGTTTCCATTTTCTGATGAAATCAATAAAGAAGAAATGGTACATAGTTCTAATAGTTTTTTGGTGGGGTCTTTAGGGTTTTCTATATAGAATATTATGCCATCTGCAATTAGTGAAATTTACATTTTCCTTACCAATTTGAATGCCATTTATTTCTTTTCCTTGTCTATTTGCTGTGGCTAGGGCTTCCAGTATTATGTTGAATGAAAGTGGTGAATGTAGACATCCTTGGCTTGTTTTTAAGCTTAGCTGAAAAGTTTTCACTTTGTATCCATTAAGTATGATGTTTTCTATGGGATTTTCATACATGGCATTTATTAACGAGGTATGTTCTCTTTATACGTCTTTTGTTGATTTTTTTCATGAATGCTTTTTATTCTTTTTCTTTTCTGAATTTTTTTATTTCATGAATGCTTTTTTCTGCATCTGTTGAAAATATATAATTTTTAATATTTTCATTATTGATGTGATGTATCATATTCATTGTTTTGCAAATATTGTATCATCCCTGCATTCCATAAATAAATTGCACTTGATCACAGTAAATAATTTTTTAAACGAATTGTTGGATTCTGTTTACTAGTATTTTGCTGAAGATTTTTGCTACTATTTTCATCAGTGATTTGGGCCTGTAGTTCTATTTTTCTTTGGAGTATTTATCTAGGTTTTGTATCAGAGTAATACTGTCCTCACAGAACTAATTTGGAAGTTTTATCTCTTCTTCTCTTTTGTGTAATACTTTGAGAAAGTTTGGTATTGACTATTCTCTAAATGTTTGGTAGAATTCACCTGTGAGTTCTTCTGGTTCTGTACTTTTTTTTTGTTGAGAGTTTATTTTCATTAATGTTCCAATTTCATTGTGTAGTCTACTTTTCTAATTTTTCCTGCTTTTGTTTTGATAGTTTGTTTCGATAGTTTGATAGTATGTCTCTAGGGATTTATCAATTCCTTCTGGGTTATACACATTCGTGGCATAAAATTTTCCACAATATTGTCTTACGATGGTTTTTATTTCTATGATGTTGGTTGTTATTTCTCCTTTATCATTTGTGTTTTTGTTATTTGGGTTATCTCTTATTTACTCATTTTTATGCTTGTTTTTATTTTGTTGAATATGGCTAAAGTTTATCAATTGTGTCGTTTTTTTCAAAAACCAAATTCTGGTTTCTTTGATCTGTGCTATTCTTTAATATCTCATTTATTTTTCTCTAATCTTTATTGTATCCTCCCCTCCTGTTGGGTTTTAGTTTTGTTTGTTCTTTTTCTAGATTGTTCAGTTTTAAGTTTAGGTTATTTATTTGAGCTTTCTCTTGTCTCTTGAGGTAGGCCTGTATTGATATAAACTGACATCTCAGAACCAATTTTGCTGCATCCCAAAATTTTGGACCATTTTATTTTCATTTATTTTCACATATTTTTATTTCTTCTTGGATTTCATAGTTGACCCATTCATCGTTTAGTATCATATTATTCAACCTGTGTTCTCTCCTTATTTTTGATTGTGGTTGATTTATATTTTCATAGCATCGTGGTCTGAAAACGTGCATGGTATGACTTTGATTTTTTTAAATCTTTTGAGTCTTGTTTTATGGCCATATATACCATTTATTCTGGATAATATTCCAAAAAAGTTAAAGCCACTTTTTTTGAAAGATAGATTAGCAGTTTCTCACAAAATTCAACATACTCTCACCATACAATCCATCAATCACACAACTTGGCATTTACCCAAAGGAATTGAAAACTCACGTCCACATAAAAACTGCATGTGGATATTTATAACAGCTTTATTTATAATTGTCAAAACTTGGAAGCAACCAGCATGTCCTCCAGTAGGTGAATGAATAAATAAATCATGGCGAATCCAGACAATGGAATATTGTTCTACAAAAACAAACAAAAAACAAACATAACAAGCAACTATTGAGACATAAAAAGACATAGAGGAACCTTAAATGCATATTAGTAAACGAAAGAACCAAATCTAAAAGACCACATACTGTATAATCCAACTATACAACATTCTTGTACAAAGAGCAGAATATAGAGATAGGGTTGAGGGAGGAGAAAGGGAAAAATAGGTAGAAAACAGTATTTTTTAAGACAGTGAAGCTATTCTGTATGATACCTTAATGATGGATACAGGTTATTATACAGTTTTTTAATTACACAGTATATATAGCACGAAGACGGAACCCTAAGGTAAACTATGGACTGTGAGTGGTTGTGATGTGTCAATGTAGGCTTATCAAATGTAACAAATGTATCACACTGATGGAAAATGTCGATAATGAGAGAGACCAGGAATGTATTAGGAGGAGGTATGTGAAAAATTTCTGTATCTCCCTGTCAATTTTGCTGTGACTCTATAACTACTTTAAAAATAAAATAAAATAAAAAATAAAAAAGACTATAAATGTATACAATTTAACAAATGTTACCAATGAATATCATTCAATATCATAAGTAAAATATTAGAAAATTAAACTATCAGTAGATAAATAAATGCTGTGCATTTTTAAATAATTTTAAATGTGTATTTATTTTTTGAAAGACAGAGTATGAGTGGGGGAGGAGCAAACAGAGAAGGAGACACAGAATCCGAAGCAGGCTCCAGGCTCCAAGGTGTAACAACAGAGCCTAATGTGGGGCTCAGAATCATGAACCATGAAATCATTACCTGAGCCAAAGTTGGAAACTTAACCAACAGAGTCATCCAGGTGCCCCAATAAATGCTCTGTTTTAAGAAAACATTTATAACTACAGAATTCCAAAAATGTTCCAACATTTGGACTAATGCAATAATTATTCATTAAAAAGTTTTGAGTTCATATTGTTGTTAGCTCCTGTTTTAGGTCTGAAATTATAGAAGTAAACAAGATAGGTTTATTACATTAAGAAACTTGCACTTAATAGGGGATTATACAGTAAGTGTATTTATAAATAAAGGTTAAAATGCAAAGTATTGCTAACATTTATGAACTTAAAAAGAACAAGGCAAAATATAGAATGGTAATGGCACTGCTATATTAAAGAGTTTGGTAAGGAAGACCACTTTTATTAATGATATTTGAAAGAGACCTGAATGTGATGAAGTTGAAATCCAGTGAAGGAGAGATATACTATGGATATATCAGAGATGTATCCAATAGCAGATCATGGAAGTTGAAATGATTTGTAGTGATTTACAACTTGTTGGAGAAATTCGAGCAGAGAAATATATCACCTGATTACTGTTTCTAGAGGATACCTCTGGATGTGTCATGGAGGCATTTTAGAAGAAAAAAATAAAAATTGGAAGAGCAGTTAGGAGTTCATCATGGTACCAAAGCAAGAGATAGTGTTGGTGAGCCCAAGGGTCTGCAGGGGGAGCTGTTCGAGAAGTTAGCATATATAGAACCTGTTCTACATATGGTTCTAAGTTAGAGAAAAGCTATGACACCACACCAAATAGGACTACATTTTAGTAAACAATAGAACATAAATTCTTGAAAAACCCTAAATACAAAACATGCACATACAAAACATTTTTGTAGTGCAGGAAAAAATGTGTGTAGTATAATAAATTCCATAGATATGATGAATGAAAAATAAAACACTATCAACATATCCCATGAATATGACCAGGATATTAAACACCAGGTAACATGTATTTTGTTCAACATCTTACTGGAAAGTTGCCATGTATATTATGGTTAATATTCCTGAAACCAAAAATGACATTAACTTTTAGAAAACAAGCAAAAATCAATGTTTGCATAGAATATTGGACCATATAACCTAGAATATGTTTCAATTCACCAGAAAACCATATGAATGCTCAGAAAGTATAATTAATATACACTGTATTAATTTTGTATTAATATCTAAAAATGATTGCCCCTAATTTTTATAAAATTACAATTGTAACAAAATGAATGTATTTCTTAAATATGTATTCAACAAGAAATTTGCAATATTTAAGGAAAAAATTCCCCTGAACTTTATGTAGGAGTAAAAAAGTAAATGTATTATGTTTCAGATGGCAAGGTAGAATATAGAGTATAGGATAGAATATACAATTTTAATTCGTCACCGTTTATTCTATGAAAATTGTAGAATTCTGATTCACATCCCAATTTTTAGGATTCCTTTTGGGGTGTTAATTGGAACATGAAGTGCAGAGATATCACAATGAATCTTCATGTATCAACAACACATTCTCAACAATTATCTACTAAGGAAAATATTGCTCGGTATACTCCCACAATTTATTACCCACTGCACATTTTAAAATAAGTCTCACGGGGCGCCTGGGTGGCTCAGTCTGTTAAGCGTCCGACTTCAGCTCAGGTCACGATCTCGCGGTCTGTGGGGCGTCAGGCTCTGTGCTGACTGACGGCTCAGAGCTTGGAGCCTGCTTCCGATTCTGTGTCTCCCTCTCTCTCTGCCCCTCCCCTGTTCATGCTCTGTCTCTCTCTGTCTCAAAAATAAATAAAAACGTTAAAAAAAATTTTAAAATAAGTCTCACATCACATCATCTTTGCATCTATAAATCCTTCAGAACACATCTTTGACAATATGGGATGCTTTACAACTAATTATTACATAATGATAAAGTCTAAAACAATTAATTACCATTCTTTAATCTTACAATATTCAATATTAAAATTTCAATGATTATTATACACATATATGTAAAAATCAGAATTCATAAGAGTTCTATTAAATACGTTTTTAAGTCTCTTTTAGGCTATCTTATCTTACTCATTTTTAATGTTATCGTTACTATTTTTTGAAGAAACTGAGTCATTTGTACTCTAGATTTTGCAGGTTTCATATCCATGTTGTTGAAGAGCATCATACTTTGTCCTCATATTGTCTGAAAATTATTACAAGTAGTATAAGAGGAAAACCATCTTTATGTACTTACTGTTAGTTACCAAAATACACTATAAAACTGCTCTGAATGAAAAAGTATAGTCCTCATGTAAGAAATAAACAAGTGGAACAGAGAATCAGAAAGGTAAGCCATGGAAATAACATAAATAAATTTGGTATAAAAGAAAGGAGTGTTACAAAAATTAGTAGTAACAATGTGTTATCTACATGCATAACCAGAGCAATCGTAGAGCCAATTTAAAAAAAAAAATAGAGGGGCACTTGGGTGGCGCAGTCGGTTAAGCGTCCGACTTCAGCTCAGGTCACGATCTCGCTGTCCGTGAGTTCGAGCCCCGCGTCGGGCTCTGGGCTGATGGCTCAGAGCCTGGAGCCTGCTTCCGATTCTGTGTCTCCTTCTCTCTCTGCCCCTTCCCCCTTCATGCTCTGTCTCTCTCTGTCTCGAAAATAAATAAATGTTAAAAAAAAAAAATTAAAAAAAAATAGATTCTACACTTACACCAAATTCACAAATTAACCCAAAATGTGTTAAATACCAAAATTTGCATAGTAAACTATATAGGTACTATATAAAATAAATTGGTTGTTTTGTTTTATTATTTTCTGGAAGAGGGAGGAGCGTCACATTATTCACATGACACTAAATAGAAACCATAAAAAACCCACCCATCTCCTATATCTTATAACTAGAAGTTTATGCCTTTTCACCACCTGCACCCATTTGACCTATGAACTTTTATAAATTTTTGATGACAGAATAACATTTGAATTGTTATTTTACTGGTTTATAAAAAAAACATAAATTATATGGAGATACAGACACACATCCCATATAGTATGATTGTACTAAAATATATTTTTTATATTTTAGGGGGAGGGAATACATATTTACATGTATGAATTATGAAACAAATACCTCTGAAAATTTTATTTATTATCACCAAGATTTTGGATATATCCACTTCTTTTCATGCTTGAAGAGATATAAACTTTAAATCTCTTTCCAGAAATATTAATAATGGCTATCCTTTAAGTATTGGATATGCAAACTAGAAAAAAAAAGCACACACTTCAAGCATATTTCATATAATTTTTATGTGGACAGTTAGTTTGGAACACAGTTTTCATTGCCTCCAGAGCATCGTTGTTCCTAAAGCTGTAGATGATAGGGTTGAGTGTGAGTGTGAGAATGGTATAGAATATAGCCAAAAACTTATTCTGGTCTATAATGTGTTATGATTTATGTCTCATATATGTGAAAATAAATGGCCCATAGTACATTGTGATCACAATCATGTGGAAGGAACAGGTAGAAAGTGACTTTTTTTGTGTGTGTGTGTGCTTCTGATTTCATTTGAAAGACAGTAAGGAGAATTTGGACGTAAGAGGCAAAGATGAGGGAGAAAGAGATAGGCAGACAAGTTATGCCACTTACATATAAACTTCTAATTCAAAGGGTGTTGTGCCCACACCAGACAACTTCAACATGTCTGTGACTTCACAGAAAATGGTTTGTGAACCACAGAAGGGAAAGAAGAATGCATAAGCTGTGTGGACTATGGAGTTGACAGTCCCAACAATCCTGGACCCTCCAGCCATGACAATGCAGACATAGTCATTCATAAGAATGGGATAGTGCAGTGGATGGCAGATGGCTACACAGCAATCATAATACATTGCTGGCAGGAGAAGGCACTTACCACAAAGGAGGCTGAGAGAAATATCCAGAAGCCACAACCTACAAATTAAATAGTTCTGCTACCTGACAGGAATTCAGTGACAATTTTGGGAACAATGTTGGAAATACGTAAGATGTCCATTAAAAAACCGATGGCTGAGTGGAAATAGATGGGAGTATGGAGTCTTGAGTCCCCGAGGATAGGGAGGATCATGATTGTGTTTTTTCTTACAGTCATAATAAAAATGATGAATATAAAAGAGAAGAAAACTAGACTCGATGAAAAGTCCCCAAAGAATAAAATCACTGGAAAAAAGAGTTTCATGTCCCATCATGAATTCCCCCCCTTTTTTTCTTAAAATAGAAAAAAAATAGAGCTAAAATGTAGTAAATTTCAGACACGTTTTCATTAGAAGCATAGTAAAATGAGAGTTAGTAATGCATATTTTGCAATTGAAATCAATGGATTCTCAACCAGATTTTGAAGTGGTCTTGTTTTTAATATGGAAATCTATTTAAATCAAGTGATGATATTGGGTATATTGAGTGAGCTCTTAAGTCCATTTAGTCTCAGAATCTTAATTCCCTATTTTTAATGAAGTTCAGTCTTTTCTCAAATGTCACTTTTCCCCAAGAAGCCTACTCTTTAATAATATACTTAAAGTCTCAATATCCTCACTTACACTGTAACTTCCTTAATCTTTCTTGTTGTGCATTCTTTTAATTTTTCTTGCAAATGGCTTTTCATGTTTTAGTATTTAAATGATAAATTTATGAACTGTAATTAGTTTATTGTCATTATAACCCACCAGAATTTAACTTTCCCAATTGGAAATCTTGTTATATCCCTTGTAGAAACTGAATGGCTAGGGGCGCCTGGGTGGCGCAGTCGGTTAAGCGTCCGACTTCAGCCAGGTCACGATCTCGCGGTCCGCGAGTTTGAGCCCCGCGTCAGGCTCTGGGCTGATGGCTCGGAGCCTGGAGCCTGTTTCCGATTCTGTGTCTCCCTCTCTCTGCACCTCCCCTGTTCATGCTCTGTCTCTCTCTGTCCCAAAAATAAAATAAAAAACGTTGAAAAAAAATTAAAAAAAAAAAAAAGAAACTGAATGGCTAGAGCAATGCCTGGTCCATAGTAAGTTGCTCAATAATATTTGCTAAGTACATAAATAAATGAATGATCCATCGAACTCAATTTTCTCTCTCATTTTTTTTTATTTGGGAAAAGCTGTTTCTAAATCTTTCCAAAATATGTAAAAAGTGCTCTTAAAAGCTAACTTAATATATATTTATAATTTGAAATGTTACCTCTATTTAAATGTAAAAAAATAAAAACTTTATTCAGTCAATTAAAAAATATATTTTACTTTGGCCAGTTTTATCAACTTATAAAAATTGAATTATATTTTATTAATTTTTATATAGGTAATTTCAGGAACTTAATGATATTATTTATATATGGATAGGGTCTATTTACTGTTCATTTTTTTTTATGCATAGAAACTCAGTATGGATGATCTATCCCTCAATATAAATAAATACACACATACGTACTTACATAAACAAAGACTTACATATATAGTGGGTACAATTCATAAAAAAAAACACTAACCCATGCTTCTAATCATCAGTTAGTGGTAAGATCATTAAAAATAAATGCAAATATAAAAATATTTGCCATATTTAATAATTAGTTGCAACTTTGAATAAAATGAGCTTTGCTTTTCACTTTTGAAAAGGGAATGTAGAAATATGTCCTTGATAATATGTAAAAAATTTGTATTTTTCTGTATTTTAATTTAGTGAATATTGAGATTCTTCATTATGAAATAAACCTATCAAAACTACTTGAAATGCCCCAGAATATTAACACCGTTCAGATATAACCTTAAGCATTTTAACAGATTATCATTTAAATGAGGTTTACAGACATACACGTTTAAATAGTTCTTGCTGTTTTGACTGGTTTGATCTGCAGCTCAGTAAAATTTTGTATAGATATAGATTCAGAACTGAGGTCAGCAATTCCTCCTATGAATTGTCTGATCATAAATAAATCTCTAAATCTATGAATATTACTGACAATTCAAATTTAATATATCGTTTTCTGAAGTTGTTGACTTTTTCCTACTGCAAGGAATAATTTTGCTCTTGTGATTTTCCTTTAACCTTAATGTTTTACTTTGTTATACTCATCCTCATTCAAAAATTGAAATGGCATCCTAGTGTTAAGAAGTATGGGTAATGTCTGTTTACTACAGAGTCCCCATTACTTAGCAGTCCCTGGCCTATTGTAGGTTCTCAGTGAACGCTTGTTAAAGGAATTACTAACTATGGCCTCTGATATCAAAAGTTTTCAACAATGCACTGATTATATTTACATTTTTAGAGACTTTGTGTTGCCTCCAAAATAATTCCCATATTTTGTCTTCAGATATTGAAAGCACTTCATAATAAATTTCTTAACTACTTCATCATTTTACTTCTACTACTTTGTTTCCAGTTCCAAGAGGCACCTGAAATTTCTACAGCCATCTTTTATGAATTTTACCTTACACAGTCAATCAGGCATTTGTAATATATTCCCATAATGCTAGAATGATGGATAAAATGATATTTTCTATGCCAGAATGTTGAATAAAATCTATTCTTGAATCCCAAAATATACGCTCCAATGTGAGTTTCATAACACTAAGTTAAAAAGTGAAGAAAACCCATGCTACATATGTGGTAAACACTTCTAAATCTGTGCAACTCTTATCCAAAATAAAGTATCTTTTTCTTTACATGGCATTGAAGTTCTTTATATACAATTCAATATTCTCTCTCTCTTCCTCTCTGTCTCTCTGTCTCTCTATCTCTGTATCTCTCTCCCTCTCTCTCTCACACACTCACAAGCATGTGCACATGTGCAAATAATTCCAGTTTCTCCTATCAAGTCATCAAATTGAAAAGCAGACATTTATATAATATGTATACCAAATTAGTCAAATTGTATTATAAAAAATGCCTCTGAAGCTATTTTCATTAAGCTGTCTGCTAAAATCTATTTTAATGTAATTCTTATTGTTTGTATAAAATCTAAAACACACACACACACACAACTAAAACATTTAGTTCTGCTTGGATTATTCTCTACACAGCAGTTAGTCTCCATCCTACCACACGCTGGTGTGCAATTGATTAAAGTTAATCAATTTAACTCCAATTTATCCTCCTACAAATATACTTTTTGTGTAGTTTATGTTATTCTTTCTAGAACACCGTGTTGACCATGCAGATAATCTGCTAGGTAACAATCCATGAACATTCCATTCCATTTACATTAAAAAAAAATAACCAACCAATCAACCAATCAAACCAACAAGCAAAAACATAAAATCTCCCTACCTCTGGTCCCCATTTCCATAGAAACTAAAGTATTTATATTTACATGACAATGTCTTTCTTGCATCTCTGCCACATCCATATTCTTTCTTCCCCATAAACAGTCTTTCCCACCACTTCTAAAATCTTTGAAGTCTTCCAATCTCTAAGGTTCATGTAAAAATATCCTTCTGTGGAGACTTCATTGCTCTCTTTAGACCATTATTCCTTGTTTCTCTTTCTTGCTTAGAACTGGAGAGCTAATTCAGTGCATCCCATTTGATCTATAGCTTCACTGTCTGAGTTTATGTTTGCTCATTGCACCCTGAAGGTGACCTATTCATCCTTTCCTGAACTAGTCCCTAATATTTCCCCAGGTCCCTCTTCTCTCTTTATTAAATGTCACAAATGTCACTGCACCCAGGAAAGAGCATTGTTGATGAGTTCTTTCACATCCAATACACTGAGGTTACTCGGTCCCCAGATGCTTCCAACAAGTCCCTCCTCATTAGTGCCTAACCATTGCTCATAACATTCAGGTTTCTGCTTTAATGTCACTTCTTCCAAACTTACTGAAAGGCAGGAAGTTATGCCCCAATCCAGGATTTTCTTGAAAACAACTGAGAGTTTGCAAGGACAAGTGGAATAAATAGTTTGGGAGGAACAATGGAAATCAGGGAGGTCATCTACGACCTTGAAGTCCTATGTCATGTAGCTTCTGAAGGAGAAGATAGCCACCCTTTGATAGGTGACATGAATTGCTGTGTCTACAGGAGACAACTGGGGAGGGAGGTGATGGGAACATGAGGAAATAATTTTTGTGCAGTGGGAAGGAAGCACTGGACAGACAAGCATTCCTCAAGGAACAGCAGCAGAATACTGGTGTCACAGGGAGAAGGGAGATGGTCTGTTTCAGATTGATTAAAAGTGAGATGAAGCATTTGTTAAAGAAAAAAAATACTACCGTTATTAAGCCTTCCTCATTTTACCCTCCCTCTTAGCATATTTTCTTCCTCTTGTTCAGTGCCTGAGAGCCCACTGTCTATTAAAAGAGCGGTGTATGGCCTCTTACATTAGATAAAAGTTCCAGGAAAGGCCACAAGGCCAACCTTACTTGCTGCAACATTAAGAGTCTCTTAGGTGTTTGTAGAGTCCATGAATGAATCTACTTATCAAACAGACAGCCTACTAAGAGAAGTACACTAAAATATGGATTTGTTTTAGCTAAGTAATTATGCTTATTTTCGATAGTTTCATAAGTCAACTAAATGATCATGAAATAAATTAAATATGAAAGTAAACCTAACAAAAACACTTACTTGTCTTGTACATAGTTATTAAATTTTTGTCATTTATTTATTTTGGTGGAGACAGAGTGCACAGCAGGGAGAGAGGGGCAGAGAGGGAGGGAGAGAGAGAATAAGAACTGGGCCCTATGTTGATGCACAGACCTGGGGCTCAATCTCATGACCCATGAGATCATGACCTGAGCCAAAATCAAGTGTTGGATGCTTAACCAACTGAACCACCCAGATGCCTCTGCCTTATACATAGTTATTATGACAGTTATACATTAATGATAATTTTTTAATGACAGACACTATTTTAAGTATCTAGCCTTTTTTTAGCATCTTACCCTTCTTATTTATCATTGAAGATCTGTATGGTTCCCACAGAGGGTAGACAACATGCCCAAGTTTTCTGGCTTAACCAAGTGTCCAAGTCCTGAAGTTCTGGTGTCAGAACTCACATTCTAGTATACACCATTCCCCACAAATTTTTACCTATTTAACCCAACACAGGGGCTTCCTTTGGTAACATCTCTCTCTTTAGGAAGGGAAAGGTTAGTTAAGTCACATGGGTTTCTGTGTTGTGTGTGTACTAGGGGATGTTCACCCTACTTTCACAACTACCCTTTCCTAACTGCAACCTGTTGAATATCAGATAAGTGAATTCATATCTGTGTGAAGCTGAACAATGAATTTTACACCAATATGCTTGATTCCTTTTTTATTTTTTTTTAAAGCTGAAGGATTTTTTAACGTTTTATTTTATTTTATTTTATTTTTATTTTTATTTTTGAGAAGAGAGAGACAGAGCATGAATGGGGGAGGGGCAGAGAGAGGGAGACACAGAATCCGAAACAGGCTCCAGGCTCTGAGCTGTCAGCACATAGCCTGATGCAGGGCTCGAACTCATGGACCGTGAGATCATGACCTGAGCCAAAGTCGGCTGCTTAACTGACTGAGCCACCCAGGCGCCCCATTGACTCCCTTTTTCAAAAATGAGAACACTGAATGTATCTCATCACATTATGGTAATCATTAAAATGATAACATGAAAGTGAAATGTTAAGTGAAATGCACAAAGTAATTAATGAAGCAATGGCATTTTATGTTTTTTTATTGTTGCTATTTATAGTTATTTTATCATGTTTACCATTTTACTCTATATAAATAAATTTAACTAATTCACTTTATGTATCATGTATATAAATAAAAATTTAACTAATTCACTTTATGTATCATAAAATAACTATATAAATAAAAATATTTAATAAAATCACCATGGTATCAAAGTACGGCTATGTTGAGAAGGGAAAACAAGGCTTAAAATACAAACCTTTTAACTGCATTAAAAATGCTAAAGCAGTTGGGGTGCCTGGGTTGCTCATTTGGTTAAGCATCCAACTTCGTCTTGGGTAATGATCTCGTGGTTTGTGGGTTGGGGCCCTGCGTCGGGCTCTGTGCTGACAGCTCAGAGCCTTGAGCCTGCTTCTGATTCTGTGTCTTCCTCTCTCTCTGCTCCTCCCTTGTTCACGCTCTCTCTCTCTCTCTCTGTCTCTCAAAAATAAAAATAAACATGAAAAAAATTTTAAAAATGCTAAAGTGGGGCACCTGAGTGATTTGGTCTGTTAAGCATCTGACTCTTGATTTTGGTTCAGGTCGTGGTCTCACGTGAGTTCAAGTTCCACAAAGAGCTCTAAACTCCTTTCTCTTTTCTCCTCCTCCTACTCTTGTTCTATCTTTCTCAAAATAAGTAAACATTAAAAATAACAAATGCTGAAGTATGGCATTCAGGTTTGAGACAAGTTCTTCGATTAGTCCTTATTCTGAAGTCTGTAGGTGCCATTTCCAAAATACTACAGGAACATGAAGAACTGTATCTTTCCATGCTCCCTGATGTTATCTTCTCTGATTATTTCTCTTTTACTTTTATGTGAAATAAAAAATACACTTCAGACTAAAATGCCATGAAAAAATTATAAGGACAGGATTAAGTAAAATGGCAAGGGTAAAAATATACAAATTTAACTTCTAAATGTGTTATTTTAAACTATTGTATTTTCTTGCTAATAATTTGGAGAACACACAAATACAAATTTGTAAATGTAGAGATATATTAATATCTATATGTTCATATTTTCCCTTGGAAAAACCAACAACTTCCTTAAAGAATATTGGCTGAATATTATTGATAGTGTATAAGTATTTACCAGTAAAAGATAATAAATATATACTGAATGAGCACCAGAACTATAATTTCTTAACTTATTGTTTATCCTCTTTCTTTAGGAAAAAAATACTAGAGAAAAATATATCAGATTTTCAAAATATGATTTCACCAATGGAATTGAAATATTATGTTTTGATGCATAATTAAAACAAATAAACACTTAAAATTATAATCCTAACCCAATGGACATTGTGGAAGAGATGGGTATAAATACCATTTTTATGAAAATAGTTAATCTTTGAAGATCAAATAAAAGCAAATTTGCCAAAAAACATAACAACAAAATATACAATTGTAGTATTATTTCAACAATTCCAAACATTTTACAAATGTCATGTACTATTTACTAGCAAACTGTGAAATGTTTTTGCTTTGCAAGTATTTGTATTTTTTTTTCAAAAGTAAATATTGAAAGTTCACAAAGAAAGATACACATATGGACAATAAGGTAATGCAAAAGTCCTCAGAATCATTAAACTTTAGGGAAATGCAAACTAAAACCAAAATGAGTTTTTATATCCATACTAGGATAGCTAAAATGAATGAGGTTGACATTATCTACAATTGCTCCCAATGTGGCCAACGGTACTTGGGTAATTTGGTGGCAGGAGTGTAAAATTGAACAACTGTTTTGTTACACTTTTTACTAAAACATTAGTCTTCATCTACCAAATGAAATAAAAACATGATTACAAGGAGGTTAAAGTGGTTTTAGCCTTAACAGTTCCAGGCTGAAAATGGCCCTCATATTTATCAATAAAATAGTGAGTAAACAAAGAGTATGATATTCAGAGAAGGTAATATATTTTAGGAACAAAAAAATAAAATTGTTGAGAAATGTAAAATTGTGGCAGAATCTTTAAAAACAGTAACTTGAGAAAAGAACACAAAATATAAACAATACTGACTTCATTTTTAATTGAAGCAAAATTCTAGAATAGGCCAAACTACAAGATACAGATGCAAATGTAACAGGTGATTGTATCTTGGTTGAGTTGTTTTACTCAAAAATGCCATGAAAAATACTTCTGGTCTGGTGAAAATTATCTTTGTTTAGTGGGATAAGTTACAAGCCCAAATTATTGAAGCTGGTTGAAAGGTAACCTTCAAATGTGGGCATTCTAGTGTTTTGTAAGTTATACCACAATTAAAAGGAAATTAACAGCTAACATTTAAAATGTTTTGACTACTTAAGTTTATTCTTTGAACAAATATTTATTGCATGATGTAGTACAAAAATATTTTAATGATTTGTGATTAACAGATTTTTAACAATCCAAAATTTGATGTGTTAATGACAGCTTACTAAAAGGTCCAAAGCATGATGTGGTGTCAAAATGGATTAAACACACACACACACACAAAGACCCATCATATGTTACCTACAAGAGACATATTTTATACCTAAAGACACCTGCAGGTTGAAACTCAGGGTTAGAGAAATATGTACTATGTAAATGGACATGAAAGAAGAAAGAAAGAAAGAAAGAAAGAAAGAAAGAAAGAAAGAAAGAAAGAAACACTGGAGTAGCAGTACGTCTATCAGACAAACTAATTTTATTTTTTTAGATAAATTAGAATTAAAATAAGACTATAACAAGAGTTTAAGAAGGACACTATGTCATAATAAAGGGAGCTATCCATAGGGAAGATCTTATAATTGTAAATATTTATGCTCCAAACTTGGAGAAACCCAAATATATAAAACAATTAATAACAAACATAAAGAATCTCATTCATAATAATGCAATAATAGTATGGGACTTTAACACCTGACTAACATTAACGTACAGATCATTTAACCAGAAAATCAACAATGGAACAATGACTTTGAAAACAAACTGCACCAGATGGATTTACAGATATATTCAGAACATTTTAACCCAAGGAAGCAGAATACACATTCTTTTCATGTATGCATTGGATATTCTCCAGAATAGGTCACATATTAAGTGACATACTAGGCCTCAACTGGTACAAAAAGATTGAGATCATACCATGAATATTTTCTGACCACCATGCTATGAAAATTGAATTCAACCACATGAAAAAAAAAATGAAAATGTCACATGTACAGGGAGGTTAAACAAAGTGCTACTAAAGAATAAATGGGCCAGTCATAAAATTAAAGAAGAAATAAAAAAAAAATACATGGACAATATAAAAATGAAAACAAGATAGTCCATACCTTTCAGATCCAGCAAAAGCAGTCATAAGAGAGAAGTATACAGCAATATAGGCTTACCTCAAGAAGAAAAAAATAAAATAAAATAAAAAATAAACAACCTAACCTTGCATTTAAAGGAGCTAGCAATAGAACAGCAAATGAAGCCTAAAACCAGCAAAAGAAGGGGAATAATAAAGATTAGAGCAGAAACAAATAATATAGAAATTACAAAAGTGGTAGAACAGATGAATGAAACCATGTGCTGGTACTATGAAAAAATTAATAAAATTTATAACCCCGTAACCAGACATATAATCAAGAAAATAGAAAGGACATAAATTAATAAGATCACTACTGATAGAGGAAAAAAAAAACAACCAACAACACAGAAATTCAATCATTAGAGAATATTATGAAAAGTTATATGCCAACAAATAAGAAAATCTAGAAGAAATGAAAAAAAATTCCTAGAAACATATAACTGCCAAAAGAGAAAAAATAAGAAATATAAAACTTGAACAGACCCATAACCAGAAAGGAAATTGAATCAGTAATAAAAAGTCTCCCAAAAAACAAAAGTCCAGGGCCAGATGGCTTCCCAGGGAAATTCTACAAAACACTGAAAGAAAATTTATAATGAACATTTCTCAAAATATTCCAAAAATATAAATGGAAAGAAAATTTCCAAATTTATCCTATGATGCCAGCATTATCCTGATACTAAAACCCAAGATTCCACCAAAACATAAAACTACAGGCCAATACCCCTGATGAACTAGATGCAAAAATTCTCAACAAAATACTAGCAACTCTAACCCAATAGTACATTAAAAGAATCATTCAACATGATCAAGATGGATTTATTCCTGGTCTGCAAAGGAGATTAAATATTCAGAAATCAAACGATGTGACACACCATATTATAAAAGAAAGGATAGGATTCATATTATTCAATAGATTTAAAAAAATTTTAAGAAAGTACAAAATCCATTCATTATACAAGTATAAACAAAGTAGGGATAGAGGAAACATAACTCAATATAATAAAAGTCATATAGCAAAATCCCACAGCTAATATCATCTTTAATAGGGAAAAACTGAAAGCTTTTCTTCTACAGTCAGGGATAAGTCAGGGACATCCACTATCACCACTAATATTTAACATAGTACTGGAAGTTCTAGCCTCAGTAATCAGACAACAACAACAATAAAAGGCATCCAAATCAACAAAGAAGAAGTCAATGCTTTGAAGATGACATAATACTCTAGAAAACCCAGAAGACCCCAAGAGAAATTTCTAGAACTGATACACAAATTCTAGAAAGTCACAGGATACAAAATCAGCATGCAGAAATCTGTTGCATTTCCACACAATAATAATGAATCAGCAAAAGACAAATAAAAAAACCAGTCCCATTTAACTTCACCAAACCATAAGATACCTAGGACTAAACTTAAACAAATAAGCAAAGTTGTATTATGAAAGCTATAAAACACTGATGAAAAACACTGAAGATAAGACAAAGAAATGGAAAAATAGTCCATGTGTTGGAAAAGCAAATATTGTTCAAATGTCTATAATATCCAAAGCGATCTACACATTTAATGCAATCCCTGTCAAAATACCAATAGCTTTGTTCACAGAGCTACAACAAACCATCCCAAAATTTATATAGAATCACAAGAGATCTCAAATAGCCAAAGCAATCTTGAAAAAGAAAAGCAAACTGGAGGCATCACAAATCTGGACCTTAAGTTATATTACAAATATGTAGTCATCAATAGATAGATTAATGGATCAATCATCTATGGAACAGAGTAGAAAACCCAGAAATGGACCCACCACTGTATGGTCCACTAATCTTTGACAAAGCAGGAAAGAATATCCAATGGGAAAAAGAATATCTCTTCAACAAATGGTGTTGGGAAAACTGGACATTAACATGTGGAAGAATGAAATTGGACAACTTTCTTACACCATACACAAACATAAATTCATAATGGGTGAAAGGCCTAAATGTGAGACAGGAAACCATCAAGGTTCTGGAGGAAAACACAGACAGTAACCTCTTTAACATTAGCCATAACAACTTCTTCCTATAAATGTCTCCTGAGGCAAAGGAATCAAAATCAACAATGAACTATTGGGGTTTTATCAAAATAAAAATCTTGTGCACAGTAAATGTAATAATCAACAAAACTAAAGGTAACCTAGAGAATGTGAGAAGATATTTGCAAATGACATGTCTGAAGGGTTACTATTCAAAATTTATTAAGAATATATAGAACTCAACACTGAGAAAACAAATATTCCAGCTAAAAACTAGGTAGAAGACATGAATAGATATTTTTCCCAAGAAGGCATACAGATGACCAACAGACACATGAAAAGATGCTTGACATGACTAATCATCAAGAAAATACAGATCAAAACCACAATGAGATTTAGCCTCACACCAAGTAGAATGGCTAAAATTAACAACTCAAGAAACAACAGATGTTGGTGAGGATGTGGAGAAAGGGGAATCCTCTTACTTTGTTGGTGTGAATGCAAATTGGGCAGCTGCTTTGGAAAAAGAAGGAAATTCCTTAAAAAGGTAAAAATAAGACTACTCTATGACCTAGAAATTGCACTACTAGGTATTTACCCAAAGTATAAAAAAATACAGATTTTGAGAAATACATGAACCCCAATGTTTATAGCTGCATTATCAACAATAGTCAAATTATAGAAGCATCCCAAATGTCCATTAGCTGATTAATGGATAAGAAGTGGTATTGGTATAGATAGATAGATATATAGATAGATAGATATTATATAGATATAGATATAGGTATAGATATAGATAGATATGATTTAAATAGATATACATAGATGATATAGATAGATATAGATATAGATAGGTATACAATGGAATATTACTTAGTGATAAGAATGGAATCTTGCTGTATACAGAGATGTATAATGGAGCTACCGTGAATTTGATAAGTGAAGTAAGTCAGTCAGAGAAAGAGAAATACCACATGATTTCACCTATGTAGAGTTTAATAAAAAAGAAAAGATGAACTTTAAGAAAGAAAACTCTTAATTATACAGAACAAACTAAGTGTTACTAGAGGGGAGGTGGGCAGGGGATGGGTTAAATAAGTGGTGGACTTTGGGGCGCCTGGGTGGCTCAGTCGGTTGAGCGTCCGACTTCAGCTCAGGTCACGATCTCGCGGTCTGTGGGGCATCAGGCTCTGTGCTGACTGATGGCTCAGAGCCTGGGGCCTGCTTCGGATTCAGTGTCTCCCTCTCTCTCTGCCCCTCCCCTATTCATGCTCTGTCTCAAAAATAAATAAATGTTAAAAAAAAATTAAAAAAAAGAAAGTGGTGGACATAAAGGTAGACACTTGTTATAATGTGCATTGGGTGTTTTTGTAAGTGATGAATCACTAGATGCTACACCTGTAACTAATACTACACTGTATCTAACTAACTGGAATTTAAATAAGAACATGAAAACAACAAACTTTTAAGATTTTTAAAATAATTATACATGAAAAAAGAAAAAAAATCCAAAATACAGAGTTGTGTCTATATTTCAAATAAGACAGTAACAATTATAGATATAATAAATATACCTTTTATCTAGGAACTCTCACAGAATTCATTTGTGTAACATTGAAATTTGGAACAGATCAATGGAATGTTAGTAAGGATTTAAATAGCACACGGACCCATATACTTTCTTAGAGCTCCCTTGACTTCACCATTCCTTAGACTATAGATGAGGGGGTTCAGTACAGGGATGAAGATAGTATAGAACACTGACACTACTTTATCATGGTTAGCTGACCTGATGGTTAGGATTTAGGTTGCATATAGGTAATAATGGCAGCTCCCTAAAATAGTCCCACCACAGAGAGATGTGAGGAGCAGGTGGTAAAAGCCTTTTGGCCGGCTTCTCCAGAACGCATCTGGAGAACTGCAGCAAGGATGAGACTATAGGAAATCAGAATGAGAGAAAATGGGACCAGGAGCAGTAACACACAACATACATACATTATATACTCAAAGACAAACGTGTCATCACAAGCCAAATTCACCAGACTAGGGGCCTCACAGAAGAAATGATTGATTTCAGGTGCATAACAAAATGAAAAACTCAGGGTAGTAGCAGCCTGCATGAGCCCATCAGCTGCTCCCAGGAACCAAGACCCCACAGTCATTCTCAGGTATATTTGCCAGTTAATGAGGATGGGGTATCACAGTGGGTGGCAAACAGCCACATACAGGTCATAGGCTGCTAAGAGGAAGCACTCGCCCCCTCCCAAAGTGAGAAAGAAGATCTGCAACCCACAGCCAGCAGGGAAGATGAGCTTCTTTCCGGTAAAGTAGTCAGCAGCCATTTTGGGCAAGATGGTAGAGACCAGCATCATGTCCATGAGGGAAAGTTGGCTCAGTAGGAAGTACATGGGTGTGTGGAACTGGGAATCCTGTGAATCAAGAGGATCATGAGGGAATTGCCCATTAGGGAGGAGAAGGCAGTTTTCAGATCCATCACAAACAGAAATAGATTGGCTTCTCTGTGGTTAAATAGTCCTAGGAGAATGAAATCTGAGGTGGTTCCCATTTTTCATGATTTCAAACAGAAGTGACACTGGAAATGAGGAAATAGATGGCAGTTTTCATCATTTACAGTGCTCTATTTCAATTACATTTCTTTTTTCATAAAAAGAACATGTGAAGATGTTAAACCTATTCCAAATATTCACCTGTGATTGCAAAATCTTTTTGACTTGGGCATGAAATTAATTTCACCAATTTTTCATTTTCATTATAAACACTTCTCATGGTTAGTTTGCTTAATTGGTACAATAAACATATTTCTTGATATACTGAAAGTATTTTTTAAGCATGTCTTTGTGCTATTGATATTAATATAATGGAGAAGTCAGATATTCAGTTTGTCATTTATATTTTTGTTTGCTTTTATCATGTATGGTCAGTATTCTTAGAAGCTGAATTAAATTAATGTGCTCAGCAATATAAAAGATAGATAATTGTTAATGAGAGCTATGCATACCTAACTTACCACAATTTATTTCAATCTACCAAATCTTGTAATTTTTCCTGACACGGAATAATCTGGGAAGGCATTTTTACTTTCCAAAGCAGAGAATCTATATTCTTAGTTGTAGAAACTGGAAGGAATTCGTCTGTAGATAGAAACATAACTTAATTTGGAATTGTTAGCATATTTAGTTTGACTTTATCAAGTTATACACTGAACACAATAATTACCTTCTTAGAATATTTTTCCCTGGTACAAGACTGTAATACTGAATGCAACATTTCATTAACTGTAGAAAGGGATTTTGTATAATGATACTCTTTCCCCTTATCTTCAAAGTCTGAGACACAATCTTGTTTCGGTAAACAAGAGAAAATAAAATTTATTAGTATCCAATACAGAGATAAATTCATTTCTTCTTCAGTACCACCTGAATCTAAATCTCTAAAGTCATTTTCATTTCCGATCTGCTAGTACTGAAATTGTTCCAGCGCTATTGCTGAATTAGCAGGACCATATTTGAAGAGATGAAGATGCTAATTCAATCCCACAGACGTGGTCTAATTCAATGGTGGCTTGACAGGAGACCGCCTTTTCCACAGTCATCCGATTTGCCCACAATTTAAATATGCCTCCAAATACTGGAATGTCAGTCAAGACAGGGAAAGACAGTGCAAAAATCTCACTCAGTCTCTAACTCTATTGCTTAAGCATCATCATTGTCTGACAGTATTCTACATTAGGATTTCGGTTGATTGTTTCAAAGTTAAACATTTTGGAAAACAAACATCCTCTTCACTGCATTTCCAAAATTTTGTCATCTCCTTCATATATGTAACACTTTCACTCTGTACACCTAGTAACTGTGTAACTCCTTAATTATGGATGTTTCTACTGCTTTCCTGCAGGACCTCAAAACCCTCCTCATTTCTTTGACTTGAAGCCTTCTTATTTTGATTATTCTAAACTCTCTAATTCATGAAGAATAATAAAACATGCTTAAAAGTCAATCTATAATTAAATTTTTTAATGTTTATTTTCATTTTTGAGAGAGAGAGACGCAGTGTGAGTGGGGGAGGAGCAGAAAGAGAGGGAGACACAGAATCTGAAGCAGGCTGCAGGCTCTGGGCTGTCAGCACAGATCCTGATGCGGGGCTCAAACCCACAGACTGTGAGATCATGACCTGAACTGAAGTCAGATACTTAACTGAGCCACCCAGGTATCCTCAGTTTGTAATTTAATAACTGCACAGTTTTGAGTAAGTTTCTTAAAATAACTTTTGTTATCATCTTACCCATTTTTATATATACTGTTACTCCAGTGACATTATGTATATTCACATTATTCTGCAACCATCACCTATATCTATCCCCAGGACTCTTCATAATCTATAACTGGAACCCAGTACCATTAAACAATGATTTCTTGATTCTCCCTGCCCCTGGGAACTGGCAACCACTATTCTTCTATTCTGGCTCTATAAATTTGACTACAATAGGATTTTTAGATTAGTGGGATTATACAGTGGTTGTCTTTTTGTGATTGACTTGTTCCACTTAACATCAGGTCCTCAAAATTCATCCATGCTGTGACACGTGTCAGAATTTCCTTCCTTTCTAAAGTGAATAGTATTCCTTTTGTATGCATATACAACATTTTCTATTTTAAGTAATTCTATCTATGGACATTTAGGCTGCTACCATTCACTTTGATTGTATATTTAAGGGTAAAGTTAGTGGAATTTTTGATTTTTTAAAAATTTTTATAATGTAAATAGATATAGTAAAATAATACAGCTATTTGAACTATTTTTTTCTTCCCTTTACATACATGCAAGAAAGCTGTATATGTGATTAGAGATTCATCATGACTAAATTTTTTATTATGCTTAGCAAATACTTTTTCTTGTAAAGTTTATAATTTTGTTTTTTTTTATATTTGGAATTATTAGTGCTTAAGTTTTGAATGAAGATAGGCTATGTATCTATGAATTATTTTAAGGTGAAATATATATAAAAACAATCCATTATCATGAATTTAATTGTTTATTCAACATGCTATTTTGTTTATAGTATTTACTAGTAAGATCAACTAGTAGGAAATTATATTTTTCCAAGAAATAATAATGTTAAATTATTTATGGTATTAAAATTCTTAACTGTATTTTCATTTTATTCAAGAGACACAATGTTTCACCAATGTTAGTAAACCCACACAAAGAGAATTCTAAGGGATAATTCTTAACTAATGACTATTCATACAAAGTGGCTGAAAATCCAAATGAGAAATTAACTTACCCTTCAAATAAAATATCTAAAATGGCATTAAGTGGAAGAATAAAAGCTCAACACTCTCTAGTTTAAAACTGAAAAATTTAGTACTCTGAACAAATATTTTTCCTTTATTCTCTCTGGTTTAAAACAGATACCATTTCTTATGTTTTCAGTTTTTCACTTAGAATGGTGTTGAAATTGGGATATCTTTAAATTATAAAACAATGTGTTTTTCATACTCCTCTTTTTTTCTGATAGTGTAATCACAGAAAACTTATAACATGTTGATATTTTTCCTTCTGTAGTTTTCTGAGACCTGTTACCCCATCTTAACATAAAAAAAATGTAACTTTTTTTTCCCTCAGAATACTGGGATGATTAATCAATCTGTTCTGTTAAAAATAAAATAATAGCTGCTAAATCGCATATTTGAGTAAACTGACAAATTACTGCAAGAGTTTTAATGTGGTGATTGTGCCAGCTAGCATACCTTTTAGTTTTTTATATTGTGGGATAGAAAATTTTATTTGTAAAACTACATAAACAAAGTAATGTAACTTTGGATTTTCTGGAGTCCAGAACTAGTAAACAAACCACTAAATATTAGATATTTCTGTGACCTACTACATAGATGAAAATGATGACCTCAACAAGCTGGCTCTGTAGCCCCTCCGAGCAGGATCATCCTAATGCATCTCTCTGGGAGGAGGAAGGGTGTTATAGTCTGACAGCATCAAACTCACTCATATCAGTGTCTAGACTTCCCTATTAAGGGGTGTGACCTAATTGATATCTTATGTTAAAAATACTATCTTATTAGTATAGCAGACCTTCGTAAGTCTGAATCTTTGGATGACAGAAATGTGTAATTTTCAAAGATTTTAAAGATTCTCAGTCTCCTACATTCTTTCAGAAATCTGTGATTCATTAAATTTAAAATAAGAATCTTCTACAAGTGAAATTAAAATGTAAATAAATTTCCTTGAAAAAGAATGATTTAAAAATACATTAAGAAATGAAGTAATGTGATACTTGCATTACTTGTAGAAACTTTGATGGGGGGAAATACAGAGTGGATTATTGAGAGATTAGCTTTTGTCAAAAACAGTAATTGAAATGAATAATTAAAAATCTCATGGTAGGATTTAGCCATTTTTTTTCTTTTTAAACTTAATTTGATTGCTGTGTTATCAGTTTGCTAGCTTGAATCTATATGATTTTATTTTCTTTTACTTTATGTTTGTTAAGTTATAAATATATGATAATAGCAACAACAGAACAGAATGCATTTATTATGTCAAGCACTTTGCAGTTTGAATCTACATGGGTTGTTTTCAATGATTTTGTTATTGTTTATACTATATATTTTCAGCTTCCAAGCAAACCTTTTTTTCTTGGCTACATTTTTACTACTCCACTTGCTTTGGCTTGTCTAAGAATATGTAGAAGAATAGGTGATGGGTTTTAAGGAGTGCACCTGTGATGAGCACCAAGTAAGGCATGGTTATGTTCAATCGCTATATTGTACTCCTGAAACTAATGTTACACTGTATGTTAGTGACTGGAATTTAAAACTTTTAAAAAATGTTTATTTTATTATTTTTTAGAGAGATTGAATCTGAAGCAGGCTCCAGGCTCTGAACTGTCAGCACAGAGCCCAACACGGGGCCCAAACTCACTTGAGATCATGACCTGAGCTGAATTCAGATGCTCAACAGACTGAGCCACCCATGTGCCCTAAATAAAAACTTGTAAAAAGAATATATGTAAGGATCACATTCCACAATTGTAAAATTAAAATCAAAATCTCTCATGGAATAGTTGATGGAAAATGTTGTCTCTACAGATGTGAGATAACATAATTACTTAATTCATGTGAGATGTAAGAATTGCTATTTTTTTGTTGTTTAGGAGGGAAGCACATTATGCATTTTAGTTAAATTTCTGCCTGTGAATGTTCAATCTTATCAAGGTGGTAATCTTACTCTGATTTAGAACATAACTGACCACCTTAGTGAAATCTACATTAAGTTAAACTATATTATTTTTTTGGAAAAAGCTACAAATTCCTAGCTAAGTCTAAGAAGCACATTATAGACAGGCAGTATATCAAGTTTCAAGTTAGAGTGAAAATATAATTTTAAGGAAATATTTATATTTTTTTGTTTTGAATTTTACTGTGCCTAGGACCACAGGGCCATCAAAGCAATGTTCTAGTAAAACAGAGTTGCCACTCTCTGATGGGGCAAATAGACTGTGCACTATGTAGATCAAATGTTCTTCAGATTCCCTGAGGACAAGAGAACGAGGAACAGATAAGCTTCATGCCACAGGAGGAAAGACACATATCACTAAGAACTCTATAAGAAAATTACAATGAATTTACAATGAACCTGGTTATCTAAATTGAGATTAATTTAGGAATATTTATAAATGCGTGAACATAATTTTGGGAAACCTAAAGAGGTTGTAACTAACCTCCATTTTAGCGAAAAAAGAAAGTTTTGCCACCACTCCCCTTGAAAGTATGTGGGGATGGAATAGTTTCCAGACTACACATAGGCATCAAATAGCAGATACAGGAAGCCACAAACCAGTAGGAAGTAAGCAAAGGGAATAAATATGACTCTCTTTTTAAACCAGCCCCATGGGGCACACTTGTAAGAAAGATTTTGTTATGCAGGACATTTATTGGGGACTATTATAAAGATCAATACCCATACAATAAAGGAAACATAATTGGGTACAGGGAGATGTTGGACTGTAGGGTAGTCACAACCAAGGTCTCAGCTACACTGAGGAGAGTAGGGGTCTCACAAAAATACTGATTGAATGGGGCCTGCTACCAGGAAGGGATGATGACCTTTGTCTAAACAGTTTTCCTCAGCCAAGATCAAAGCTTGTACTCTTAATAGCTAGAGGAACAAGTACTTAATACCTGTAGGAAAAGAGGAATATAGGACACAGTCACTTAAGACAAACTCCATGAGCTACACTCCATCAGATGGCAGAATGAAGGGGACTCTCAGATATCATTCACACAGGTTGGCTTCCTATAGCAGAGTGTAGGTGGATCATATGATAGAATACCAAGAAATATCTAGCAAGAATGACTAGTTCAATAAATATAGTTTCTTTCCAGCATAAAGACACAAAGTAGTTTGACATTTTCCCACAAGGAACATGCTGGCATAAGGAGCTCAAAACATCTGCTGGCAGATCTAATTTTTGGTTTATAGGAACTGTTAATATGTTTCTGACAAAAGCATCATTCCTCAACTGGGAACCTGCATCTCTATCGAAAAAGCAAAGGTAAATATGATGGGCAGCATATATTTCCCATATGGTTCAAGCGTAATGAGAAGGATACTCCATAACAAAAGGGTCCCTTACTGCCAACTCAGACTCTGCAACCAACAACTCTCCAAAGATCTCAGGTCTTTGATTTCTCTAGTGTGCCCTTGCTGTGTCCTATGGATTCAACTGCATTTCCCCAAGTTGCTATAATCTGTACTCTAAACCCAAATGTGATGGCATTTAGAGGTTAGGTCTTTGCAGAAGTCAGTAAGTTTATTATTACATATTATAATTATATGTTATATATTAATATGTTACATATTAATGTATTATAAAATATAATTATTATGTATTATTAAAATATATAGTATATTATTATATATTATAGAATACATTGTATTAATATGATATACTATTATATTATTTCACATATTCTTTTTTATTTTATTGCACTTTATTTTTATTTTAAATTTGAGTATAATTGATACACAATGTCACGTTAGTTTCAGGTGTACAATTTAGTGATATGACAAGTTTTTATGTTATGCTATGTTCACAAGTGTAGATACTCTTGGTGCTATTACATAACTATTAAAATATCATTGGCTGTATTCCTTATACTGTATTCTTCTATCCTGTGACTTCTTCTTTCCATAACTGGAAGCCTGTGTCTTTCACTCTTCTTCACTCATTTTTACCATCCCCCACCCACTTTTCCTATGGCAACCATCAGTGTCTTCTCTGCATTTATAGGTTCTATTATGGTTTTATTTTTATTCATTTTTCCCTAGATTCCACTTATGAGTGGAATTATATTGTATTTGTCTTTCTCAGTCTTATTTGTTTCATTTATCATAATACTTTCTCCATCCATCCATGTTGTCTTAAATGGCATGATTTCAACCTTTTTTATGTCTGAGTAATACTCATTTTTAGAAAGTATTTATTGTGAAAAAGAAAAAGAGAGCATGAGGGAGGGAAGGAGAGCGAGAAAAGAGGGGGCATGGGGAGAGTACCAAGAAGGCTCTGTGCTGTCACTGCAGACCCTAACGTGGGACTTGAACTCAGACCTGTGAGATAACAACCTGAGCCGAAATCAAAAGTCGGATGTTAGTCACTGAGCCATCCAAGTACACACATTTGAGTAATATCCCATTGTGTGTGGGCATACGTGTGTGTGCACACGTATGGGGTGTGTACCCCATATTCTTTATCATCTATCTATTGATGGACACTTAGGTTACTACCACATCTTGGTTATGGTAAATAATGCTGCAATAAACATAGCGGTTTGTATATCTGTTCAAATTAGTGCTTTCATTTTCTTTGGGTAAATGCCTAGTAGTAGAAGTATTGAATCATATGGTATTTCTATTGTTAATTTTTGAGAAACCTCCATAATGTTTTCCACAATGGGTACAACAATTTGCATTCCCACAAGCAATGTACAAGAGTTCCTTTTTCTCCACATCCTTGCCAACATTTGTTATTTATTGTCTTGTTGATTCTAGCTATTCTGACAGGTGTAAGGTGAGATCTCTTGTGGTTTTATTTCCATTTCCCTGATAATTAGTAATGTTGAGCTTGTTTTCTTGCATCTGTTGGCCATCTGTATGGTTTGTATGTTTCCTTTGGAAATATGTCTATTCAGGTCCTCTGCTCACTTTTATTCACATTATTTTTCCCCCTGGTGTCCATTTGTATGAATTTTTAAATATATTTTGGATAGTAACCCCTTAATAGATATATAATTTGGAAATATCTTCTCCCATTCAGTAGGTTGTTTTGTTGATGATTTTCTTCACTATTAATTTTCTGTAAAATTTTGGTGTAATTCAAATAGTTTAATTTTGCTTCTGCTCCCTTCTCTGAACAAAGTCCCTATGCTGATTTCAAACAAATTATTAACTATGTTATCTTCTGGGAGTTTTATGGTTTCATGTTTCATACTTAAGTCCTTAATCCATTTTGACTTATTTTTTGTGTGTTGTGTAAGAAAATTGTCCAATTTCATCCTTTTGCATTTAGCTGTCCATTTTTTCAAGCACCATTTATTGAAGAGACTGCCTTTTCCCTATTGTATATTGTTGCCTCCTATGTCATAGATTAACTGACCACGTAAGCATGGGCTTTGTTTTGGGTTCTCTATTCTGGCCCACTGATTTATGTGTCTATTTGTGTACTAGTACAATTCTCTTGATTACTACAGCTTTGTAAAGTATCGTGATATCTGGGATTGTGATGTACCCAGCTCTCTGCTCTTCATTCTCAATTTGCTTTGACTACTCACGGTCTTTTGTGGTTCCATGTGAATTCTAAAATTATTTGTTATATATCTGTGAAAAATGTTATTGGTGTTTTCATAGGGATTATATTAAATCTGTAGATTGCATTGGGTAATATAGTAGTTTTAACAGTAATACATAAGCATGTAATATATTTTCATCTGTGTCATCTTCAACTTCTTTCATCAGTGTTTTATACTTTTCAGAATATATAGGTCTTGCACCACTTTATTTAATTTTATCCCTAGATATTTTATTCTTTTGGGGGAAATTGTAAACAGAATTTTTTTTTAATTTCTCTTTCTACCATGTCATTACTATGTTTAAAGACCCAATTAATTATTGTGTATTAATTTTGTATCCTGAAACTTTAATGAATTAATGTATCACTTCTAATAGTGTTTTATTTACGTTTTTAGGGTTTTCTATGTATAGTATTTTGTTATCTACAATCGATGGCACCTTAACTCCTTCATTACCATTTAGATAACTTTTATTTATTTTCTTGACTGATTGTTGCAACTAGTAATTCTAGAACTATGTTGGCAAGAAGGTGGCAAGAGAGAGCATTTTTGTCTTTTTCTTGATGTTTAAGGAAAATTTCAGTTTTTAACAATGGTATATGATGTTAGCTGTCTTGCTGTTGTTGTCATTATATACTTGTTTCTTTTTGTATATGGCCTTTATTATGTTGAGGTATGTTCCCTCTAAACCCACTTTGTTTAGTTTTTATTATGAATGAATGTTCTATTATAAATGAATTTTTGTTAATTTTTTTCTCTGAACTTACTGAGATGATCACATGATTTCTATTCTTTGTTTTGTTGATGTAGTATATCACATTGACTGATTGCAAATACTGAACAATTAGTCCATCCTTGGTATACATTTCACTTGATCATGGTGAATTATCACTTTAATGTATTGTTAAATGTGATTTGTTGATGTTCTGCTGAGGATTTTTGCTTCTGTGTTCAATTGGGGTATTGGCCTATATTTTTCATATTTTGCAATGACTTTGTCTAGTCTTGGTATTAGGGTAATATTGGTCTAATAGAATTAATTGGAAGTTTTATAGTTTTATTTATTTATTTATTTATTTATTTATTTTAATATGAATTTTATTGTCAAATTGGTTTCATACAATACCCAGTGCTCAAAAAGGTGTCATCTTCAATACCCGTCACCCACCCTCCCTTCCCTCCAACCCCCCCATCAACCCTCAGTTTGTTCTCAGTTTTTAAGAGTCTCTTATTTTTTTTTGGCACCATCCCTCTCTAACCTCTTTTTTTTTCCTTCCCCTCCCCATGGGTTTCTGTTAAGTTTCTCAGGATCCACATAGGAGTGAAAACATACGGAATCTGTCCTTCTCTGTATGACTTATTTCACTTAGCATAACACTCTCCAGTTCCATCCACGTTGCTACAAATGGCCAGATTTCATTCTTTCTCATTGCCACGTAGTATTCCATTGTGTATATAAACCACAATTTCTTTATCCATTCATAGGTTGATGGACATTTAGGCTCTTTCCATAATTTGGCTATTGTTGAAAGTGCTGCTATAAACATTGGGGTACAAGTGCCCCTATGCATCACCACTCCTGTATCCCTTGGAGAAATTCCTAGCAGTGCTACTGCTCAGAGATAGGGTAGATCTATTTTTAATTTCTTGACGAACCTCCACACTGTATTCCAGAGTGGCTGCACCAGTTTGCATTCCGACCAACAGTGCAAGAGGGTTCCTTTTTCTCCACATCCTTGCCAGCATCTATAGTCTCCTGATTTGTTCATTTTAGCCACTATGACTGGCATGAGGGGGTATCTGAATGTGGTTTTAATTTGTATTTCCCTCATGAGGAGCGACGTTGAGCATCTTTTCATGTGCCTATTGGCCATCTGGATGTCTTCTTTAGAGAAGTGTCTATTCATGTTTTCTGCCCATTTCTTCACTGGATTATTTGTTTTTCGGGTGTGGAGTTTGGTGAGCTCTTTATAGATTTTGGATACTAGCCCTTTGTCCGATATGTCATTTGCAAATGCATTTTCCCATTCCGTTGGTTGCCTTTTAGTTTTGTTGATTGCTTCCTTTGGAGTGCAGAAGATTTTTATCTTCAATAGATCCCAATAGTTCATTTTTGTTTTTAATTCCCTTGCCTTTGGAGATATGTTAAGTAAGAAATTGCTGTGGCTGAGGACAGAGAGGATTGCTTTCTCCTCTAGGGTTTTGATGGTTTCCTGTCTCACATTCAGGTCCTTCCTCCATTTTGAGTTTATTTTTGAGAATGGTGTAAGAAAGTGGTCTAGTTTCATTTTTCTGCATGTTGCTGTCCAGTTCTCCCAGTACTATTTGGTAAAGAGACTGTCTCTCTTCCATTGGATATTCTTTCCTTCTTTGTCACAGATTAGTTGGTCATATTTTTGTGGGTCTAATTCTGGGGTTTCTATTCTATTCCATTGGTCTGTGTGTCCGTTTTGTGCCAATACCATGCAGTCTTGATGATGACAGCTTTGTAGTAGAGGCTAAAGCCTGGGATTGTGATGCCTCCTGCTTTGGTCTTCTTCTTTAATATTACTTTGGCTCTTTGGGGTCTTTTGTGGTTCCACACAAATTTTAGGATGGTGTGTTCTAGCTTCGAGAAGAATGCTGGTGCAATTTTGATTGGGATTGCATTGAATGTGTAGATAGCTTTGGGTAGTATTGACATTTTGAAAATACTTATTCTTCCAATCCATGAGCACGGAATGTTTTTCCATTTCTTTATATCTTCTTCAATTTCCTTCATGCACTTTCTATAGTTTTCAGCATACAAATTTCTACATCTTTGGTTAAGTTTATTCCTAGGTATTTTATGCTTCTTGGTTCAGTTGTGAATGGGATCAGTTTCTTTGTCTTTCTCTTGCTTCATTTTTAGTGTATAAGAATGCAACTTATTTCTGTACATTGATTTTGTATCCTGAGACTTTGCTGAATTCATGTATCAGTTCTAGCAGACTTTTGGTGGAGTCTATTGGGTTTTCCATGTATAATATCATGTCATCTGCAAAAAGTGAAAGCTTGACTTCATCTTTGCCAGTTTTTTAAAAATTTTTTTTTAACATTTATTTATTTTTGAGACAGAGAGAGACAGAGCATGAATGGGGGAGGGTCAGAGAGAGGGAGACACAGAATCTGAAACAGGCTCCAGGCTCTGAGCTGTCTGCACAGAGCCCAACGCGGGGCTTGAACTCACGGATCGCGAGATCATGACCTGAGCTGAAGTCGGCCGCTTAACCGACTGAGCCACCCAGGTGCCCCTATCTTTGCCAGTTTTGATGCCTTTGATTTCCTTTGTCGTCTGATTGCTGATGCTAGCACTTCCAACACTATGTTCAACAACAGCGGTGAGAGTGGACATCCCTGTCGTGTTCCTGATCTCAGGGGAAAGCTCTCAGTTTTTCCCCATTGAGGATGATGTTAGCTGTGGGCTTTTCATAAATGGCTTTTATGATGTTTAAGTATTTTCCTTCTATCCCAACTTTCTCGAGGGTTTTATTAAGACAGGATGCTGAATTTTGTCAAATACTTTTTCTGCATCGATGGAGAGGATCATACAGTTCTTTTCTTTTAGTAATGTGATGTATCACATTGATTGATTTACGAATGCTGAACCAGCCCTGCAGCCCAGGAATGAACCCCACTTGATCATGGTAAATAGTTCTTTTTGTATGTTGCTGAATTCAATTTGCTAGTATCTTATGGAGAATTTTTGCATCCATATTCATCAGGGATATTGGCCTGTAGTTGTGTTTTTTTTGCTGGGTCTCTGTTTTAGGAATCAAAGTAATGCTGGCTTCATAGAATAAGTCTGGAAGTTTTCCCTCCCTTTCTATTTTTTGGAACAGCTTGAGAAGGATAGGTATTATCTCTGCTTTAAATGTCTGGTAGAATTCCCCTGGGAAGCCATCTGGTCCTGGACTCTTATTAGTTGGGAGATTTTTGATAACTGATTCAATTTCTTCACTGGGTATGGGTCTGTTCAAGTTTTCTCTTTCTTCCTGTGTGAGTTTTGGAAGTGTGTGGGTGCTTAGGAATTTGTCCATTTCTTCCAGGTTGTCCAGTTTGTTGGCATATAAATTTTCATAGTATTCCCTGATCGTTGCTTGTATCTCTGAGGGATTGGTTGTAATCATTCCATTTTCATTCATGATTTTATCTATTTGGGACATCTCCCTTTTCTTTTTGAGCAGCCTGGCTAGAGGTTTATCAATTTTGTTCATTTTTTCAAGAAAACTCGCTTGGTTTAATTGATCTGCTCTACAGTTTTTTTTAGAGTCTATATTGTTGATTTCTTCTCTGATGTTTGTTATTTGTCTTCTTCTGCTGGGTTTTGGGTGTCTTTGCTGTTGTGCTTCTATTTCCTTTAGGTGTGCTGTTAGATTTTTTATTTGGGACTTTTCTTTTTTCTTGAGATAGGCCAGCATTGCAATGTATTTTCCTCTCAGGACTGCCTTCGCTGCATCCCAAAGCATTTGGATTGTTGCATTTTCATTTTCATTTGTTTCTGTATATTTTTAAATTTCTTCTGTAATTGCCTGGTTGACCCATTCATTCATTAGTAGGGTGTTCTTTAACCTCCATGCTTTTGGAGGTTTTCCAGACTTTTTCCTGTGGTTGATTTCAAGCTTCATAGCATTGTGGTCTGAAAGTATGCATGGCATGATATCAATTTTTATACTTATGAAGGCCTGTTTTGTGACCCAGTATGTGATCTATCTTGGAGAATGTTCCATGTGCACTCTAGAAGAAAGTATCTTCTGTTGCTTTGGGTTGCAGAGTTCTAAACTTATCTGTCAAGTCCATCTCATGCAGTATATCATTCAGGGCCCTTGTTTCTTTATTGATCCTGTGTCTAGATGATCTATCCAGTGTTTAATTGTAGTATTAAAGTCCCCTGCAATTACCACATTCTCATCAATATGGTGGCTTATGTTTGTGATTAATTGTTTTTTATATTTGGGACTCCAGTTTTCGGTGCATAGACATTTATAATTGTTAGCTCTTCCTGATGGATAGACCCTGTAATTATTTTATAATGCTCTTCTTCATCTCTTGTTACAGCCTTTAATTTAAAGTCTAGTTTGCCTGATATATGTATGGCTACTCTGGTTCTCTTTTGACTTCCAGTAGCATGATAGATAGTTCTCCATCCCCTCACTTTCAATCTGAAGGTGTCCTCATTCATTTAACCAATACCCTGCTCTACCCATGTTAAAAATAGAATTACTGTATGATCCATTAATATCACTATTTAGTCAAAGAAACAGAAATACCAATTTGAAAAGATATATACACTCCTGTATTTATTACAGCATTATTTACAATAGCCAATACGTGGAAGCAACCTAAGTGTTTGTCAACAGGCTAACCGATACCATATCTACCTTATCTAGGTTGCTATATATATATATATATATATATATATATATGTGTGTGTGTGTACATACATATGTATATATATATATATATATATATATAGAGAGAGAGAGAGAGAGAGAGAAACAGAAATACCAAAATACCAATTTGAAAAGATATATGTGTGTATATATATATATATATATACCCAGAGAGGTTTTGTTTTGATTACTGATTCAATTTAATTGCTAATAATTAGTCAATTCAAATTTTCTTGCTGTTCAGTATTGGAAGATTGTACCTTTTTAAAAGGGATTTATCCATTTAGTTTGGGTTATCAAATGTGTTTCCATATGCTATTTCCTAGCAGTCTCTTTGAATTCTTTGTATTTCTGTGGTGTTATTATTTCTTAGCTTTAGTTTCTGATTTTACTTATTTCTATTCTCTCTCTTTCTGTCTCTCTCTGTCTCTGTCTGATGGATGTGATTAAAGTATTAACAATTTTGTTTTTCATTTCAAAGAACAAGCTTTTGTTTTCATTGATTTTTATAAAAAAGTCATTTCTGCTCTGTAATTTATTGTTTTCCTTGTACTGACCTTGGATTTTGTTTGTGTTTTTCTTTTTCTAGTTCTTTTAGGTGTAAGATTATATATTCGAGATTTTTCTTGAGGTATGCTTTACCACTATAAATTTCTTTCTTAGAATGCCTTATGTTCTCTCTTCAAAGTTTTGAACATCATGCTTTCATTTTCATATATCTCCATGCGTTATTTTTAAAATTCATTGATTTCTTTTTGAGCCATTGGCTATTTAGGAACTTATTTTACATCCATGTGTTTTTATTTTCATTCCATTTTTTTCCTCATAATTGATTTCTAGTTTCACTCTTTTATTGTTAAGATAAATGCATAATATGATTTCAACCTTTTAAAATTTATTGAGGCTTGTTCTATCGTCTAAGATGTGGTCTATCCTTACGAATGTTTTTTGTGTACTTAAAAATATGCCTTCTATTGTTTTTGGAGAGAATAATCTGTATATATCTGTTAAGTTTTTCTGATCTAATGTGTCCTGCAATTACACTGTTTCCTTATTAATTTTCTACCTAGGTAATCTATCCACTTATGTAAGTGGGCTGTTAAAGTCAACTACTACTTTGTATTACTATCAATTTCTCAATTTATGTCTGCTATTATTTGCTTTGTGTATTGAGGTACTTCAATGTTAAGTTCACAGATATTTAAAATTTTAATATCCTTTGGTTTGATTGGCCACTATATTATTATGTAATGACATTCTTTTTCCATTTTTATAATATTTTGCAGGCTCTTTTGTCTAATATAATGATCACTACCATGGCATTTTTAACATTTCTATTTATATGGTAACGTTTTTTCAATTATTTCATTTTCCATCTTTAGGTTTCTTTAGATCTAAAATGTTTATCTTGTAGGTCACACACAGATGTGTCTTGTTTTTTATCCATTCTTCCATCCTGTCTTTTGATTAGAACATACAGACCATTTACATTTAAAATAATTATTGAGTTGGAGATAAGATGGTGGAAGACTAGGACAACCCTAAGTTTGCCTCTTCCCTCAAAAATACCTAAACAAATATCAAATCATTCTGAATACCCAAGAAATGGATTAGAAGTCTCAGATAACAAAGCTGAGCACCGACAAACCAGAAAAGTGACCTGTGGAATATAAGAACTGCATAGACTTCATGGGAGAAAAGAGCTGCAGGGGTTTCCCAAAGGAGGGAGCACTGGTTGAGGTGGAAATAGTGAGAGATAAGGAAGAGAGAGAGAAAAAACATAGGGGGGAAAGAATGAAAACATGCACAGATGAGGGCACAAGATAACTAGTCCTCAAAACCTTCGATGGGGAAAAAGATGAGGGTTACAATACCATCAGTTTTGTACAAATGCCAGAGTGCTGAGTATCAGTTTTAATAGCCTGTAACATTGCCAGGTTCATGCTTGGGGAGCTGAGTAGTACTCTGGTGGGAGAGTAGAGAGGAGTCTTATCAGCAGGTAGCCAAAGGATCCCCAGGGTCAAAAAGGAAGAAGAGATTCCCTTGCTTGGAGTGCACTTAGGAGGGGTGATACAGCCTGTCAGACAAAGAAGTCTGCAGGCACTATAGAACTATGCCACTAACCATTATAGGACCAAAGTCACAGATGCCAGTAGTCCCTGATTCTGGCTGTGTGTTGCAATTTACCATAAATTCTGATCCAGTGTTCAGTCACATGGCTGTCTTTTGTGAAAAGCCAGGACTGGCCACAATGCAGGGTGACTCCCCTTCAAAAAAACAGTTCAGTACCAGTTGCAGGAGTCTCTGAATCGTGGGGTTTTGAAACACACACCCTCTTGAGGTAAAACACAGGAGTGCTGCACCAGTTGGAAGGTGGACAGCTCAGACACAGACAAGGTAAAGTCAGGGGTCTGATGGAAACCAGGGAAAAAGGAGTCACAGTATATGAGTCTCTGAGGCCTAACTAAAGGGGGGTGGCATGCATTTCCTGCTCCCTAGATGAGATAACAGGATGGAGCCATTTTTCCTCTGCACACACTACCTCAGTGAGCTAAACAGAGACACCAAGAGGAGAACTGAGCTGCTACACCAAACTCCTCATCCCCTGCACCCTGTAGGCACATCTCCACTACTGCAACTGCACCTGAGAATAAGAGCAGTAGGCTCCACTCCCAAAAGACCAGCATGAACCCACTGCCCACACCAAGTCTATGGATCATAGAGAACTGCAAAGTTTCTGCTCCAGGGGAAAAAAAGATCTACCATTCTTTGCGGTTTTTTGTTTGTTTATTTGCGTGTTTTCTTGTTTTGTTTTTGTTTTGTTTGATTGATTGATTCACAAGGAGGATTTTCCAATTTTTTTTAAAAAAATATTTTTTTAATTTGAAAACTTTTTTAATTTTATTTTTTTTTCATTTTTTCTTTCTTTCTACCTTTTTTCTATCAATTTTCTTGTAACCAAACACAAACCTAGAATCTAGCTTCCCTTATGTATTTTTTATTTTTTATTTATCTTCAATTTTTTATTTTAATTTCATTATTTTTCTTTTTTTTTTCTTTTTATTCAACATGACAAGAGAGAGGAATTATTGCAAAACAAAGAACAGGAGGAAATGACGTCCAGGGCCTTAATCAATACAGATGTAAGTAAGTTGTCTGAAATAGAATTTAAAACAATAGTATAAGGATGTTAGTTGGGCTTGAAGAAAGCATACTGCAGCGATAAAAGAATAAAACCTAGGCAGGCCAAAATTAAAAATGTAACTGAGGAGTGTCTGGGTGGCTCAGTCAGTTAAGCCTGCCAACTTCAGCTCAGGTCATGATCTCATGTTTTGTGGGTTTGAATCCTACATCAGGCTCTGTGCTGACAGCTCAGTGCCTGGAACTTACTTTGGATTCTGTGTCTCCCTCTCTGCTCCTCTCCCATTTGTACTCTCTCTCTGTCTCTCAAAAATAAATAAATATTATTTTTTAAATGCTATAACCAAGATGCAATCCTAAATGAATGCTATAATAATGAGGATGGATGAAGCAGGGGAGAAAATCAGTGATATAGAAGATAAAATTATGGAAAATAATAAAGCTGAAACCACAAAGTCATACTTGCAAAATCAGTGACATTAAAATATAATAATATTCATATCATAGGAGTTCTAGAAGATGAAAATAAAGAAAGAGGGACAAGGGTTTATTCAAAAAAAATGAGACCTACAAACTTCTTAATCTGGGGAATGAAACAGACACCAAATCCAAGAAACACAGAGAACAACCATTAAATTCAAGAAAAGCCAATCGTGGCCAAAGCATCTCATAGTCACATTCACGAAAACACAGACAAGGGAAGGATCCTTAAATCAGAAAAGGAAAAAAAGTCTTTAACCTATAAAGGAAGAGAGATCAGGTTCACAGAAGTTCTAATCAAATAAACATAGTGGGCTAAAAAGTGGGGAGAGCAGAATACTTTCAACATGCTGAATGGGAAAATTCTTTATCCAGCAAGGCTATCACTTAGAATAGAAGGAGAACTAAAGAGTTTCCTACATGAACAAAAACTAAAGGAGTTCATGACCACTAAACCAGCACTGCAAGGAATTTCAAAGGGAACTCCTTGAGTGGATAAAAGAAAAGACCAGGGGCGCCTGGGTGGTGCAGTCGGTTAAGCGGCCGACTTCAGCCAGGTCACGATCTCGCGGTCCGTGAGTTCGAGCCCCGCGTCGGGCTCTGTGCTGACAGCTCGGAGCCTGGAGCCTGTTTCCAATTCTGTGTCTCCCTCTCTCTGCCCCTCCCCCGTTCATGCCTGTCTCTCTCTGTCCCAAAAATAAATAAAAAACGTTGAAAAAAAAAAAATAAAAAAAAAAAAAAAAGAAAAGACCAAAGCAACAAAAACTGGAAAGGACCAGAGAACATCACCAGAAATACCAATTCTAAAGATAATACATGACACTAAATTCATATCTATCCAATAAAATGTATAAGGTATCAGAATGGGTTTTTGTTTTTTGTTTTTAAATATCCATTTATACCCCCTGCAAGAGGCTAATTTTAGACATAAAGTCACCTGCAGATTGAAAATGAGAGAATGGAGAACTTTCTACCATGTTAATGGATGTCAAAAGAAAGCAGAGTAACCACACTTATATCAGACAAACTACATTTAGCTCTTTAAAATATGTATTCATTTTTGAGAGACAGAGTGTGAGCAGGGAAGGAGCAAAGAGAGAGGGAGACACAGAATCTGAAGCAGGCTCCAGGCTCTGAGCTGTCAGCACAGAGCCCAATGTGGGGTTTGAACCCACAAACTATGAGATCATGACCTTAGCCAAAGTCAGACTCTTAACTGACTGAGACACCCAGGTGTCCCAAGACAAACTACATTAAAAAAAAAAGTCTGTAACAAGAGATGAAGAAGGGCATTGTATCATAATTAAGGTGTTTATCCGTTAATGAGGTTTAACAATTATAAATATTAATGTCCCAATATGAGAGCACCCAAATACATAAAGCAATTAATAACAAACATAAAGAAACTCATTAATAATAATACAACTATAGTAAGGGACTTTAAAGTGCACTTACAAATCTGGAAAGGTCATCTAAATAGAAAATCAACAAGGTACAAGACTGGACCAGATGGACTTAACAGATATATTCAAAACATTCCATCTTAAAGTGGAAGAAAACACATTCTTTTCAAGTGCAAATGGAAAAATTTCCAAAATAGATCAAATACTGTGTCACAAATTAGACTTCAAGCAGTACAAAAGACTGAGATCATGCATAATATTTTCAGACCACAGCACTATAAAACATGAAGTCAATCCCAAGAAAAAAAATGGAAAGACTACAAATACATAAAGGTTACAGAGCATCCTACTAAAAAATGAAGAAGTTAACTTGGAAATTAAAAAAAGAAAGAATTAAAAAAAATACATGAACGCAAATAAAAATTAAACACAAAAATCCAAACCCTTTGGACTGCAACAAAGGAAATCCTACAAGGATACTATATAGTACAGTCCAAGCCTGTCTTAAGAAATAAATAAGGTCAAACTACACAATCTAACCTTAAACCTAAGGGATCCAGAAAAAGAGAAACAAAAAAAGGCTAAAGCCAACAGAAGAAGGGAAATAATAAAGATTAGAGCAGAAATAAATGACAGAAAGAAAACAAACAAAAAAAAAATCCACAGTAGAATAGATCAATGAAACTAAGATCCGGTTCTTTGAAAGAATAAACAAAATTGATAACCCCTTAGAAGACTAATAAAAAAAAAAAAATAGAGAAAAGACCCAAATAGATAAAATGATGAATGAAAGAGAAGCAATCACAACAGGACAGTACAGAAATACTAACAACTAAAATAAAATAGTATGAAAAAATATATGCCAACAAGCTGGGAAATCTGGCTGGAAATAGACAAATTCCCAGAAATTTACAAACTACCAATAATGACATAGAAAGTTATAGAAAATTTTAACAGATCCATAACGTGCTAAGAAATTGGATCAATAATCCCAAATCTCCATTTGAACAGGGGTCCTGGGCCAGATGGACTCCCAGGAGAATTCTACCACACATTTAGGAAGAGTTAAAAGCTATTCTCAAAATAGTGCAAAAGATAAAAATCTACTAAAAAACTCCAAACTCAGTCTATGAGGCCAACATTACCTTGATTTCAAAAGACCCCACTAAAAGACCCCACTAAAAAGGAGAATTATAGGTCAACATCCCAGGTTAAACTGGACAGAAAAATATTCAGCAAAATACTAGCAATTCTAATTCAACACTACATTGAAATAATTATTCAACATGATCAAGTTGGATTTATTCCTGTGTTGCAGAGTTGGTTAAATATTCACAAAACAATCAATGTGATAATCCACATAAAAAAATGATGAGAAAAATAAGATTCTTTCAATAGATGAAGAAAAAGCACTTGACAAAATACAGTATCCATTCTTGATAAAAATCCTCAACAAAGGAGGGATGGATAGAACATATATCAACATCGGGGCGCCTGGGTGGCGCAGTCGGTTAAGCGTCCGACTTCAGCCAGGTCACGATCTCGCGGTCCGTGAGTTCGAGCCCCGCGTCAGGCTCTGGGCTGATGGCTCGGAGCCTGGAGCCTGTTTCCGATTCTGTGTCTCCCTCTCTCTCTGCCCCTCCCCCATTCATGCTCTGTCTCTCTCTGTCCCAAAAATAAATAAAAAACGTTGAAAAAAAAAATGTAAAAAAAAAAAAAAAAAGAACATATATCAACATCATGAAGACCATGTACAAAAAACATACAGCTAATATCATCCTTAATGGGGAAAAAGCTGAGAGCTTTTCCCCTACATCTAGGATGGAGACATGGATGTCCATGCTCACCATTACTATTTAATATAGTACGGGATGTTGGGGTGCTTGGGCGGCTCAGTCAGTTGAGCATCCAACTTCAGCTCAGATCATGATCTCAAGGTCTGTGAGTTTGAGCCCTGCATCAGGCTCTATGCTGACAGCTCAGAGCCTGGAGCCTGCTTCAGATTCTATGTCTCCCTCTCTCTCTCACCCTCCCCCATTCAAGCTCTGTCTCTCTCTGTCTCAAAAATAAATAAACATTAAAAAAACTTAATATAGTATGGGAACTCTTGGCTCAGAAAACAACAAAAATAAATAAAGAGCATGCAAATCAGTAAGTACCAGAGTCCAGCTCCAGCAGGTCGAGGGGTTCCTGAAGGATGAACAGCATCAGTGAAAACGTGAAAATAAAACAAAACTAAAACAAAAATAAAAATAAAAAACTAAAATAAAAAAAAAAACTAAAATAAAAATGGACACAGACAACAACAGTGTGTTGAACTGGACCATTTATTGTAGTAAATGTGGCATTATATATGCTAGTGATTTCCTTGTAACATACGTCATCTATGTTTTCTAACATTACCCAATTCTAAAATTGTTCCTTTGTATAATCACCCAATAAGGAATAACATGATTGTTTTGTCATAATGTTCCCTCCTGCCGTTTGCTTATTGATTAATTTCTTTTATTGTTTTTATTATGTATCTATGTTTATCTATAATTTATAAAGTATTTGCTTTGCTGTTTTCATGAAAGGTCATTTATCTCTCAACACCTCAAGTGGAACAGTTACAGGGACATGACCTCTTAGTTGTTTCCCTGAACCATTCATGGTTTTGAAGAACAAAAGTGTTCACCTGGGTCCGAGGTGCCAGGAAGGGGGCCAAGAGGGCCTTAGAAACCCACGTCTTATACGTTCTCAGAGAGACAATGCACCTAGGAACCAATGAACCATTCTGTACTTTAACCGACTAGGTTCAATCATTATCTGGAATGCCTCCTGGGGGCCAAGTGGGCCTAGGGGTCAGAGTGACCTGTGTCCATAGATACCCTCCTTAGTTACCAGAGTGGGGCTTTTGGATCCATATGTATCTCCTTCATTGGCTGCCTTTGCTGGCAAATGCATGAGACTCCTGCAAGTAGAGGAGTCTCCATAGAGAATGGCAAGGGCTAAACATAAGGCTGCACAATTTCTGGTGGAACCTTATTTTCTTCCTAATGGTTCTTTTCCCAGGGGGCCTGCGGAGGGCAATTCCCCAACAGACAATACCCTAGGTACTTTTAAGGCCAAAAATCAGGAGTACAAGAAGCTTCACTGTCAGTGGGCCGCCCTGCAGTCACCAATCCGTCCACAGCCCAGGCCCTGCCATTCAGGCTGGGATAGCTTGGCTTCCCGCAAGTAAGAAATAAGTCAAGCATTCACTATTTTCAGAGGACATGATACTATATATAGAAAATGAAAACACTCCACCAAAAATCTGCTAGAATTAATACATGAATTCAGCACAGTCGAAGATATAAAATCAAGATGCAGAAATCTGTTGCATTTCTATACAACAATAAAGCAGCAGTAGAAAAAGAAGTCAAAGAATTGATCCCATTTGCAATTGCATTGAAAATCAGAAGATACCTAGAAATACACTTCATTAAAGAGATAAAAGAGCTATACTCTGAAAACTATGAAAGAAACTGAAGAGGACACAAAAAATGGAAAAGCATTCCATGCTTGTGGATTAGGAAGAAAAACATTGCTAAAATATCTACACTACCCAAAGCAATTGACACATTTAATGCAATCCCTATCAAAATATAAATGGCACTAACCAATTTGACAGTAAATTTCATATACTAAAAAATAAAAAATAAAAAAAAACAACAAAAAAAACCCAAAATACAAATGGCACTTTAACCAGAGCTAAGAACAAACAATCCTGAAATTTTTGAGGAGCTACCAAGACCCAAATACCCAAAGTCACCTTGAAAAAGGAAAGCAAAGTTGGAGACATAACAATTCCAGACTTAAAGTTATATTACAAAGCTGTAGTAACAAAACAGTATGGTACAGGCATCAAAACACAGAGATCAATGGAACACAATAGAAAGCCCATAAATGGACACACAAGTATATGCTCAACTAATGTTGGGCAAAGCCGGAAAGAATATTCAATGGGAAAAACACAGTCTCTTTGACAAATGGTGTTAGGAAAACTGGACTTGCAGAAACTGGACTACTTTCTCTCTCTCTCTCTCTCTCTCTCTCTCTCTCTCTCTCTCTCTCTCTTTTCTTTTCATTTATTCTTTTAAACTCAGGTTAGTTAACATCCAGTGTAGCATTGGTTTAAGGAGTAGAACTCAGTGTTTTATCACTTACATATAACACCCAGTGCTTTTCCTTTCTCCATACACAAAAATATATACAAAATGTATGAAAGGCCTAAATGCAAGACAGGATATCATCAAAATTCTAGAGGAGAAAACAGGTAGTAAGCTCTTTGACCTTGACCCCAGCAACTTTTTACTAGACACATCACTGAAGGCACAGGAAACAAAAGCAAACATAAACTATTGGGACTTCATCAAAATAAAAATCTTCTATACAATGAAGGAAACAACAAAGCTAAAAGGTAGCCCAGGGAATGAGAGGTTATATTTGCAAATGACATATCTGATAAAGGATTAGTATCCAGAATATATAAAGAACTTATCAAACTCAATAACAAAAACAAAAACAAACCAAGAAAAAAAAAATCCAGTTAAGAAATAGGCAGGGGCACCTGGGTGGCTCAGTTGGTTAAGCATCAACTTAGGCTCAGGTCATGATCTCACAGTTCATGGGTTCAAGCCCAGCATTGGGCTTTGTGGTGACAGCTCAGACCTGGGAGCCTGCTTCAGATTCTGTATCTCCCTCTATCTCAGCCCTCTCCCCCTCACACTCGGTCTCTCTCTTTCTCTCAAAAATGAATAATTATTAAAAAAATAAATAAAAAAAGAAATAGGCAGAAGACATGAATAGACATTTTTTCCAAAGAAGAAGTACAGATGGATAATAGGCACATGAAAAGATGTGCCATCAGTGAAATACAAATCAAAACCATGATGAGATACCACATTACACCTGTAAGAATGGTTAAAATTAATAACACAAGAAATAACAGGTGTTAATGAGGATATGGAGAAAGAGGAACACTCTTGCACTGTTGGTGGGAATGAAAATTGGTACAGCCACCCTGGAGAACAGTACATAGATTCCTCAAAAAACTAAAAAATATAATTACTCTACAATACAGCCATCACAGTATTAGATATTTACCTAATGGAAACAAATCTATAATACCTAATGGGTACATGCATCCCAATGATTCTAGCAGCATTGCATTATCAACAATAGCCAAACTATGGAGAGACCCCAAATGTCCTTCAACTGATGAGTGGATAAAGATGTGGTATTTGTATATACAGTGGAATATTACTCAGCCATCATAAATAATGAAATATTGCCATTTGCAATGCCTTTGATGGGGCTATAATGTATTATGTTAAGTGAAATAAGTCAATCATAAAAAGACAAATACCATATCGTTTCACTCATATGTGGAATTTAGGAAACAAAACTTATGAACATATGGGAATTAGGGGGTGGAGGAGCAGAGAGGGAAACAAATTGAGGGTTGTTGGAGGGAGGTGGATGGGAGCTGGGCTAGATGAGTGATGGTATTTAATGAAGGCATTTGTTTTGATGAACGTTAGGTGTTGCATGTAAGTGATGAAAACTGAACCCTACCACTGAAACTAAATTACACTGTATATTATCAAACTAAATTTTCTATTAATGAAAAAAAAGAAATTTAAGGAGGCACAGTGAAATGAAAACATACCCATTTTCATGAATCAGAAAAATTAATATTCATACAATATCCATAGTATCTGATATCACTGTAAATTTAATGTAATCTCCATCACAGTTTTAAAGCCCTCATTCACAGAAATTAAACAAAGCAAAAGAATGAAAAAATGAACCTAAAATTTGTGTGGAACCAAAACCCCCAAATAACCCAAGCATTTCTGAGAAAGAACAATGTTTAATGGATTGCAGTTGTTAATTTCTAACTACTACAAATCTATACTAAAAACAACAGTATGATATTTGCATAAAAATAGACATATTGACCAATAGAATGGAATTGAGAGCCCAGATATGAACTTTGCATATGTGTTCAACTAATATTTGACATGTGAACCAAGAATGCTCAACAGTGAAAGAATATATTCTTCATTAATTGTGTTGGGAAAACCAGGTATCTACATGCATTAAAAAAAAAAAAAAAAACTTTGGACGCTTATTTTACACTTCTTATGAGAATTAGCACAAAATTGTTTTCAGATTTAAACATAAAATCTGAAACCATGTCTTAGAAAAAAAGGAAAAAATATATACTTGCCCTTAATCTTGGCAATGATTCTTTGTATATGACACTAAAAACACAAACAACAAATGAAAAATAAATAAAATGGTACTTCATGTAGGTAAAAACTTTTATGTAGGAAAATAACCAACAAAATTAGAAGGTAACTGATAAAATAGGAGATGGTATTTGCAACTCTACCTGATAGAAGGTTAATATCCAAACTATAAAAAGAACACTGAAGAGTTCCAGTCCATGATGGCAATGTCAGAAGATCCTTAATTCATCTCCTTTATGAACACATAAAATCAACACCTATCAACAATGTAATTCGTCCAGAAGAATTGAGGAGTGACTGAAAAACTTCTAGACAACAAAAGGTAAGAGAGATTAAAGGATAAAATGGCATGAGAAACAGAGACACCAAGGGAAACCTGTCACACCTCAGATGCTGTGAACTGCAGTGGAGAAGGATAGTACTGAAGGATTATGAACAGATTTGCCTACCCTGGGGCACAGGGAAAAAGCCCCAGTTTAAAGCAGCAAGTAGTATAAAATAGATTAAGCAGTAGAATTCTGCCACGTGGCAGAGCAGCTGCTAGAACTGTCTCTGAATCCTAGGGAATGTTGAGTGCCATGGTTTATGTTCCTTTTTTATCTTGAAAACGTAGATTGGAGAAAGGTCTGTATGCCATAGCTGACCTATTGTCTCAGTGAGCTCCAGACCAAGAACCCACAATAGCCCCAGAAATTCCACCAAGGTAGCCCTAGGGTTGTGCTTCCTGGGACACCTCTGGTCATCATTCACTATAGCTCCAGCCATTATGCCAAGGTAATGCAGGTGTAAAGCACCCTGGAAAACTCCAGGCCTGGATCACTTTAGCTTCAGCTGGTTTACTAGGGTAATCCTTGTTCAGAGCATTCTGGGGTCTCACCTGCTTTGGCTCAAGTCACCCCAACAGAGTATCCCCGTTGGGAACACTCCAGAGATACTGGCTTACACCCACTTCAGCTTTACCTGTCTTGTCATGGTTCCATCAGTGTGAAGAATCCCAGGTCACACCACATTGTACCCACTTAAACTTCAGATATTCTTCCAGAGCATCAATTGCATGGAGAGTCCAGGGGCCTCACCAACCTGTGCAACCTGTGTCCACATCATCTTTAATTGCCTGTCCAGTGTGTTTGGCGCACCCCAGGACTCCCAGACTATTCCATACTTCAGCTGTAGTCAACCCACAAGGGCACCCTCTGGGTGGAGAGTCTTAAAACATGCAAGCTTATACCCACTTCAGTCTCATATATCTGCCAAGGAACCCTCTGCCATAGAGACTAGGGTTCCCCTGGCTTACACACACTTCACCTTCAGCTGTCCTGCCATGACATTCTCTACATAGACAGTCCAGGGACCACAAAAGCCTGGGCCCACTTCAGCTTCAGCTGTCCTTCCAGTGTGCTTTCTGTGTGTAGAGATATGGGACCCCCTTGGCCTAAACCCACATCAACCTTAGATATTTTGCCACAGTGCCCACTGTATATAAAGACCTGTGATCCCCTGACTTGCACCCACTTCAGTCACAGCTGTCCAAGACCAAGATAAAAGAAATGAAATAGAGATAATTTGTGTAATAAAGAGTTTAAAATGATGATCATAAAGATGCTCACTGGGCTATAAAGAAGTGTTGAGAACACATTGAGAAGTTAAAATAAAGATTAAAAATATATTAAAAAGAACCAATCAGAGTTCAAGAATACAACAATTGAAATTATATATACAACAGAGGTAATCAACAATAGATTAGAGGATTCAGAAGAATGGACCAGTGATCTGTAAATAGTTATATATATATATAGTTTTATATATAATCATCTATCATATATAATTTATTATTTATATTATGACCATAGATGGATTGTATATATATATAATTTGTATACATACAATTTGTATATATATACATATATATGTACATATATATATATGTATATATATGTTGATTTGGTCTTTAATATGGACCATATCTCTCTGTCTCACCATTTTGACCGACTTTCTGGTTTCCCCCCCCTCCCTCTGGGTTATACAGAAGAGGTATTCCTCCTACAACTGAAAGAATGGTCTTGTTTATGGTCATCCCATGTTTAGATTGTGTGTGCTTGGTGACTTTTGCTGGTTGTGTGGAGATATGGCTGGCCTGAGTTGAAAGTAATGGAGCTTTCCATACTGAGGCCATCCTGGTGGAATGGCTGAAGCTGAAATCAATGTGGACTGGAATGGTACTGATGTCTGCTACACAAAGGGTTCTCAGTCAGGTCAGTTGTGGCTGAAGTGGGTTAAAGCCAGGGGATTCCGGGTCTTTATATATAGTGAGAACTGTGGTAGAACATCTGAAGGTGATGTGGGTTTAAGCCAAGGGGATCCCAGATTTCTACACACAGAAAAACAGCTGTGGCCAAAGTGGGTACAGGCCTTTGTGGTACTTGTACTGTCTATGCAGATAATGTACTGGTAGGGCAGCTAAAGCTCAAGTGTGTGCAAGCCAGGGGGTGCCCTGGTCTCTATATCAGAGCACTTCAAATTGATATTGTTGTATCCTTTGGGTAAATAACTAGTAGTGCAATGCTGGATCATAGGTAGTTCTATTTTTAACTTTTTGAGGAAACCCCATACTTTTTTCCAGAGTGGCTACACTAGTTTTCATTCCCACCAACAGTATAAGAGGGTTCCCCTTTCTCTGCATCTTCCCCACACCTGTTATTTCCTGTGTTGTTAATTTTATGCATTCTCACAGGTGTGTGGTGACATTTAATCATTGATTTGTATTTCCCTGATGATTAGTGATATTGGACATCTTTTCATGTGTCTGTTGGCCATCTGTATGTATTTGTAAAAATGTCTACTCATGTTTTCTGCTCATTTTTCACCTGGATTATTTGTTTATTTATTATTTATTTGTTTAATATGAGAGAGACAGAGAGGGAGGGAGGGAGGGAGAGAGAGAGAGAGAGAGAGAGACCATGGGAGGGGGAGGGGAGAGAGAGAGAGAGAGTGGATCCCAAGCAGGCTCCATGATTACAGTTTAGAGCCCAATATGAGGCTTGATCTCATGAACCATAAGTAATGACCTGAGTGGAAATCAAGATTCAGATGCTTAACCAGCTGATCCACCCAGGCAACCTTTAATGCTTCCCATTTTCAACCTGTAAATACTTGTTATTGACAAATAGCATTCAACAGTCTGTCAAGTATGCTCAAGATATGTTATATAATACAGTATACCTGTTCACAGGAGGGGGCGTGATTAGGAAATAACTTATGGGAACTTATTGATATAATCACACAAGACAAGCACAAAGCGCCACCCGTGCCTCTGAAAACATTGGACCATGCACCCTTTAAAAAAGTTTTTGTTCCTTCATTATTAGAAATATTCCTCCAGCAGTCAAGCATTCCTGTGTACGTGATATCAGTTTCTTTGTGCTCTGAATGCATCATCATTCAGCGACAAACCTGTCAAATGGATAAGATATCAACCCAGCAACCAATGTACAGAATGTGGAATAATCTAACTGATGAAGATGTGTGTATTCTTAGGATCTGTGATCATTCCCTTTGTAGTGTCATAGATACCAAAGTAGGCTGCTTGGTAGATGACAATACCTTGAACAGATACATTAAAGCCTTGGTACATACCCTCCATCCCATCAGATTTATAGATCTTAACCAGGCAGTCACCAAGGCCTCTGGATTCCCTTTCAGCTCCAATTTTGCCCACATCAATTTCTAGAGGGGAACATACAATATCAAGAGGATACACAAAACACAAGGGTATGGCTCCAGCGACACCAACTGATGACAGATTCACTGCAAAGTAGCACCAAACTGGTTTTCTTGTCCACACTACCCAGGAAGATCTGCTTGTATTTATCTTTGAAGGCAAAGTTGAATGCCTGGGTGGGTAAGTATCTTATGACATTGACCAGGTTATCACAACAGAAAGACAAGAATCTCTGCTTCCTGGGGATATGAACCACACAATTTATAATATGCTGTATTGCTTATCATATAATTTCATTCATATATGAAATTTAAGAAACAAAGCAGATGAACATAGGGGGATGGAAGCAAGAATAAGATAAAAACAGAGAGGGAAACAAACTTTAAATGACTTTTAAATAAGGATAACACACTGAGAGTTGCTGTTGGGGTGTTCAGCGGGGGATGGACTAAATAGAAAATTGACATTAAGGAGCACACTTGTTGGGATGAGCACTGGGTGTTATATGGAATTGATGAATTACTAAATTATATTTCTGAAATCATTTTTACACTATATGTTAGCTACTTGGATTTAAATTTTAAAAAATTAAGAATAAGAAGCAAGAAAAATCTCAAATAAATAACTTCACCTTACATGTAAAGGAGCTAGGAAGGGAAGAATATATAAAAACATCGAACCAGCAGGAGGAAGGAAATAATAAAGAATAGAGTATAAATAAAAGATATAGATACAAGAAAAAATAGAACAGATAGCTCAGTGAAACCAGAAGCTTGTTCTTTGGAGTGGTCAACAAGATTGCTAAACCTCTATCCAGACTCATAAAAGAGAGAGAGAGAGAGAGAAACAGAGAGACAGAAAGACAGATACAGAGACAGAGGATTCAAATGAACAAAATCACTAATAAAAAAGGAGAAATAGCAACCAACACCACAGAAAAATGAACAATTGTAAGAGAATATTATGAACGAGTATATGCCAACAAATTAGACAAACTAGAAGAAATGTATAAATTTCTATAATAATATAACCTACCAAAATTAGAAAATTTATATAGACTAATTACCAGCAAGGAGATTGCATCAGTAATCAAATAACTACCAACATCAACAAAAAAAGTCCCAGACAAGATGACTTCAAAGGTGATTTCTATAAAACATTCAAAGAAGGATTAGTGATATCTATAGTAATCAAAACATCCAAAAAATAGAAGGAAAAATTCCAAATTCATTATTTGAGGCCAGTATCACCCTGATTCCAAAACCGGATAAAGACACAACAAAAAGAGAGAACCACAGGTCAATATCAGTAATTAACATGGATGCAAAAATCTTAAAAAAATTATAGCAAACGGAATCAACAATACATTAATAAAATAATTCATCATGATCATTGGGACTTATTTTCAGGACACAAGTATGGATCATTATCCACAAATCAATGTGATACAGTACATCAATGAGATAAAGAATAAAAACCATATGATTATTACAATAAATTCAGAAAAAATTTTTGACAAAGTGCAACATCGATTCAATGTAAAAACCCTTAAGAAAGTAGATTTGGAGGGAACATACCTCAACATAATAAAGGCCACACATGAAAAACTCACAGTGGATATTTTACTCAATGGAGAAAAGCTGAGAGCTTTTCCTCTTCAGTCAGGCACAACACAGGGATGTCCACTCTCACTGCTTTTATTCAACATAGTACTGGAAGTCCCATCCATAGTAAGTAGACAATAACAACAACAACAACAAAAATAAAATAAATCAAATTATAAGGAAGAAGTAAAATTTTCACTATTTGTAGATGGCATAATACTATATATAGAAAACAAAAAGAAAGAAAGAAACCACAGGAACTTACAAATGAATTCAGTAAAGTTGCAGGATACAAGATCAATGTAAAGAAATTCATTGAGGGGCGCCTGGGTGGCTCAGTCGGTTAAGCGTCCGACTTCGGCTCAGGTCATGATCTTGCGGTCTGTGAGTTCAAGCCCCGCGTCAGGTTCTGTGCTGACTGCTCAGAGCCTGGAGCCTGTTTCAGATTCTGTGTCTCCCTCTCTCTGACCCTCCCCCGTTCATGCTCTGTCTCTCTCTGTCTCAAAAATAAATAAACATTAAAAAAAAAGAAATTCATTGAAATTCTACACACAATTAGGTAATAAAAATATAAATTAAGAAAACAATTTCATTCACAATTGCACTCAAAACATGCTTAGGAATAAACCTAACCAAAGAAGTGAAATACTTGTACTCAGAAAACTATAAAACAATGATGAAGGAAATTGAAAAGGACACAAACACCAAAAAATGACACACATTCCATGCTCATGGATTGGAAGAACAAATATTGTTAAAATGTCTATACTACCAAAACCAAATAGCACTCTACTATGTGGCATTAATTATTGCCAAATTATTACACAGTCATTACCAACATTAATCCCCAAGTCTCTTCTGATATTCTCAAACTGAAATTCTGTGTCCATTAATCAATAACTTTCCATTTCCTTTTTCCCCCAGCCCCTGGAAAGGGCATTCTATTTTCTGTCTCTATAAATTGGACTACTCTTCAGATAAGTAGAATTATATAGTATTGTGTGTGTGTGTGTGTGTGTGTGTGTGTGCGCGCGCGCGTGCATGCACGCACTCAATATTCATCTATGCTGTAACGCGTGTCAGAATTTTCTTCCATTATAAGACTGAATAATATTCCTTCCCATGCATATACAACATTTTACTCATTAACTCATTCCATCTATGGACATTTGTGTTGTTTCCACTGCAGTTGTTTATGCAGGTATCTATTTTATGGGATTTTTTATAAAAGATGTTATTTTATTTTGATGAGGTAAACATATACAGCATAAAATATAGTCATTTACACTAAATTTTGCTTGTATTATGTAAAAGAAGTATATGTGTTCTTTTTTAACAGTTTATTTTATTTTTTAGTAATCTCTACATCCAACATGAGACTTGAGCTCACCACCCCAGAGTAAGAGTAACATCCTCCTCCAATTGAGTCACTCAGGTGTCCCAGAGGTGTATGAGTTTTTATAGAATAATTACAATAATTCACATGAATTTCTAGTTATGAAATGCAGTTTCTTACATTATTTCTATTTGTGGTTAAGTATATTATAAAATATGAAATAAATAGATCCTAACTTTTCAAATAATGTGTGGTATCTATACATTTCCTTTATGTATTTTAGGTGAAATAAATTATAGAAACAGTCATTATAATCTTACTGATTATTTAGAGTGTGAATAATGTTTATAGTACTTAATGGAAAATAAAATAATTGTGTCAATTAAATAAAGTGAGTGGTAGATATTTATATTTTCCCAAGATGTGATAATATTTATTTGTTTAATAAATTCCTATTTTTATTTTTGTAGTACACAACTAAAACTATTTGCCACAAATTGGAATGTATATAAACCTACACAAATAGGATTCCAAAGGATAATTTCTAACAAAATTGACCATGGATACAAAGTGTAGTGTAGTAATTTGTGTGGTGTACACAAAGTGTAGTAATTTAAAATGAGGAATCAACTTATCCTTCATTTAAAATATCTACAATGGAATTAAATAGAATAATGAAAACTGAGCATTGACTAGTATGGCAATGTGAAAATTTAATGCTTTAATTTTTTTTTTCATTTTTGCTATGGTTTGACAACATAGAGATTTTTTTTGTCTCTTTTCTGTTTCCATAGTATTTCTCTTACAATGGTGCTAAAACTGTTATACTGTTACTTTAAACCACAAATTCCTCTCTTTTCAATGCTGTTAAAGGCACAAATACATTGTCTACTTTTTCTCATAGAGTAATCATACAATATTTAGGAAGCTGTCTATAATTTTCCCTTCTATATTTTTCTGATCCCTGTTGCCATTAGTGAGTATTAAAATTATAAGTCTTCTTCCCCAGGATACTGGGAAGATTAATCAATGTTTTCTGTAAAAAATAAAATAGGAACCCCGAAGTCATTTATTTGACTATTGATAAATTAGTACAAAAATTTTAATCTGATTAAACTGTGCTTCATTTTATTGCTTCAGATTGTAAGAGAGATAACATAGTAAATTTTATATTTAAAACTGTATAAAGGGTTTTGTATAACTGCAGATTTTCTGGAGTTCAAAATTAAAAATAAAATACTAAATATTAAGATGTTAGTGTGACCTACTCACACAAAAATGATAATTCCCAACAGGCTGGATCTGCATCACCTTTGAGCAGCATTATCCTAAACATCTTTCCTTGTCTGGCAACATCAAACTTGTTCATATTAGTGTCCAGAATAAACTATTAAAGGGCATGGTCTATTGACATCTTTTGCTAAAAATACTTTTTTTTCTAATAATATGCTAGTGCCTCATAAGTATTACTCTTGAGGTGCCAATGATGTTTAATTTTTAAGGATTTTAGAGATTTCAAGAACTTAAATATACTTTCCTCTTCCCTTTCAGAAAGCTGTGGTTCATTAAAATAAGATAATCATTGGGGCGCCTGGGTGGCGCAGTCGGTTAAGCGTCCGACTTCAGCCAGGTCACGATCTCGCGGTCTGTGAGTTCGAGCCCCGCGTCAGGCTCTGGGCTGATGGCTCGGAGCCTGGAGCCTGTTTCCAATTCTGTGTGTCTCCCTCTCTCTCTGCCCCTTCCCCGTTCATGCTCTGTCTCTCTCTGTCCCAAAAATAAATTAAAAAAAAAACGTTGAAAAAAAAAATTTAAAAAAAAAAAAATAAAATAAAATAAAATAAGATAATCATTTACAAGGAAAAGTAAAGTATACATAAATGGTCTTGGAAAGGAACGTGATTTAAAAATATATTAAAGTGTAGATCTATCTGGTTCGGGAATTACTTGTTTAAAATTGCATGGTAAAATTCAGCTTTTTTCTTTTTTTGAACTTATTAGCGTTAGTTTGTTTCTATATATATTATATTTTATAGTTTATATGTTTGTTTCTATCTAAGTAATAAAATATATGATTACAAAAATACAAGCTACAGCAGATTGAATTTATTATGCCAATCACTTTGCAATTTGATTCTATACTGGCTGGCTTTTTATCAATTTGTAGTTTATTTTTTTCTATTTCCAGGAAATCTTTAGCTCTTGGGTTCATTTTTACCACTCTTGTGACCTTGACTTTCCTGTGTAAATATAAGTATCACTTTCCACATTTGTGAGATTAATTCCCTTCACCCGTTTTCCCACCCCTGAACACTTTTCCTTCTGAAAACTACCAATCTGTTCTCTGTATCTATGAGTATGATTTTGCTTTCTTTGTTTGTTTTAGATTCCACTTTATAAGAGAAATCATATGGTGTTGTCTTTCTATGACATTTTAATACAAATAATGATCTGAGGTCTATTTATGTCATCTCAGATGGCAAGATTTTCATCATTTCTTATGTTTAAGTAGTATTCCATTGTGCTTGTGTGTGTCCCATATCTTGCTTATTATGAATAATTTGACAATAAGCATAGGGGTGTACATATATTTTTAGATTGGTGCTTTGTTTTCCTCAGATAAATATGCAGAAGTGGAAGAGCTGGATCATATGGTAGTTCTGAGACAGAACAGGGCAGGGAGAAGGGAATTAACTCCTGTAAAGCCACTGGTCTGAGGCAAGGGTTAAAAGTTTCCTTATATTTAGAGATAAATACCTTCTGGGAAAGATACCAAGTGAGAAATAACAGCTTTCAAGCAGTAATTGTTGTCTGGGCAAAATTAGAAGTGACAATTTAAAGACCACTTTCACAAACATTTCTATTTTCCAGGAGCCATAAACAATGTTGACCATGAAGAAAGGCATCCTGTGATTGTCTTATGTCCACTAACAAGTAACAACTATGAGATAATGACTGTAGGACTGAAGAACACTTCCTGACTCCTTGTCTCTAGCCCTTTGAAAAAGTTCCTTTAAAATACTTACAAACTAACCCTTCCAAGAATTGACATTCCTCTTTCTTTTCCACTCCCTTGTATTCAAGCTATCTCTAATAAACTCCACCCCTTTTATTTCTCTTCAAAGTTCACTTTTTTAAATTTTTATTTATTTTTGAGAGAGAGAGAGAGAGAGAGAGAGAGAGAGAGAATGAGCAGGGGAGGTGCACAGAGAGAGGCACAGAAGATCTGAAGTGAGTTCTGTGCCAACAACCAGAGAGTCTTAATGCAGGGATTGAATTCACAAACCGCAAATCATGACCTAAGCTGAAATCTCTCACTTAACTGAGTCACCCAGGTTTCCCCAGCATTCATTCTATGGCAGTGAGACTCAAGAACCTGGTTCTTGTAGGTTATTGTGCTGGGGTGTGGTTTTTGGAGAGATCACATGTCTGACTCTCCTACTCACCTTGTTACAGTGCTTTTACCCTTTGTTGTAAACTGACATGTTAAGTTAGTTTTTACTGTTTTTTTCCAATGGAAAATTTTCTATATGATACTGTAGATATTGGTGTGTCCATGGAGGAGGTGAGTTCAGGGTCTTCCCATGCTGCCATCTTGGATGGCCTTCCTTATTGATATTGTTTGTATATATTTCTTGAATGTACTTACAATAAAAGAGCTTACTATAAAATAATTGGTTCTTTTACTTTTTTATCCTTTTAAGTAGTTCGTTCATGAGTATTATTGTAATTTCCTCCAATTTATGATGAATTTATCACTCATCATGGAAAAATGGAATAATTGTGTGTATAATCATTAAAATTATATATATATATAATTTATTATATAATACAAATTAAGATACATAAGTAATTAATTAATACATGCATGCACTATTTTTGTGCCAGTACCTACTGGTTTGATTACTACAGCTTCGTAATATAACTTGAAGTCTGGAATTGTGATGCCTCCAGGATTGGTTTTCTTTTACAAGATTGCTTCAGCTATTTGAGATCTTTTATGGATCCTTACATATTTTAGAATTGTTCTAGTCCTGTAAAACTCTTGTTGGTATTTTGATAGGGATTGCATTAAATATGTAGATTGTTCTGGTTAGTATAGAAATTTTAACAATATTTGTTCTTCCAATCAATGAGTATGGAATATCTCCCAGTTCTTTTCATTATCTTGAATTTCTTTCATTGTATTTTATATTTTTTAATGTTTATGTCTGAGAGACAGAAGAGCAGGGGAGGGGCAGAGAGAGAGAGAGAGGGAGAGAGAGAATCTCAAGCAGGCTCCAAGCTCTTCAGCTCAGAGCCTGACAGAGGGCTTGAACCCACAAACTGTCAAGTCATGACTTGAGCTGAAATCAAGAGTCAGATGCTTAGGGCGCCTGGATGACTCAGTTGTTTAAGTGTCTGACTTCAGCTCAAGTCATGATCTCATGGTTCATGAATTCAAGCCCCAAGTTGATCTCTGTCCCGACAGCTCAGAGCCTGGAGCCTGCCTCACATTCCATGTCTCCCTTTCTCTTTGTTCCTCCCCCACTCATGCTCTCTCTCTCTTTGTCTCCTAAAAATAAATATTAAAAAAAAGAGTCAGGGGCACCTGGGTGGCTCAGTCGGTTAAGCGGCCTACTTCGTCTCAGGTCATGATCTCGCGGTCTGTGAGTTTGAGCCCCACGTCAGGCTCTGTGCTGACAGCCCAGAGCCCGGAGCCTGTTTCAGATTCTGTGTCTCCCTCTCTCTGACTCTCCCCTGTTCATGCTCTGTCTCTCTCTCTGTCTCAAAAATAAATAAACGTTAAAAATAAAGAGTCAGATGCTTAACTGAGCAATCCAGCTGCCCCCATATTTTATAGTTTTCACTGTACAGGTCTTTCCCCACTTTGGTTAGTTTATTCCCAGATATTTTATTGTTTTTGGTGCAATTGAATCCTTAATTTCACCTCATTACTAGTATATAAGAATGCAACAGATTTCTGTACACTTATTTTTTTATCCTGGGACTTCACTGAATTCACTTATCAGTTCTTGTAATTTCTGGTGGAGCCTTTGAGTTTTCTATATATAGTAATATGACATCTGCAAATAGAGAAAGGTTTTCTTCTTGCTACCAGTTTGGATACCTTTTATTTCTATATATTCTCTAATTGCTATTGCTAAGACTTCTAGTATTTTGTTGAATAAAATTGGCAATAGTGTACATTCTTTGTCTTATTCTTGACGTTAAGGAAAAAGTTCTCAACTTTTCACTATTGAAAGTGAGGTTGATGTGAATTTTTCATCTAAAGATTTTATTATTGAGGTATGCTCCCTCTAGTCCTACATTCAGAGGGTTTTCTTTAACACATAAATGAATGTAATTTGCCAAATGCTTTTTCTTCATCTAATGAAGTTAACATATGATTGTTTTCCTTTCTCTCATTGATTTGGCTTATCACATTAACTTTTTTTATGAGTATTGAACCATATTTACATCCCAGGAATAAATGTCATTGGATCACAGTGTATAATTTTCAAAGTATTGTTGGGTTCAGTTTGATAATATTTTGTTGAGGATTTTTGCATCTGTTGTCATCAGGGTTACTGGACTCTGGTTATTTTATTTTTTAATGTCCTTATCTAGTTTTTGTGTCAGGTTGAATATGGCCTCATAGAATGAATATAGAAGTTTTCCTTCCTTTTTTATTTCTTGGAATAGTTTGAGAAGAATAAGTATGTGTTTTTCTTTAAATATTTGGTAGATTTCATCTATGAAGCTGTCTAGACCTGAACTTTTGTTTGTTGGGTGTTTTTAATTACTGATTGAATTTCATTAATGGTAATTGGTCTGTTTAAATTTTCTATTTCATCGTGCATTAGTTTTCTTAGGCGTTTGTTTACAGGAATTTATCCATTTCTTCTAAGTTGTCCAATTTGTTGGCATATAGGTTTTCATAACATTCTGTTATAATTGTTTGTATTTCTGTGGTGTTATTTCTCCACATTCATTTGTAATTTTATCTCACCATTTTTTTAATGAATTTGGCTAAAGGTTTATCAATTTTGTTCTTGTTTTTAATGTTTACTGAGAAAGTGAGACAGAGAGAGAGAGAGAGAGACAGAGAGAGAAAGCATGAATGTGTGAGGGGCAAAGAGAGGGAAAGAGAGAATACCAAGCTGCTGACTCCACACTGTCAGCATATAACCATACACAGGGCTCAAACTCATGAACTCTGAATCATGACCTGAGACAAAATCAAGGGTCAGAAACTTTACTGAATGAGCTCCTGGCACCCGTATCAATTTTGTTAATTTTTCAATAAACCAGCCCATGGTTTCATTAATATCCTTTATTTTTTTAGTTGTATATACCTTATTTCTGCTCCAATATTTATTATTTCCTTACTTTTTCTGTGTTTGGGTTTTGTTTGTTCTCTTTTTTCTAGCTTCTTTAGGTGTAATGTTAAGATGTTTATTTGACGACAGAAAAACTATGCAGCCAAGAATCCTTTATCCAGCAACTCTGTCATTCAGAATAGAAGGAGAGATTAAGGTTTTACCAAAACAAAAAAACAAAAAAACAAAAAAACAAAAAAACAAAAACTGAAGGAATTAATCCCCACTAATCCCGCCCTACAGGAGATCCTAAGGGGGATTCTGTAAGTGAAATGTTGCATGGACCACAAAGTGCCAGAGAAATCACTACAAGCATGAAACCTACAGACATCACAATGAGTCTAAACACAAATCTTTCAATAATACCACTGAATGTAAATGGACTAAATGCTCCGACCAAAAGACATAGGGTATCAGAGTGAATAATAAAACAAGACTCACCTATTTGCTGTCTATAAGAGACTCAGTTTAGACCTGAGAAAACCTGCAGAATGAAAGTGAGGGGATGGAGAGCTATCAATCATGCTCCTGGAAGTCGAAACAAACCTGGAGTAGCCATACTTATATCGGACAAACTAGACTTTAAATTAAAGGCTGAGGGGCGCCTGGGTGGCTCAGTTGTTTGAGCATCCAACTTCGGCTCAGGTCATGATCTGGTGATCTGTGAGTTCAAGCCCCTTGTCGGGCTCTGTGCTGACAGCTCAGAGCCTGGAGCCTCTTCCAGATTCTGTGTCTCCCTCTCTCCCTGACCCTCCCCTGTTCATGCTCTGTCTCTCTCTGTCTCAAAAATAAATAAACGTTAAAAAAGATTTAAAAAAAGGCTGTAAGAGGGTGCCTGGGTGGCTCAGTTGGTTAAGGGTCCGACTTCAGCTCAGGTCATAAGCTCACGGCTTGTGAGTTCATGCCCTGTGTCGGGCCCTGAGCTGATACCTCAGAGCCTAGAGCCTGTTTCATGTTCTATGTCTCCCTCTCTCTCTGTGCATTCCCCACTTATACTGTCTCTCTCTGTCCCTCAAAAATAAATAGACATTAAAATATTTTCAAAATAAAATAAATACATTAAAGGCTGTAACAAGAGAGATGAAGAAGGACATTATATAATAATTACAGGGTCTATCCATCAGGAAAATTTAACAAATAAAAATGTCTATGTGACAAATACAGGAGCCTCCAAATATATAAAACAATTAATCATAAACATAAGCAACCATATTGATAAGAAAGTGGTAATTGCAGGGGACTTTAATACTCCACATACAACAATGGATAGATCATCTAGACAGAGGATCAATAAAGAAACGAAGGCCCTGAATGATACATAGGATCAGATGGACTTGACAAATATATTTAGAACTCTGCATCCCAAGGAACCAGAACATACTTTCATCTCGAGCGCACATGGAACATTCTCCAAGATACATCACATTCTGGGTCACAAAACAGCCCTTCATAAGTATGAAAGAATTGAGATCATATCATGCACACTTTCAGACCACTATGCTATGAAACTTGAAATCAACCACAGGAAAAAGTCTGGAAAACCTCCAAAAGCATGGAAGTTAAAGAACACCCTACTAATGAATGAATGGGTCAACCAGGCAATTAGAGAAGTAATTAAATACATGGAAACAAATGAAAATGAAAATACAACAGTCCAAACGCTTTGGGATGCAGGGAAGGCAGTCCTGAGAGGAAAATACATTGCAATGCAGGCCTATCTCAAGAAACAAGAAAAATCCTGAATACAAAATCTAACAGCACACCTAAAGGAAATAGAAGCAGAACAGCAAAGACACCCAAAACCCAGCAGAAGAAGACAAATAACAAAGATCAGAGCAGAAATAAACAATATAGAATTAAAAAAAATAGAGCGGATCAATGAAACCAAGACTTGTTTATTTGAAAAAAATAAACAAAATTGATAAACCTCTAGCCAGGTTTCTAAAAAAGAAAAGGGAGATCATCCAAATAGAAAAAAATCACAAATGAAAATGGAATTATTGCAACCAATCCCTCAGAAATACAAGCAATTATCAGGGAATACTATGGAAAATGATATGCCAACAAACTGGAAAACCTGGAAGAAATGGACAAATTCCTAAGCACACACACAGTTCCAAAACTCACACAGGAAGAAATAAAAAAAATTAAACAGACCCATAACCATCAAAGAAATTGAATCAGTTGTCAAAAGTCTCCAAACAAATAAGAGTCCAGGACCAGATGGCTTCCCAGGGGAATTCTAAGACATTTAAAGCAGATATAATACCTACCCATCTCAAGCTCTTCCAAAAAATAGAAAGGGAAGGAAAACTTCCAGACTCATTCTTTGAAGCCAACATTACTTTGATTCCCAAATGAGACAGAGACCCAGCAAAAAAGAGAACTACAAGCCAATATCCCTGATGAATATGGATGCAAAATTTCTCAACAAGATACTAGTAAATAGAATTCAACAGCAAATAAAAACAACTATTCGCCATGATCAAGTGGGATTCATTCATGCGCTGCAGAGCTGTTCAATATTTGCAAATAAATCAATGTGATACATCATATTGATAAAAGAAAAGATGAGAACCATATGATCCTGTCAATCGATGCAGAAAAAGAATTTGACAAAATTCAGCATCCTTTCTTAATAAAAACCCTCGAGAGAGTAAGGAAAGAAGGAGCATACTTAAACATTGTAAAAGCCATTTATGAAAGTCCACAACTAATACCATCCTCAATGGGGAAAAATTGAGAGCTTTCTCCCTGAGATCAGGAACACGACAGGGATGTCCACTTTCACCACTGCTGTTTAACATAGTGTTGGAAGTTCTAGCATCAGCAATCAGACAACAAAAGGAAATCAAAAGCATCAAAACTGGCAAAGATGAAGTCAAGCCTTTATTTTTTGCAGATGACATGATATTATACATGGAAAACCTGATAGATTCCACGAAAAGAACTGACACATGAATTCAGGAAAGTCACAGTATACAAAATTAATGTACAGAAATAAGTTGCATTCTTATACACTAAAAATGAAGCAAGAGAAAGACAAAGAAACTAATCCCATTCACAATTGCATCAAGAAGCATAAAATATCTAGGAATAAACCTAACCAAAGATGTAAAATATTTGTATGCTGAAAACTATAGAAAGTGCATGAAGGAAATTGAAGAAGATATAAAGAAATGGAAAAACATTCCATGCTCATAGGTACGAGGAATAAATATTGTGAAAATGTCAATACTACCCAAAGCTATATACACATTCAATGCAATCCCAATCAAAATTGCACCAGCATTCTTCTCGAAGCTAGAACACACCATCCTAAAATTTGTGTGGAACCACAAAAGACCCCAAAGAGCCAAAGTAATATTGAAGAAGACCAAAGCGGGAGGCATCACAATCCCAGGCTTTAGCCTCTACTACAAAGCTGTCATCATCAAGACTGCATGGTATTGGCACAAAACGGACACACAGACCAATGGAATAGAATAGAAACCCCAGAATTAGACCCACAAAAATATGACCAACTAATTTGCGACAAAGCAGAAAAGAATATCCAATGGAAGAGAGACAGTCTCTTTACCAAATAGTACTGGGAGAACTGGACAGCAACATGCAGAAGAATGAAACTAGACCACTTTCTTACACCATTCTCAAAAATAAACTCAAAATGGGGGCGCCTGGGTGGCTCAGTCGGTTAGGCGGCCGTCTTCGGCTTGGGTCATGATCTCGCGGTCCGTGAGTTTGAGCCCTGCGTCAGGCTCTGTGCTGACAGCTCAGAGCCCGGGGTCTGCTTCGGATTCTGTGTCTCCCTCTCTCTGACCCTCCCCCGTTCATGCTCTGTCTCTCTCTGTCTCAAAAATAAATAAATGTTAAAAAAAATAAAAATAAAAAAAATAAACTCAAAATGGAGGAAGGACCTGCATGTGAGACAGGAAACCATCCAAACCCTAGAGGAAAAAGCAAGAAAAAATCCTCTCTTTCCTCAGCCACAGCAATTTCTTACCTAACATACCTCCAAAGGCAAGGGAATTAAAAACAAAAATGGACTATTGGGACCAAATGAAGATAAAAATCTTCTGCACTGCAAAGGAAGCAATCAACAAAACTAAAAGGTAACCAACGGAATGGGAAAAGATATTTGCAAATGACATATCAGACAAAGGGCTAGTATCCAAAATCTATAAAGAGTTCACCAAACTCCACACCCAAAAAACAAATAACCCAGTGAATAAATGGGCAGAAAACATGAATAGACACTTCTCTAAAGAAGACACACAGATGGCCAACAGGCACATGAAAAATATGCTCAGTGTCAGTCATCATCAGGGAAATACAAATCAAAACCACACTGAGATGTCACCTCACGCCAGTCAGAGTGGCTAAAATGAACAAATGAGGGCATTATAGATGCTGGCGATGATGTGGAGAAACGGGAACCCTCTTGCACTGTTGGTGGGAATGCAACCTGTGCAGCCACTCTGGAATACAGTGTGGAGGTTCCTCAAAAAATTAAAACTAGATCTACCCTATGACCCAGCAATAGCACTGCTAGGAATTTACCCAAGGGATACAGGAGTGCTGATGCATAGGGGCACTTGTTCCCCAATGTTTATAACAGCACTTTCAACAATAAAAAAGTTAGGGAAAGAGCCTAACTGTCCATCAACTGATAAATGGATAAAGAAGTTGTGGTTTATTTACACAATTAAATACTACTTGGCAATGAGAAAGAATTAAATATAGCCTTTTGTAGCAACGTGGATGGAACTGGAGAGTGTTATGCCAAGTGAAATAAGTCATACAGAGAAGGACAGTTTCCATATGTTTTCACTCTTATGTGGATCCTGAGAAACTTAACAGAAGACCATGGGGGAGGGGAAGCAGAAAAAAAAAAAGATAGGGAGGGAGCCAAACCATAAGATACTCTTAAAAACTGAGAATAAACTGAGTTTTGATGGGGGGTGGGAGGGAGGGTAAAGTGGGTGATGGGTATTGAGGAGGGCACTTGTTGGGATGAGCACTGGGTGTTGTATGAAACCAATTTGATAATAAATTTCTTATTAAAAAAGATGCTTATATATCAACTACGAGGAAAAAATGTGGATATAACACAAATGCATGCATGAAAGTTAAATAACATTCTACTAAATAACAAGTGAGTCAACTAAGAAGTCAAAAAAAAGAAATCAAAAATTCCAGAGGGAAATACAATTACTCCTCATGTATTATTCAGATAGTTTGTGTATAGATATATAACAAACCACATGTCTTTCAATTCATCAAAAGGAAACAAATGGCAATGAAACACAATTGTCCAAAATCTTTAGGATGCAGCAAAAGTAGTTCTAAGAGGGAAATTTACAACAATCCAGGCCTACTTCAAGTATAATTTTCTTAATAACTAATATTTACTTAAATTTTAACACATCATTTGATGAACAGTCTTCCCTTAGGTATACTATGCACATCCATGTAACACAACTGTATGGATTTATTGCAATAAGAAAGTAAATTAGTTGGTAGCAGATTCAGTTTATCTAAGGGATGAGAGCTGGAAATTGGGGACATTCTCTGTGAGGACAGCATACATAACAATAAATTGGCCTTGGATATTGAACTAATAGTTTTGAGGTATTTAATCATGTTTTTATTTATTTTTTAATAATTTTTTTAGGAGGGCTGTGGGCTTCTGCTATTGGAAGAAAGAAGAAATGTTTTGAAAATTCTTTACAAGTAGTATTGATTTTGTTTATATAAGTAAGTAGGAGTATTTTTTCGGGAAATATATTGAAGAACTCTGTTATAATTCCTTCAGTTGTCTAATAAAGATGATTTAAAGTTGTATAAAAATAGAAAATCTCAAAAAATCCATAAATTATAAGTCATTTATATTGACTTTTATTTTAAACACATGTTCTATTGAGTCAGTATAACAAGTTAAGTCAGATGGGAGCCAGAGTCTTTTAACTTATTTATATAAGAAAGAGGATTATCATGCCATTTTATCATCTGGTTCCATTCTATATTCAAATAGGTGCAATGTTTCCAATTCCAGTTTCAAGCAGAGAAACCAGTTTTGTTTATGAATTATAGGTTATGTTCCAGATATTTATCCCTAAAATTTAAAGTCTTTCTTGAAAGACCTTTTGAAAACTTGAGGAAATGAGGTTTGTTACATATCTATACACAAATTATCTTAATAATACATGAGGAGTAACTTAACTGTAATTATATTTTGTTCTGGATATTTACTGAACATCTTCTGCTGTTATTGTTCTTTATATCCTTAAAGTGAAATGAGTAGATGTTTGAGATTATAACTGCATAGTTATCACCAAATAAATGTTTTATTATTTATTGGTAATAGTTTGTGTGACTTGTTAAATGTTTATAACACTTTGAATTAAATAAATATCAAAAATTTGAAAATTAGTCTTACCAAACTCACTGACTATTTTGGATTGAGCCCATTCAGTTACTATTTTATTCTATTTTATTTTATTTTATTTTATTTTATTTTATATTTTATTATTTTATTATGTTAAAAGTTTAATTATTTATTTTGAGAGACAGAGAGAGTTGGTGGGGGGGAGGCAGAGAGAGAGGGAAAGAGAGAATCCCAAGCAGGTTTCATGGTCAGTGTGGGGCTCAATGTCAAGACCACAAGATCATGATTTGACCTGATATTAAGATTCAGATGCTCAACTGGCACAGCCACCCAAATGCCCCTCACTCAGTTACTGTAAATATTTTTGAAAACTTGGGGAAAATATCTAGTGGATAATTTAGAAGCCATCAAAATTGTTTTTTTTAATAAATGGTATTTTCAGTTCCTTATAATATTTTATTTTAATTTTTAAATTTTTAAAAATTATTCATTTTTGAGAGAGACAGGGTACAGGTGGGGGAGGAGCAGAGAAAGAGGGAGACTTTGAATCCAAAGCAGGCTCAAGATGAACTGTCAGCATAGAGCCTGATGTGGGGCTTGAACCCACGGACAGTGAGATCATGATCTGACCTGAAGTTGGACATATTTTTCTCAGATAGAGATGTTGATTTTTTCTTTCATGATTACTACATATTTTAACAATATTTAAATGAGTATAGCCTAATCTGCCTTATCTTGTATCTAATGAGTTTTTAATCATATATACCCACAGAAAACTTACTTCCAGCAAATATTTTGGTACATATTTCCTACAACTTTTTAAAATTTATTTCATATTTCATAATAATGATAATTTTCATTTGAAACTTATTTTACAAAAATCATATGAAGTTAAGATATATGTTGCTTTTTAAAAAAATGATTACATGGGGCGCCTGGGTGGCGCAGTCGGTTAAGCGTCCAACTTCAGCCAGGTCACGATCTCGCGGTGCGTGAGTTCGAGCCCCGCATCAGGCTCTGGGCTGATGGCTCGGAGCCTGGAGCCTGTTTCCGATTCTGTGTCTCCCTCTCTCTCTGCCCCTCCCCCGTTCATGCTCTGTCTCTCTCTGTCCCAAAAATAAATAAAAAACGTTGAAAAAAAATATTTTAAAAAAATGATTACACACTTTTAAAATAATTCATCCCCATCACAATTATTTCCATTATACATATATGTGTACATATATGTATATAAATATAGGCATGTACATATACACATACATACATACATGATTGATGTTGTTGTTGCAAAATGAACAAGTCTTTCAGAATCTCTGAAAGAAAGAGGTTTATTCCAGCGCTAATTAAGACAGATGCCTGGGATACACAATCTTCACAAAGAAAGGACTCTAGCAAACTAACGTTTGGTATAGGGTTATATATATATATATTTTTTCAGATAGAAGTTTACAGATCATTAGACAAAAGACATTTCAGAAATTTACAGAACTTATCTTAATCTTTTACCATGCGGAGAAGTGTATGACTTCGGTTGCATGGGAACCAGGGAAGTTTTACTCTTCTTTTTATGTTTGGAATGCTCCTTTTTAGGCTACTTATAAATGAAGCATATGTATATGTATGCCATAAGCAGAAATTGAACCCATGCTTTGAGACTTTGCTATCTCTGGTAATGGCTGATGTAGGGCTTCCCTGAGAAAACATGAGCAAGTTAATAAATATTAAAATTTGAAAATCTGTATTTTTTCAATTTTAGAATGCCTTATTATATTATAGGGCTTCAATCATTAGAGTACTCTCACTGTTGAGGCCCAAATTTCAGAACAAAAATACTATGAAAATGTAGGAAAGTAGGAAAAATGTAATTTTTAATTAATTTACAAATAAATAATAAATATATATATTTCAAAACCAGTGAAAACTGGCAAAGTAAGAGAATAATATATTGATAAATCACGAATTTCATAACCTGGATCCAATTTGGCTGCTTGCCAATTTCGTAAATTACTTTCACTATTGATGTCCCAGAAAATGTTTCTCCAACAATTTTCTCAAAGCCCCCTTGATTTCTTTATTCCTCACACTGTATATAAGGGGATTCAACACAGGTGTGAAAATGGTGTAAAAAGCGGACACCACCTTGTCATGGGCCACTGAACGGTAGGATTTGGGCCGCATGTAAATAAATATAATGGCACCATAGAAGAGCCCCACCACACCCAGGTGAGAAGAGCAGGTGGCAAAGGCTTTCTTTCGAGCTGCAGTGGACCTCATGTTCAGCACAGCAGCCAGGATGAGACTGTAGGAGGCCAAAATGAGAGATAGAGGGATCAAAAGCATCAGAATGCAACACACATACATGAATAACTCAAAAAATGTAGTGTCTGCACAGGCAAGGCGAACGAGTGAGGGTGCCTCACAGAAGAAGTGGTTGATTTCCCGAGAATGACAGTAAGAGAAGCTCATAGTCGTACCAGCTTGCATCAGCCCATCCACTCCTCCCAGAAGCCAGGAGCCTATGGTCATGTGCAAGCAGAGCTTCTGATTCATGAGGATGGGGTAATGCAGGGGGTGACATATGGCCACGTAGCGGTCATATGCCATGGCAGCTAAGAGGAAGCACTCGCCACCTCCCAGAGTCAGAAACAGGAATATCTGGGTCCCACAGCCAGCAGGAGAGATGGATCTGGTGTCCATTAAGTAGTTGGCTGCCATTTTGGGGACTATGGTGGAGACAAGCATCACATCCATGAGGGAGAGCTGGCTAAGCAAGAAGTACATGGGCATGTGCAGTTGGGGGTCCTTGCAAATGAGCATGAACAAGAGGGCATTGCCCATCACAGAGGTGAGGAAGATCATGAGCACCATGGAGAAGAGGAACAGATGGGTCTGAGTGTGGTTAAAGAGCCCAAGAAGAATGAAGTTTATCTCTGTGGTGACATTTGCATATTTCATGTCTCCAGTCATGCCTGAAAGACAGTAAATAATTAAGAAATGAGAGCTTCTTGAAAGGAAACTTAGGCATTTACTTAAGAAGACATGGTCAAATGACGCAAAGGAAAATGAGACTTGGAGGAATAATTATGTCTTTAGCCTTTCACTTCCTGACAAGATGTTTGCCTTACCATCCTTTCATACATCTCTGCTGTTATTACACAATATTTTTATTCCAAAAAGTTGGATAATAAGTATATATTGCAGTACACATTACATTTCTATTATTTCTATATATCTTGTTAGTATGCCACACAATTTACTCATGGTGTTGGTAAATATGACTTTCCAGTTTTCTAATGTTTGGGAACTTCTATGTTGAAAGAGCCTTTTAGTCATGCATTTTAGTCAATACTGATGTTTGTATCTCCTATGTATTACTTTTTTATGTCTCTCATATATGTTTAAATTAATTTCTCACAATTTCTTTCAATGTCATGAGGAACTGTTTGAATTTTAAAACCACGCAAAACTAAATGTAAAACTAGTATAACTCAGTTTTCTGGTGAAGGGGGGAAATGGCTATATTTCTCTATTTTACATGTGTACATAGCCCATGGTTTCAATATACCACGCTTCCAGCTACCACAGATACTGCTCCAGAGCACCTACCATCATATTGGTCATCTTATTATGTGTACTCACGATTACAGGGAATTTGTCTCAGTTTAGAGAACTCCCAACAGTTAATTTTTATATATAATATGTACTCGCAAAAAGTTGAATTTAATTAAATGTGTGAATCACAAAAACTTAATTTCAATAATGAATATAATCGTAAGAAATGTAAAAAGTTGTTTTATTTGCAGTCTTTAACATTTTTTTTTTACCAGTAATCATGCACTCTTAAAGATAGGAGATTAATTCATTAACTGATTAAATTATTAATTAGGAATTTAATTGCTTTATTTAATTAATTGGTTAGTTGGTTATTTATCTAAGTGGTTAATTAAGACTTACTCAAATAAATTTGTTGCCCCAAATTACTCTGAGGTACAAGAGTATCTTCAAATAAAATATGGAGCATCTCATTTATTTTCAGGAATTACTTACCTTTTTCCTAAAGCCTCAAGTTTTCATTTTTCTTAACTGTAATTATCTGTGGAAGTAGATTTAGCTGTATATGAAAATTACTTTCTATTCTACATTTGTGTGAACCTTGTATTTTCCTTACAAATTCACTCTTTCAAAGAGAGCAACAGATTAATTATTACCAAGAAGATTGGGCTTTGACTTTATTTATAATCTATACTACAGCAAATCCTTATTTAGGTTTTATAATAAATTAATTGGTAAGTAGTTAAATTTTTAAATGGACAAAATATCTTTTATAAAAATTAGCATTCTTTTTAGTGCCTAGCATAGATTACCATTATCCATTATATCATTAAATGATACAGGTGTTCTGTTCATCAAAATAGCTATCTTAGTAAGTATTAATTACTGCTCCATTTCATTACATAGTTTACATATATAACAATATATTTATGAACAGCTGGGATTTTTCTAATTTTATGTTAATATAATTTATGACCTTATACATGTGGCAAGACTTTATTAAATAATTTAAGCAGGTGATGTGTGTTAAGGAGGCCACTTGTTATGAGCACTGGGTGTTGTATGTAAGTGATGAATCACTAAATTCTGCTCCTGAAACTAGTATTACATTGTATGTTAACTAACTTGAATTTAAATTAAAATTTGGAGAAAAAAATAAATAAAAGTAGTACTTTTTGGTTTTTGGATAACTGAATCCCTGACTTTTTCATTCTCAACAACCTTTGATCTAATTTCTTTCAATTCTTCGATGCATGATACTGTTATTTTTAGGTGCAAAAATTACAACCAATCACAGAGAAGGAAAATTAATTTTGTCTCATGTGACAAGTTTATTAATGATATTAAGCAGAATCTCTTTCTTTTTTTTTTTTTTTTTTTTTCAACATTTTTTATTTATTTTTGGGACAGAGAGAGACAGAGCATGAACGGGGGAGGGGCAGAGAGAGAGGGAGACACAGAATCGGAAACAGGCTCCAGGCTCCGAGCCATCGGCCCAGAGCCTGACGCGGGGCTCGAACTCACGGACCGCGAGATCGTGACCTGGCTGAAGTCGGACGCTTAACCGACTGCGCCACCCAGGCGCCCAAGCAGAATCTCTTTCAATTTTAAACTTTTGGATTACTGCTTCAAGCTCACTGTGAACATCTTATGTTCATATTTTCTACTGGATTGTTTGAAATTTCCTTACAGATTTAAATAATTTATATATATTTTGTTATTTGTGTACACTGTTTTCATTTTTTTTTGTTTCTATATTTTGCCAGTAACTTCCACAGCCTATTTAAAATACTAAAATTTTCATTACATTGTTTTTGAGACAAAATTTACATTTTATATTGCATATATTTAGGACATTTATTATTATTCATTTAATGTTAATTGTTGGTTTACACTGATTGATTTTATCATTCTAAGTCATCTTAGAATCATTAATCATTAACCATAATCATCTTTAATAATCATTGTGGGGCGCCTGGGTAGCTCAGGTGGTTGAGCATCCAACTTCAGCTCAGGTTATGATTTCACAGTTTGTGGGTTGACAGCTCAGAGCCTGGAACCTGCTTCAGATTTTGTGTCTCCCTCTGTCTCTGCTCCTACCTCATTCATGCTCTGTCTCTCTTTGTCTCTCAAAAATAAATAAAATTAAAAATTTTTAAATAATCATTGTGATACATAAGATACCTCATTTATTCTATCTTATATTTACAAATGAAATGTCATAATAAATGTCTCTATATTTAAGCTTTAACCAGCAGGAAATTAATTTTCATAAAGTTATCTGCCACTCTTGAAATCAGTACAAAGGTGCCTCAAAAAATTGAAAACAGGACTACCCTATGACCCAGAAATTGCACTAATAAGTATTTATCCAAAGGATACAAAACTGCTGATTTGAAGGGGCACATGCACCGCAATGTGTATAGCAGCACTATCAAGAATAGCCAAATTATGGAAAGAGCCCAAATGTCCATCAACTGATGAATGGATGGATAAAGAAGATATGATATATATATGTGTATATACACATATATATATAATGGAATACTGCTATTCAGTTATGAAAAAGAATGAAATATTGCATTTGCAACAACATGGATGGAACTAGAGGGTAGTATGCTAAATGAAATAAGTCAGTCAGAGAAAGACAGGTGTCATATGATTTCACTCATATGTGGAATTTGAGAAACCCAGCAGGTGAATATAAGGGAAAGGAAGGATAACTAAGATAAAAACTGAGGGAGGCAAACCATAAGAGACTCTTAAATACAGAGAACAAACTGGGGATTGCTGGAGGGAGATTGGCGGGGGGATGGTTTAAATGGGTAACGAGCATCAAGGAAGGTACTTTTTTGGGATGAGCACTGGGTATCATATGTAAGAGATGAATCACTGTTCTGTTCTTGAAGCCAAGACTACACTGTTTGTTAACTAACTTGAATTTAAATTACAAAGAAAGAAGAAAGAAAGAAAGAAAGAAAGAAAGAAAGAAAGAAAGAAAGAAAGACATTATTTAAAGAAAAGGAATGTTATTTGATTCATTTAATAATGGACTTTAAAAAAAAAATAGAGAACTGATTGCAGTATTGGTCTCCTGATCCTGAACTCAATAGAATTGTTAAATTTTGTTAGTATGGAACTATAGATTTAAGTATTAGACTTCTTGAACTTGAATACCTATTCTAGGTATCTAGATAAATTTAGGTAATTTAAATTGAAATTGAAATCGGTTTAATTCTCAAGACTCGTTGTGTGTAAAATGGAGGTAAATGTAGGATCTATCTCTTTTAGACTTAATGGATAATTACAAGAGAAAAAGCATATAAGCACATAGCAAATGAATTTACTATGATTCGCCTTAATAAATTTCTTACTATTTTATCTATTAGCCATAAATAGATGTTGCCCAACAAAACATTGGAGAGTAACATGAATATTTTTAGGAACTAACATGTAATTTATTTATGTAGACACGTATTCTAGAGACAGTTTGACAGAATATTTACAATAACTCTGAGTTGGACACTGCACTCAATCCACCATCTGATTTTATTTTAACATAGAGCAAACACACATGACCATGGCAAATTTAAACATTATAAGGCAATAGATCCTTTGATTATTACTTTTGAAACATTTTTAATGTTTTTAATATAGCAGATATTTTAAGAATTTTACTATTTCATGGAATTTGATACATAAAATAATTTATCTCATTTAAATAAGTAAGTGCAAAGATGAAAAGATAAAATCTTATCATTTGGTATTTCCTGTCAAAAATTCAATTATGTGTGACTTCACAGGTTCAAAATGCAAGATATATTTACAAGTCAGGAGTATCATCTCTGTTGTTCTACACATTAAAAACAAACTAAAAATCACTTTACCACTTCTTTTCTTCTTGTATAAAAACTATGATTACACAGAACCCAATGTCATTTTAGATTCATTATCTAATTTGTATCTACACTTCAATGTGGTTTTCCAAGAATTAACAAAGTTTATCCTTCCCAACTGTTTTTTGTATGTTAAACATCTCAATGACCAATATATTGGGCTGGTCTTAATGTGGTACTTTAAAAAATAATTAGATCCTAAATTTTAAAGCTAAAATGTCCCTGATGCTCATTTGCATACAATAAATGTAGCAACGAAGACATAACAGGGATCATAAAACATTGTAGAAAGTAGTACTACAGTCACTATGATAATTCCTTCATATGCATCGTCTTATCCAATATTGCAATAACTGGAAGAAGTAGATGCTAGTAATATTTTGGAATTGCACATGAAGTAACTGAGAAATAAGTAGATTTTTCTTGGAAAACCAAGGGAGAAACCAAGAAATATTACTAATTCAAAAACCAGTTTCCAGAAGTTTCATTTTAGTTCTCCCAAATTTTGATTCCAAGTATTATCTTGACAATGAGAAGATTGACACATTGATTACCAAACCAAATAAATAATGGACTCTCAAAATCATAGGCTACACTAAATAATTATCTCTCATGTAATTGATAACTGAATTCAAATAAATAAACTATTTTTTACACTTTTCTGGGTGGATGCATTCCTAGGATCAGTTCTGCTACAAAATAAAACTCATTACATACAGAAAATACAGAATAATTTGTGACTAAATTAAAACACATATAAAGTGACTATGGGAATGTTGATTGACACGAACTCTTGTTCTTTCGACAGTTTACGTTACATAAAGGATCATTTGAATAGTTTCAGGTCATCATTCACAATTAAAGCAGGGAGAATTGAGAAGATGAGATGCATGGACTTGTGACTTAGAACACATTTCTAGGATGTATTTCAACAATTGCAAGTTCTATGAAGTAAAGCACATTTTTTTTTAGATTCTGTGGGTCTCAAGTTTGTCTTTTAAAAATAGTTACATAAATATACTTCTTGGTTGTAAGAATAAAATAACACTGCATACATAGAGTTGTTGATTAATCACTAGAATATGGCAAATTATCAGCAAATAGTAGCCATTATTGCTTTCATGTACTCAAAAACCATAATTTTTCCTAGAGAAAACTATGAATAGAGGAAGCAAATGATGAGATCAGATATATCCATCTAACTTGGGACTGCAGCATGAAACAAAATTCAAATCACTTAAAATATTCATGAACATATTGTGCATAATTAGTATTTCATAAAGATAGATTTACATAAGCTTATAAAATGTATAGTCTCAGTGGCAATTAAAGAAACACAATTTAAGCAAAATAATTACTATTGTGATACCTTCACTACTGGATTTAAGTTTTTCTTGATAACATGCATTACAGTTAGAATATAATGAAAATTAATTGTAGGATAAAAATAAAAATACCTTTATATATCAGTTTGAAAATGTTAAATGAAAACTGTAAAACTAGTCTTATCTCTTGGAGTCACTGATATATGTTCTTCTATTTATCACTCTAAAATATAACCGAAAAGAAAATGAAAATCACCCTATATACATGAAAGATTTTTCAAGTTCCTTTGCAATGTGTAATGGGAAGCTTTAAAATGAAAGTATTAAATTGCCACAATACAACACAATATAACTCTCAAAATGGTGCTAAATATTACCTTATAAATAGAAGCAAACCCATGTATTGAAAATTTATAAAATGTTTATGGCAAAGAGTAAAAAGGAATTGTTATGATGTCACTGAGTGAAATCCAGATATTTTATTTTTTTTGTTTTTTCTCTGTATGCTTTTCTATGGATTATTAGTCCTTAAAATTATAAAAGTAAATAACACCAAAAACACCAGAGAACATGACCCTAAGTTTTAAGCACTCTACCTTAGAGTCCTGCAACTCACCTGCTTCATGAGCAGTCACCTTGAAAGAGGTGCCTATTGCTCCATAGCTCTATCTCCTGAATCACTATTTAGAACTCAAAAAAATGTTTCTCTTCTAATTTAAAATGCAAGTCACCTGTGAAAAGTCTAGGGAGTCCTGAGTTCCAGGTTCTGGAAATGCCAATGGGGACACACATAATAATACAGATGATGAAATATCTTCTTCATTAGTTTGAGATCCCAAACAAATCATGATGTTCTTTAAAAGTGGGAGCAGGAAACAGAGGAATCTGATAAATGGCAGTGTAAGGCTTCAGCTCAGTGTTGCTGACTGATTATCTTTAAATCTCAGGACACTTGATCCCTAAAGAAAATGTCTTCTTTGACTCACATAATACTAAAATCATGATATGACTAATTTGAGACCTGCATCGTAATAGTTTTAAAAGAGATAGCATGTAAAGTACTTATATCATACCAGGAGTGTTTTCAATCCTGCTAGCCTATATTTTAGTAATAACCAATTTGTCAAGAAAATCTGGTAATTATATAGGTGACAGATTGTTAAAGAAATGTATTGCCCATTTTTAATTTCATTTACTTTTAATGTAGTTAACACACAGTGTTTTATTAGTTATGTGCAATATAGTGATTCAACAATTGTAAGGTAGACTTTTAAGGAAACTCAAAAAACTCTAATAAAGTGAAAGAAAGACATTTATATTATTAAAAACACCAACCCACCACTAAGATATAATACATACTAATATATGCATACCAAAAAAGAGATATTAATTATATGAAACAAATTTGACAGAATAAAAGGGAAAATACATACAATCCTACAATGATATTTGGAAGTTAATATATTCTATATTCAAAAATGGATAGAAATCAAAGGGAAAATTATAGTTAAAAAGGAATTGAGCCATATTATAAATCAATTAACCACAAAACACACATATAGAAAATTTCCCCAACAATGTCAGAGTATACTTTTTTCTCAAGTGAACTTGCAAAATTTTCCAATATAGTCCATATGTAAGACGAATAAACATTTCTTAATATTAAAAAAGATTGAAGTCATACAAAATATTTTTTCTCTTTATAATGAAATGAAATTAATGGGAAATTCATTCCCATAATGAAATTAATGGGAAAAGCAAATCTGGAAAAGAAAAATATGTAGAAATTGAATTGCATACTCATAAACAAGAAATTGGTCAAAGAAAGAATCACAAGGACAATTGTAAAATATTTCAACTCCAATGAAAATAAAACACAGTGTACCAAAACTTGTTAGATGCAGCTAAAGGAATGGTAAGTGGGAAACTTAGAGTTAAAATAGCTTACATTTATAAATAATGTCAACCTAAGTCAGTGGTGACAGCTGACTGAATTTAAGGAATATATAGCTCAGGCACAACAATAAGGCACAAATGAACCCTACAGAGGAGAGACCCTTGAAGAACCTGGTGTTAGTTAGTAGGGGGAACTACACTACAGTACACAGAACTGCCTCTTAATAATGCCACTAACTTCAAGATCAAGAAATATAGCTAACTTTCTAAATACACAAAGAATTACACAAAATGGTGAAGTGTATGAATATATCTCAAACCAAAGAGAAGCACAAAAGCACACCAAAGAGCTAAATGGAATGTAAATAATAAACATAAGTGGCAAAAATTCCAAGTAATGGTCATAAAGATAAATAATGGATTTGAGAAAGGAGTGGAGAATCCAGTGGGACCTTTAACAAAGAGAGGAAAAAAAACAGTCTTAGATGCAGACTGATAAGTAAAATAAAAAATACTTTAGAGAGAATTAATAACATAAAAGGAGGAGGAAGAATGGATCTCTGAGCTGGAAGACAGAGTAATGGAAAGCAACCAAATTGAAGAGTAAAAAGGGAAGAACAAAACAAAATAAAATGAGAATAAATTAAGAAAATCAGTACCATCATCGACAGCCATAACATTCATATTATAGAGACCCTAGAATGAGAAGACAGGGACAAAGAGGCAGAAAATTTACTTGAAGTTGTATTGGCTGAAAACTTTCCTAATCTGGGGAAGAAAACAGACATTCATATCCAGGATGTACCAAAAACTAAAAAAAAAAAAAAAAAAATCAACCCAAGGAGCTGCACACAAGACACATCATAATTAAGATGGCAAAAATAATGATAAAGAAAATTTTACAAACAGTAGGTAAAAAGAAAACAGTTATATATGTCAGAAACCCAATAAGGTAATCAGTGGATTTCTCACTAGAGACTTTGCAGGGCAGAAGGGAATAGCATTATATACTCAAAGTTCTATGGAAAAAAAGAAAACCTACTTGCAACAAAGAATACTATACCCAGCAAAGACATAATTCAAAATAGGACAGATAGGGGCTCCTGGGTAGCTCAGTTGATTAAGTATCTGATTCTTGATTTTGGGTAAAGTCATGATCTCACAGTTTATAGAATCAAGCCCCACATTGCGTTCTGTGCTGACAGCACAGAAACTGCTTGGGGTTATCTCTCTCCTTCTCTCTCTGCCATTCCCTTGCTTTCACACACTCTGTATATAAAAAGAGGAGAGATAGTTTCCTGGCCAACCAATAGTTAAAGGAGTTCATCACCATTAAACCAGCCTTATAAGAAATATAAAAGGGAACTAATTGAGTGGATAGAAAAGGCCATAGTCATGAGTAAGAAAATTATAAAAGAAAAAAAAATAGTGTTAATTGCAAACGTATAATGAAACTAGTAGATTAGTCACTTATAAAACCAGTACAGAAATCGATGTGCAAGAAGAGTAAAATGAATACTATGTCTAAAAGTTGCCAAGAGATTCACAAAATAAAAGCCTATAAAGTATGATATCATAAATAAAACATGAGGGGTGATTTAATATTTAATGTTTCACAATGGGTTTAAAAATAAGCAATCATTAACTTAATGTACACTGTTATATGCATAAGATGTTATATATAAACCTAGTGCTAACCACAAATCAGAAACACGTATAATAGATAACACAAAAAAAACAAAAAGAAAGGAACCAATGAATATTGCTAAAGAAAGCCATCAAACCACAAATGAAGAGAGCAAGGGAAGAAGGAACAAAGAATGACTATAAAACAATCGCAAAACAAGAAAAAAATGGCAATAAATACATACTTATCAATAATTAATTTGAATGTAAATGGAGTTAATGCTCCATTCAATCAAAACGCAGAAGGTGACTGAACTGATAAAATAAACAAGAGCTATCTATATGTTGTCTGCAAGAGACTCACTTTAAACTAAAGACTCATGCAAATGGAAAGTAAAAAGAAAAATATATTTACCATGTAAATGGAAGTAAAAACAACGTTGGAGTAGCAATACTTATACCAAACAAAATAGACTTTAAAAATAGACTGTAACAAAAAATAAAGATATTACATAATTATAAAAAGAAAAAATCCTAAAAGAGATAAAAAAATTGTAAATATTTATGTGTGGGAGCACTAAAATACATAAGGCAAGTATTGACAGACATAAAAGAAGATTTTCAATAAAAACATATTCATAGGGGATATTAAGACCTCACTCAGATCAATAGATAAATCATCCAGACAGAATGTCCAAAAAAATGGCTTTGAATGACATATTAGATGACAAGGACCTAACAGATGTATTCAAAATATTCCATCCCAAAACAGTGGAATATAAATTCTTTTCAAGTGCACATTGAACATTCTCCAGAATAGAGTTTCAACAAATTTAAAAAGTTTGGAATTATATAATACTACTTTTCTGATCACAATGGTATGAAACTAGAAATCAATGATGTGGGGAATATGCTTAGGAATCCCCCAGGCTTACACCAAAGGGGTAACAAAGCATAAAGAAATACAAAGCCATAGGATTCTCACACCCGAGTTTGGGTAAACCAAATTTGGCACCCATATAAGGAGGTGCAAAGGCACCAAAAATAGGAAGGTGCAGAGCCCCCAGAATAGAGAAGGAGGGGTAAAGGCCCCAAAATAAGTGTTCAAAGGTGCTCAATACATAGGTATATGAAATAAACAAAATTATATATTCAGGGTAGAAGCACCCCAAATTTAGTACTATAGCAGAAAACTGCTTTCAGTTTTTCAGTTTTTCAGTTTACCTTTCAGGTAAACAGGCAAATTGGGCAATAGGCCATTGTGCTGCAGGTAATGCAGTCCAGAGCGGAGATTATTAACAAATGAAAAGGTGCCTTGTTAACTCTGAGGCGATTTCCCCTACCTGTCTCATCCCCTAGGCTAGCTAAGATTAACAGAGGTGGTGCCTCATGTCTGCTGTAAACACCCTTCCATCAGACTCTCCGGTGTAATAATTTTGCTTTGTATTAACCCAAACCCCAAACCCCAAATATCTTCAAGACCCCCTCTCCCTCACACCCACAAGTTAATGTTCACAGATTCATTGTCTCTTTGTGCACGTCCATAGCCATGTTTATAAGCCTTCTGATCCTAATAAAAAGAGGACAAGGACCCTATTTCGGGGCTCTTGTCTTTTCCCAGACATTAGCCATCTCTCATTAGCCATTTTCATCCTGCATCCCGCTCTTTTGCTGGCCAAAATAGAACTTTAGACTTAGAGTCTATGACACAATGACAAGAAAAAATTTAGAGAGTACACAAGTACATGCAAGTCAAATAACATTTCAGTAAACATTGAATGGGTCAATCAAGAAATCAAAGAGGAAATCAGAAGATACATGGAGACAAATGAAAATTAAAATACAATGATCCAAAACCTTTGGAATTCAGGAATACATTCTTTAATGTTTTAAGAGGAAACATTATGCCAATACAAGCCTACCTCAAGAAACAAGAAAAATATCAAATAAACAACTAACCTTACACATAAACAAGCTACCAAAAGAAGAACAAAGCCTAAGCTAGTGCAAAGACAAAATTAATAATGTTGGAAGCATAGAAAAATGAAATAGAAATTTAAAAAAGAGAAAAAATGTAATAAAATAGTATAATAAAACCAGGATTTTTTTAAAGAACAACAAAATTAAGAAAAGTCTAGCTATAGTCATCAAAGTGATAGATGGATGATAGATTAGATAGATAGGTGATAGACAATTCAAAAAATAACATCAGAAATAAAGTAGAAGAAATAACAATTTTACCACCAATGTACAAAGGATTATGATAATGTACTAAGAAAAAATTATATGCCAACAAATTTGACATCCTAGAAAAAAATAGATAAATTTGTAGAGAAATATAACCTTACATAACTGAATGAGGAAGAAGTGAAAAATGTGAATAGACAAAATATATGAAAACAGAATATAACTAATGAAATGAAATATTTTACAGAAAGTTCCCAACAAAGAAAAGTACAGGGTCAGATGGCTTTACAGAAAAATTCTACCAAATATTTAAAGAAGAGTTATTCAGCAAATAGAAAAAATAAATAAAAGGCAACCAAATTGGTAAGGAAGAAGTAAAGCATTCACTACTTGCAGAAGGCATGGTACTCTATATAGAAAACCCCAAAGCATTCACCAACAGAGTGCTAGAAGTGATAAACAAATTCAGCAAACTCACAGGATACAAAGTCAGTGTGCAGAAATCTGTGGCATTTCTATACACTAGTAAAGAAATAGCAGATGGAGAAATCAAGAAAATAATCCCATTTACAGTTGCACACACACTCAAATAATATACATAGGAATAAACCAAACCAAAGAGGAGAAAGACCTGTGTTCTGAAAACTATAAAACACTGATTAAATACATTGAAGATGGTATAAAGAAATGGAAAGATATTTCTAGCTCATGGACTCAAAGAAAAAATACTGTAAAATGTCTATTCAACTCAAAGCAATCTACATATTTAATGCAATACCTATAAAAATACAACCAACATTTTTCCTAGAGCTAGAATAAACAATCTTTAATTTTGTATGGAATCACAAAAGACCCTGATATCCAAAGCAATCTTGAAAAATAAAAGCAAAGCTGGAGGCATCATAATTCTGGACGTCAGGTTATATTACACAGCAGTAGTAATAGAAAGAGTATGGTACTGGCACACACAAAAAGACACAAAGGTCAAAGGAACAGAATAGAACCCAGAAATAAACCCAATACTATATGGCTAATAAGTTTTCAACAAAGCAGGAAACAATATCCAAAGGAAAAGTCTACAGCACTATGGAAAAAGAAACTCGACCACTTTCCTGCACCATTCACAAAATCAATTAAGAATGAATTAAAGACCTAAATGTGAGACCTAAAACCACAAAAATCTCACCTGGGAACACACGCAGCAAACTCTATGACATTGGCCACCAGCAACATTTTCTAGATAAATCAAATGAAACAAGGGAAATAAAAGCAAAAATAAGCTGTTGGGACTACATCAAAATAAAAAGCTTCTGCACAGTGAAGGAAATGATCAACAAAACTAAAGGATGGGGCGCCTGGGTGGCTCAGTCACCTGAACCTCTGACTCTTGATTTCAGCGCAAGTCATGGGATCGAGCCCTGCATTAGGCTCCATGCTCAGCAAGCTGGAGCCTGCTTGGGATTCTCTCTTTCCGGCTCTCTCTGCCCCTCCCAAACTTTCTCTCTCCCTCTCCCTCTCTCTGTCTCTCTCTGTCTGTCTCAAAATAAATGGATAATCCTTAAGAAACAAAAACAAAAAGGCAACCTATGGAATGAGATATTTGCAAATGACATATCTGTTAAACGGTTGTTATCAAAAAAATTTTGTATCTATATATCTCCATTTTTTTTATTTTTCATGATTGCTTTGGCTATTTGGCATCTTTCGTGGTTCCATACACATTTTAGAAGTTTGTTCTAGCTCTGGGAAAAATATTGGTGTTATTTTGATAGAGATTGCATTAAGTATGTAGATTGCTTTGGGTAGTATAAACATTTTAAAAATGTTTGGTTTCCTGATCCATGAGAATGGAATGCTTTTATATTTCTTTGTGTCCTCTTCACTTTCTTCCATAAGTGGCCAATAGCTTTTAGAATACATATATTTTACCTATTTGGTTAGATTTATTCCTAGGTATCTTATTGTTTTTGGTGAATTGCAAATGAGATCAAATATTTTTTTTCATTGTTGTTGTTTTGCTCTTTTTTTTTTTCTGTTCCTTCATTGTTGGTGTATAGAATTGCAACAGAATTTTGCAAGTTGATATTATATCCTGTGACTTTGATGAATTCAGGTATTATTTTTAGCATTGTGTGTGTGTGTGTGTGTGTGTGTGTGCGTGCAATCTTGTGGGGAATAAGTTTAGGAATTCCCTGAGCTTGCACCAATGGGTTAACAACGTTTAGAGTGGTAAGCAGCCAGAGGAAAAAAAAGTGTTCCAGAATAAGTAAACAGGGCAAAAGTGCCCTCAGCACAGAACAAAAGCCTAGAGTGGAAAGCTGCTTCCACAGGATGAAAGCTTCTGAAAATAGGCAAACAGGTAAACAGGGTGAAAGAACACCACATTTTTGGCGGAATTGCCCAGAGCTATTTAGCAAAGAAAAAAGTGCCTTAATGACCCTAAGGTATCATGTTGTATCTGTCTTATCCCCTAGAAAAGTTAAGATAAACAGACAGGCACCTGGTTCCTGCCATAAGGAGCTGTCTACTTGGTGCTGGGATTTTGTTTTTTATTGACCCAAACCCCTAACACTGCATACCTTCAAAACCCCTTTTCTCACACACACATGAGTTAATAATCACTGTTTTATGCCCTTTTTTTGCATGTTTACCACGTGTGTAAGCCTTCTGATCCTGATAAATATGGATCAAGGGCCATTACTCGGGGCTCTTGTCCCTCTCAGACATTAGCTTCCCTCATATTCCATTCTGCATCCGCTCATTGCTAGACAAGAGAGAATCCAGACTCAAAGTCTGCAACAGAATCTTTCAGGTTTTCTACATAGAAAATCATGTTGGCTGCAAATAATAAAAGTTGGACTTCTACCTTGCCTATTTGGATGTTATGTATGTATGTATATATGTTGTCTTATTGCTGAGGCTAATACTTCCAGTACTATGCTAAATAGCAATGATGAGAGTGTGCATCCTTGTCTTATTCCTGACTATAGGGGAAAGACTCTCAGTTTTTCCCCATTAAGAATTATATTAGCTGTGGGTCTTTTGTATAGGTTTTTACCATATTGAGGTATGTTCCATAATTGCTATTTTGTTGAGGGTTTTTGTCAAGAATGGATAATGTATTTTGTTAGATGCTTTTTCTGCATCTATTGACAGGATCATATTTTTATTATTCTCTCCTTTATCACTGTGGCATATCACATTGATTAATTTGTGAATATTTAACCAGTATTGCAGTCCAGGAATAAATCCCACTTGGTCATGGTAAATAATTTTTTAATGTGCAGTTGAATTCAACTTGCTAAATTTTACTGAGAATTTTGAATCCATGTTCATCAAGGATATTGGCCTGCAATTCTATTCTTTAGTGTGGTCTTTGGCTTTGGAATCAAGATAATGTAGGCTTCATAGAATGAGTTTGGAAGTTTTCCTTCCTTTATATGTTTTAGAAAAATTTGAGAAGAATAGGTATTAACTATTCTTTAAATGTCTGGTAGAATTCCTCTGGGAAGCCATGTGCCCCAGGACTTTTATTTGCTGAAAGAGTTTTGATAACTGATTCAAGAACATTTTGGACTATTGGTCAGAATATATACTCATGCAGAACACTATGGAGGCTCCTCAAGAAACTAGAAATAGAATTACCCTATGATCCAGCAATTGCACTATTAGATATTTACCCAACAGATATAAAAATAAAAATTCAAAGGGATACTTGTGCCCCAATATTTATAGCAGCATTCCCAAAAGTAACCAAATTATTGAAAAAGCCCAGATATCCATTGACTGATGAATGGACACAATGAAATATTAATCATCCACTAAAAAGTATGAAATCTTGCCATTTGCAATGATGTGGATAGAGTTGGAATGGATTATACTAAGCAAAATAAGTCAATCAGAGAAAGACAAATACCATATATTTGCACTCATATGTGGAATTTAAGAACCAAAACAGATGGACATATGGGAATGGGATACAAAAGACAAGAGAGGGAAACAAATCACAAGAGACTCTTAATGATAGAAAACAAACTGTGGGTTGACAGAGGGAGATGGGTGTGAGATCTGCTAAATGGGTGATGGGCACTAAGGAGGGAACTTGTTGTGATAAACACTGGATGTAGTATGTAAGTGATGAATCACTGATTTCTACAGTTTCACTATGATATATTGTGGTGTTGACCTGTTTTTGTTGATTTTGAAGGGAGTTCTCTGTGGCTCTTGAGTTTGAATGCCTGTTTCCTTCCCCAAACCTGAGAAGTTCTCAGCTACAGTGTGTTTAAATATGCCTTCTGTCCCATTTTCTTGCTCTTCTTCTTCTGAGACATCTATGATATGGATATTGTTTAATTTCATGGAATCACTTAGTTCTCTAAATCTCTTCTCCTGATCTAATAATTTCCTTTCCATCTTTTTTCACCTTCATTTTTTCCCATAATTTTATTTTCTATTTCACCTATTCTCTCCTCTGCTTTTTTTCAATCCTCACTGTCACTGTATCTAGCTCACTTTACATATCAGCTATAGCATTTTATTTTTACCTATAGCATTTTAAAATTCATTTTGACTAGTTCTTAGTTCTTTGAACTCTGCAGCAATGGTTTCTCTGGTGTCTCTCATGATTTTTTTTCAAGTATAGCTATTAGTCCTATGACTGTTCTAGATTGTTTTTCAGGTATATTGTTTATATCTATTTTGAGTAATTCCCTGGATGTCATTTTTTCCTGGAATTTCTTTTGAGGAGAATTCTTCCATTTCATTATTTTGGCTAGTTTTCTGTCTTTTACATGTTTTAAAAGTGTGTTATGTGTCCTGTACCTGAGAGTACTACTATATTAAAAATAGGTCATACATTGCCCAGGGCCTGGCATTCCAAGAAGTGTTTCTGGTGTATGTTGTATATCCTCTGCTGTTGCATTTTGGCTGCTCTATCCTACTAGTCATATCTCTGCAGAGCTCCTCCTTGATTTTAGTGGTGGAGTGTTTGGACCTTTAACTAGGTGTGCTTTGATTTGTTTGTTGAATTAATCCTGGAAAAAAAAAGGTAGGTGGGGAAAAACCTGATCCCCAAAAAAGAAACAAGGGAAAGGGGAATAAGAAAAGCAAACAGAAAATCATAAAACTATATGGCTAATTAAAAGGAAAGAGAAAGGAAAAGAAAGAAGACAAAATCAGAGGAAAAGAGAAAATAAGGAAAAAGAAACAATAAAAAAGACATATACATGTATTTATGTGTGTGTGTGTGTATGCGTATATATATGTATGTATATATATGTATGTGTATATATGTATGTATATATATGTATATATATGTATATATATATATATATATATGTATATATATATATAAAGAAATGGCAAAAAAGAAAAACCACATCAATAACTATGAGCATGATTCCAAAAGAAAAAAAAAAGAACAGAGAGGAAAAAAAGAGGAAGAAAAATTTTTCTGTTGATGCATGGGACTGGTGGTTGTGCTGGTCAGGTGCAGAGTCCAACTGCTTTAGGTCAGCCAGTCATGCTCCAGTAAATAGTTTCCAGGTATCAGGAGTGGGGGTGGTGTAAGCCTGTCCCACCTCCACTGTGTGTCAATGTGATGCTCTTTGAAGTCCTACTTTGTTGGTGTTGGGGGGAAGATGGCATCACTACAGTCTCTTCTGTACAGACCAGGGATCTTCACCATGCTGTTCAGGCAGCCCTCACAGAATAGCAAGTGTAGTCAGCTCTTCTTGCATGACAATTCTATGCCTTCCCCTTGGCTCTCTGCTGATATTCAAAATCCGAGGTCTTAAAAGACCTGGCATGGTGTGGATCCACCCCGTTCCTCCAGAATACAGCCTCTCCGCCCTGCTAATAAAAGGCCTTTAGTAGGCACCAACAGGATCTTTTGTCCTTGGGTAGGCAATAATTCCACTTCCCAAAGTAGTCCAAAAAGGGGACTATTTAACAAAGCAGGAAAAAAGTATCCAATGGAAAAAAAAGACAGTCTGTTCAGCAAATGGTGTTAGGAAAACTGGACAGTGACATGCAGAAGAATAGAACTGGGCCACTTCCTTACACCATACACAAAAATAAATTCAAAATGGATAAAAATATCTAAATGTGAGACAGGAAACTATCAAAACCCTAGAGGAGAAAACAAGCAGCAACCTCTTTGACGTCAGTTTTAGCAACTTCTTAATAGATAAGGGAAGAAAGGGAAGAAGGGGAAGAAAGGGAAATAAAAACAAAAGTGAACTATTGGGACCTCATCAAGATAAAAAACTCTTTACAGTGAAGTAAACGATAAAAGTTTATAAGAGCAACTGACAGAATGGGAGAAGACATTTGTAAATGATATCTGATAAAGTGTTAGTATCCAAAATCAATAAAGATATTACGAAACGCAACAACAACAACAACAACAAAACAATCCAGTGAATAAATGCACAGAAGAGATGAATAGACACTTTTCCAAAGAAGACATCCAGATGGCTAACAGACACGTGAAATTGTTGTCAACATTACTCATCATCAGGGAAATACGAATCAAAACCACAATGAGATACTACCTCACACCTAGTATAATGGCTAAAATAAACCCAGGAAATAAAGAATGTTGGTGAGGATGTGGAGAAAGGAGAATGCTTTTGCACTGTTGGGAATGCAATCTGGCGCAGCCACTCTGGAAAACATTATGGGTTTTCCTTAAAATATTAAAAAATAGAACCACCCTATGATGCAGCAATTGCACTACTAGGTATTTATCCAAAGGATACAAAAATGTTGATACAAGGGCATGTGCACCCCAATATTTATAGCAGCATTATCAAGAATAGCCAAATTATGGAAAGAGGTATCAGTCCATTAGCTGATGAATGGGTAAAAAATGAATGGAGATGTATGTATGTGTGTATATACATACACACATACATACATACATACATACATACACAATGGAATACTATTTGATGATGACAAAGAATTAAATCTTGCCATTTGCGACAACATGGATGGAACTAAATTGTGGTGTGCTAAGAGAAATAAGTTAGAGAAAGGCAAATATGATTTAATTCTTATGTGGAATTTGAGAAACACAAGAGATGAGTAAAAGGAAAGGAAAGGAAAAATAACATTAAAACAGAGAAGAAGGTAAATCATAAGTGACTCTTAAATACAGAGAACAAACTAAGGATTGCTGGAGGGCAGGTGTGTGGGGTAATTGATTAAATGTGTGATGAGCATTAAGGAGGGCACTTTTTGGGATGAGCACTCGGTGTCATATGTAAGAGATAAATCACTGGGTTCTACTCCTGAAACCAAGACTACACTGTAGTATGTTAATTCATTAAAATTATATATATATAATATAATATATTATATTATAAAATTATACATATCAGTGATATATATAATTATATCAGTGATAATTATAATTATATATACATATATATGTATATATATATTGCTTATTTAGTGCTATATTTAGTGTTTATTATCTTCAAAGTATTCTAAAATATAGAAGTGGAAGGTAAGCTTCTACATTCATTATTTAAGAGTACCACTACCTTGATATCAAAACCAGATAAAATCAACACACAAACAAAAATCTACAGGCTAATATATGATGAATGTAGATGCAAATTTCCTCAACAGAATATTGGCAAAGTAAATTCAATGATACATTAAAAATCATTCACCATGATGAAGTGGGATTATTCGAAGCATGCAAGTATAAGTCAATATTTGCCAATTAACCAAAGATAATTCACGTTAACCAGAGAAGGAATTAAAAATCATATGATCACCCTACAGATGCAGAAAGAGCCCTTGACAAAGTACAAAATCCATTTATGGGAGAAAGTCTCAATGAAGCAGTTTTAGAGGGACCATAAGTCAATGTAATAAAGGTCATTTATGAAAAACATACAGCTAACATCATACCTAATGGTGAAAAAATGAGGCCTCTTCCACTAAAATCAAGATCAAGACAAGCATGACTCCTCTCACCATGTTTATTCAACATAGAGCTGGAAGTCCCGGCCATAATAATCATACAATAAAAGGAAATAAAAGACACCAAAATTAGTCACAAAGAAAATCTTTATATTAGCTTTTTAAAGTACCTGATTCTCTGTCTTTACTATACATTTTTCCTTGCCAGTGATATTTTTCTTTCATATAGTTTCTTATTTGTCATTAAGACCTTTTGTCTTCTGCTTAAAGAAGATTCTTGAACATTTTTTTTGTAATTCCAATTTAGTGGTGACAATCTTTAGCTTTTGCTTATCCTGGAAATTATTTTTATCCTTCAATTTTGAATGACAACCTTGCCAGGTAGAGTATTATTGATTGCATGTCTTTCCTTTTATCACTTTAAATATAGTTTGCCATTCCCTTCTGCAAAGTTTCTGCTGAAAAATCACTTTATAGCCTAGTTCCCTTATATGTGACCCTTGCTGCTCTTTAGATTCTTTTTTTAGATACTTTTGCCATTTTAATTACCATACGTCTTGATGTAGGTCTTTTTGTGTTCATCTTATTTGGGAATCTCTGCTTCTTATACCTGGATACATGTTTCCTTTCCATGGGCATGACCTTTTTAGACTTTATTTCTTCAAATCAATTTTGTTCACTGTTTTTGGGAATGTAAAATGCTGTAGCTACTATGAAAAATGTTGTAGCTATCATTCTTCAAAAAAATAGAGAATTGATATATAATCCATTAACTTAACTTCTAAGTATATATTCAAAAGAAATGAAATCAGGGTCCCAATGATATATTTATATACTAATGTTCTAGTAACATTATTCATAACAGTCAAAATATGGAAAGCATCCATTGGTGGATAAGTGGATAAACACTATGTGGTGTATGCATACAATAGAATATTATTCAGATGCCCTAAAAGGAAATTCTGATATATGCTGTAAATTTTTTAACCCTGAGGGCATCACACTATGTAGAATAAGCCAGTAATGAAAATTCAAATACTGTTGATTCCATTGATTTCAGTTAAATAAGGTATTCAAATTCATGGTGACAAAAGATAGAATATGCTTGTCAAAGGCTGTGAGAGGTGGAAGCGGAGAGTTGTTTAATGTATATAAAGATTCAGTTTTGGAAAATGAATAATTCCTGGAGATTTGTTGCACAACAATGTGAATATGCTTAAGACTTGGTCTGCACACATAAATATATACATATATATTTTTATATATGTATATATTTAAGTATATATGTGTAATGTATATTTATATGCATATGTAATATATATACATATATATACACACACATACATAATTGTGGAATACACAAAAATAAAATTTACCATCTTGATGAATTTTACGTGTATATTATATTCATTATATATTCATTGTACATATATATACAATGAAATACCATGTGTATGTGTGTGTGTGTGTGTGTCTGAGTGTGTGTGTGTGTGTGTGTGTGTGTGTGTGTAATGTAATATACAAAAGTCAGTTGTAAGTGATCTTGAGCAAGCAAAAATCAAGAAAGTTTAAAATTCAGTATTGGAATAAACTGAAGATCAAGAAAACATAGTATTATTATGATGTAAAAATTATTCAAAATAAAATTTTCAAATTTTATTTTCCAGAACTGTACTCTAAATCAAGTATTCACAATAATTCATTTGTTTTCAGGGAGTATAGGTGTTTTCAGTCATTCACTCATTCATTTTTTTTCATAATCATTTAATAATAATTTACTAATCTCCATATTAGCAATTTTTTAATTAGAAAAAAAAATACTAGGGAGAATGTGAAGGTCCTGAAATGCAAAGATATGTTGTTGCAGACTATGAGTGTGGAGTTCTCTTTTGTCCAACAAGAGAGTAGCTGCAGAAATAAATACGAGAGAGACTAATGGAGAGAGACTAATGACTGAGAGGAGACAAGAGGGTTTTGTCTCTGTATTTATTGGGCTATCAAGATTTTACATACGTGTTGAACGTGCAGAAGAAAATAATCAGATAGTAATCATTAATTTGTGTGTGTAAGAAGCAAAGGGTTTAGGGGACAAGTGGAATTTGAAGATGTGATCAAAGCCCAATGGTATACTGGCGCCAGATAGTATTTTCCTGCTCGTGATACAACTAATTGGTTGTTATCTCTAAAGTTTAAGATTGATGGAGCATACAACTTTAAGAATAACAAGTTACTCCTTTAGCTAGCTAACCTTGGGCACTTTCGCCCTACTGACTTTGGGCACTTTTGCCCTGAGGTGGCTTTCTGCCCTATGCTTTGTTCTACTTAATGACTATAACCTTGGGTGCTTTAGCCCTGCAGGGGTTTTCAGCCCTAAGTCTTGTTAACCCACTGATGTAAGCATAGAGAATTCTTAAGCTTATTTCCCATAATGTGTATGTAATCCCTTCCTTTAAGACAATTATGTCATCATTATTCACCACAAGAAATACATTTACAGAGATATGCATAGGGTGCTTGTGTCCAGGACAATACTCACCTAACCTACCAATACCTGGTAAAGTGAAAAGTGAGGGGAAGTGAAGTAAGGAGATATTGAGGCAAGTCTATGGAAGTTGTGACATCTATGTAGATACCATAAAGATGACTCAAGTATATAGTTATGTGTAAAAAGTGTGAGGATATCCCAAGTGAGTTAATACTTTGACAGCCCCCAGTTCAATATTTGGAAATATTCCATAACTAGAGAAAACTGTGTTACTACTGTAAGGTAAATAAAGAGAATGAAGTTACTAGGATATAGCAATCACTCTATTAAGAGGCAATTTAATTCTGTTCCAATACTTTCATTTTTTATGAAAAATAAACAGAGCCACCTGGGTGGTTCAGTTGGTTAAGATTCTGACACTTGATCTCAGCTCAGGTCATGATCTCAGTGTCATGAGTTCAAGACCTGCATTGGGCTTTGCACTGAGGGTGAAGCCTATTAAATACATACATACATACATATATACATACATACAGAAAAACAATGCCAAAAATAAAAACAAACATTGCAGTCAATTAGAAGCTGTTCTTTGGAAGGAATCTGCCCATACATTGCCTTACTTAATGACCTCTACTCTGACATGATACTACTACCTATTTACATACTCAGAAAATTTTCTTTTTTATCCACAATCAATAGTCTTCATGGCAGGATCCATGGTAAATAAAAAGTCTATTCTCTCTACTATGAAACACTCATAATTATTTTATTTTCATTAGATACATTGGCATCCTAGATGTGTACTTAGCTGTTTTGCATATTTAATCCACTCTGCAAAGTTAACAAAATTAAGAATGGCAGAAGTGTAGATGTTATTTCAAAGACTAGCATGGTTAAGGACAGGGACACAGTATAGTCACAAGAAAGATTAAATAGAATTGTGGCAAAAAAATATTATGTAGATAAGCTTGTACATATAAGAAAAAAGCCAGGTGTGTGCATTTATTCAATAGTCTATACATCTATAATGTGTAATTTAGGGTGTACAATTGGTTTTCCATGAGGTACTGTGAAATATTATAGGAATAATTCCAATAATATATCTCCAGGTCCTTTGGGGTAAGCCAGTAGTAGATTTATATCATATATTTTTTGGATTATATATTTTAAATATAAAGTTGCTAAAGATATTACTCAAGACTATCTCATTCTCTTTATTAAAAAATAAAATTTCTATGCTTCTATTACCTGCACCAGTTCTGCAAATGAGTGAGAAAATAATTGGATCTTATAAATAATGGACAGTTTCCTGCAGGACAATTGCCAGAGGTGAATTCATTACAAGATATCCAGATATGAAACTGCTAACTTCCTGGGACTAGGGAAAAGAGACTTCCCCTGCTGGCAAGGCAAGATCAGTGGGATTTTGGTGTTCAAGGTATTTAGATTTTTTTAATGTACTTGGATGTCTCAATTTCAATTTGTCTTTTCTTTTTTTTTTTAACGTTTTATTTATTTTTGAGACAGAGAGAGACAGAGCATAAATGGGGGAGGGCCAGAGAGAGAGGGAGACACAGAATCTGAAACAGGCTCCAGGCTCTGAGCTGTCAGCACAGAGCCCGATGCGGGGCTTGAACTCACAGACCGTGAGATCATGACCTGAGTCGAAGTCGGATGCTTAACCGACTGAGCCACCCAGGCGCCCCTCAATTTGTCTTTTCAATCAGTGTCCAAAATTGCATAAGTCTTATTGAGGAAGTAAATTCAGCTTGTTTTATACTTTAGGTCATCTCTGTAACAGGATATTTATTCTTTTTTGTTCACAAATCCTTGCCTCAAGAAAAAAATATTTTTGTTCCAGGATAGTCATTAAAGTTCTTTGGTTGTCTGACCCTTTGATTAAAAGACTGAGTTTGTCATTTCCTTCTTACAATTGAATTTCTAAAATCAAAAAAATATACTCCAGTTCACAAAGAGTGGGTTCTTTATTTCTACCATAATTTTTCCTATAGGAGTAAGATTTTCATCCCAAATCTTACTTTTGTCACACTTGATTTTCACCAATTACTAGTGATGATTCAATTTTTTTTTTGTCACAGTACACTCTGGAATAGTAGTGTCCAGTTTTTTACTGATAATTATTATATCATCTTATTTCATCTAATCAGATTAGATGATCAATTTCAGATTCCTGTCTTTGAGGTTCTTCTTCCTAGGGACACCTTCTGGTAACAAATATTGTGAAACTGCAATATTCTGTAAACAAAATCCATTAATGGTTTACCCAGCATAATTGATTTTACCATAATGATTTAGATGCTTATTTGTACTTTATAAGGGCTGGTAGAATGAAGGCTATATTTGGGTGGTGTTGATAAGTCACCTGGAGGCTGCTGCAAATCTCAGGATGTATGTGATACTCCCACTGATGGTTTTGATTTCTAGCACCAATGTAGTATATTTCCTAGAAGCTCACCTGGAAGCTGATTTAAAACTTACATCTGCCTACACATCTGCTTTTCTCAAAGAGTAACTCCATTTATTTTCTTATATTTTCCACATCATGTGTATATCCCTGTCATTGGTAAATGCTAGTCATGAACCATACAAACAATGGGGTTCTGGGAGACACAGATTCGAGGTTTCTTTTGCCATGAAACTAAGATAGACTTGAGAAGAGAATGCCCACCTCACAATAGTTACTACAGCATATGAAAATGGTCACTTCTGTTATAAGTGTGACTTTTAGATTTTATGCTTTTTTAATGAAAATGATTTAATAAAACGTTTTTATAATATACCCAATTATCTCCAGCGTTAAGCAAACCAGATAAACCATTAACTTTTTTTCAAAAATTATAAAACATTATTGTACATGTGCTATTTTAAAACCCCATGGAAACTGAAAAAAATAAAGCTGAATTTAACAAAAAAAGGATAATTTTATTCCAAAATTGTTTTTGCATTCTGCATTTCATTTAGTAGCAATAGTGTTGATACTTACGTTTTATTTTTTTTTCTTAATGTTTTGGTAGCTTTGAACAGTGAACTCAGCTGTGAAAGGAGAGATGGACTACTTTTTCATTATATGATTGTTGTAATGAATTGAGAGTGTGTTAAAGTCCCTCTAAAATGTTAATTTCTAATACTTTTGGATTTTAACACTGTATTGCATCTTTCTAAGTAGAATAAAAAAACATTAAACCTTCAGTGATATTAAAGTTACATGGTTATAAAATGTGTAGGATCAGAGGCACTGAAGTAGTATTATGCACAGTGCCTTACTTATGGGGACATAAGAAAGTCTAAGGATTTAAAAATATGTAAAGTACTTAAAACTGGCTGGCACATAGAAAGTCATCAGTAAATACTAACATTAGCTTGAATTTTACAGAAGCTCACAATTAGAAAAATCCTTGTCTCACCTTAAAATCAAAACTACATCAAATTAATTTCGTTTTGTGACCTAATCTCAATGAACATCACCATATGACCTATTTCTCCCCAGTAACCAAACTTATCCAAATGTATCATTCCCAGGTCAAGTTCAATTTATGAAAAAGTATTATGTATTTCTTCTTCCTCTATACACAGAAAATAAAATGGGAATCATTTTGGAATTATGATGCTCAGGGAAATTTATTGAAATATATGTAATTATGGGACACCTGGGTGACTCAGTTGGTTAATCTGACTTTAGCTCAGGTCATGATTTCACAGTTCTTGGGTTTGAGCCCTGCATTGGGCTATCTTCTGTCAGCACAGAGCCTGCTTCAGATCCTCTGTCTCCCTCTCTCTTCCAGCCCTTCCCCCACTCAGTTTCTCTCCCTCTCTCAATAAATACACATTTTTTAAAAGAGAGGGATATATGTAATTACATCATAAATGTACAAAAATCACAAGGGTAGGTGTATGTTTCTTGTTGAAAAGACCCAGGAAATATGGTATTAAGGCATGGGGTCACACATATAATTTATTAAAAATACATGTTGAAGCTTTCAGAAAGGAGAAAAAAAAGAATCTACCATCTGAAGGGTAGTAGATCAAAAAAATGGTAAATGGAGCAATGCCTTTGAATTTCAGAAGGAAACTGGGTATTAACCTTGAATCAAATAAAAAATAAAGAGAAAATGAAGACGTTTTTACACATACATGGACCAAAAATATTAACCTGCTATGAAGTTATGTTAAGAAGCTCTGTGAAAATGTTTATTAGCAAAATGAGATGAAGCCTGATGTATTATGAGTGGTGGCCCTGCTCGAGTTTGGTTGGTTGATAATCTCAATTGATAATATCTAAAGTTGGTAAACCAAGAAATAACAGCACTAGCATTAATTTAGACATGTGTCATAAATACAGTATAAATAGCTAAAAGAATTTTAAGTGGTTGGTTTTGAAAAGGAGAGGTTGGAGCAAGATCATCATTGTTTCATTATAATAGGTTTAGAATTTGAAGTTTAAATTCTGTACATGAGTACCTCAATAAAAAAAAAAAACTATATTAAGTTTTAGTTCTATAAAAAAATACATGTTGAAATTTATACAAATCTCTAATTTGTCTATTTGATATTTAACAGAAGGCAAAATACAATTATATATGACAGGTCAATTCATACTCCTAAAAATATTTATTCATAAAGTTCAAACTCAACTCCATATGGAAACTTTTAGTATTTTCCTGTGCGTCTGGCACTATTCCAAGTGAATTGTTGTCATCAATGAACTTGATAAGGTTTTGTGAGCAAAACCCTAGGCATTCATTCCTTTATTATCCCAATTTATACATGAAGAATCAAAGGAAATAGAAGTTAATTAACATATCTGAGGTCACTAAAAATGGTGAAGTCAGGAAAAAAAGTCCACTTGCTTTGAATTCTAAAAGACAACTATTCTGTATCAACAACCATTAAATTCTGAACAGGGATTCCAACATGGCAATTTTTAAATTCTCGAGGTGGAGACATGTGGTGCTGATAAACAAATGATTATGCAAATAAATTATATTTGTTTTTAAGGGACCACACTTTTTTAATTGGGGTATTTGAAAGACAATGGAATAAATGTGTGTGTTACTCTGTACCTAAGGGAACAGAGAGGCAAACAAGTGAAATTTACCCTAAGGACAGTGCACATAGATTTTTAATTTCACACAAATCTCTGCGGTAGAGAGATTTTTTTGGGGGAAGCTATTTAACCTCCTTAGCTCGTTGGTAATTCATGGTCCTGGCAACAAGGGAAGATTAATCACTCTGGATAATTTTGTTCATTCACATAGACATCTTTCTGGTGATATTCAGAGGAAAAAGTAATAAAAGGTAATCATTTCTATGTAGTATTTCAGAAAAAATAGATTCACTTGATACCAAAAATTAATTGAATATTAGGTTTTATGATGACCAAACATTATACTGCTTAGGTGAGAAGTTACTTTATTCAACATCATCAGCCTTGCCTTTTCAACACAACTACAAGTAACACTAAAAAATAATATATTTACATATTTAATTCAGTATAAATATTCGTGAAATTGAAGAGTACTTTACTAGTTTTATGTATTTACCACATGTCTGATATCATACATTCTTAAGAAATATTCAATAACAAGAGAAGTAAAACTGGGCTAAGACAATGTTTAAATTAAATTTTATATAAATATATTTGATATTGCAAGACTAAGGGATACAATGGAATTAAGACATTGTAAAATGAGGGTGTTACGAAAATGGATAGAGGGTCTAAATATATTTGTAAATTCTATCCAGGGTAATGAATTCAGAAGGAGAGAATGGAAGGATGGATCAATAGAACCACTGGAACTGATTTTATTCTTTTGGGGCTGTTTCACCACATCCAGGCCCCAAAGGTGCTCTTCACTCTCATCTTCCTGGTTTTCCTTGCAGCCCTTGTTGGCAATGTAATGATGATGATTCTTATTTGGTTTGATTCTCGCCTCCATACTCCTATGTATTTCCTTCTCAGTCAACTCTCCTTGATGGATCTTTTATATAGCTCTACTTTTGTCCCAAAGATAGCCATTGACTTTTTGTCTGGAAGAAACAGCATTTCCTATATCGGTTGTGGAATTCAGCTTTTCCTCTTCATGACTATTGTGGGAGCAGAGTGTCTTCTTCTGGCAGTAATGGCTTATGACCGTTATGTAGCTATATGCCGCCCCCTCCATTACTCAGTACTCATGTGCCCCATAGTCTGTGCATTCATGGTGACTGGCACATGGCTAAGTGCACTTCTCAATGCCTTAATCCATGTTATCTATACTCTGAGTCTCCCTTACTGTGCTTCCAGGGAAATCCATCATTTCTTTTGTGAGATCCCAGCACTCCTGAAACTCGTTTGTGCTGACACTTCTCTTTATGAAAATGGCCTTTTTGTCAGTGGGGTTCTCTTTCTCCTTTTGCCAATATCTGCCATCATGGCCTCTTATGGCCAGATTGTTTCCACTGTTTTGGGATTAAGAGCAAACTTGGGGACAAGAAAAGCTTTGGCAACCTGTTCTTCTCATATAATTGCGGTGTCTCTCTTCTATGGAACAGCCATCATCAAATATTTTCTCCCCAAAGCCTATCACACTGCTGAGCAGGACAAAGTGGTCTCTGTCTTCTACACTATCCTTACCCCCATGCTCAACCCCCTCATCTATAGTCTACGAAACAAAGAGGTGGCTGGAGCTCTCAGGAAAGTCCTGGGAAGATGATTACCTTAATAAATTGATAAATGTTGATAATAGTAGATGAAATGACAGATCTTGTTTGCAGAAGGATATTACTACAACAGAGACAGGCAATATACAGAAAGTAAATGCTACTTGTCTGTAGACACTTCATGGCCAATTTCACTCTATCCTTGGCACACTGCTAATGAAGCAGAGCACTGTTATGCCTCATATAATCTTTCAAATTTATTAAGCAAAATGCTGTAAGTTAGAAATAAACCAGTCAGCAATCAATATAAAACATAGCTGTTTTTATTGTCTTTATTTTTGTATTAAACAAAAGGAAAATGTGGACCCCATGTGACACTGACCCCATACTAAGTTTTATACTAATTCTTCCTAAAAATATTAACATTGTGAAACCCTTTCTTATGCATGTGTACTATGATAAAATTCTTGTTTTGAAGCATAAGGAAAAAATAAGAGAGACAGTGTCAAATCAAGAAACAAAATTTTAATTATAGAGGACAAACAGGTGGTTACCAGAGGGCAGGAGGTGGAGGGATGGGTTAAATGGATGATGGAGATTAAGCAGCGTACTTGGGGTGATGAGCACAGGGTGATGTATGGAAATGTTGAATTACTATATTGTATTCCTGAGACAAATATAACACTGCATGTAAACTAATTCGCATTAAAATAAAAACTTAAAAAAAGAATCCTGTTTTGGATTTTTTTTTCATATTGCTTTTGCCCAAGTATTATTTCAGGTCTTCATATTTTCTTATATATTTAACTGGTTTATTATCTTTAATTAATTAATGCATTATTTTTTATTTTTTAATTCAAGTATAACAAACAGTGTTATATTAGTTTCAGGTGTATCATTTTTTTAATATATGATTCCAGGCATGATTTTTAAAAATATTTATTTATTTTTTTTTTTGAGAAAGAGAGAGAATGAGCAGGGGAGGGATAGTGAGAGAGGGGGACAGAGTTTCTGAAGCAATCTCTGTGCTGACAGCAGAGAATCTGATATGAGGCTCAAACTCATGACCCGTGAGATCATGATCTGAGCAGAAGTCAGATGTTTAAACAACTGAGCCACCCAGGTGCCCCCAGGTGTATCATTTTAAACAATTTACTTAAAAACAACCCCTCATTATTTCTCTTATGCCTTAATCCTATTGCCATAAATTACATGTTTGAATTACTATAACTTTGTAACAAAGATTTTTCTTACCCCTTCATAATGTTTGAAAACCCATTTAACTACTGTTTAAAATTAGAAGTTGTCAGGGGCGCCTGGGTGGCGCAGTCGGTTAAGCGTCCGACTTCAGCCAGGGCACGATCTCGCGGTCCGTGAGTTCGAGCCCCGCGTCAGGCTCTGGGCTGATGGCTCGGAGCCTGGAGCCTGTTTCCGATTCTGTGTCTCCCTCTCTCTCTGCCCCTCCCCCGTTCATGCTGTCTCTCTCTGTCCCAAAAATAAATTAAAAACGTTGAAAAAAAATTTAAAAAAATAAATAAAATAAAATTAGAAGTTGTCACATACAAATATAAATGCTAATAGAAAAATCCCTAGGTTTTGAAACAAGGGATCTATATTTGTCCATGGACCATCAGATGAAACTACCCCTATGTTCTTCAGTCAGGAAATCAAGTGGCTTTCTATCATTGGCCACCCTTCTCATATGTACATTTTTATTCATGTGTTAGCAAACAGAGTTTTCTAGAGCTAACTTTGCTATAAATTTTATAGAGAAATATTTACTATTTCCTTAGTAATAATTAATAAATATATATAATTATATATATACAATTAATATATATGTTGAATGCTAACATATATACAATATAAATGTTTTGATACCTACATATGGAAGGGTAAAGTTTTATATAAATTTATAATCCACTCATCATTGTGAATTCTTTCTTGCTTTGCTTATTTTGTCCAATTGGTTAATTTAAAAACGTATTTTAATTATATTTTACCAATAGTGAAAAACTTTTAAAATACATTTTCTACATTTTAAAGTTGTTTTCTTTGTTCTTAATCTTCATAGTTGAGTGTTCATACTTTTTGACTGAGAAAATATTTTTCCAGCAATGAGCATATTACTTTTTTATCTGCCAAATGAGAATAGCATTTATTATTTCCTGCTGCCTTATTGTATTTCATGTGTCAAAATTCAGGAATACAGGAACGAAAGTATTAGATGACTAAACTAGTAAATCATAAGAGTATATTGTGCATATGAAAATAGTTTGTAAACTGGGAACTCTCAAACCAATGGTGGAATGAGACTCACATGTATATTGTTATAAGAAAGCTTATAGAGTGAGAATATTTATAATAATTGGTTATAATATTAGAGCTTCCTCAGTAATAGATGATTGGTTAAAAGAGGTTGCTTCATGGGGTGCCTGGGTGGCTCAGTTGGTTAAGCACCAACTCTTAATTTCAGCTTTGGTCATGATCTCAGGGTTTGTCAGTTTGCCACCCATCTTGGGCTCTGCACTGACAGTGCGGAGTCTGCCTAGGATTCTTTCTCCCTCTCTCTTTGCCTTTCCCCCATACTCTCTGTCTCTTAAAATAAATAAATAAACTTTTTTTAAGTGGTTGCCTCATGTCAACTTGTGGGAAAAGTTTGTTTCATTTATGATTTTCAGAGGAATTTATAAAAAGTGGTCCATGTTATGTTTGTGGATTTTTTTTTTGCATAATAAATTAAATTTTGTTTGTATGGCTTAATTGGTTTTGTCTGCTCAGGTAATTTTCAAGTCTGGTATCTATTTGTGTTTGATTTTAGAAAAGGGTCAGATTCAAATATGGGCACTATGCCACCAAAAATTAATTTTCAGGTTATTACAAAGAAATAGATTATCTCTAGATAAAATCAATGTGTGCTCAAAAGATTCTTGCTCTATCCATAACTTAGATATAAAGAGAAAATATCAAATCCCAAGGAGATATTGCTGAAATTAAACTATCAGTTTATAATCACACTATAAGGTGAATACAAGGAAAAATTGTATGCATTCATGCTTAATGGTGCAGACATTTAATTGTATTTAAATTATTGATGAATAATTATGCTTCAAGTCATATCACGTAGGACAACCAGAATATAATAAATCTTCAAAATGATATTTATCTCTCTGCAAATAATTTTTTTTTAATTTTAAGGATTTTACTGATAAATTATTTGTGTTTTGTGATTCATATTCTCTGAGTGCTGATAGGAATGCTTTTGTTCTTTATGTTTCATTTTGTTTTGTTTTGTTTCAAATATTGATTTAAATTCCAGTTAATTAACACACACTGTAATATTAATTTCAAGTGTTGAATTTAGTGATTCATCACTTACATACAGCACCCAGTGCTCATCACAAGTGTCTTCTTTAATACCCATCACACATTTAACCCATTGCCCACCAAACACTCAAGAAACACTCAGTTTGTTATCTACAGTCAAGAGTCTGTTTTATGATTTGCCTCTCTCTTTTTTCCCCTATGTTTATCTGTTTTGTTTCTTAAAGTCCACATATGGGTGAAATCCTATGGTATTTGTGTTTTTCTGACTTATTCTGCTTAGCATAATAGTGTCTATCTCTATGCATGTTGTTGAAAATTGAAAGATTTCATTTTTTATGCCTGAGCAATATTTCACTGCATGTGCATGCATGTGTGTGCATAGGCAGAATACATGAATAGACATTTTTCTAAAGAAGACATACAGATGCTTAAGAGACACATGGAAAAATTCTCAACATCACACATTATCAGCAAAACACAAATAAAAAGTACAATGAGATATGACCTTACATCAGTCAGTTGCTAAAGTTAACAACACACGAAAAAACAGATGTTAGTGAAAATGCAGGGAATGGAGAATCCTCTTAAACTGTTAGTCAGAATGCAAACTGGTGTAGTCACTCTGGAAAACAGTATGGAGGATCCACAAAAAGTTAAAAATAGAACTACCCTACATCCAGAAATTCCACTACACTGTATTTCCCAAAGGAAACAAAAATATTGATTTGAAGATGCACATGTAGACCAATGTTTATAGCAGCACTATCAACATAGCTAAATTATGTAAAGAGACCAAATATTTATTTTCATCTTATAATATGCTATTTATCTAGGTACAGTTTGACTGAGTCCCACTTGTTTTTATATATTGTTTGAACTCTTTAGTCCTTATATATGTAACTATTACATTAAAAGTTACTATACTTTTACCTAAAGGATACAAAAATACTGATTCAATGGGATACATGCACCCTGATGTTTATGGCAGCTTTGTGAACAATAGCCAAATTTAGGAAATATTCCAAATACCCATCAACTGATAAATGGATAAAGAAGTTGTAGTTATTCAGTGATTAAAAAAAAAAAAAGAATGAAATCTGGCCATTTTCAATGACACACGTGAAGCTAGAGACTATTAGGCTATGCAAAGTAAATCAGAGAAAGACAAATACCATGATTTCACTCACATGTGGAATTTAAGAAACAAACAGATGAACATAAGGGAAAGGAAAAAAAAAACAAGAAAGAGAGAGACAAATCATAAAAGAAACTCTTAACTATATATAAGCAAATTATCTTCATCTATTCATCAGTTGATGTACATAAGCAACTAAAACCTAGGCAAGGCAAAAACAACACAGAAAAAAAAGAACAAATGGATGAATGAATGAATGAATTAAAATAAAACAGAAAGAAAGAAAAAAACCCCACAAAACTATAGGCCAATTTCCCTGATTAATATTGAGGTAAAATACCTCAAAAATTATTAACAAACACACATTAAAAAATTCATTAAAAGTATTATTCACTAAAATCAAGTGGGACTTATTCCAGGGATGCCAGAATGGCTAAGTAATCACAAATCAATGTGATATACCACATCAATAAAACAAAGGATAAAAATCATATGATCAACAGATTCAGAAAAAGAATTTAACTAAACTCAACATATGTTCATGATTAAAACTCAACAGAGTTGGCTTAGTGGGAATAAACCTTAACATAGTAAAGGCCATATATCTGAGACCACAACAAACATTTTACTCAATAGACATAAACTGTGAGCTTTACCAGTAAGGTTAGGAATTAAGACAAGGATGTCCATTCTTGCCACTTTCATTCAACAGTACTGGAAGCCCACCACAGAAATCAGATATGAAAAATAATTTAGACCATACACATTGGTAAAGAAAATGTTAAACTGTTACTATTTGCAGATAACATAAAAACTTCAACAAATAACTGCTAGAAGTAATGAAATAGTTTAGTAAAGTTGCAATACCACACACAGTACACACTAATAATAAAGTAGTAGAAAAAGAAATTAGAAAACAGTTTAATTTAAATCCACACCATCCCAAATAAGACTAATAGGAATAAACTTACCAAGAGATAAAATATCTGTACTTGGAAAAGTATAAAACATTGATGAAAGAAACTGAAGATGACACAGACAAATGGAAAGATATTTAATGCTCAAGTTGTGACAGAATTAAAGTCTGTATAACATGAAACAGTCTACAGCAACAATGCAATACTTATGAAAATACCAACAGCATTTTTCACAAAAATCAAACAAATAACACTAAAATTTGCATCGAACCACAAAAACTCCGAATAACCAAAGGAATCTTGAGAAAGAAAAACAAAACTCAAGGTAACACAATTCCACATCTTAATATATGCTACAAAGCTATAGTGGATAAAACAGTGTGGCAGTGGCACAAAAATAGACACAATGAGTGAAGGGGAGTAGGAGATACAGGCTTCCAGTTATGTAATAAATAAGTAATTTAAATAAAAGGCACACTAAAACAATATAGCCAATGACATTGTAATAATGTTGTACAATGAAAGAATTTACATACTCTTCTGGTGAACAGAGCGTAACATTTAAACTTATTGAATCAGCATGTTATACACTTAAAATGAATGTAACACTGAATAGAAACTACTCTCAAGTAAAAAAAAGAGACAGAGATCATCAAAAGTTTAAAAATAATAAGTAAAACTCTACGTTGTATATAATAAACTGACTTTATAAAGTTGCAACTAATTTCAAATCAAAGGGATAATGACATTTCAAGCTAGTGGTAAGGAAAAGAGAGTTATACTAATTTTTGGAAAATACTTCAAACCAAAGAATATTACAAAGGGTCAAGGAAGGCATTACAAATGTAAAAACAGATCAATTTTCCAAGAAATAACAGTCTTAAACACTTATGCACCTAACTGCAGAATTGCATATCCCAACCTGGTAAAACTGAAAGAAAAAGAAAAAAAAATGGAGACAAATACTGGTAAGACTGCAAGGAAAACTAAACAAATTCACTATTATGGTTGAAGTATTCAACACTACTCTTTCAATAAACAGATAAAGCAGGTAGAAAATCAATTAGAATGTAGGCGACCTAAACGCCACCAATAAAATTGATCTCATTGTTATTTATAGGATATTGAATAGATTAAATACCTATTCCTCTCAAACTCCTCCAACAATTTTTGAGAAGGAAGAAATGCTCCCAGAAACATTTTAATTAACACACTATTACCCAAACCATACCAGAAGGCCACAGAAAAAGATAATTATAGGCCAATATAACTAATCAAAATGGATGCAAAAAATGTTCAACAAAGTATTAACAAACTCAATTCAGCAATACATTAAAGGGTCCACACCATGACCAAATGGGATTAATTCTGGAAATGTAAGGATGTTTTAGCATTTTCAGATCAATCAACAGGACACACCACATTAACAAAATGATGGCTAGACAGTACATGATAGCAGTTGAGTTGGCAGAGGAGAAGGGAGACCCTAAGCTTGTCTTGTCCCTTGAACACAGCTATATAGTTGTCAAATCTTGTTGAACACACAAACAAAACAAAAACAAAAACAAAAACAAAAAACAGCTTGAGGTCTGAATGAACAAACATTGCAAGACCTTATGTAGACAGAAGACCACCATTTGAAAGGCAGGAGATGCAGAGAGTTCACCTGGAGACCTATTGTTCTGGGCCTGGCCATGGGGAGCAAGCCAGCTTAAGAAGCCTACCACAAATTAGTATAAGCAGCAGAGGTAAAATCTGAAGTTTTAGCAGTCCGCTACCCTGGGGGAAGCGCCTAGCTTAAAGGTGTTCAAGTGGAAAAGCAGGGTACAATCCCAGGAGTGACAGGGTAATCTGAGGATTCCTTGGGTCACAAGAAAGATGGGTCATACCAAGTGCTGTCCTGTTTCCAGGAATAAGACAGAAACTCACTCCAGCTGAGGTTGCAAGCAAGGGTGCTCACTTTCCGTTCTGTTTTGACATAAACTCTGAACAGAAGTGCAGTCACACCACTGCTTTTTTCATACAGTCTTGCAAAGTATAGTAAGACCCTACCCCAGAGGAAGAGTGGGGGTCCACATGGTGGGTATTCCTAAAATTTGGAGTTTTGAGACTCAGTCATGTGCCTAAAATAAACACACACACACACACACACACACGCACAAACAAAAACAAAACAAATGTGGACACAGTCTTGGTGAATGTGTGGTTCTGACGGAAACTGAGGACACAAGAAGGGTGATTGCTTTTCTGTAAGGTTTCACGGCACAGATATTCAGCTCCTGAGCTATAGAGCTGGACCAGACCACATTCATTCTGCTTTTCAGAGCTGAAAGCCTTCAGGGAGCAAAACAGCACCACTTATTGGAAACGGGAACATTTATGCCAAACCCCATTCCCCTGCACCCAGGAGGTGCATTTCCACTGAAATAGGTCAGCCTGAGAATGAACACAGCAGGCCCCTCCCCCTAGAAGACCAGCACAAACAACTCCTTTGCACCAAGTCCAAGATCATATTTCTGCTCTAGGGGAAATAGGATCTAACTTCCATTTTACTTATATATAAATAAAAAAATAGTAATAATAAAAGGGATAAAAGGAATTAAAAATAATACATGAAAAAATATTAAAAAGTATATTTTTAATTTATTTTTTGTTTTATATTATTTCATTTTATTTCATTTTATTTTACTTTATTTTTAGATCCAGATTCCATTATCTAGACCAAAATACTCAGGATCTAGTTTTTTGTTTGTTTGTTTCTTTATGCTTTTTGCTTGCTTGTTTTTAGTTTGTTTTTTTTTTTTTTTCCCTTGGTCTGTGTTCTTTACTATTTTTTATTTCTTTGCTATATTCTTTTCTGGACAAAATGACAAACGGAGAAATTCACCCCAAAAGAAAGAACAGGCAATAGAACTCATGGACAGGGATTTAATCAAGACTGACATAAGTAAGATGTCCAAACTAGAATTTAAAACCATGATTATAAGAATACTGCTTGGGGGCACCTGCGTGGCTGAGTGGGTTGAGCATCTGACTTCAGCTTAGGTCATGATTTCGTGGTTTGTGAGTTTGAGCCCTGCATCAGTCTAACTGCTGTCATCACAGAGCCTGCCTAGGAGTTTCTGTCTCTCCTCTCTGTGCTCCTCCCCCACTTGCACACTCTCTCTCAAAAATAAATACAAAATTAAAAAAGATATATAATATTGGCTCGAGTTAAAAACAAACAAACAAACAAACACAGAAGACATCAGACAATCTCTTTGTACAGAGATAAAAGAACTAAAATTTAGTCAGGCTGAAATAAAAAATTCTATAATCAAGATATAACCCCAAATGGATGTCATGACAGCTGGAATGGATGAAGCAAAGCAGTGAATTGGTGATATAGAAGATTATAGAAAATTATGAAAAATTATGAAATTAATGAAGCTGAAAAGAAGAGGGATACAAAAGCCAAAGATCACAATACAAGACTCAGAGAACTCAGCAATGTATTAAAGAAGAATAACATTTGTATCATAGGAGTCCCAGAAGATAAAGAGAGAGGAAGGGACAGATGGTTTATGTGAGTAAATTATATCTGGGGAAGGACACAAACATCAAATCAAAGAAGCACAGAGAACTCTCATTAAATTCAGCAGAAATTGAACATCACCAAGACATATAATCAAATTCACAAAATACTAAGACAAGGAAATAATCTTGAAAACAACAAAGAAAAAAAGTCCTTAAACAGCAAGGGAAGATACATCAGGCTCACAATGGATCTGTCCACAGAAACCTGGCAGGCCAGAAAGGAGTGGCAGATGTTTTCAACATGCTGAATGGGAAAAATATGCTGACAAGAACTCTTTATCCAACAACACTGTCATTTAGAATAGGAGAGATAAAGAGATTTCCAAACAAACAAAGACTAAAGGAGTTTGTGACCACTAAATTAACCCTGCAAGATATTTTAAGAGGGACTCTTTGAGTGGAGGGAAAAAAAAAGAAAAAAAAGGACAGAGCAAAAGACCAAAAGCAACAAAGACTAAAAAGGACAAGAGAATATTACAAGAAACACCAACACTACAGGCAACACAATGACACTAAATTCATATCTTTCAATAATCATTTTGAATGTAAATGGACTAAATTCTCCAATCATAAGACATAGGGTATCAGAAGGGAAAAAAAAAAAGATCCATCTGTATGTTGCCCACAAGAGACTCATTTTATACCTAAAGATACATGCACACTGAAAATGAAGGGGTGGAGAACCATCTATAATGCTAATTCACATCAAAAGAAAGCCAGAGTAGCCATACTTATTTCAGACCAAGACTTTAAAACAAAGACTGTAACATGAGATAAAGAAGGGCATTATTTCATAATTAAGGGGCCTATCCATCAAGAGCTAAAAATTGTAAATGTTTATGCCCCTATCTTGAGGACCCCAAATGTATAAATCAATTAATAACAAGCATAAATAAACTTGTAAATAACAAACATTAATAATAACAACAACAATAACAAGCAACTTTAACACCTTATACTAATGGAAAGATTATCAGAGCAGAAAATCAACAAGAAGGCAATGGCTTTGAATGACACACTGGAACAGATGGACTTAAAAGAAACATTCAGAACATTTCATCCTAAAGCAGCAGAATATACATTCTTCTCAAGTGCACATGGAATACTGAAGAATTCTACATTTAAAAAGAGTTAATACTTATTCTTCTCAAACTTCCAAAAAAATAGAAATGTATGGAAAACTTCCAAACTCATTCTATGAAGCCAACATTACCTTGATTCCAAAACCAGACAAAAGCCACAGTAAAAAGGAGAATTACAGGCCAAATCCCTGATGAACTTGGATGTAAAACTTCTTAACACAATACTAGCAACAGTACATTAAAAGATATATTTACCATGATGTAGTTGGATTTATTCCTGGGCTGCAGGGCTGTTTCTGTATTTGCAAATCAATCAATGGGATACACTTAAAAAAGAAAGGATAAGAACCATATGATCCTGTCAATAGAGGCAGAAAAAGCATTTGACAAAATATAGCATCCACCCTTGATAAAAACCCCAACAAAGTGAGGATAGATGGACCATTCCTCAACATCATAGAGGAAATATAAGAAAGACCACAGCTAATACCATTGTCAATGGAGAAAAACAGAGCATTTCCTATATGGTAAGGAACAGGACAAGGATGTCCACTTTCAGCATTTCTATTTAACATAGTACTGCAAGTTACAGCCTCAGGAAGAAGAAAAAAAAAAGTTTCCTCAAGAAAGTAAAAATAGAACTACCCTACAAAAAAACAGTTACACCATTAAGTGTTTACCCAAAGGATACAAAATACAGATTTGAAGGGGCTACATACACCCTAATGTTTATAGAAGCAATATCAACAATAGCCAAACCATGAGGAGATCCCAAATGTCCATTGACTGATGAATGGATAAAGAAAATATGGTGCATATACATCTATGTACATATACATACATACATACATACATACATATATAATGGAATAATAGTCATCAAAAAGAATGAAATCTTTCCATTGACAATGACATAGATGGAACTACAATATTTTATGTTAAGTGAAATAAGTCAATCAGTGAAAGACAAATACCATATGATTTCACTCATATGTGGAATTTAAGAAATAAACCTGATGAACATATGGGAAGGGAGGAAGAAAAAGAAGATAGGGAAAGAGACCACAGGGGAAACTTTTAACTATAGAGAACAAACTGAATGTTGATGGAAGGAAGTAGGTTGGAGATGGGCTAGATGGGTGATTGGTATTAAAAAGGGCACCTGTTTTGATGAACACTGGGATGTTTTATGTAAGGATGAATCACTGAATTCTTCTCCTGAAACCAATATTGCACTTGATGTTAACTAACTAAGATTCAAATTTAAAAATAAAGTACATGATTATCTCAATAGATGCCAAAAATCAGTTGGAAAAAAAAATCAACATACATTTGTAATAAAAAAAATTATTAACAAGTGGGTGTAGATATAGCATACCTCAACATTACAAAGACCATCTATTTCAAGTCCTTATGTAACATCATACTCAACTACGAAAAGGTGCAATGTTTTCCATTAAGGTTAGGAACAAAATAAGGATGGTAACACTTGCCATTTTTATTCAATATAATATTGAAAGTCCTAGCTAGAGTAACTAGGTTAGGTCAATAAATAAAAGGCATACAAATTGCAAAAAAGTAAATGAAACTGTCACTATTTGCAGATGACATAATTTTATATACAGAAAACTCTAAAGGCTCCATAAAAAAAAAAAAACTTTTAGAAGTAATAAATTTGGTAAAGTTACAGGATGCAAAATCAATATGCAAAAATCTGTTGAAATTGTATTCATTAACAATGAACTGTAAGAAAAGTAAATATAAAAATCACATTTAAAATTTTATCAAAAAGAAAAAAAAACTTTAGGAATAAATTCAACCAAGGAAATGAAAGACCTGTACAGTGGAATCTATAACACATTGGTATTATAAATTCAAGAAATTACTAGTAAATAGAAAGATATTCCATGCTCATGGATTAGAGGAATTGAAATTATTAAAATATCCATATTGCCCAAAGCAATATATACAGTCAAATCAATCTCTATCAAAATTCCAATGTCATTCTTCACATAATTAGAACAAATAATTCTAAAATTCTATGGAAAAATAGATGATCCCTAATAGCCAAAATAATCTTGAGAAAAAATGATTACAGGCATCACACCCCTGATTTCAAATGATGTAATTGAAACAGGTATGGAATTGGCATAAATAGATACGTAAAAGAGTAGAAAAGAATGGAGTTCAGAAATAAACACACACATATATTATTATGACATAGGAACCAACAATATACAATGGAGAACATTTCTCATCAAGAAATGATGCTTGGAAAATGGATAGACCTATGCAAAAGAATAAAATTGGACCGATATCTTAAACCATACACAAAATTTAATTGAAAATGGATTAAGTATTGAATGGCTTATTGGGCCAACATGCGGAGAAGTAGGGTGATCTGTACTTCCCACGTCTCTCAAACAAAGAAGTGTTGAAGCCAAATGACTTTGAACTCCAAGAGTCTGGGGGGAAAAGAGAATTAATCTACTTGGAAGAAAACGAGACAACTTGAGAAACCATAGGTGGGTGATAGCAAACTGGAAGAGATAAAACCAGCCACGTAGGCATGGAGGGGAGGGATCCCCTTCTGAAGAGAGACAAAGGGAAGAAAAAGAGTGGCTGGGGAAGTGTAGGACTGTATCTTGAGAAGAGAAAAGCCTCGATTTGGGAGTGAGAAGGAACCTATCTCTAACTGCAGGGCTTTCTTCAGACAGGGGCCGGCTCCCTGTTTGCACACCTGGGGAGGAGGGGAGTCAACTCTGGGTTTAGTGGTAGAACAGGGTCACAGTCCACAGAAGGAGAAAGCAGTCCCCTCCCTGGAGGGCAGTGCAAAAGAACAAAGCCTGCCTGCATCTGCCACCCCTGGGCTCAGTGGCTGGGTTGAGGGCACAGTCCACAGTAGTAGAAAGTGGCCCTTCCCTGGAGTGCTGTAGGGCAGAACAAAGCCTGCCTGTGTCTGCCACCCTCAGGCTCCGTGGCTAGGTAAAGGGCGCAGTCCACAGGAGGAGAAAGTGGCCCTTCCTTGGAGCCTGTGGGAAAAGACAAAGCCTGCCTGAATCCACCACCCCCTGGCTCAGTGGTGGAGTCATTGGCGCGGTTCTCAGCAGGAAAAGGTGGTCCTCCCTGAAGTGTGGTGGCACAAAGCCAGCTGAGACCACTTATCGAGCTTCACAGAGAGGCGCTTCTCCAGTACCAGAGTGCACAGAGCAGGACTTTGAATTCCAGACAAACGCTGGGCCAGGGAAGTCACTGGAGTGAGAAGGACTGCCCCATCTGGACCCGTGACACAGTCAGGACAACACAAAAGGACTCCACCAGGTCGTGGAGAAGAGACTGGGGGATGGCCATTTCCCATCCCCCACCACCACCATCAAGGAGGTGCCTCAGGGATCAGTCCTGGGGCCCATAGTGGAGGTGGGACCAACCTATGCCAAACCACACCACTCAGTGCTGGGTAACTTCATATCTGCAGGAACCAGATAGATGCTGTGCAACCAGATGGCTGCATCATCCAGACCAGTGATGCTGCATAGCGTGGATTAATGCCAGGACAATTCTTGTTATTTAAATATATTCTCCCTTCCTATCCCTTCCCTCCTCTAGGCTAGTTACTCTGGTTGTTGGTTTGTTTAAGCAGACATGTTTAATCAATTCCCTAGATACATGTTCTACATCTCCTTCGGTGCTTTCCTTACTCTCTGGAATAATCAAGCCCATAATTTCTCTGTCTGGGTAACTTTATCTTAATTTTTCCCCTGGCCCCCTTCTTTATTTTCCTCTCTCTCTGTCTCTAGATTGAGCCATTTAGTCTCTATGCCCCATTAATGTTTATTTTCTCTTTGTCCCTGCCCCTGTCGTTTCTCTGTATGTATGTGCTCTTCCATCAGCACTGCCTCCTCCCTTTTCTTTACTTGTAGTTGGTGTTTCTGTTGTTTTTGTTTTTTTGGGGTTTTTTTGTTTTTTGTTTTGTATTTTGGACTGTTTTGTGTCTGCGTGTGTGTGTGCGTGTGTTTTGTCCATTTGTTTGTTTTATGTGTATATATGTTTTTGTGTCATTGTTTCCTGTTTGTTTGTTTGTGCGTTTATTTTCTTTTCCAGGACTACTTCAAGAAACAAATCAAAACACACGTCATGGAGGGTCTGAAACATCACTACGAATAGAGAAATAAAATAACCAAAGGCACAACAACAGAGAGCAAGTAAAACTCTCTAAAAAACACCTGCTAAATTGCCAGGCCATGGACAGTGTGTGACCCTCTCTTTAATATAACAGTGCTTACAGAGGCAGAGCACATAAGAAACTTTTAAAACTCATAAGGGACAGAAAACTAGGCAAAATGACCAAATGGAAGAATTTCCCTCAAAAGAAATTCCAGGAAGAAGTGAGAGCTAAATAATTCATCAAAACAGATTTAAGAAATATAACTGAACAAGAATTTAAAATAATGGTCATAAGATTAATCATTCGGCTTGAAAAAGGCATAGAAGACAGAGCATTGATTATTGTAGAGATCAAAGGACTAAAGAATAGTCATGATGAATTAAGAAATGCTATAAATGAGGTGCAAAATAAAATGGAGGCTGCCACAGTGTGGATTCAAGAGGCAGAGGGGAGAATAGGTGAATTAGAAGATAAAATTATGGATGGGGCACCTGGGTGGCTCAGTCGGTTAAGTATCCGACTTCGGCTCAGGTCATGATCTCACGGTTTGTGAGTTCAAACCCCACGTTGGGCTCCGTGTGGACAGCTCAGAGCCTGGAGCCTTCTTCAGATTCTGTCTCTCTGCCCCTCCCTTACTTGCTCTCTGTCTCTCTGTCTCTCTCCAAATATAAAAAATAAAATAAATTAAAAAAATTAAAAAAAAAGAAGATACAATTATGGAAAAAGAAGCTGAGAAAAAGAGAGATAAAAAAAAAATCCAGGATCAAGAGGGGAAAATTAGAGAACTAAGTGATGCAATCAGACAGAACAATGTCCGTATCATAGGAATTCCAGAAAAAGTACAGAAATAGAAAGGGGCTGAAGGAGTACTTGAACAAATCATAGCTGAGAACTTCCCCAATCTGAGGAAGGAAATAGGCATTGATATCCAAGAGGCACAGAGAACTCCCTTCAGATGTAACCTGAACTGATCTTCTGCACTTCATATCATAGTGAAACTGGCAAAATACAAGGATTAAACGAGAATTCTGAAAGCATGTAGGGATAAACAGGCCTTAACATGCAAAGGTAGATACATAAGGGTAGTAGCAGACCTATCTACTGAAAATTAGCAAGCCAGAAATGGATGGAAGGAAATCTTCAATGTGATGAACAGGAAAAATATGCAGCCAAGAATCCTTTGCCAGCAAGTCTGCCATTCAGAATAGAAGGAGAGATAAAAGTTCTCCCAAACAAACAAAAACTGAAGGAATTCATCACCACTAAACCAACACTACAAGAGATCCTAAGGAAGATTCTATGAATGAAAGGTTGCAAAGACCACAAAGGACCAGAGACATCACTACAAGCATGAAAGCTGCAGATAACACAATGACACTAAACCCATATCTTTCAGTAATAACACTGAATGTAAATGGACTAAATGCTCCAATCAAAAGACATAGGGTACCAGAATGGAAAACAAAAACCAAAACAAAACAAAAAACAAGACCCATCTATTTGCTGTCTACCAGAGGCTCATTTCAGACCTGAGGACACTTCAGATTGAAAGTGGGGGGATGGAGAGCTATCAATCACGCAGCTGGAAGTCAAAATAAAGCTGGAGTAGCCATACTTATATCAGACATATTAGGCTTTAAATTAAAGATTGTAACAAAAGATGAAGAAGAGCATTATATAATAATTACAGGGTCTATCCATCAGGAGGAACTAGCAATTATAAATGTCTATGCACTGAATTTGGGAACACCCAAATATTTAAAAAAATAATCACAAACATAAGCAATCTTATTGATAAGAATGTGGTAATTGCAGGGAATTTAATACTCCACTTACAGCAAAGGGCACATAATCTAGACACAGAATCAGTGAAGAAACAATGGGCCTGAATGATACATTGGATCAGATGGACTTGACAGATATATTTAGAACTCTACATCCCAAAGCAGCAGAATATACTTTCTTCTCAAGTGCAAATGAAACATTCTCCAAGATAGGCCACATTGCAGCCCTCAATAAATATAAAACAATTGAGACCATACCATGCACACTTTCAGATCACAATTCTATGAATCTTGAAATCAACCACAGGAAAAGTCTGGAAAACCTCCGAAAGCATGGAGGTTAAACAACATCTTACCAAAGAATGAATGGGTCAACCAGGCAATTAGACAAGTAATTAAAAGGTATATGGAAACAATTGAAAATTAAAGTACAACAATGCAAACCCTTTGGGATGCAGCAAAGGCAGTCCTAAGAGGAAAATACATTGCAATCGAGGCCTATCTCAAGAAACAAGAAAAGTCCAATACAAAATCAAACAGCACACTAAAGGAACTAGAAGCAGAACAGCAAAGCCACCCCAACCCAGCAGAAGAGAAATAATAAATATCAGAGCAGAAATAAATATTATAGAATAAAAAAAAAACAGTAGAACAGATCAATGAAACTAAGAGTTGGTTTTTTGAAAAAATAAAGAAAATTAATAAACCTGTAGCCAGGCTTCTCAAAAAGAAATGAGAGAGGACTCAAATAGATAAAATCACAAATTAAAATGGATTTATTACAACCAAACCCTCATAAATATAAGCAATTATCAGGGAATACTAGGGAAAATTATATGCCAACAAAATGGACAGCCTGGAAGAAATGGACAAATTCCTAAACACCCACTCACGACCAAAACTCAAACAGGAGGAAGTATAAAATTTGAACAGACCCATAACTAGTAAAGAAATTGAATCAGTTATCAAAAAATCTCCCAAGAAATAAGAGTCCTGGGCCATATGGCTTCTCTGGGAAATTCTAGCAGACATTTAAAGCAGAGTTAATAGTTAATACCTATCTTTCTCAAGCTGATCAAAAAAAAAAAAAAAAAAAAAAAAGAAAGGGAAGGAAAACTTCCAAACTCATTCTATGAAGCCAGCATCAATTTGTTTTCCAAACCGGACAGAGACCCAGCAAAAAAAGAGAACTACATGCCAATATCCCTGATGAATATGGATGCAAAGTTCTCCACATGATACTAGCGAATTTTCAATTCAACAGTAAATAAAATGTATTATTCACCATGATCAGATGGAATTCATTCTTGGGCTGCAGGCCCGGTTCAATATTCATAAATCAATCAATACAATATATCACATTGATAAAATAAAAGATCAGAACCATATGGTCTTGTCAATAGATGCAGAAAAAACATTTGACAAAGTACAACATCCTTTCTAATGAAAACCCTTAAGAAAGTTGTGATAGAAGGAATATACTTAAACATCATAGAAGCCATTTATAAAAAGCTCAAAGCTAATATTATCCTCAATGGGGAGAATCTGAGAGCTTTCCCCCTGAATGAGGAACACAACAAGGATATTCCCTCTCACCACTGGTGTTTCACATAGTATTGGAAGACTTGGGATCATCAATCAGACAACAAAAGGAAGCTAAAGGCATCAAAACTGGGAACAATGAAGTCAAATTTTCACTTTTTGCAGACGACATGATACTCTACATAGAAAACCTGACAGACTCCACCAGAGTCGGCTTGAACTGATACATGATTTCAGCAAAGTTGCAGGTACAAAATTAACGTACAGAAATTGGTTGCATTTTTATACACCAATAATAAAACAATAGAAATAGAGATAAAGACACTGATACCATTCAAAATTGCACCAAGAAACATCAAAATACCTAGGAATAAACCTAACCAAAATTGTTAAAGATCTGTATGCTGAAAATAATAAAAAGCTTATGAAGGAAATTTCAGAAGACACAAAGAATTTGAAAAAACTTCCATGCTCATGGATTGGAAGAATAAATATTGTTAAAATGTCAATACTACCCAAAGCAATCTACACATTCAATGCAATCCCAATCAAATTTGCACCAGCATTCTTCTCAAAGCTAGAATAAGCAATCCTAAAATTTGTATGGAACTACAAAAGACCCTGAAGAGCCAAAGTAATATTGAAAAAAACAAAAACAGGAGGCATCACAATCCCAGGCTTTAGCCTCTACTACAAGTTGTAAGAATCAAGACAGTATGGTATTGGCACAAAAACAGACACAGAGACCAATGGAACTCAACACTTCTCCAAAGGCAAGGGAATTAAAAAGAAAAATGAACTACTCAGACCTCATCAAGATAAAAAGCTTCTGCACTGCAAAGGAAACAATCAACAAAACTAAAAGCAACCGACGGAATGGGACATGGTATTGGCAAATGACATATCGGATGAAGGGCTAGTATCTAAAATCTATAAAGAACTCACCAAACTCCCCACCCGAAAAACAAATAATCCATTGAAGAAATGGGCAGAAGACATGAATAGACACTTCTCTAAAGAAGACATCCAGATAGCCAACAGACACATAAAAAGATGCTCAATGTCAGTCATCATCAGGGAAATACCAATCAACACTACAGTGAGATATCACCTCATGTCAGTCAGAGTGGCTAAAATGAACAGATCAGGAGACTAGTTGCTGGCAAAGATGTGGAGAAATGGATACCCTCTTTCACTGCTGCTGGGAATGTAAACTGCTCCAGCCACTCTGGAAAACTGCAGAGGTTTTCCTCTGAACCTCCAGTGGATGTTCTTCAAAAATTGAAAATAAAACTATCATATGACCCAGGAAAACACTGTTAGGAATCTTCCCAATGCATAGAAGAGTGCTGATGCATAGGGGCACATGTACCCCAATGTTTATAGCAGCAATTTCGACAATAGCCAAATTATGAAAATAGCCTAAATGTCCATCAACTTACAAATAGATAAAGAAGATATGGTATATATGTACAAAGAATACTACTTGGAAATAAGAAAGAAAGAAATCTGGCTATTTGCAGCAATGTGGATGGAACTGGAGGGCATTATGCTAGTGAAATAAGCCAGGCAGAGAAAGACAGATACCATATTTTTTAATGCATATGTGGATCTGGAGAAACTTAACGGAAGACCATGGGGAAGGGGAAGGGGGAAAAAAGTTACAGAGAGGAAGGGAGGGAAACCATGAAAGACTCTTAAGCATTGAGAACAAACTAAGGGTAGATGAGGGTGGGGGAGAGGAGAAAGTGGGTTATGGGCAGGGAGGAGGGCACTTGTTGGGATGAGCACTGGGTGTTGCATGGAAACCAATTTGACAATAAATTTCATTTTGAAAAAAAGAAATAAGCTAGATGGAGAATGTAAAATATGTGATTTTACTTATATGTGGAACCTATTAAAACAAATCCAATTAAAAATTAAAAAAAAAATACAAAACTAATAGATTGGAAAAGAGATTGGTAGTTTCCAGAAGGGAGAGGGATTGGCTGAAATAGATGGAGGATCAAGAGATACAAATTTTCAGTTAAAAATCAATTAAGTCATGGGGATATAATGGTGACTATAGTCAAAATCATTGCATTACAATATGAAACATACTCAGAAAGTAAACCTTAAAATTTCCCATAGCAAGAAAAAATATATAACTTTTTATTGTGACAGATGGTAACTAGATTTATTGTGGTTATCATTTCAAAATTTATGCAAATGTTTGGGGCGCCTGGGTGGCACAGTCGGTTAAGCGTCCGACTTCAGCCAGGTCACGATCTCGCGGTCTGTGAGTTCGAGCCCCGCGTCAGGCTCTGGGCTGATGGCTTGGAGCCTGGAGCCTGTTTCCGATTCTGTGTCTCCCTCTCTCTCTGCCCCTCCCCCGTTCATGCTCTGTCTCTCTCTGTCCCAAAAATAAAAACAATAAAAAAAGGTTGAAAAAAAAATTTATGCAAATGTGGAATCATTATGCTGTATACCTGAAAATAATATAAAGTTGTATGTCAATTATATGTCACCAAAAATAATAAAATACTTCTAAATAAATTAATAAATGGTACAAAAGATTTGTACATGAAAGCCATAAGATATATATGAAGGAAATAGAAAAAGATACTTACAATGGAAAGATATCCCATATTCATGGGTCATAAAAGTTAAAATTTTCTACATTAATATTATCCAAAGCCACCTATATATTTAGTGCCATCTATGAATATGTCATGCATATATTTAATCTCTATTGAAGTACCAGTGGCATATTTCACAGAATTAAAAAAAAGAATTATAACATTTCTATGGAATTACAAAAGACCCTGAATATTTAAAGTAAATCTAAAGAAAGTTGTACAAAGATGGAGGCATCACACTACTTGATTTCAAACTAGTTTACAAAGTTATAGTAATCAAAACTAGATGGTACTGACATTAAGATGAACCCAAAATCAATGGAAACATAATTGAAAGCCAAGAAATAAACCCATGTGTATATGATTAACTAGTATTTGACAAGAGAGCCAAGAGTACTTAATGAGGAAAGGGTAGTCTCTTAAATGATATTCTGAATCCTAGATATGCACACACAATTCAATTAAATTGGACCTCCAATTATGCCACTCACAAATATTAACTGGAAATAAATTAAAGATTTTAAGCTAATCTGAAACCTGAAACCATGAAATTCCTAAAAGTAAATAAAGCACCTTGACATTGATCTTGCCAAGAATTTGCTGGATATGACACCAAAAGCATAAGAAACAAAAGCAAAAAACAAAGAGTAGGCCTGCATTGAACTAAAAAGTTTCCGAACCACAAAATAAAAATCCACAAAATTAAAAAGAAGCCTAGTGAAAAGAAACGGTATTTATAAACCATATATTTGCAGAGGAATTAATATGTAATATCTATATAGTACTCCTGTAATGCAAGAGCCAATACAAAATAGCCCAATTTAAAAATGACAAAGGAAGTGAATAGTCTTTTTTTTCCTTGAGACGACATGCAAATAGCCAAAAAAGTACATCAACATGTAAATTTGAATTAAAACAACGGTGGGATATCACCTTACACCTGTTAAAATAACTATCATCAAGCACATATAGCAAGTTCTGGCATTGGTATGGAGAAAAGGAAAACTTGTGCACCACTGATAGTAATGTAAATTGTTACAGCCACTATGAAAACAAGTATCAAGCATTCTTAAATAATTAAAAATAGGGGCGCCTGGGTGGCGCAGTTGGTTAAGCGTCCGACTTCAGCCAGGTCGCGATCTCGCGGTCCGTGAGTTCGAGCCCCGCATCAGGCTCTGGGCTGATGGCTCGGAGCCTGGAGCCTGTTTCTGATTCTGTGTCTCCCTCTCTCTGCCCCTCCCCCGTTCATGCTCTGTCTCTCTCTGTCCCAAAAATAAATAAAAAACGTTGAAAAAAAAAAGTTAAAAAAAAAAATTAAAAATAAAACTATATGGGAAGATGGCGGCTTAGGAGGACGCTAGGCTCACTGCGCATCCTGCTGATCACTTAGATTCCCCCTACACCTGCCTAAATAACCCAGAAAACTGCCAGAAGACTAGCAGAACTGAGTATATGGAGCCAAGCGCAGACGAGAGGCCAACAGAAGAGGGTAGGAAGGGCGGAGAGGCGGTGCACACTAAATGGACTGGCGGGAGGGAGCAGGGGCTGAGGGGTGGCCTGCCGGCAAGCAGAGACCCCAAGTCTGGCTTGCAAAAGCAGAGGGGCCAGAGGGAGTGTGTTCCGACAGCAAGCGGGACTGGACACCTGAAAGGTTATGAGCTAAGAGCTCTGCTTGGAGAACGGGAGGGCTGGAGGACAACGGGAGGGAGAGTTGTTGAGCCCTGGATGACAGAGCTCAGCTTGGCGGGGAACAAAGGCGCTCGCCAGCGCCATCTCCCTCGCCCATCCCTCAGCCAAAATCCCAAAGGGAACCAGTTTCTGCCAGGGAACTTGCACAGCGCCAACACCCAAGCTGTGCTTCTGCAGATCTGTCCCTCCGGCAGGTCTGACTCCCTCCTGGTGCCACAGGGCCCCTCCCGAAGCAGATCTCCGAAGGAAAAGCGAGCTGAGCCTGCCCCTCCTGCTCCTGTGCACCTTGCCTAGCCACCCCAGCTAATACACCAGATCCCCAGCACCACAGGTCTGGCAGTGTGCAAGTAGCCCAGACAGGCCACCCCACCCCACACTGAATCCCGCCCCTAGGAGAGGGGAAGAGAAGGCACACACCAGACTGACTGTGGCCCCAGCGGTGGGCTGGAGGCAGACATCAGGTCTGACTGTGGCCCCACCCACCAATGCAAGTTATTCAAGACAGCACAGGGGAAGTGCCCCTCAGTCCCACACCACTCCAGAGACTCTCCAAAATGACGAAACGGAAGAATTCCCTTCAGAAAAACATCCAGGAAATAACAACAGCCAATGAACTGATCAAAAATGATTTAAACAATATAACACAAAGTGAATTTAGAATAATACTCACAAAATTAATTGCTGGGCTTGAAAACAGTATAAAGGACAGCAGAGAATCTCTTGCTACAGAGATCAAGGGACTAAGGAACAGCCAGGAGGAGCTAAAAAATGCTATCAGCGAGCTGCAAAATAAAATGGAGACAACTACGGCTCGGATTGAAGAGGCAGAGAGGAGAGAATAGGTGAACTAGAACATAAAATTATGGAAAAAGAAGAAGTTGAGAAAAAGAGAGATAAAAAAATCCCGGAGTATAAAGGGAAAATTAGAGAACTAAGCGATGCACTAAAAAGAAATAATATACGCATAATTAGTATTCCAGAGGAGGAAGAGAGAGGGAAAGGTGCTGAAGGTGTACTTGAAGAAATAATAGCTGAGAACTTCCCGGATCTGGGGAAGGAAAAAGGCATTGAAATCCAAGAGGCACAGAGAACGCCCTTCAGACATAACTTGAATCGATCTTCTGCACGACATATCATAGTGAAACTGGCAAAATACAAGGATAAAGAGAAAATTCTGAAAGCAGCTAGAGATAAACGTGCTCTAACATATAAAGGGAGACCTATAAGACTAGTGACCGATCTCTCTACTGAAACTTGGCAGGCCAGAAAGGAATGGCAGGAGATCTTCAATGTGCTGAACAGAAAAAATATGCAGCCGAGAATCCTTTATCCAGCAAGTCTGTCATTTAGAATAGAAGGAGAGATAAAGGTCTTCCCAAACAAACAAAAACTGAAGGAATTCATCACCACTAAGCCAGCCCTACAAGAGATCCTAAGGGGGATCCTGTGAGACAAAGTACCAGAGACATCGCTACAAGCATGAAACCTATGGACATCACAATGACTCTAAACACATATCTTTCTATAATAATACTGAATGTAAATGGACTAAATGCGCCAACCAAAAGACATAGGGTATCAGAATGGATAAAAAAACAAGACCCATCGGTTGCTGTCTACAAGAGACTCATTTGAGACCTGAGGACACCTTCAGATTGAGAGTGAGGAGATGGAGAACTATTTATCATGCTACTGGAAGTCAAAAGAAAGCTGGAGTAGCCATACTTATTTCAGAAAAAACTAGACTTTAAATTAAAGGCTGTAACAAGAGATGAAGAAGGGCATTATGTAATAATCATAGGGTCTATCCATCAGAAAGAGCTAACAATTATAAATGTCTATGTGATGAATATAGATCCCCCAAATATATAAAACAATTACTCACAAACATAAGCAACCTTACTGATAAGAATGTGGTAATTGCAGGGGACTTTAACACTCCACTTACAGAAATCGATAGATCATCTAGACACACAATCAATAAAGAAACAAGGGCCCTGAATGATACATTGGGTCAGATGGACTTGACAGATATATTTAGAACTCGGCATCCCAAAGCAACAGAATATACTTTCTTCTCGAGTGCACATGGAACATTCTCCAAGATAGATCACATACTGGGTCACAAAACAGCCCTTCACAAGTATACAAGAATTGAAATCATACCATGCATACTTTCAGACCACAATGCTATGAAGCTTGAAATCAATCAAAGGAAAAAGTCTGGAAAACCTCCAAAAGCATGGAGGTTAAAGAACGCCCTACAAAGAATGAGTGGGTCAACCAGGCAATTAGAGAAGAAATTTAAAAATATATGAAAAAAAATCAAAATGAAAATACAACAATCCCAACACTTTGGGATGCAGTGAAGGCAGTCCTGAGACGAAAATACATTGCAATCCAGGCCTATCTCCAGAAACAAGAAACATCCCAAATACATAATCTAACAGCACACCTAAAGGGAATAGAAGCAGAACAGCAAAGACAGCCTAAAGCCAGCAGAAGAAGAGAAATAGTAAACATCATAGCAGAAATAAACAATATAGAATCTAAAAAAACTGTAGAGCAGATCAACGAAACTAAGAGTTGTTTATTTGAAAAAATAAAATTGATAAACCACTAGCCAGGCTTCACAAAAAGAAAAGGGAGATGACCCAAATAGATAAAATCATGAATGAAAATGGAATGATTACAACCAATCCCTCAGAGATACAAGCAACGATCAGGGAATACTATGAAAAATTATGTGCCAACAAACTGGACAACCTGGAAGAAATGGACAAATTCCTAAACACCCACACACTTCCAAAACTCAATCAGGAGGAAATAGAAAGCTTGAACAGACCCATAACCAGCGAAGAAATTGAATCAGTCATCAAAAATCTCCCAACAAATCAGAGTCCAGGGTCAGATGGCTTCCCAGGGGAGTTCTACCAGAAGTTTAAAGCAGAGATAATACCTATCCTTCTCAAGCTATTCCAAAAAATAGAAAGGGAAAGAAAACTTCTAGCCTCATTCTATGAAGCCAGTATTACTTTGATTCCTAAACCAGACAGAGACCCAGTAAAAAAAGAACACTACAGGCCAATATCCCTGATAAATATGGATGCAAAAATTCTCCAGAAGATACTAGAAAATCGAACTCAACAGCATATAAAAAGAATTATTCACCATGACTAAGTGGGATTCATTCCTGGGATGCAGGACCGGTTCAACATTCGCAAATCAATCAATGTGATCCATCACATTAAGAAAAGAAAAGACAAGAACCATATGATGTTGTCAATCGATGCAGAAAAGGCCTTTGACAAAATTCAGCAACATTTCTTAATAAAAACACTCGAGAAAGTCGGGACAGAAGGAATATACTTAAAGATCATAAAAGCCATTTATGAAAATCCCACAGCTAACATCATCCTCAATGGAGAAAAACTGAGAGCTTTATCCCTGAGATCAGGAACACGACAGGGATATCCACTCTCACCGTTGTTATTTAACATAGTGTTGTTAGCACTTGTTAGAACTGAAGTTCTAGCATCAGCAATCAGACAACTAAATGAAATCAAAGCATTCAAATTGGCAAAGATGAATTTAAGCTTTCACTTTTTGCAGATGACATGATATTATATGTGGAAAAGCCGATAGACTCCACCAGAAGTCTGCTAGAACTGATACATGAATTTAGCAAATTTGCAGGATACAAAATCAATGTACAGAAATCAGTTGCATTCTTATACCCTAACAATGAAGCAACAGAAAGACAAATAAAGGAACTGATCCCATTCACAATTGCACCAAGAAGCATAAAATACCTAGGAATAAATCTAACCAAAGATGTAAAAGATCTGTATGCTGAAAACTATAGAAAGCTTATGAAGGTAATTGAAGAAGATATAAAGAAATGGAAATACATTCCCTGCTCATGGATTGGAAGAATAAATATTGTCAAAATGACAATACTACCCAAAGCTATCTACACACTCAATGCAATCCCAATCAATATTCCACCAGCATTCTTCTCGAAACTAGAACAAGCCATCCTAAAATTCATATGGAACCACAAAAGGCCCCGAATAGCCAAAGTAATTTTGAAGAAGAAGACCAAAGCAGGAGGCATCACAATCCCAGACTTTAGCCTCTACTACAATGCTGTAATCATCACGACAGCATGGTATTGGCACAGAAACAGACACATAGACCAATGGAATAGAATAGAAACTCCAGAACTAGACCCACAAATGTATGGCCAACTAATCTTTTACAAAGCAGGAAAGAACAAAAATGGAAAAAAGACAGTGTCTTTAACAAATGGTGCTGGGAGAACTGGACAGCAACATGTAGAAGGTTGAAACTAGACCACTTTCTCATACCATTCAAAAAATAAACTCAAAATGGATAAAGGACCTGAATGTGAGACAGGAAACCATCAAAACCCTAGAGGAGAAAGCAGGAAAAGACCTCTCTGACCTCAGCCGTAGCAATCTCTTACTCGACACATCCCCAAAGGCAAGGGAAGTAAAAGCAAAAATGAACTACTGGGACCTTATGAAGATAAAAAGTTTCTGTACAGCAAAGGAAACAACCAACAAAACTAAAAGGCAACCAACGGAATGGGAAAAGATATTTGCAAATGACATATCGGACAAAGGGCTAGTATCCAAAATCTATAAAGAGCTCACCAAACTCCACACCCAAAAAACAAATAATCCAGTGAAGAAATGGGCCGAAAACACGAATAGACACTTCTCTAAAGAAGACATCCGGATGGCCAACAGGCACATGAAAAGATGCTCAACGTTGCTCCTCATCAGGGAAATACAAATCAAAACCACACTCAGATATCACCTCACGCCAGAGTGGCCAAAATGAACAAATCAGGAGACTATAGATGCTGGAGAGGATGTGGAGAAACAGGAACCCTCTTGCACTGTTGGTGGGAATGCAAATTGGTGCAGCCACTCCGGACAACAGTGTGGAGGTTCCTCAGAAAATTAAAAATAGACCTACCCTATGACCCAGCAATAGCATTGCTGGGAATTTACCCAAGGGATACAGGAGCACTGATGCATAGGGGCACTTGTACCCCAATGTTTATAGCAGCACTCTCAACAATAGCCAAATTATGGAAAGAGCCTAAATGTTCATCAACTGATGAATGGATAAAGAAATTGTGGTTTATATACGCAATGGAGTACTACGTGGCAATGAGAAAAAATGAAATATGGCCTTTTGTAGCAACGTGGATGGAACTGGAGAGTGTGATGCTAAGTGAAATAAGCCATACAGAGAAAGACAGATACCATATGGTTTCACTCTTATGTGAATCCTGAGAAACTTAACAGAAACCCATGGGGAAGGGGAAGGAAAAAAAAAAGAGGTTAGAGTGGGAGAGAGCCAAACATAAGAGACTCTTAAAAACAGAACTGAGGGTTGATGGGGGTGGGAGGGAAGAGAGGGTGGGTGATGGGTATTGAGGAGGGCACCTTTTGGGATGAGCACTGGGTGTTGTATGGAAACCAATTTGACAATAAACTTCATATACTGAAAAAAAATATAAACACTTATTTTGGGACAGAGAAAAAAAAAAAAACTATATGTGATCCAGTAATCTAACTCATGGGTATATATCCAAGGAATTTAAATCATGATCCTAAAGAGATATCTGCATGTTTATCACAGTATTAATCACAACAGCAAACACCTGAAAAAAAACCTAACTTTCTCTCCATGGATCAATGAATTTAAGAATGTGATTATCTTTCTATCTATCTATCTATCTATCTATCTATCTATCTATCTATCTGGTTATCTATCTATGTATCTAATATAAGAAGAAATCCATAACTTTTGTGACACTGACTTTGTGGGAATTATACTAAATGAAAAGTCACACCAAATAAGAAAACTTATATAAGGAATGTCAAAAAGAAAAACTCATTGAATGAGAAAGTAGATTGGAAATTATCAGTGGCTGAGGAGAGGGGAAATGTGGAGATGTTGGTCAAAGGGTACAAACTTCCAGTTATTATATGAATAGGTTTTGGGGATCCAATTATATTATGGTAGCTGTACTTAACAGCAAGGTATTGTATATTTGAAGGTTTTTAAAGAGTAAATGTTAAATATTCTCACCACACACACACACACACACACACACACTCATACACAAGCATGAACACAAAAGGTAACTATGTAAGGTGATGCATGTTTTAGCTAACCTTATTATGTTATCATTTCACAATATACAAATAAGCATATCAAATAATCTTGTTTTACACCTTAAATTTACACAATGTTATATGTCAAGCATTTCTCAATTAATACAGGGAAACTAAATGAAATTTATAGAATAATGCAAAATACCAAATATAATCAGGAAAAAAATGAAGACAAAAAGAGAAAAAACACAGATTATTATCAAAACCTGTTTTAAGGTTACAAAAATCAGCATAATGTGTTATTTTTGCAAAAACAGAAAAATAGACAAAGAGAAAAAAATCACCAGTCCATTAATTTTCCCACACAGATACCTGATTTATAAAATGTCACCACTGGAAGTTTTATCAATAAATAGTTCTAGATCAATTGCAATGATTTTACACAACATGTGCAAACTAATTTTAAAGGAAATATAAAGCTAACATGGCATAATATCTTCATGCATTTGTATAGGCAAATATTTCTTAAGGAAGACCAAAAGTAAAGCTATGAAATAAAGGATTGAGAAATTTGTCTTTATAAGAGAGAAAAATTTTGGCTTACCAGCAAAAAAGAAAATACTATCTGCACACAGGTAGATGTTTGCATTATGTGTTTTGGGAAAATGGTATCCAAAATATGCAAATAATTCCTAACAAATTTATTGAAATCAATAAAGAAAGAATGATCTCTGCCTTCTCACCCTAAAAATTATTGCCAAACACTTGATTATACAATATCCAATGTCTAATAAACATTAAAATCATGGTACAGATCACACTTTCTAATAAAGATACATTAAAACTACAATGGAAACACATTGCAGTGGCTAAAATTAAAATGTCTGCTAATATCAATGTTGGCAAGAATGTTGAACAATTGGCATTCTCAACTCTCAACTAAACACCACAATAGAGTATAAGCAGGCATAAAAATTCTGGGTAGGTTTGCCATAATTTAGTACCACCCATCAAATTACAACTCATGAACCAATAATTCCACTGTGTTTTATTTACCAAAAAGAAATGGAAGATGAGTCCCTTAGGTAACAAGTACAGAAATGTTAACAAGCAGTTTAATTCACAATAGCTCCAAACAGGAAGTAAATCAAATGGCCATCAAGAAAAGAAGTGATAAATGTAGTATAGTATATAATGAAATACAACATAATATTGAACAGGAAGTTTCGATAAAGGACAGGCACAACAATGTGAGTGAATCTCCAAAACATGATGTTCAGCAAAAGAAAAATGCAGATTTAACAATGATATGTTAGAATAGTGGTTGCCTTTTTGGAGGTATTAATTCAAAGGAAGCAAAAAGGAGAATCTAAGTGTATTATAAATATTCTAAATCTTGATCTTCATTTTAGTTACACAGGCATACATATATATAAAATTCATCAAGCTATGAACTTGAATTTTGTGTTAACTTCATTAACTAAAATTGGTATTAACTCTAAGTAAATTATTCTTTGAAAATAATATATTTCAGCTAATCTTCCATTTCAAATTTTCTTACTATTCATGACCTTTTACATACTTTATTTACATTGCAATCCTTTATATTTAGATGCTGGTGTATTAGTTGCAGGTATACAAAATTATGATTCAACAATTCTGTATATTTCCTGTTGTGCCTCAAAAGAAGTGTACTCTTTTCAAAGTTTTAATTTAAATACGAGTTAGTGAATAGTGAGTTTTGTTTCAGGTTTACAATATAATGATTCAACATTTATGAACAACACCCAGTGTTTATCACAGTAAGAGAACTCCTTAATTCTATGGCCTATTTATCCCAACCCCCTACCCACCACCATTCTGGTAACACTGAGTTTGTTCTCTGTAATTAAGAGTCTGTTTCTCTTGTGCTTTTTTACTCCTTTGCTTCTTTGTTTTGTTTCTTCAATTCCACACATGAGTGAAATCATATGTTATTTGTCTTTTACTGACAATTTTGCTTAGCACGGTACTCTCTAGCTGTCTCCATGTTGTGGCAAATTTGGCTGAGTAATATTTCATTGTATATATGTACCACACCTTCTTTATATATTCATCAGCTGATGAACACTTGGTCTGCTCCATAATTTGGCCATCATATATAAATTGCTTTAAATATCAGTGTGCACGTACTCTTTTGAATTCGTATTTTTGTATTCATTGGGTAAATATCTACCAGTGCAAATGTTGGATCTAGGTTAGTTCTATTTTTATCTTTTTGAAGGAATCTCCACATGGTTTTCCAGAGTTGCTGCACCAGCTTGCATTCCCACCAACAGAGAGACAGTGTTCCTCTTTATTCACATCCCTGCCAACACTTATTTATTGTGTTCTTTTAAGGACTAGCCTTTTTTTAATGTTTATTTATTTTGGGGAGAGAGAGAGAGAGCAAGTGGGGGAGGGGCAGAGAGCTAGGGAGACACAGAATCTGGAGCAGGCTCCAGGTTCTGAGCTGTAGGCACAGAGCCCAACGTGGCGCTTGAACTCACCAGCTATGAGATCATGACCTGAACTGGAAGTTGGACACTTAACTGACTGAGCCACCCTATTGTGTCCTTGATTGTAGCCATTCTGATGGCTGTGAGGTAATATTTCATAGCAGTTTGATTTGCATATTCCTAATGATCAGTTAGGTTGAGCATCTTTTCATTTGTCTGCTGGGCATTTGTATGTATTCTTTGAGAAAAAATGTTTATTCATGTATTCTGTACATTTTTAAATTGGATTATTCATTTTGGATGTTGAACGTCATTAGATATTTATGTATTTTATATTAATCATTTATCAGATATATCATTTGCAAACATCTTCTCCCCTTCCATAGGTTATTTTAAATTTTGTTGTTTCCTTCCCTATGCAGAAATTTTTAATTTTTATGAAGTCTGAATATTTTATTTTTGCTTTAGTTTCTCTTGCCTCAGGAGACATATCTATAAAGAAGTTGAAATGACCAATATCAAAGAGGTTACTGCTTGTGTTATCTAGGATTTCTAGGATTTCATGTCCTATATTTAGCTCTTTAATCCATTTTGAGTTGATTTTGTGTATGGTGTAAGAAAGCTTTCCAGATTCATTTATTTGCATGCTGCTGTCCAGGTTTCCAAGCATATTTGTTGAAGAGACTGTCTTTATCCCCTTGAATATTCTTTCCAGTTTTGTCAAACATTAATTAACCATATAATTGTTGGTTCACTTCTGGGTTATCTATTCTACTCCAACAATCTCTGTGTTTATTTTTTGCCAGTATCATACTGTTTTTCTTAAGTTTAATTTATTTATGAAAGACAAATTATGTCGATTCAAATTACTTTAAAAAAATTTTTAACGTTTATTTATTTTTGAGACAGAGAGAGACAGAGCATGAACGGGGGAGGGTCACAGAGAGAGGGAGACACAGAATCTGAAACAGGCTCCAGGCTCTGAGCAGTCAGCACAGAGCCTGATGCGGGGCTCGAACTCACGGACCGCGAGATCATGACCTGAGCCGAAGTCGGACGCTCAACTGACTGAGCCACCCAGGCGCCCCTCAAATTACTTTTAAAAAAACTATTTGAATGTATTTCCTTCTTCTTTTCAGCTTAATTATTTTCCATAACTTTATGTTCTCTGTCAACTACTCTCTTCTATGCTTCTTTAATTCTTGTTGTGACTATACACAGCTTTGCATCTCAGTTACAGCACTTTTTATTTCATATTGACCAGTATTTCTGTCTTTTATCTCTGTAGCAAGGGTTTCTATGTTATTTTCTATGCTTTTTCCCAAGTCCAGTTAGTAGCCTTATAATTATTGTTGTAAATTCTTGTTCAGATATATAACATATCAGGTTTGAGTAAGTCCTTGGCTGTGATTTCTTCTTGACCTTTCTTTTGGGGAGAATTCTTCCATCTTGTGATTTTTACTAAGCATCTGTCTTCTGCAAGCATTGAAAGCTTGTTATGTTTCCTGAATCTGAGAGTAATGCTATATTAAAAAGGGATCATATACTGCCCAGGACGTAGAACTTCAGGAAGTGTTACTGGTGTATATTGTGTGCACTTTTCTGTTGTGTTTTGGCTACTCTTTACCACCGGCCAGTCCCCTACAAATTTTTTCTTGCTTGCAGTGGGGAGTGTTAGGAACTTTAACTATGTGTGCTTATTCATGTTTCTTAAAATAAGTCTTGAAACTTTCATGCTGTTTCAACTCCAATAATGCAGATCCTGTTACCAGTCCCCATATCAATTTCTTGGGTGTTCCAAATGTTCTCACCTCACTACAGTTGTGCTTGAGTTTCCAATAATTATCCAGAGGTATAAATAAGTGGTATAGAAGATAATATTGTGGAAAATAATGAAGTGGAAAGCAGAGGGAAATAAAGGTGATGGTTCATGAAGGGAGACTGAGGGAACTCAGTGACTCCAAAACCCAAAACAATATCTCTGTCATTGGAGTCCCAAGAGAAGAATAGCAGTAAAAAAGACAGAATATTTATTTGAAAAAATTATAGCTGAGAACTTCCCTAATCTAGGAAAGAAAACAGGCATTTAAGTCCAAGAGACACAGAGAACACCCCTCAAAATCTACAAAAAAGAAAAAAAAGGTCAACACCAAGGCATATCACAGTAAAACTTGCAAAATACAAAGATAAAGAGAATTCTGAAAGAAACTAGTGACAAAATGTCCTTAACCCACAAGGTTAGACACATAAGTTTAGTAGCCGATCTGTCTACTGAAACTTGGCAGGCCAGAAGGGAGTGGCAGGAAATATTCAATGTGATGGATAGGAAAATATGAAGCCAAGAATCCTTTATACAGCAAGGCTGTCATTAAAAATAGAAAGTGAAATAAAGGCTTTCTCATAAAAAAAACAGTCTGTGAACACTAAGCCAGTTTTGCAAGAATTTTTATTGGGACCCTGTGAGTAGTGGAGAAAAAAAAAAAGACCAAAGCAACAAAGATTACAAGTGAACAGAAAACATCACCAAAACCACCAACTCTACAGTTAACACAATAACACTAAATTCATATCTTTTGATAATTCCTCAATGTAAATGGATCAAATGCTCCAATCAAAAGACATAGGGTATAAGAATGGAAAAATATATATATATATACTCTGCCTACAAGAGACCAATTTTAGACCCAACGATACATACAGATTGAAAATTAAAGGATGAAGAACTATCTATCATGCTAGGGACATCAAAAGAAAGATGAAGTAACCATACTTATATCAGAAAAACTATATTTTAAAACCGAGACTGTAACAAGATATGAAGAATGGCATTTCATCATAATTAAGGGGGTTATCCATCAAGAACAGCTAACAATTATAAATATTTATGGCCATAACTTTGAGGAACCCAAATATATAAATCAACTAATAACAAACATAAGTAAACTTATTGATAATAATACCATAATATTGGGGGACTTTAATACTTTACTTACAACAATGGGGAGATCTTCTTTTTTTTTAATTTTTTTTTAACGTTTATTTATTTTTGAGACAGAGAGAGACAGAGCATGAACGGGGGAGGAGCAGAGAGAGAGGGAGACACAGAATCGGAAGCAGGCTCCAGGCTCTGAGCCATCAGCCCAGAGACCGGCGCGGGGCTCGAACTCACGGACCGCGAGATCGTGACCTGAGCCGAAGTCAGCCGCTTAACCAACTGAGCCACCCAGGTGCCCCTAACCTGGATCAAGCCATAAGTGAAACCAGACCTTGTCCTGAATTCTCAGTTCCATGAACTGGTACATTAAGCTACTCCCCTCCCCAGCTTTTTTTGTTTAAGTCTGTTTCAGTTGGCCTTTCACTTGCAACAGAGTTCTTACATCCACCTGTGTACAGCTGGCCCATGTATTTTCTTTTTTTTTTTTAAAGTTTATTTTATTTATTTAATTTTTTGGAGAGAGAGATAGAGAGCAAGTGGGGCGAGACAGACAGAGAGGGAGACAGATAATCCCAAGCAGGCTCCGTGCTGTCGTGAGATCGTGACCTGAGCTGAAGTCGGATGCTTAACCGACTGAGCCACCCAGGCGCCCTGGAGAGATCTTCTAAGCAGAAAAGCAATGAGGAAACAATGGCTTTGAATGACACATTGGACTGGATGGACTTAAGAGAGATTCAGAGCATTCCTGCCTAAAGCAGTGGGATACAGTTTCTTTTCTACTGCATAAGGCACATTCTACAGAATAAATCACATACTGGGTCACAAATCAGCCCTCAACAGGTGTAAAACTAGCAAGGTCATACCATGCATATTTTGGGATCACAACACTGTGAAACTTGGAAGTCAACCAGAAAAAAAAAAATTGGAAATCCCTGCAATACATGGAATTTAAATAACATCCTACTAAAGAAATAATTGTTTAACCAGTAAGTTAAGGAAAAAATTAAAACTACATTGAAACAAATGAAAATGAAAACATTACAGCCAAAATCCTTAGGATGAAACAAAGGCAGGCATAAGAGAAAAGTATACTGCAATCAGGCCTATCTCAAGACACAGGAAAGGTACATAACACAAAATCTAACCTTACATCTAAAGGAACTATAAAAGGAAAAGCAAGTAAAGACTAAAGTCAGCAAAATAAGACATTAGATTAAAGATTAGAGAAGATATAAATGATATAGAAACAAACAAATGAACAAAAAAAAAACCAGTAGGACATATCAACAAAATGAAGAGCTGGTTCTTTGAAAGAATTTTAAAAAAATTTAAAAAATTGTAGATGACATGGCACCCTATGTAGGACCACCCCCCCCCCGCCAAAAAAACACACACAGAAAATTTCTAGAAATGATACATGAATTTAACAAAGTCACAAGATATAAAATCAACACGCACAAATCTGGAACAGATCCATGTGCAAATGCACCCTAGAAAAAAAAGTACATAGGAATAAACTAACTAAAGAGGTAAAAGATCTATACTCTGAAAACTATAGAATAACTACAAAAGAAAATGAAGAGGACACAAAGAAATGGAAAAGCATTCCATGTTTTTGGATTGGAAGAACAAATATTGTTAAAATATCTATACTACCCAAAGCAATATACATATTGAATGCAATACCTATCAAAATACCACCAACATTTTTCACAGAGCTAAAACAAACAATACCAAAATTGTATGGAACTCAAAAAACATCCTGAATATCCAAAGCAATCCTGAAGATGAAAAAAAACCAAAACTGGAGGCATAATGATTCCATATTTTAAGCTATATTACCAAGCTGTGGACATTAAGACAGTATGATACTAGCACAGAAACAGACACATAGGTCAATGGAATAGAATAGAAAATCCAGAAATGAACCCACAGCTATATGGTCAACTCATCTTACACAAATCAAGAAAGAATATCAAATGTAAAAAGACAGTCTCTTCAACAAATTGTGTTGGGAAAATTTGACAGCAACATGTAGAATTAATCTGGACCACTTTCTTACACCATACACAGAAATAAATTCAAAATGCATGATAGACCTAAATGTGGGACAGGAAACCATCAAAATCCTAGAGGACAACAAAGGCAGTCATCATTTTGATCTTGGGTGTAGCAGCAACTTCCTAGACATGTCGTGAAAGGAAAGGGGAACAAAAGTGAACATGATCTATTGCGACTTCATCAAAATAAAAAGCCTCTGCACAATGATGGAAACAATCAACAAAACTAATAGGCAGCCTATATAATGGGAGAAGATATTTGCAAATGACATATCTGATACAGGGTTAGTATTAAAAATCTAGAAACAATATATCACACTCAACACCCCCCAAAAAAATAATAATCCAATGAAAAAATGGGGAGAAGACATGAATATGCCCTTTTCCAAAGAAGACATCCAGATGTCTAACAGACACATGAAAGATGTTCAACGTCACTCATCATCAAGAAAATACAAATCAAACCCACGGTGAGATGTCACCTCACACCTGTCAAAATCATTAAAATTAACAACACAAGAAACCAAGCATTTGGAATGGATGTGTAGAAAGAGGAACCCTCTTGCACTATTTGTGATAATGCAAACTAGTGCACCCAATTTGGAGAACTGTATGGAGGTTCCTCAAGAAACTAAATATAGAACTACCATATGATCCAGTAATTGCTGTATTAGGTATTTAAGCAAATAAAACAAAAATGCAGATTCAGATAGATACATGTACCCTATATTTATAGCAACATTATCAACAATAGCAAAGATATGAAGACAGCCCAAGTGTCCATCAACCTTTGAATAGATAAATATGTGTTGTATATATACTATGGGATATTAATCAGCCATCAAAAGAATGAAATCCTGCCATTTGTAATGACATTGATGGGACTAGAATGTATTATGCTAAGTGAAATAAGTCAGAGAAAGACAAATACCATATTATTATGCTCATAGGTAGAATTTAAGAAACAATACAGATGAACATATGGGAAGGGGGAGAAAAGAGGGAAACAAACCACAAGAGACTCTTAATGATAGAGAAGAAACTATGGGTTGATGGAGGGAGGTTGGTGGGAAATTGGCTAGATGGCTGATGTAGGCTAAGTAGGGCACTTGTGATGAGCACTGGGTTCTGTATGCAAGAGAAGAATCATTGAATTCTACTCCTGAATCAATATTGCACTGTAAGTTAAGTAGCTAAAATTTAAATTTTAAAAACCTAAAAAAATAATAAACAAAATTGATAAAACCCTAGCCAGATTTATCAAAAAGAGAAAAGAAAGGATCCAAATAGATAAAACCATGAATGAAAGAGGAGAGATCACAGCCAACACCACAGAAATGCAAACAATTATAAAATAATACTATGAAACCTATATGCCAACAAACCGGGCAATCTGAAAGAAATAGACAAATTCCTATAAACCCACAAACTACCAAAACTGACACAGGGATAAATAGAAAATTTGACCAGACCTATAACCAGCAAAGGAATTGAATCAGTAATCAAAAATCTACCCACAAACAAGAGTCCTGGGCCAGATGACTTTCCAGGAGAATTCTGCCAGACATTTAAAGAAGAGTAATACCTATTCTTCTCAATCTGTTCCAAAAAATAAAAATGGAAATAAAACTTCCAAACGCATTCTATGAAGCCAGAATTACCTTGATTCCAAAACCAAACAAAGACCACAGTTAAAAGGAGAATAAGGCCAATATCCCTGATGAACCTGGATGCACAAATTCTCAACAAGTTACTGGCTAAACAAACAGTACAGGAAAATAATTATTCACAACAATCAAGTGGGATTTATTCCTGGACTGCAGGGCTGGTTCAATATTTGTAAATCAATCAACATGTGACAACACATTAATAAAAGAAAAGATAAGAACCATATGATACTGTCAAATAGATGCAGAAAATGTATTTGAAAAAATACAGTATTCATTCTTGATAAAAACTCTCAATGAAGTAGTCATTATGGAACATACTTCAACATCATAAGGCCATATACAAAAGACACACAGCTAATATCTGATTAACTGATAGCCTTTTCCCTTTGGTCAGGACAAGGGTGTCAACTTTTACCATTACGGTTTGACAAAGTACTGGAATCTTAGCCTCAGCAATCAGAAAACAAAAAGGGCATCCAAATCAGGAAGAAATCAAACTTGCACTATTTGTAGAGGACACGATACGTTATGTAGAAAGCCCAAAAGACTCCACCGAAAATTTTCTAGAACTAATGCATGAATTCAGCAAAGTCACAGGATGTAAAATCAAAGTGCAGAAATCTGTTGTATTTATATACATCAATAACGAAACAGTAGAGACAAAAATCAAGGAATCTATCTCATTTACAACTGAACCAAAAATAATGATATACCTAGAAATAAATTTAACCAGAGAGGTAAAAGATTTGTATCCTGAAAAGTATAGAACACTTATGAAAGAAATTGAAAAGGACACAAAGAAATGGAAAAACATTCCATGTTCATAGATTGGAAGAACAAACATTATTAAAATGTATGTACTACCCAAATCAGTCTGCATTTTTAATTCAATCTTTATCTAAATACCAACAAAATTTTTCACAAGGCTAGAATAACAACATAAAACTTGTATGGAACTACAAAGATGTTAAATAGCCAAAACAATCTTAAAAAAGAAAAGTAAAGCTGGAGGCATCATAATTCCAGACTTCAAGTTACATTACAAAGCTGTAGTCTCAAGATAGTATGGTGCTCACATGAAAATAGACATATAGATCAATGGAAGAGTTCAGAAACTCCAGCAATGAACCCATACTATATCATCAACTAATCTTTAACAGAGTAGTAAAGAATATCAAATGGAAAAAATACAGTCTTCTCAACAAATAATGGTGTGAAACCTGTGTTACAACATGTAAAAGAATGAAACTGGACATCTTTCTTACACCATACACAAAAATTTATTCAAATGGATGAAAGACCTAACTCTGAGACCTGAAACCATAAAAATCGTAGAAGAGTACACAGGTAATAACTTCTTTGACATTGGCTATAGCCATATTTTTCTGGATATGTCCACTGAGGCAAAGAAAACAAAACCAAAATAAACTATTGGGACTACATCAAAATAAAAAGCTTCTGAACATCAACAGAAAAGTTCAATGAAATTCAAAGCAAACTAGGGATAGGAGATGTTTGCAAATGATATATTTCATAAAGTGTTAATATCCAAAATATATAAAGAAGTTCATCAACTCACACCCCCCCCCGATAATCCATTGTAAAAATGGGCAGAAGACTTGAACATTTCCCCAAAGAGTACATGCAGATGGCCAATAGACATACAAATAAATGTTCACTATCAATTTGTCATTTGTGAAATGTAAATCAAAACTACAATGAGATATCACTTCAAATATTTGGAATGACTAAAATCAAAGACACAAAATTCAACAAGTGTTTTTGAAGATGTTGAAAAAAGGAATCATTTTAGACTGTTGGTGGGAATGCAAACAGGTGCAGCAACTGTGCATAAAAGTATGGAGGCTCATCAAAAAGCTAAAAATAAAATTACCCTGTGATCCAGTGATCACACCTCTATGTATTTTCCTCCAAAATACACAAACACTAATTCAATGGGATCCATGCACCTCTATATTTATGGCAGCTTTATCTACAATTGATAAATGGATAAATAAGAAGTGTGGGATATCTATATCATCTATCTATCTATCTATCTATCTATCTATCTCTCTATCATCTATATCTATGTATCCATATAATGGAATGTTATTCAGCCATAAAAAGGAATGAAATCTTGCCATTTGCAATGACATGGATGGAGCTATAAAGTATAATGCTTAATGAAATAAATAAGTCAGAGAACAACAAATCTATCATTTCACTCATGTGTGGAATTTAAGAAACAAAATGTATAAGCAAGGGGGGTGGCCAAAAGAGAGAGAGGGAGATAAATCAAGTAAAGGACTAAATTATAGAGAACAAATAGATGGTTACCAGAGGGGAAGGAGTGGGAGTTTGGGTACATAGGTGATGGGGATTAAGGAGTGCATTTGTCTTGATGAGCACTGTGTAGTAAATGGAATTGTTGAATCACTGTATTGTACACCTAAAATTAATATAACAATGCATGTTAACTAACTTTAATTAAAATAAAACTGGAAAAAAAGATATAATTCTAAATTTCTTGAGAATTAATAATAATATAATTAGGGTCATATTTTCAGTAATAACCAGTAAAATAGCATCAAGATTTACAATAATGCTGGGTTTTTTTCACATAAAACCAATAAATTCCAAAAGATGAAACAATGCCATCAATTCATGTCCCCAAACCAAAAGTAGGATGTAACTGTGTTGAGAGAATGAAAAGAGAATAAAAGGATGAAGGTGACAATGTAGAAAGGGTCAGCATTCCATCCACATTAGCCTGATTTACAAATCATACACTGATTTGGGATTGAGGAATCAAGCATTAGGAGATAAGTATACTGTTTACAATATAAAGAAAGTATTCAGACAAACTCAAAAATTTGAGTATTTGTCTTGAGTGTCAGGAAGAATGAATTATGGAACCATCATTTTACCCTGTTGTTTTTTGATGCCATGCCTATGCATTATATAAATGAAATATTAAAGTAATATACACATTATTGTACAGTTAATAATTTACATATCTTCAAATTTCCCCCTATGTAAATCTCCAAATCCGTTGTAAAAAAAAAAAAAATACAGCAGGGTCCTGGGTCTATATGGAGAAATTGATTTTCAAATTTTGGGTGGCTATTGGCAAATTGCAAGTGAAAAACTCTTTTCTTAAATTGGTGTTTGGATAAGTATGAGACCAGCATACCACGCAGATATAGGAAATAATTTAATTTCAGAATTTCAATTACTGACAAAATTGATAATGTATTATTTGCAATTAACCATTGAATTAACATTGCTAGTACTCTTATCATTTGTATTTTATATAGGGCTTACATAATAAATATTCCGTTAGGTAGTTAATATTATAACAGTTTAAACATGAGAAAAAAACGCAGCATGAAATAATAACATGTAAGTCATATTTGTGCTTTGATGCCATGCCACATGACTTTCAATGCAGCATCTTTTTGATTATCTATATTTTCCTGTTTTTGTGCTAATAACCTATATGTGATATCATTTAAATAAGCATTGCATCTGAAATGGAAGCAATTGCAGAAATTGAATGTCTGTTTCAAGGTCTAAAATAATAAGTTCTTTTTTATTTGTAAAAATAAATTAGAGAAGTGCCCAGTGGGTGGTTTGGTTGAGTGTCCAACTCTTTTTTTTTTTTTTTAATTTTTTTTTAACATTTTATTTATTTTTGAGACAGGGAGAGACAGAGGAGGAACAGGGGAGGGGAAGAGAGAGAGGGAGACACAGAATCTGAAACAGGCTCCAGGCTCTGAGCTGTCAGCGCAGAGCCCGACGCAGGGCTCGAACTCACGGACCGCAAGATCATGACCTGAGCCCAAGTCAGCCGCTTAACCGACTGAGCCACCCAGGCGCCCCAAGTGTCCAACTCTTTTTTTTTTTTTTTTTTTTGGGACAGAGAGAGACAGAGCATGAACAGGGGAGGGGCAGAGAGAAAGGGAGACACAGAATCGGAAACAGGCTCCAGGCTCCGAGCCATCAGCCCAGAGCCTGATGCGGGGCTCGAACTCACAGACCGCAAGATCGTGACCTGGCTGAAGTCGGACGCTTAACCGACTGCGCCACCCAGGCGCCCCAAGTGTCCAACTCTTGATGTTGGCTCAGGTCATGATCCCAAGGTTCTGGGATCGAGCCCTGCATCAAGCTCCATGATGAACATGGAGTCTGTTTGGGATTCTCTCTCTCTCTCTCTCTCTCTCTCTCTCTCTCTCTCTCTCTGTCAAAATAAACTAACAATAGATGTTTTCCCTTTCATTTTGCTTTTGTTCAGTGAAATAACAATGAGTAATCTATTTAGAGACCATTTACAAAAAGATATTCACTTATCTTGATGTTTTAATTACATTAAATATACACTGACAAATAAACTAATTAATTAATCAATCAGGTGATTTCTTACTAAGTTGGAGAAAAGAGTCTTGAACCTGAACAATATCCACACATGGCAAAGGAATGAGGCACTATCAACTTTTACTGGCTATCTCCACTGGATGAAACCTGACTTGTGACAAGATCTGTGCCAGGATTAAATTAAAGTGTATTTTATCCTGACCAATGATTCTTGACGTTAAAGTAACCTCGACATTTTATGATGTTAATCTTGATGATAAATCAAGATTCAGATTTGAAATGACTTCCCCTGGTTCCCCTGCTAGTAACTTAGGTTCTAAATGAATAGATATTGATATTTATATGTTAAAAGTGGATTTAAATAGAGAAACTGTCTTATCCTTCAAAATGTAATTCTAAAGCTACTGGATATCCCTTTTAACTGCTCAAAACTTAAATAAATAAATAAATAAATACACAGATAAGATGAGCACTATTAAAATAGAAATTCACTATAGATAAAAGAGGGTCAAGAATGTATATGAGAAGTCCTTTATGCACAAATAAATTGCTTTAGTATTTAAATTTTGCTTATTTTAACATCTTCTGTTTCCTCTTATCCTGTGGATACCTCATTGCCACTTGTTCCCTGCCAATATCCAACTCTAATAAATGGTTTAGAAAAATACAGACATCATTTCCAGATCCTCTGAGTGAACTGAAATTCATGCTTGCTCCTTTACCAGTGTCCCTAGGTGATTTTGATTATTCAAAAAAAGACCAATATATTATTTCCTCTGTAAACTGAGCTGTAAAATATATATTTATGATATATAGTTGTCCCTACATCATGATAAGGAAAATTTTCCAATTATTGTCCAATATCAAAGTAATGTGCAAATTACCATCACAGAAATTCAATATCCATTATTTTACTTGCATAAATATCTTTTCTTTATGATTTTATTCAGTTGAAAACAAAAACTGAAAAAAGCCTCACATTATCACTTTATATATTTATAGAAGGAATAGAATTTTAACTCTATCATTATTATAGTGATGAAAAGCTGATTCCTACAGATTTTAAGTGAATTATTTAAGACTGTGTGATAATACAGTGGTAGATCTTGTGGGGTGACCTTTAGAAGCTAGAAAATGCAGTTTTACCCTGAAGCACATGTATTTTTTTTCTAGACCACTTTTCCTTTGGTCAAAATCAATCCCAAATAAATATCTTTCTGATTTGTAAATTAGTTTGGTCACCTTTGATCTGATCATTTGCAAAGCAATAGAAAGAATGTAAAGTTACCAAAGAAGCCTTGAGTTGGATTTCTTGGAAATTTTGTAAGGAATCTCATATTAAAGATTTTAATACAATCTAGTTGTGAAAACTCTCCACTGGATTTCCAATCAATTTGGGTCAATCCCTCTATCCTCAATATCCTACATAAAATTGCACATCCCTGCAAGTGTTTTTAGTCTAGATTCTACTAAAAACAGTTTTTTAATATTTTTTTAAAATATTTTTTAATATTGAGAATGATGTCATCTGTGGATTTCTCATATATATAGGGCATTTATTATATTGAGGTATGTTCCTGCTACACCTATTTTGTTGAGAGTTTATATCAAGAATGGATGCTGTACTTTGTCACATGTTTTTTTTTTCCTGTACCTTTTGAAAGGATCATATGGTTCTTACCATCTCTTTTATTAATGTGGTGTATCACATTTTTTGATTTATGAATATTAAGCCACTCTTAAAGACCATGAATAAATCCCACTTGATTGTGGTGAATGATTCTTATAATGTACTGATGAATTTAATTTTCTAGTATTTTATTGAGAATTTTTGCATCCCTATTCATCAGTTTAATTGGCCGGTAATTCTCTTTTTTTAGCAGTATTTCTGTCTGGTTTTGTAATCAAAGTAATGCTGGCCCCATAGAACGAGTTTGGAAGTTTTCCTTCTATTTCTAGTTTTTTGGAATTATTTCAAAAGAATGGGTATTAACTCTTCTTTAAATGTTTGGTAGACTTCTCCTGTAAAGCCCTGGATTTTTGTTTGTTGGGAGATTTTTGGTTACTGATTCAATTTCTTTACTGGTTATTTGTCTGTTCAAGTTTTCTATTTATTCCTGTTTCAGTTTTGTTAGTTTATGTTTCTTGGAATGTATCCATTTATTCCAAGTTGTCCATTTTTTTGGCATCTGGTTTATTATAATATTCTCTCATAATCATATTTATTTCTGTGATTTTGGTTGTTATTTCTCCTCTCCAATTTGTGATTTTATTTATTCTGGTATTTTTTACTTTTTGATATATATTCTTATATATCACTTTTGTTGCATCCCAAAGGTTTTTGGCAGTGTGTTTTCATTTTTATTTTTTTCCATGCATTTTTAAAAAATTTCTTCTTGATTTCCTAGTTGATCCACTCATTGTTTAATAGCATATTGTTTAACCTCCATGTGTTAGTTGTCTTTCCAAATTTTTTTCTCATGATTGACTTCAAGTTTCATAGTGTTATGGTCAGAAATTATGCATGATATGATCCTAATCTTTTGGTAATTGTTGGATTATGTTTTGTGACCTAGTATGTGATCTACTATGGAGACTGTCTCATGTGCACTTGAAAAGAATGCATATTCTGCTGCTTCAAGATGTAATGTTCTTAATATATATGTAAAGTCCATCTTGTACTGCATGTCATTCAAAGTCATTATTTCATTGTTGATTTGCTGCTTATATGATCTGTCCATTGATGTAAGTGGGGTATAAAAGTCCCCTATTATTATTATCAATAGGTTTCTTTATGTTTGTTATTAATAGTTTTATATATTTGGGTGTTCATGTTGAGGTTATAAATATTTACAGTTGTTAGATCTTGTTGAATATTCCCCTTTATTATGATATAACTCCTTCTTCATCTTTTGTTACTTTCTTTGGTTAAAAATCTAGTTTGTCTGATATAGGTATGGCTACTCCAGCTTTCTTTTGATATCCATTTGCATGATACACATTTCTTCATCCCTTCACTTTCAATCTGCAGATGTCATTAGGTCTAAAATGAGACTTTTTTGGCAGTGTAAGGTGGATCTTATTTTAAGTCCATTCTGAAACTCTGTCTTTTGATTGGAATACTTAGCCCATGTACATTCAGAGTGATTATATATATGAGTTAAGTGCCATTTTATTACTTGTTTTTTTTCTGTAGATTTTCTCTGTTTGTTTTGTTTTGTTTTATTTTTTTCTACTCTCTCACAGTTAGTCTCTCCTGTGCACTACAAGCCTTTTAATATTTCCTGCAGGAGTGGTTTAGTGATCATGAACCACTTTAGGTTGGTTTGTCTGGAAAACTATAACTCCGTCTATTCTGAATGATAGACTTGCTAGATAATGTATTCTTGGCTGCAGATATTTCCTATTCAACATGTTGAATATATTGTGCCAATTCCATCTGTTTTGCCAAGTTCCTGTGGAGATATCTGCAACTAACCATATACGTCTTCCCTTGTAAGTTAGGGAATTGTTTTGTATTGCTGCTTTTACGATTGTTTCTTTATCACTATATTTTGCAAATTCAATTACAACATGTCTCGACATTGGCCTCCATTTTTTTGCTCTTGATGGGAGTTCTCTGTGTCTCTTGGATCTTGATGTTTATTTCCTTTCTCATTTTAGGGACGTTTTCAGCAATTATTTTCTCAAATAAGTTTTCTGCCCACTCTTCAGTCCTCAGCTTCTTTGGGAATCCTATAATAAGGATATTAGTAGGTGTGGGTCATTGAAGTCCCTAAGTTTATTCTCATGTTCCATAATTCCTGTTTCTCTCTTTTGTTCTGCTTCATTATTTTCCATTATTTTATGTTTTATATCACTTATTTGTTTTTCTGCTTCTTCCATCCTTTTTAATTTGTTTATGTTTATTTACTATTGAGAAACAGAGAGAGACAGAGCACGAGCAGGAGAGGGGTAGAGAGAAGGGGAGACACAGAATCTGAAGCAGGCTCCAGACTCTGAGCCATCAGCACAGAGCTCGAAACAGGGCTCGAACTCACAAACCGCGAGATCATGATCTGAGCCAAAGCCGGATGCTTAACTGACTGAGTCACCCAGGCGCCCCTCTGTTTCTTTGATCCTATTTGCACTGCATCCAGTCTGTTTTGAATCTCACTTATTGCATTTTTCATTTCTGACTATTTGTTTTAACATTTTTGTTTGTTTCTGCTGTAAGAACCTCCCTGAAGCCTTCCATTCTTTATCTCAGGTCCAGTGACTATCTTTATTATTGTTTTAAATTGTCCATCAGATATATTACTTGTATCTGTTTCATTTAGTCTCTGGTTGTGATCTTATTTTATTTAGGATGAAATCCTCTCTCTTGGCACTTTGCATAAGTCTCTGTCTTTATTTCTGTGTTGGAAGACTGTTCTGTTTCCTGCCCCTTAGAGAGATGACCTAATGAAGAAGAGGTTGTATAGTGTCTAGGTCCTCATGCTTCAGGGACTCTCTGGTGTATGCTTCATGCACTCTGCTGCTGTTTTTGCTGCTCTATCTCTCAGGTCAGTCATCTGTGGAAGTTCTCCCTGCCTGCAATGGGTAGTATTTCATCCTTGGCCAGAGTTGGGAGGTTTACTACAGAGCCCATGGCTCTGATCTGCTTTTTAAATGAGACCTGATGCTATTTCTATTAGAATTGAAGCCTTATAGATCTCTCTGGTCAGTATACTTGGTGTGGGCAGGATCTTACACTCTGGTCTTGTGAAGGAGGGGCCACCATGCTGTGACTGAGGCAAATTTGACAAGAAAGGGCAGTAGCATCAGAGCACAGGAGTGTGGGACCCAGCGTGGGAAGCTTAAGCAGCCAGTGTAAGCCTTGTACTGTTTATCTCAGGTTGTTTATACCAGGGGTGGAGAGGGAAATTGCTCCAGCCAGCACCTTTGTCTCTGGAGGAGGATCTCCCTGCTTGCTGCTATCAGGGAAGTACTCCAAGAAGTGTGAATAACCTCTCCCTTGTGTGTCCCAGGCATTTTGTCAGTCACTGTTTTCATCCTGTCTTACGCCAGGTTGGTTGCCTGTCTTCTCTCCATGAGAAGTGTAGTGCACTCAGGCTCTATCTCAGCCAAGCCTGCTGACTTTTAAAACTCCAGGATCTGGGGACATGTAGACATGGTGCACCAGATCTCTTAGAGGGGAAGATATCCCTGCACTGGGATTGAAGCAGGTTTGACCCAAAAAGTGCAGTTGTGCCAGAGTGCACCGGCATAGGATTTAGAGCATCAGGCTAGGCAGCCAGTGTTGGGGTGAAGTTGCCCCGATTAGGTGGCTTTCCATTTTTGCTGAGAAGCAGTGGAGGGAAATGGCACCTGCTGGCTCCTTGGTCCCCAGAGAGATGTCTCCATGAACACTACCTGTCATCTACATGCTCCAATAAGAGTGAATAATCTACACACACACACACACACACACACACACACACACACACACCACTGTGTGTCTCTAATCAGTCTTCGGATACTGCTGTCTGTCAATGGGTTGCTTACCTGCCTTTTCTCCAGCAAAGCAGTGCTATCAGGGCTCTGTCTCAGCCAAGCCTGCACACCTTAAAAACGTCAGTGTTCAAGCACCACTAGTTGCAAAAACTTGTGAAAATCAGTCCCTCTTATTTTCCTAGCTAGTGATTTTGGGAAAGTGTTCTCTTTGTGCATTGCCCTGTGTGCTCCTTTCTCTCTCTTTCCTTTCTCAGTGACCAGGGCTCCCTCACCTTCGCAACACCTCTTTCTCCCCCAAACTAAGTCTTTGCACTTCCTATTTTCTCTTCTCTTCTCTCTCTTTGGCCTCTTCTCTCCTTCTATGTGTGAAATTTGTTATATCAGTCCTCATCTTGATTTATTGGGTATTCAGAAAGATTTGATAGATATTTAGTTGTGTTCAAGGAATGAGGCCAGCCTAGGGTTCTCCTACTATGTTGCCATCTTAGCTCCTCCCTCAGTCTTTTTAATGTAGTATTTTCTGCTTAATTTAGACTGAATTTATTTTTGTTAAGAAATAAATTCCCTTCAGTTTAGAACCTTAGGTAATCACATTTTAAATTCCAACTTATTTCAATTGTAAACTTTTCTAGTAAAGACTAAATGCTTAATGATAATTTGGCCACTGAAGCAGTGAATATCTTCCTTTTATTCCAAATTTGAAAATTCAGTTACGTGATATGTGGTAAATCTTTCATCTTAAGCAAATGCTTCCTTTTAAAAAGGATTACTATATTATTGTAGTTTCTTGTGATGAGAGTATTGTCCACTGTATATTTGAAGAAAAGTCATACTTTTGTCATTCCCAAATCAAGTTCTTAATCAAGTTCTTAATAGTCTATAAATCTCTAAAAGCTCACTTAGATTAAGTATAAAAATATACAAACTTATATGAAACCTTCTGAAGTGCAGATCTTTTATTTTGGAAAAAAATAACTATTTCCATTCAAATGCATCAGTCATCTATTACTATATTGCTTGGGGTAATACTTCTTGTATGTTTATTCTAGCCTCCTTATTTACATCTGATTTCAGAAAATAAAGATAATAACTGAATTATCCCATAAACAAACACTGATGACCATTCATTGATAGCGTTCAGGAGTAGAGTTAAGCTGGATATAATGGTAGGACTTTTGTAGTCTAGTGACTAAACAGATATATCTATTTAAAAATGTGGTAGAGAAAGGCTAACTAAAATCAATCCCTCAATCCTGGTTCAGTAGAATTATGACAATGCTAAATGTATAATGAAATGTCCATAACAGAAATTATCGTATAAAACAGTAATAATGGCTTGGCTTTTGGGAATGTAAAATTTGAGTGTTTTGAGGAATGATTTGCAATTGGCTCTGATTGATTACTCATCACTTAATAGTGTGTAATTCCCATCAATATTTTTATAAAATGGCTCTGATTCTTTAATTTGCCTCTCTCCAGTCATAATTATTTTTCCTGGGATAGACCTGTAATAAAATTGTTTTCTTTTGATTCATCTAGATGTTTTCAGGCTCCCTCTCATAAAAGATATAAAATTTCCTCTCTAACGGTGTGAAGGCATCTAATTCCATGCAGATTTTTATGCCTAGTCTCTACATCTATCACCTTCCCTGAAAATTGGGAAACAGAAAAACCAGTATTCACTATTTTAGAGTATATATATACTCTAAAATAGTGAATACTGGTTTTTCTGTTATATATATATATATATATATATATATATATATATATATATATATTCAGTAAAATCTTGGTTTGTGAGCATAATGTGTTCCGGAAACATACTTATAATCCAAAGAACTTGTATATCACAGCGAATTTCAGGAACCATTGCCTCAGTTGTGATCATGCAACATTCAGAATCATGTACTACTCGTATTACAAGACATTGCTCATTTATCAAGTTAAAGTTTATTTGAAATCTTTGCTTCTCTTTGTTTATTCAAATATACATTTATTTAAAGCATTTATTTAAATAAACCCAGAAAAGGTATCACATTTATTGTACTTTTGTCCTTTGTCTTGTTTTCCCATTTTGGGGATATATCTAAGCATTAAAACTATTATACTGAATAATTCCATTAAATTTGACTGTTTCCAGTATCATTTCTACATATCAGTAAAGCCTTATTGGGGGTTCTTGGATGGTGCAGTAGGTTAAGCATCCTGCTTCAGCCCAGTCATGGTCTCAAGGTTTATGGGTTTAAGCCCCACATTGGGCTCTGTGCTGACAGCTCAGAGACTGGAGCCTGCTTCAGATTCTGTGTCTCCCTCTCCATGCCCCTCCCCCACTCACATTCTGAGGGTCTCTTAAAAATAAATAAAACATTTAAAAAATTAGAAAAAAACCCTTATTGCCCACAAATTAGGATAAAATATATGGCCTTTATCTTTATTGAAAAAATTACCACAAAGAAAACAAAAAGAGTGATCAGTAATATACAATTGTTTTGTCAAATATCAATTATTTTAATCTTCTAGGTTATTTTAGTGCTTGTCTTCAATCCTGAAATAATATTGCCCTTAAGGTGTAAAAAAGGTGAAATTGGTCTTCTTATGAGACTGCAGGACTGAGAGTTTCCTCTACATTTTTACAGAACAGATCCTCTCAATTACTCTTCCCATGGTCCCTATCACCTCTTTTTTTTTTTTTTCAAGGCTGTAGATTGAGCATTTGGGTTGAACATTTGGGTAAGCATGGTGTAGAAGACAACAAGAACCTTGTTGTCTCTTGGAGATTGGAGAGATCTTGGGTATAGATAAGTGTAAACAAAGGGTGCATATTAGAAAGTCACCACAGCGAAGTGGGTGCGGTGTGTCAAATAGGCCTTCTTCCTCCCTTCTGCTGAGTGCATGCTGTAGATGTCAAGGAGAATGTGGCCATAGGAACATGTAATGCCAATTAAAGGAAACACAATCAATAGTGTGGTGCTTCCAAACACTGTATTCTCAGGCTGAGATGCCCATGCAGACCAGTACCATTGGCCAGGCCCATACAGGCCAATATGTCCGGTACATCACAGAAGAAATGGTTGCCAGTTCTGGATTGACAGTAAGGTAAATGGAGGGCATATACAGTGTGGGCACAACAGTTGATTGAGCCCATTATTCAGGATCCCATTAGCATCAACACACAGACTCTTTTACTCATATGAATGGGATAGTGGAGAAGAAAGCAAATAGCCACCTAGCTATCATATGCCATAGTGGTCAATAGTAATCCTTTTGCACCTACTAAAGTCAAGATAAAGAAGCTCTGAACCCCTCAGCCAATGAAAGAAATAGACTTGTTTTGAAAGAGATAATTGGACACCATCCTGGGGACAATGGTGGAGATGTAGTTCAGGTCCACGAGGGAGAACTAAGTACAAAATGCATGCATGCATGGAGATAGGTGTCCAGGAGGATGAGAATGATCATGGACAGGTTGTCAAAAAGAGAAAATAAGAGAATGAGAAAAATTAGAATGAATAACTGTTCAATTCTTCCTATATTACTATAATTTATCTTAAGAAGATTTTAATATCTCTTGTTTAGGTGATAGTGAGAATTATCAAATAAACTAACATCATGTTTTATAGTACCATTATATATTATATATGTAACCAATAAATTCTAATGATGGAACAATGCCATCAATGCATGTCCCCAAACATAAAACATAACTATGTTGAATGGGGAGAGAGGGAAAGAGGAAAAAGTCGGTGATGTAGTGAGGGGCAACATTCCATCCACAGTGGCCTAAGGTACAAATTATGGTCTCATATTTGGATTTATGAGTCAACCATTAGAAGATAAGCATATTGTTTACAATATCAAGAAAGTACTGGGAAAAATTATGAAATAATTTGAAGTATTTTCCTTAGGGGTCTGGAGGTGTGGGTTATGGGAATACCAGTTTACCCTGTAGTTGGTTGATGCCCTGTCAATGCATTATTTGAATAAAATATGGAAGTTATATAAAAGGTCTTTCCATTAATAAATTGCATGTACTCAAATTATTGGATATGTCAATGCCCAAATCCACTGTGAAAAAACCTACAGCATTTCCCTGGGTCTATTAGGAGCAATTAATTTTCAATTGTTGTGCAATAACTGTCAACATTCAGAGGAAAAATTGAGAGTGCTAGTTTTGTTTATAAGTTGTCATTTGGATGAGCATAAAACCAGCATATTAGACTAGTATCATAAAGTAATTTATATTATTAGTTTCAATTATTGACAAGATTAAAAATGTAATATTTGTAATTACCAAGGAAATTAAAATTGCTAGTACTTATATCATTTTGATTATTTTTTAATTTGTTTATTTAAATTCATGTTAATTGATATACAGTGTAGTATTGGTTTCAGGAGTTGAATGCAGTGATTCATAATTTCCATATAACACCCAGTGCTCATCCCAAAAAGTGCCCTCCCTAATGCCCATCACCCATTTAGCATATATATACCACCGACCTCCCCTCCAGCAACTCTCAGTTTGTTCTCTGTATTTAAGAGTTTTTTATGGTTTGTCTCCCTATTTGTTTTTATCATTATTTCTCCTTCCCTTCCCCTATGTTCATCTGTTTTGTTTCTTAAATCCCACCTATGTGTGAAATCACAGGATATTATGTCTTTCTCTGACTGACTTACTTTGCTTAGCATATTACACTCTAGTTCCATCCACATTGTTACAAATGGCAAGATTTCATTCTTTTTGATCACCAAGTAGTACTCCATTGTATGTATATACCACTATACTTTATCCATTCATCAGTTACTGGATGGCTCTTTCCAGTGGGCTCTTTCAACAATACGCCTATTGTTGATAGTGATGCTATAAACAATGGGGTGAGTGTGCCCCTTCGAATCAGCATTTCTGTATCCCTTGGATAAATACCTAGTAGTGAAATTCCTGAGTCATAGGGTAGTTCTATTTTTAATTTTTTGAGGAACCTCCATACTGTTTACCAGAGTGGATGCACCAGTTGACATTCCCAATAACAGTGCAAAGGGTTCCTCTTTCTCCACCTCCTTGCCAACATCTGTTGTTTCCTGAGTTGTTAATTTTAGCCGTTATGACAGGTATGATGTGGTATATCATTGTAGTTTTGATTTCTATTTTCTTGAATTTGAGCTGATGTTGAATATCTTCTCATGTGTTTGTTAGTCATCTGGATGTCTTTTTTGGAAAAGTGTTTATTCAAGTCTTCTGCCTATTTCTTCACTGGATTATTTGTTTTTTGAGTATTGAGTTTGATAAGTTATTGATAGATTTTGGATACTAATCCTTTATCTGATATGTCGTTTGCAAATATCCTCTGTCATTCCATTGGTTACCTTAATTTTATTGATTGTTTTATTCACTTCGCATAAGCCTTTTTATCTTAATGATGTCACAATATTTCATTTTGCTTTTACTTCCCTTGCCTACAGAAATGTGGCTAGTAAGAGGTTGCAGCAGCCAAGGTCAAAGAAGTTGCTATCTGCTTTATCTTCTAGAATTTTGATGGTTTCCTGTCTCACGTTTAGATCTTTTATCCATTTTGAATTTCTTTTTGTGTATGGTGTAAGAGAGTGGTCCAGTTTCTTTCTTCTATCTGTCGCTGTCCAGTTTATTCGTGTATGGAAATGCAACCAATTTCTGTATTTAATTTTATACCCTGTGACTTTGCTGAAATCACAATCAGTTCTAGCAGTTTTTTTTTTTTTGGTGGAGTGTTTCGAATTTTCCATGTAGATTATCATGCCATCTGTGAAGATTTAATGTTTTATCTCTTCTTTGCTAATTTGTGTACATTTTATTTCTTTTTGTTGTCTGATTGCAAAGGCTAGAACTTCCAGGAATATGTTGAACAACAGTGGTGTGAGTGGACATCCCTTGTGCTCCTGACATTACAGAGAAAGCTCTCAACTTTTCCCCATTAAAGATGATATTAGCTGTGGGCCTTTATTCTATGGCTTTTATGATGCTGAGGTATGTTTCTCCAACCCCAAATGTCTTAAGCTTTTTTATCAAGAAATAGTGCTGTATTTTGTCAAATGCCTTGTATGCACTTGTTGTAAGGATCATATGGTTCTTATCCTTTCTTTTATTATTGATTGATTGATTGATTGATTGATTTTCTATTATTGAACCAGCCCTGCAGCCTAGGAATAAATCCCACTTGATCATGGTGAATAATTCTTTGGATGTACTGTTGAATTTGATTTTCTAGTATTTGTTAGGAATTTGTGAATCCAGGGACATCAGGAATATCTGTCTGGCGTCTTTATTGGGTTTTGGAATCAAGATAAGTCCCTCTTCATAGAATGATTTTGGAAGTTTTCCTTCTCTGCCTATTTTTTGGAATAGTTTGAAAATAATAGACATGAACTCTTCTTTAATGTCTGGTAGAATTCCCCCAGAAATCCATCTGGTCCAGGACTCTAGTTTGTTTGGAGATTTATTATTACTGATTAAATTTCTTTCCTGGTTATGGGACTGTTCCAATTTTCTACTTCTTCCTGTTTGAATTTTGGTTTTGTGTGAGCTTCTAGGAATTTGTCCATTTTTTCCAGGTTGTCCAGTGTGTTGGCATATAATTTTTCATAATATAATTTCTCTTATAATTGTTTATATTTCTGTGGTGTTTATCTCTCCTCTTTCATTTGTGATTTTGTTTATTTGAGTCCTCTCTCTTTTCTTTTTGAGATGTCTGGCTAGGGGTTTATCAACCTTTGTATTCTTTCAAAAACCCGTGTTTTGTTTCATTGATCCTACTGTATATATATATATATATATATATATATATATATATATATATATAATTTATTTCATGTCTAATCTTTATTGTTTCATTTTTGCTGGCTTTGTGCTTTATTGTCTGCTCCTTTTCTAGCTCCTTTAGGTGTAAGTTTAGGTTGTGTTTCAGGCCTTTCTGCCTTCTTGAGATAGGACTGAATTGAGTTGCAATGTAATTTCTTCTCAGGACTGTTTTTGCTGCATCCCAAAGGTTTTGGACTGTCATGTTTTCATCTACATTTGCTTCTTTGTATTTTATCTTTATTTCTTATTTACTTTGTTGGTTAAACCATTAATTCTTTAGTAGGATGTTCTTTAACCTCGCTGTATTTGAGCCCTTTCCATTTTTTTTCCTGGTTGATTTCTAGTTTCATAAATTTGTAATCTGAAATTTTTCATGGTATGATCTCTATTTTCATATATTGAGGGCTAATTTCTGACCTAGTATGCAATCTATTCTGGAGAATGTTCTATTTTCCCTTTAAAGGAATGTTTATTCTGCTGCTTTGGGATGAAATGTTCTAAAAAATAAGTTAAGTCCATCAGGTACAGTGTGTTATTCAAAGCCATTTTTTCTATTGTTTCTTTGTTGATTTTCTGCTTAGATGATCTGTCCATTGTTGTATGTGGGACATTAAAATCTTGTACTCCTATGCCCACGAATTTCTTTATGCTTGTGATTGGTTGATTTGTATATTTGAGTTCTCCAAGTTGAGGCATAAATATTTACAGTTGTTAGATCTTTTTGATAAATAGACCACTTAATTATGATATAATGCCCCTCATTATCTCGTTACAGTCTTTGTTTTATTTTTTTAAGTTCATTTATTTTAAGAGAAACAAAAACAGTGAGAGTGGGGGAGGGACATAAAGAGAGAGAAAGTTATAATAACAAGCAGGCTGCACACTGCCAGTGCCAGAAGCCACAAACCATGACCTAAGCCAAAATCAAGAGTTGGACACCTAAACAAACGAGCCACCCAGGTGGCTCTACAGTCTTTGTTTTAAAATATACTTTGTCTGATATAAGTATAGATGCTCCAGCTTCCTTTTGATGCCCACTATCATGGCAGATGTTTCTCCATCCCCTCACTTTCAATCTGCAGATGTTTGTAAGCCTAAATTGAGTCTCTTATAGGTATCATGCAGATGGATCTTTTCCATTCTGATACCGTATGTCTTTGGATTGGAGCATTTAGACCATTTACATTCAGAGTGATTACTGAAAGGTATGAATTTAGTGCCACTGTGTTACCTGTAGAGTTGGTGGTTTTGGTGATATTCTCTGCTCCTTAGTAATCTTTGTTGCTTTGGGTTTTTGTTTTTGTTTTTTTCCTCCACTGGAGGGTCCCCATTAAAATTTCTTGCAAAGCTGGTTTAGTGGTCATTAACTGTTTTTCTGGGAAAGTCTTTGTTTCTCCTATTCTGAATGACAACCTTGCTGGATAAGGAATTCTTAGTTGCACATTGCTGCACATTAGCTGCACATTAGCTGTTCAGCACATTGAATATGTCCTGCTACTCTTTTCTGACCTGACAAGTTTCAGAACTTGTCTGCCCTCACCCTTATATGTGTAACCTTGCAGGTTAAGGACATTTTGTCCCCAGATGCTTTCAGAATTCTCTCTTTATTTTTGTATTTTGAAAATTTCCTTATGACATGTCACTATGCACTCTGGGGCCAGCCTCCCAGGAGTACACACCACAGCTCTGATATAGAGAAAGTTGCACAGTTCCAAAATCTCAGCGTTCAAGCTCCAAACAGCTTTTGAAAAACAAAACAAAACAAAACTGGAACACTCAGTACTCCTCACTCCCCAGTCCATGGACCAGAAAGGATTTCCTCTTGTGCTAACTTAATGCAACACAATTGCAACCCCTCTCTCTTTCTCCCTCTTTTGTCTCTGTACAGAAAGGGTTCCTTCCTCTCTGCAGTGCTACCATTTTTTCTCTCCTGGAATTCACATCTACACATCTTGCACTGCCAAGCTGTTTCCCCCTGTCATAGACTCTAAGTCTAGAGTTCTTTCTTGTCTAGCAAGAGAGCGGGACGCAGGATTAAAATGCAAGAGATGACTAATGTCCGGGAAAAGACAAGAATGCCAAATAAGGGTCTTTGCCCCATTTTTATTAGGAACAGAAGTCTTACAAACATGGTGATGGACTTGTACAAAGACACAATGAATCTGTGAACACTAACTCACGGACATGAGGGAAAGGGGATCTTGAAGATATTCAGGGTTAGGGGTTTGGGTTACTACAAAACAAAATCCTGATGCCATGCAACTGGGCAGAAGGTTGTTTACAGGGGACATGTGGCACCACCTCTGTTTATCTTAGCTAGACTAAGGAATAAGACAGAAAGGACACTTGACCTCAGGGTTAACAAGGCACCTTTGTTGTGTTAATCATCTTCTCTCTGGGCAGCTTCACCAGCAGTGCAGTGCAGTGGTCTATAGCTCAGGCTACCTGTTTACCTAACTTGGTCCTCCCTTCCTGTGAAAGTAGCTTTCTGCTATAGTACTAAATGGTGGGGGGGGGGCACTTCCTCCCTGAATTCCTAATCTTGTTTATTTCATATACCTATATTCTATATTGGGGCCTTTGCTTCTCTATACTGGGGCTTCTGCTCTCCCTTCTCTATACTTATTTACCTAACCTTGTTTATCCAAACTTGGGTGTGAGCATCCCACCCATTGTAATTCTTTATGCCTTGTTAACCCATTGGTGTAAGCCCAGGAAATTTCTAGGCTTATTCCCTACACTTCTCCATTGTGTAGTCTTGGCTCCTATGCTAGACAATTGACAATATATGTAGGGTTTTATTTCTGGACTATTCTGCTCTATTGTTCTATGTGTCACTTTATGCCAATACCATAACTCTTTTGATTACTGTAACTTTATAATATAGTTTGAAAGCAAGGGTTGTTATGACTTCAGTGTTGTTCTGTTTTCTCAAGATTATTTTGGCTATAAGGAATTTTTTGTGGTTTCCTAATGTTAGAATTATCTGTTCTAATTCTGTGAAAAATGCCATTGGAAGTTTTATAGGGATTTATTTGAGTCCATACATTGCTTTGGGTAATATGGATATTTTAACAACATTAATTCCTCCAATTCATGAGCATGAAATATGTTTTCATTTATTTGCATTTTCTTGAATTTATTTTACCACTGTCTCATAGTTTTCACTACACATGTCTTTCATTTCCTTGGTTAAATTCATTATTAGGTTTTTTATCTTCTTTTTGAAAAAATTTCAAAATATTCTTTTTGACAGTCTGTAGTCAGTGCATTAAATGAAACTAATTTTTGTACATTGATTTTGGTAACTTTAACTTTATTATATCTAAAATTTTTTTTTAGAGTCTTTAGGATTTTCTATATATAAAATTATATCATTTATAAATAGTGACAATTTTATTTCTTTCCTTCCAATTTGGATGTCTTTTATTTATTTTTCTTATCTAATTACTCTGGCTAGGTCTTCTAATACTATGTTGAATAAAAACTGGTAAGATTGGCCATCTTTGTTTTGTTCCTGAACTTAAAAAAAAACTTTCAGCTTTTTGTTGAGTATGATGTTAGACGTGGGCTTATCATATATGGTCTTTCTAATATTGAGGTATGTTACATGTATATCCACTTTGTTAAGAGTTTGTTATCATATATACATGTATATGTATATATATAACATATATATATTGTTATCATATATTTTATCACATTTTTATCATATATATGTATATATGTATATATATGTATATGTATATATATATGTGTGTGTGTGTATGTGTGTGTTAATTTGTTTTTTAATTCTTTCTTGTCATCTACTAAGATAACCATATACATTTTATTCTTCATTTTGTTAATGTGGTGTATCATGCTGATTGATTTACAAATGTTGAAACATCCTACATTCCTGTAATCAATGCCACTTGGTAATGGTGTATGAATCTTTTAAGGTATTGTTGAATTCAGTATGCTAATATTTTGTTAATGATATTTTGTACCTATATCATTCAGAGATATTAATCCCTAATCTTCTTTTCCTGTGACATCCTTGTGTGTGTGTGTGTGTGTGTGTGTGTGTGTGTTTTAACAAGGTAATACTGTCTTACATAAGATGGGTTTGAGAATATTTTTCCTTTTTCAATTTTTGGAAGAGTGTGAAAGGGATTAGTATTTAACCTTTAAATGTTTGGTAGAATTCACCAGTGAAAATTGCTGGTCCTAGACATTTGTTTTCTGAGGTTTACATTAAAAAAAAAATTATTACTGATTTAATCTCCTTCCTAGTGATCAGTAGATTCAGATTTTCTACTTTTTCATGGTTCAGCTTTGGAAGATTCCATGCTTTTAAAATATGTCAATTTCTTTTAGATTGATAAATGTGTTGATGTATAATTATTTATACTAACATTTTATAAAATTTTGTATGTCTTTGTTATCAGTTGCAAATTGTCCTCTTCTCATTTCTACTTATTGCAACCCTCTCTCTTTCTATCTTAGTGAGTCTAACTAAAGGTTTGTCAATTTTGTTTATCCTTCCAAAGAACAGCTCTTGGTTTCATTGTTCTTTGAAACTTTTCTTTTTTTACTCTTTATTTTATTTACTTCTCTGATCTTTGTTATTCCCTTCCTTCTCCTCATTTAGGCTTTGTTTGTTCTACTATTTCTAGTTACTTTGGATGCAAAGTTTGATTGTTTATTTCAGTTTTTTCATGTTTCTTGAGGTAAACCTGTATCTCTATAAATTTCTCCCAAAGAATTGATTTTGTTTCATTCTGTAGATTTTGATATGTTTTATTTTATTTTCATTTGTTTCAAAGTAAAGTTTGATTTCTTCTGTGATTTATTTGTTGTCTCATTGTTCTGTGGCATGATTTCCAATCTCCACATATTTGTGTTTTTCAACTTTCATCTTGTGATCGCTTTCTATTTTCAAATCATTCTGGTAGAAAAAAAAAACATTTCAATAACCTTAAATCTATTGAGGCTTATTTTTTGGCCAAATATAATCTATACTGGAGAATTATTCATGTGCACTTGAAAAGAATATGTATCAAGCTTTTTGGGGAGGGAATGTTCTGTGTATATTTATTAAGTCCATCTGCTTTAATGTATTTCCTATGGTCACTTTGTATTTAATTTCTGTCTGGATGGTTGGTTAATGGAAGTAAGTGGGGTATTAAATTCCCTGCTATTTGTTGTATTTTTCTCCTTAAGCTTCTTAATATTTGCCTTATATATTTAAGTGTTCCTATGTTGGGTGCAGAAAATTTAGAAATATTAAATATTTTTGTTGGGTTGACCTCTTTTTCAGTGTGTAGGGAACATCTTTGTTATTATAATCTTTGTTTAAGGTCTGGGATGTCTAAAAGATAAATAACTAAAATCTATGTGGTCTTATATAAATATAGGTACCCAGGATTTTTGGTTTTTCATTTGCATGAAACTTTTTAAGCTATTCCTTCACTTTCAGCATATTCACTTTCAGCATATATATATATATATATATACATATATATATATATATATATATATATGTATATATATATTCTTTTCAGAAATATAAAAGTGAAAGAAGTCACCACTGCCAAACTGGCCAAAAAAGAAAAGAAATGTTAAAGGTATTTCTTTAAAGTGAAAAGAAAAGTACTAGTTAGTAGGAATAAAGTATATGAGACTAACATTTCACTTGTAAAACTACATACATAATAAATGTAGTGGGTCAATTACTTATAAAGCTAGTTTAAAAGTTTAAAGGCAAAGTAATAAAAATAACTTTAACTGCACTAATTAGCTAAGGAATACACAAAATAAAGAGATGTAAAATATGATGGCCAAACAAATTAAATATTGACAAGGAAAAATGTTCAGTTTTAGGGACACCTGGGTGCCTCAGTCAGTTGGGCATCCACCTTTTGGGTTTGGCTCAGGTCGTGATCTCACAAGTTCATCGGATCAAGCCCCATGATAGATTCAGTGCTGACACTATGGAACCTGCTTGGGATTCTCTCTCTCCCTCTCTATCTTTCCCTACCCACTCATTCTCTGTATCTGTCTAAAAATAAATAAACATTTTAAAGATGTTAAGTTTTAGAATGAACTCACACTTACCTTGCTATCAACATAAATTAGGGTTTTATATGTGAGCCTCATTATGGCCACAAAGAAAATTCCTATTGTAGATACACAAAAACCTATGCATCACATTAGAGAAAGCCATCAAACCGAAAGAGAGGAAAACTAGACAAGAAAAAAGGAAAATAGAGGAACTAAAAACAGAAAACTGTTTGTAATTCATAAAATGACAATAATTACATAAATATTAATAATTACTTTAAATGTAAATGAACTAAATTCTCTAATCAAAAGACACCAAATGGCTAAAGAGGTATGCTGCCCAAAGCAACTCACTAATATTTAAGAATCTTAATGAAGCCTTCAGTTTTACTGAATTGATTTATTTGATATAAGATTTTTTTTGGTTGAATCTTTAGGATTTCTGTGTATAAGATTATGCCATCTAAAACACAGAAAATTTTACTTCCTTTATGATTTAGATGCCTTTCTTATTTTTTTTCTGACCAGATTGCTCTGGCTAGGATAAGAATAAGAATGATAAACTGTTGAATAAGAATAATAAACAGTATTATATGAAGAATTTTTGCATTTATATGATTTTTTAAATGATTTTGTTCAAATTCCAGTTAGTTAAAATATAGTGTGATATTACTTTCAGGTGTACAATCAACATTGAATCAATACTGAGTCAGCACTTCCATTCAACATCCTGTGCTAATCACAGCAATTGCTCTCCTTAATCTCCATCATCTAGTTAACAGAGACCCCCAACCAGCAATTCCTCTTTGGTAGCCATCAGTTTGTTCTGTAAAGTTAAGAGACTGTTTCTTGGTTTTCCTCTCTCCATATATGTTGCCATATTATAATTAGTTTTGCTTCTTAAGTTGCACAGATAAATGAAATGATCTGGTATTTCTATTTCTCAGATTGACTTATTTTTGTAGACTCTGGGTCTGGAGTTCTTTCTTGTCCAGCAAGAAAGCAGGATGCAGGATTAAAAATACAAGAGATGGTTAATGTCTGGGAGAAGACAAGAGCCCTGATTAAGGGTTCTTCCTCCGTTTTTATTAGGATCAGAAGGCGTACAAACATGATGATGGACATGCACAAAGATATAATGAAACTTTGAACATTAACTCATGGGCATGAGGGAAAGGGTTATACAAAACAAAACCCTGGCCCTGGGCAGAAGGTTGTTTACAGCAGATGTGAGGAACCACCTCTGTTTACCTAAACTGGTCTAGTGGGCAAGAAAGACAGAGCATGTTACCTCAGGGTCAACAAGGCACCTTTCTTTTGCTGATTAGCTCCACTCTGGACAACTTTGCACCACAGCGGTCTATAGCCTTATTTACCTGTTTACCTAATTTGGTCCTTCTTTCCTGTGAAAGCAGTTTTCTGCTATAGTACTAAGTTGGGGGACGTTTCCACCCTGAATACCTAATTTTGTTTACCTCATATACCTTTGTCCTATACTGTAGTTTTTGCCCTACCCTATCTATACTGGGGCTTCTGCTCCACCTTACTTATACGTATTTACCTAATCTTGTTTACCCAAACTTGGGTGAGAATATCCTATGACTTTTTAATTCTTTATGCCTTGTTAGCCAATCAGGGCAGGCTCAGGGAATTTCTAAGCTTATTCCCCACAACTTATTTCACTTAGCATAATACTCTCTAGCTCCACCTTTGTCATTGCAAATGACAAGATTTCATTCCTTTTATGGCTGAGTAATATTCCAATGTATAGACATAAATAACATTTATTTATTCATTCATCAGTTGACAGACATTTGGACTGTTTGCATCATTTGACTATTGTAGATAACACAGCTATAAACATTGGGATATGTGTACCTCCTTTGAATTACTAGTTTTATATTTTTTGGGTAAATTCTTAGTAGTGTCATTTCTGTATGTTAGGGTAGTAGTGATTTAACTTTCTGAAGAAACCCCATAATGATTTCCAGAGTGGCTGCACAAGTTTGCATTCCCACCAATAGTTCAAGAGGGTTTCCTTCTGTCCACATCCTCACAATCACCTGTTATTTCTCTGATTTTAGCTATTCTAACAGGTGTGAGGTGATATTTCATTGGAGTTTTTATTTGAATTTCCCTGATGATGAATGATGTTGAGCATCTTTTCATGCATCAGTTGGCCATCTGTATGTCTTCTTTGGAAAAATGTCTATTCGTGACTTCTGCCCATTTATTAACTAGATTATTTGGTTTTTCTGGATGTTGAATTGTATAAGTTATTCATATATTTTATTGGCTATATCATTCAGAAACATCTCCTCCCACTCTGTTGCCTCTTAGTTTTACTGACTGTTTCTTTTGCTGTGCAGAAGCTTTATATTTTGATATCCCAATAGTTTATTGTTTGCTTTGCTTCCCTTTCCTCAGGAGACATGTCTAGAAAAAACTTGCTCCAGCTGATGTCATAAAAGCTATTGCCTATGTTCTCTTCAAATATTTTAATGGTTTCAGGTCTCATATTTAGATCTGTAACCAATTTTGAATTTATTTTGTGTTTGGTGTAAGAATGTGGTCCAGTTTCATTCTTTTACATGAAGCTTCCCAGTTCTCCCAACACAATTCGTTGAAGAGACTATCTTTTTCACACTGGCAATTCTTTCCTGCTTTATCAAAGTTTAATTCGCCATGTAGTTGTGTATTAATTTCTGGGTTTTCCATTCTGCTTCATTGATCTGTGTGTCTATATTTGTGACAATACCATAGTGCTTTGACCACTACAACTTTGAAAGAAAGGGTAATATTCATATGATCATTTCAATAGAAAAAGTATTTATTATGAACATCCATTAATAATAGAAAATCTCAACACAGTAGATTTAGAGGGAACACATCACAACATGATAAAAATCATATATAAAAAACAAAAGTAAACTTAATATCATCATCAATAGGGACAAACTGAGAGCTTTTCCTATATGACCAGGAAAGAGACAGGGATATTCACTTTCACCACTGTTATTAAACATATTACTGGAAATCTTAGCCACATCAATCAAACGACGCAAAAAAATAAAAGACCTCCAAGTTGGCATGGAAGCAGTCGACTTTAACTCTTAGCAAATCACATGATATTCTATATAGGAAACAAGAAAGATTCCACCAAAAAAACTGCTAGAACCGGTAAACAAATTTAGCAATGTCACAGGATACACAAAGCACAGGGGCCTCTGGGTGGCTCAGTCGGCTGAATGACTGACTTCATCTCATGGCATGATCTCGTGGTTCATGAGTTCAAGCCCCACATCAGGCTCACTGCTGTCAGTTTCTCCACTCAGAGCCCTCTTTTATCCTCTGTCCCTCTTTCTGCCCCTTCTCCAAATAAATACATATTAAAAAAAACAATTAAACACAGAATGTTATTTCATTTTTATACAGCAATAATGACACAACATAAAGAGAAATGAAAAAATCAATCCCATTTACAACTACAAAAAAACAATAAGATATCTATAAATAAACTTATCTAAATATGTGAAAAAACTATCCTTTGAAAATTATAAAACACTGATGAAACAAATTAAAAATGACACACACACACAAATTTCAAGATATGCCATCCTCATGGATTGCATGCACAAATATTGTTAAAATGTCTATACTACCCAAAGAAATCTACACATTTAATGCAATCTATATAAAAATAACAACAATTTTCACAGAGTTAGAACAAACAATACTAAAATTTGTATGGAACCACAAAAGACCCTGAAAAGCCAAACAACCTTGAAAAAACAAAGCAAAGCTGGGGTCATAAGAATTATGGACTTAAAGTTTTATTATATAGCTGTAGTGATCAAAACAGTATGATACTTGCAGTTATATTCATCAAGGATATTTGTACTTGCTTTTATTGTTTTCAATGTCCTTATACAACTTTAGTGCCAGAGGAATACTGGCCTCATAAAAATAGGTTTTGTGATTTCCCCTTTTCTGCAATTTTTGAGAAAAGTTTGAGAAAGAGCAATGTTAATTCTATAATTATTTACTTGTGAGTTTTTTTGTTTTTTGTTTTTTTTAGAATTCAAAAATGATATCATCTGCTCCAGGCCTTTGTTGTTGTTGTTTTTTTAGATGTTATGTAAAATATTCTATCTTTTTGCTCATTATTAGTCTGCTCAGAAATTTGATTACTGTATGATTCAGTTTTGGTATGTGTATATACCTAGGAATTTATCTATTCTACGATATCTGTTTTTTGTCATGTAAATAAATTGTTAATAGTAGTCCTTTATAATCTCTTGTATTTCTCTGGTATCAAATACAATATTCCTTCTTTTGTTTATAATTTATCTGTGTACTGAATCTCTTTTTTTCTTGATCAATCAAGCTAGATCTCTTCAGTTAAGATGGTAGAGGAGTAGGAAAACCCTAAGCTTGCCTAGCATTTTGAACACAAATTGATAAATATCAAATAATTCTGAATACACAAGAAGTCTATCTGAGTACTGAGAGAACAAATTACACATCTTGAGGCAGACAAAAGGCCACATCATGGAAGGTAGGAACTGTGGAGTTGTTTTGGGGGAGAAAAGAATTACAGATGCTGCCAAGAGGAGTAATACCTGATCATGAAGAAAGAAGAATATGAGAGAAAGAGAGAGAGAGAGAAGTATGCAGGGGCTCACACAAGAAAACACTTTCCCCAAAATGCCTGAATGGCTCAGGCTATTGAGTGTCACACTCTTGATTTTGGTTCAGGACATGAACCCAGGTTCACAGGATTAAGCCCTGTGTTGGGCTCTGTGCTGAGCATAGAGGCTGCTTAAGTTTCTCTCTCCCTCTGCCCCTCTCCCCCACTCACTCATGCTCTATCTCTCTCTCAAATTAAAAAATAAAGAAGAAAGAGGGGCGCCTGGGTGGCGCAGTCGGTTAAGCGTCCGACTTCAGCCAGGTCACGATCTCGCGGTCCGTGAGTTCGAGCCCCGCGTCAGGCTCTGGGCTGAGGCTCGGAGCCTGGAGCCTGTTTCCGATTCTGTGTCTCCCTCTCTCTCTGCCCCTCCCCCGTTCATGCTCTGTCTCTCTCTGTCCCAAAAATAAATAAAAAACGTTGAAAAAAAAAATTAAAAAAAAATAAAGAAGAAAGAAAGGAAAAGAGAAGGAAAGAAAGGAAGAAAGAAATTTTCCCTAAAACAATTAACTGAGAAAAGGAGAGGGGACTGAATACTGTAAATTTTTATATGCAGTAGAGCTCAAAGTCTGAAATTTTAGAAGTCTGCACCATCACAAGGGCCATGCCTGGCAGCTTAGTGGTGCTTCTTTGGGGAAGGAGGTCAGAGGCCCAGGATAAGACAGCATTGGCTCAGGATCTTCTAGATTACATGTTGATAAATGTTTCCCATTCCTGGAGTGCGTTTAAGAGTCATGGCATGGCATCTCTGGGGACAAAAGTGTTGGTGGTCTCCAACATGTTGCCTGGTTCACCAACATAGTACAGAGATAACTATTGAGGGCTGTAAACCTTGGTGCCAGCTTTTTGCTATGCTTTACCACAAACTCTTAAATTGTGCATGGTTGGATGACCATTCTTCTGGGACAAACTGACACCTGACACAGCATGGTGAGATCCTCCTCCAGAGGATCAGAGTGGGTCTGAGCTGTGCCAGGTTCCTAAAATTTATGGTTTTTAAAAACACAGCTATATCCCTGAGATTAAAAAAAGGAGTACTGTGCTGCCTGGCATCCAGAAACCTCAGACATAGACAGGGTGAAGACAGGAATCTGACAGAAGCTGGGAACACAAGAGGGGGGAGTGTTTGTTCTTCTGTGAAGTCTTACTATAGAAGGAGGGTGTAAAATATCTGCTCTGAGGATGAGAGACTGATGCAATGTCATTACCTTCCACACACCAGGACTGACCAACTTCCATGAACAACAGAGTGCACACTAGTGGAGGCTAGAGCTGTTTACAACAATCACCAAACCCTGACATCTTGCAGGTGTATCTTTATTATGTCAAGTTTACCTGAGAATCAGTGCAACAGGCACCTCACCCAGAAGACCAACACAAGCCCTTCAACTCATTAAGTTCACTGATCATAGAGTGTTGCAGTTTCAGCTCTAGGCAGAACTGGATCTAGCTTCATGTGGGATTTTTGTTTGTTTCTATGTTTGTTTGCTTTTTATTTTGTTTTGTTTTGTTAGCTTCTGGTTTTCTTGTTGTTGTGGTTGTTGTTGTTTTCCTTTTCTTGGATACAGAAAGAGCAAATTTATTTTATTATTTTATTTATTTTATTTTATTTTATTTTTGTTTTATTTCTCTTATCTCTTCTTTTTTCCAACAAGCTTCTTTTAACACAAGACTGAATCAAAACTAGGATCTATCTTCCTTTATTTGATTTTTTTAATTAAGTGTGTAAAAATTTGTAAATATTATGTTATTTTATTCCTCTTAAAAGAAGAGAAAGAGGGATTAACTCCACAAAAAAAAGAAATCAGAAATAAATGAAGTCTATGAATTTAATCAATAAATCAGATGTCTCAATTAGAATTAAAAAAACTATTATAAGAATTCTATCTGGGCTTGAAGAAAGCATAGAAGGCACTAGAGAATAACTTACTGCAGAGATAAAAGAGACAAAATCTAGTCAGGCCAAGATTAAAAATGCTATAACAAAGATACAAACTTGAATGGATGATAGTGAGGATGGACAAAGTAGAGGAACATAGTAGTGATGTAGAACATAATATGGAAAATAGTGAAGCTGAAAAGAAGAGGGAAAAAAAGTAATGGATGAGGAAGGTATACTTAGGGAACTAAGCAACTTATTATACTGGAAAGCATTTGTATCATAAGAGTCCCAGAAGATGAAGGCAGTGGAAAAGAGGCAGGTTTATGTGAGAAAATAATAGTTGAACATTTCCCTAATCTGGTAAAGGGCACAGACAAAAAAAACAAAAAAAAAAAAAAAAAAAACAAAAACAAAAACAAACCAAGAAGCACAGAGAACTCCCATTATATTCAACAAAAGCTGGCCATAACCAAGACATATCACAGTCAAATTCACAAAATACACAAAGAAAGAATCCTGAAAGTAGCAAAACACAAAAAGTCCTTAACCTACATAGGGAGACAGATCAGATTCACAACATATCTATGCATAAAAACTTTCCAGTCCAGAAGGGAGTGGCAGGCTATCTTAAATGTTCTAATGGGGAAAATATGCAACCAATAATACTCTACCCTACAAAACTGTCATTCAGAATAGGAAAGATAAGGAGTTTTCCAGACAAACAAAAACTAAAGGAATTAGTGACCACTAAAATAGCCCTGCAAGCAATATTAAGGGGGACTCTATGAGTGGGAAGGAAAGACCAAAAGTGACAAAGACTAGAGGGGAATATTATCAGAAACACCAACTTTACAGGTAACTTAATGGCACTAAACTCATGTCATTCAAAAATCACCCTGAAAACAAAAGGAATAAATTCTCTAATTACAAGACACAGGTTATCAGAAGGAATAAACACACACACACACACACACACACACACACACACACACACACACAAGACTTAGCTATTTGCTACCTACAGGAGACTCATTTTAGACTTAAAGACATTAGCAGATTGAAAGGGAGAGGATGGAGAAAAATCTATAATGCTAATGAATTCCAAAAGAAGGCCAGTGTAGCCATACTTATATTGGACAAGCAGATTTTAAACAAAAGCCTGCCACAGAAGATGATGGCAGACATTATATCATAATTAAGGGGCCTATCCATCAAAAAGAGCTAAGAGTTGTAAATATTTATGCCACCTCCTTGGGGCCCTCACTACATGAAACAATTAATAAGAAACTCATTGAAAATAATACACTAATTGTAGGGAATTTAACACCTCACTTACAGCCATGGACAGATCATCTAAGCAGAAAATAAACAAGGAAACAATAGCTTTGAATGAAACATTTGCCCAGATGGACTACACACACACACACACACACACACACACATATATATATATATATATATATATATATATATATATATATATAAAACATTTCATCCTAAAGCAGCAGAATACATATTCTTTTCGAATGCACATGGAGCATTCTCCAAAATAGATCATACGTGAGGTCGCAAATCAGCCCTCAACAAATACAAATAAATTAAGATCACAGCATGCATATTTCCACACCAAAATGTTATGAACTTGAAGTCAATCACAAGAAATTCAGAAAGACCACAAAGGAGGTTATAGTTAAAGAACATCATTCTAGAGAATGAGTATGTTAAACAAGAAATTAAAGAGGAAATAAAAATGATCATGGAAGTAAATAAAAATGAAAATGCAACAATCCAAACACTTTTGGATACAGCAAAGCAGTCCTAGGAGGGAAGTGTATTGCAATAAAGGTCTACATCAAAAAGCAAGAAATGTTTCAAAAGACATAACACAATCTTAAACCTAAAGGAGCTAGAAAAGGAACAGCAAAAAAAGCCTGAAGTCAGCAGAGGAGAGAAAATAATAAAGAATAGGGCCGATATAAATGATAGAAACACAGAAACAAAAATTAGGAGGACAGATGAATGAAACTAAGAGATGTTTCTTCAGGAGAATCAATAAAATGATAAACCCTTAGCCAGACTTACGAAAGTGAAAAGGGAAAAGATCCAAATAAATAAAGTCACAAATGAAATGGGAGAGAGCACAACCAACAACACAAGAATACAAAAACAAAACAAAAAAAAAAACTATAAGAGAATATTACAAAAACTATATTCCAACAAACTAGGCAACCTAGAAGAAAGTGATTAATTACTAGAAATAGTCAAACAACCAAAACTGAAACAGGAAGGAATAGAAAATTTAAACAGACCAATAACCAGAAAAAAAATTGAAACAGACATAAAAAATCTCCCAAAAGGAGCCAAGATGGTGGAACAGCATGGAATTTTGGTGTGTGTGTGTCTCACAACCATGAAATACAGCCAGAGCAACACTAAAACATCCTGCACACCTAGAAAACTGATTAGAGGATTAACACAATGATATGCACAACTTGAACCACAGAACTCAGCAGGTTTGTGGTGCGGAAGGGGGAACTGGGGGAGAGAGAAGCCATAGAGGGCAGGGAGCTGTTTTGCTTTCAGAGAAAGGATGGAGATGGGGGGGGGGGAATAATATGGGAAAAACATCCCCCCAAAAGCAGCAGGAGAGACAGTGGAAAAGTGGAAACAGCCATAGGGACTGAACTAAAAAGAAAGAAAGGAAAGGGTTTAAATTCCATTAAGACTCTATAAACAGGGGGAGTGCAGAGTCTGAAACTCCACAGCTCAATACCTGGTGGTGCTCTGGTGGGAAAGGCAAAGCCCCAAGAGCAGAGTGAAGTCCAGGGGTCTCTGGACCACACAGGAAGAGGTGGTTACCCTGCTGGGAGAATATCTTGTAGAGGCTGTGTGGCTCCGCGAAAGGCAAAGGCCCCAGTGGACTCAGGAGAACAACCACATTCACTGGTGTTGGAAAAAGGTCATTGAGGGTGAAGTCTGGTGCCAGGTGCGTGTTGTGATTTGCCGTAATACATAAAATGCTGCTGCTACATGATCACGTAAACTTTTTCTAGGGTGGTCTGGCACCCAGCTGCAGTCTCTGGGCATTGGCAGCAGCACCTTCCCGCGAACATTCCTGGGTGCAGCCAGCACCTGGCCATTGCTCAGTGAGACCTTCCAGCATATGTGCAGAGCAGGTCAAAGCTTCAGTCCCTCAGAAGTACAGGGTCAGGAAACACAGCCACATCTGAGATAAAACTCAGGAAGGAGGTGCTGTCTGGGAACCTGACGGCTTGGTCATGGACAATGTAAATGTGAGGAGTGCATGGAAGCTGAAGACAAAGGACAGGTGGGAGATTGCTATAGGGGAGAACAGAGTTCTGAAACTAGAGACTGGGTAGCTGCGTGACACCATTTACACCGCTCCCGTGCATGAACATACACACCTACAAGGGCCATAACAATCCACCCCACTAAGCTAAGCAGCACCAACTAGTGGAGAACAGACTCATTACACCAAGCCCCACCCAATTGGGCTAACCTCTCTCTTCAGGAACACAAATCTCACCACCTGGTTAGTTTACCGACTATAAAGCACTTCACATTTTGACTTCTAGGGGAAAACGAAGTCATTTCAATCGAATTTCAGTCTGTTCACTGGTCGATATATTCAATTTTTGTTTTTAATTTCCCTTTTTTTCTCTTTTTCACTTATTTTTTTTCTTGAATACAAAAAGAGAAAAAATATTTTTATTTTCAATTCTTATTAAAATATTTTTCTTTAATTTTTTCTAATATATTTTTTACTTTTGTGTATTTTTTCAAATTCTATTTTACTTCCATCATTTCCTTTTATTTTATTTTAGTGCATTCATTTTTTCAAATTTTCAAATGATTTTCTCTCTTTTTTTTTCTTTCCCCTTTTTTCTCTCTTCTATCAAGCCCCTTTCAACAACCAGACCAAAAACAACCTAGGACCTACATCATTTATTTGATTTTTTTACGCTTGTTGTTTTAAATTTTATTTTCTTTTTCAATTTTACTTTCCTTAATTTTTTTAACCTCATTAAGTCATTTTCTCACTTGAAAATAACAAAATGAAGGAATTCACCCCAAAAGAAAGAGCAGAAAGAAACGACAGCCAGGGACTTAACTACCACAGATACAAGCAAGGCTTCTGCACTTGAATTTAGAATCATGATAGTAAGAATACTAGTTGGAATTGAAAATAGATTAGAATCCTTTTTGTGGAGATAATAGAAGTAAACACTAGGTAGAATGAAATAAAAAATGCTATAACTGAGCTGCAATCTTGAATGAATGCTGCAGTGGCAAGGAAGGATGAGGCAGAACAGAGAATCAGTGATATAGATTATAAACTTATGGAGAATAATGAAGCTAAAAAAAATAGGGAGACTAAGGCAAAAGAGCATGATTTAAGAATTAGAGAACAGTGACTTATTAAAAACTAACAACATCACAATAACAGGGGTCCCAGAAGACGAAGAAAGAAAAAAAAAGGAGGGTAGAAGGGTTATGTGAGAAAATCATAGTGGAAAAATTTCCTAACCTGGGGAAAGACACATATACCAAAATCCAGGAAGCACAGAGGATTCCCATTAGATTCAACAAAGAACAGCCATCAACAGGGCATTTCATAGTCAAAATCACAAAATAATCAAGCAAGGAAAGACTCATGAAAGCAGCAAGGGAGAAAAAAAGTACTTAACCTAGAAGGGAAGACAGATCAGGTTTGCTTGCAGCAGACAAAACCACAGAAACTGGGTTTTCAGGCCAGAAAAGAGTGACAGAATATATTCAATGTGCTGAATCAGAAAAATATGCAGCCAAGAATCCTTTATCCAGAAAGTCTGTCATTCAAAATAAGAGAGACTAAAAGTTTCTGAGAAAAAACAAAATTAGAGTTCGTGTCCACTAAACCAGCACTGCAAGAAATTTTAAGGTATACTCTCTGAGGGGAGAAAAGATTAAATAAATAAATAAACAAATAAATAAATACCAAAAGTAACAAAGACAAGAAAGGGTCAGAGAACACCACCAGAAACTCCAACTCTACAATAAACATAATCGCAATAAATTAATATTCACTACTCAGTCTAAATGTCAATGGAATAAATGCTCCAATAAAAAGACACAATATAATGGAGAAGAAAACAAGACCAATCTATATGCTGTTTACAAGAGACCCACTCTAGATCTAAAGACACCTTCGGATTGAAAGTAAGGGGATAGAGAATTATCTATCATGCTAATGGTCAACAAAAGAATGCCAGGGTAACCATACTTATAACAGACAAACTAGACTTTAAAATAAAGTCTGTAACAAGAGATGAAGAAGGGCATTATACCATAATTAAGGGGTCTATCCACCAAGAAGACCTAACAATTGTAAACACTTATGCTACAAATGTGATAATACCCAAATATATAAATCAATTATTCACAAACATAAAGAAAGCCATTGATAATAATAGCATAATAGCAGGGGACTTAAACACCACACTTAAAGCAATGGACATATCATCTGAACAGAAACAAAACAAAACAAAACAAACAAGGAAACAATAGCTTTGAATGACACACTGGACCAGATCGACTTAACAGATATATCCAGAAAATTTCATCCAAAAGCAGCAGAATATGCTTTCTTCTCCAGTGCACATGGAACATTGTCCAGAATAGGCCACATACTAAGACACACACCATCCCTCAACAAGTACAAAAATATTGAGATCATACTGTGCATATTTTCTGACTGCAACGCTATGAAACTTGAAATCAATCACAAGAAAAAAAAATTGGGTAGGTAACAAATACTTAGAGACTAAAAAAAATCCTACTAAAGGATGAATGGGCTAACTAAGAAGTTAAAGAGGAAATTAAGAAGTAAATTAAGAAATAAAAACAAGAGAATATTATGAGCAATTATACACCAATAAAATGAGCAATCTGGAAGAAATGGAAAATTTCCTAGAAACATATTCACTACGAAAACTGAAGCAAGAAGAAATAGAAAGTTTTAACAGACCCATTACCAGTAAAGAAATTGAATTAGTAATAATAAAAAAAATCTCCCAAAACAAGAGTCCAAGGTCAGATGGTTTTCCAGGGGAATTCTACCAAACATTTAAGGGGGAGTTAACACCTATTCTCTTGAACCTGTTTCAAAAAATAGAAATGGAAGAAAACTTCCAAACTCTTTCTATGAGGCCAGCCAGCATTACCTTCATTCCAACACCAGAAAGACACCATACTAAAAAGGAGAAATACAGACCAATTCTCCTGATAAACATGCATACAAAAATCCTCAACAAGATATTAGCCAACCGGATCCAACAATATGTTAAAAAAAATTATTCACCACGACCAAGTGGGATTTATACCTGGGATGCAGGGGTGGTTCAATATCTGCAAAACAATCGATGTGATCATTTTTCCCCTTCAGCACTTTCAATATATTATGCTGCTCCCTTCTGGCTTGGATAGTTTCTACTGAAGTATCCTCTGCCAGCCTTTTGGGTTCTTCTTTTTATGTTACTGTTTTTTTTTTTTTTTTAATTAGCTGGTTTTAAAATTTTCTTTCATGGGGTACTGGATGGTTAAATGTTTGACTCTTGACGTCATGACGTGGGCTCAGGTCATGATCTCATGGTTTATGAGTTTGAGCCCCATTTCAGGTTCTGCACTGGCTGTGTGAAGCCAGTTTGGGATTCTCTCTCTCTCTCTCTCTGCCCCTCTCCTGCTCTCTATCTCTCTCTCTCTCAAAATGAATGAATAAATGAATGAATTAATTAAATTTTTAAAATAGCCAATTTAATTGAAATATATATATTTTTTATGTGGATTAACTGTCCATCCTGGATCTGGATATATGTTTCCTTCCCCAGATTAGAGAAGTTTTCAGCTATTATGTGTTTCAAGTAAATTTTCTGTCCCGTTTTTTCTCTCTTTTCTTCTGGGACTCTTAATACTATAAATGTTACTGTGTTCAATGGAGTCACAGAGTTCCCTAAGTCTATTCTCATTTTGCATATTTATTTTTCTTTTTTTTCAGTTTGATTACTTTCCATTACTCTGTCTTCTAGATCATTCAGAGCTGCCTCTTCTAGCCTTTTGTTCATTCCATGAAGCATGTTTCTTATTTCATTTATCTGTATGTTGTTCCTTATCTCCATGTTAAGGTTCTTAGACATGTCTTCCACTCCTTTATTTATTTATTTTTAATTTTTTTAAATTTATTTTTGAGAGATAAAGAGACAGAGTGCAAGCAGGGGAGGGGCAGAGAGAGAGGGGGACATAGAATCTGAAGTAGGCTCCAGGCTCTGAGCTGTCAGCACAGAACCCCATGTGGGGCTAGAACTTGCAAACTGTAAGATCATGACCTGATACAAAATCAGACACCTAACTGACTGAGCCACCCAGGCGACCCTCTTCCACTCTGTCCTCAAGTGTAGTGTTTAGCTTCTTGATCATTGCCTCAAATACTTCATCAAGCATGTTTCTTATATCTATTTCACTTAGATATCAGGCTATGGGCTTGTCCTCATCTTTCATTTGGGATAAATTTCTCTGTTTTCTCATTTTGTTTGAGTATCTGTACATGTTTATGTGTATTAGGAACGTCATCACTGTCTTTTGGTCTTGAGGGTAAGGAGGGCCTTATGAAAAAGAGTTCATGTAACACACTGCTATGTAGTGTCCCCTGTTCTCCAGGGCCTGTTTCTTTCTATGTGTCTCCAATGTGTGCTGCATGTGCTCTGTTTTTGTGTCCTTGTCACTTTATCCTTCAGGTCAGTCATTTGCAAAGGATCTCTTTGCCATTTTTGTTCAGTGTTTAGTCCCTTGCATAAACATAATAAATTTTATCTAACTCTAGAGTGGTTCCTCTGGAGTTTCGTGGGAGAAGGCAGGGTTTCATGTAAGCACTTAGGTAAGGAGTGAGGGCACTGTATTGGTTCCTGCAGGTTGCGCTGTGCTTATGTTGAGGAGGGGGGGATAGTACTGGCCACTTTCTTTGTTCATGGAAGGGTATCTGTGAATAGTGACTCTCTAGGATGCACTTTGATATGTGTAAATAACCTCCCCACTGTGTGTCCTAGGCACTCCAGATTGGTGCTTCCATGCTGTATATCCATGACTTGTTTGGCTGGGCCTCTCAGAGAATAACGTAGGCTCTATCCCAGACAAGCCTACTGACCATTAAAACACTAGGCTCTAAGGCTTGCAGTTTGCCAGAAGTCCACACATCAGCCCCTCTTCTGTTCCAACCCAAGTCCTATGGGAAGTCTTCCCCTTGCATTTCTCTGTGTGTTATACTGTCTCTTGCCCTTCTCTGTAATCATGGCTCCCTCCCCACCACAGTGTCCATGATCTATCTCTCTCCTAAACTGCATCTGCATACTTCCTACCATTTTCAGATGTGGCCTCTTATCTACTTTTAGTTGTGAAGTTTATTCTTCCAGTTATCAGTTAAATTTCTTGGTTATATAGGACGATTTTTTGGTTAACTAGCAGTATTCATGGAATAAGGCAAACCTAGGTTCCCCTACTCCACTGCCATCTTCCAAACTTGTCTTTTATAAGTCTTATGGCTTAAATATTTGATTTACATATTTAGGTATACAATCCACCTTGAAATAACTTTTAACTCGTGGAGTGAGATAGGTTCAAGGTTTTTTTTTTTTAATATGGCTGTTCTGTTTATTTTTTAATTGAATTGATTTGAGCTTTTATTTAATAGAGCACATTGTATTTCCAGATTATCTGAAAAAACCATGTAGGGTAGAAAAATGTGTTCACCAAAATTCAAGTCATTTTTTTTCTTTTTCTTTTTTTAAGTATGTATGTATGCCATTTTAATGTTTCAGTTTTTTCTTTCAATTCCAGTTAATTAACATACAGTATAAGGGAAACTGGGTGACACAGTTGGTTAAGTGCCGACTTTTGATCTCGTCTCCAGTCATGATCTCACAGTTTGTGAGTTTAAGCTCCACATCAGGCTCTGTGCTGATGGTACATTTCCTTCTTGAGATTCTGTCTCTCCTTCTCTGTGGCCCACCTCTGCTTTTGCTCTCTCTCTGTCAAAATAAATAAATAAAAATAAATAAACTTAAAAAAACTAATAGCATAATATTAGTTCTAGAAATAAAATTTAGTGATTCATCACTTACATATAATACCCAGTGGTCAGCACAACAAATTCCTACTTTAATACCCATTATCTATGTAGCACAACCTGCTGCCACCTCCCATCCAGCAACCCTTGGTTTTTTCTCTATACCTAAAAGTGTATTTTATAATTTGCCAACTTCTCTTTATTTATCTTCAATGTTCATGTTTTGATTTATAAATTTCACATATTAGTGAAATCGTATGGTATTTGTCTTTCTCTACATGACTTGTTTAACTTAATATAATACATTCTAGCTCCATCCATGTCATTACAAGTGAGAAGATTTCATTCTTTTTGATGGATTGTATATATAATATAATATAATATAATATAATATAATATAATATAATATATATATATACACACACACACATATATTAGCCACATGACAGGTGACAGGTAGTTTCTTATTGTAGTTTTATTTTGTATTTCCCTGATGATGAGTGATGTTGAGCATCTTTGCATTTGTCTGTTATCTATCTGTATGTCTTTTGAAAATTTCTATTCTTGTCTATTCATGTATATTCATATGTCAAGTAAGAAATTGCTGCCTCTGAGGTCAGAGAGGTTTTATTTCCTGATTTCTCCACTAGGGTTTTGATGGTTTCCTGTCTCACATTCAGGTCCTTCATCCATTTTGAGTTTATTTTTGTAAACGATGTAAGAAAGAGGTCTAGTTTCATTCTTCTGCATGTTGTTCCAGTTCTTCCAGCACCGTTTGTTAAAGAGACTGTCTTTTTTCCACTGGATATTCTTTCCTGATTTTTCAAAGATTAGTTGGCCACACTTTTGTGCGTCTAATTCTGGGGTTTCTATTCTATTCCATTGGTCTATGTGTCTGTTTTTGTGCCAATACCATGCTGTCTTGATTATTACAGCTTTGAAGTAGAGGCTAAAGTTTGGGATTGTGATGCCTCACACTTTGGTCTTCTTATTCAATATTACTTTGGCTCTTTGGGGGTCTTTTGTTGTTCCACACAAATTTTAGGATGATTTGTTCTAGCTTCAAGAAGAGTGCTGGTGCAATTTTGATTGGGATTGCATTGAATGTATAGATAGCTTTGGGCAGTATTAACATTTTCACAATATTTATTCTTCCAACTCATGAACACAGAATGTTTTTCCATTTCTTTGTATCTTCTTCAGTTTCCTTCATACACTTTCTATGGTTTTCAGCATACAGATCTTTCACATCTTTGGTTAGGTTTATTCCTAGGTATTTTATGATTGTTGCTGCAACTGTAAATGGGATCAGTTTCTTTATTTGTCTTTCTGTTGCTTCATCATTGGTGTATAAAAATGCAACTTATTTCTGTACATTAATTTTGTATCCTGCGACTTTGTTGAATTCATGTAATCAGTTCTAGTAGACTTTTGGAGGAGTCTATTGGATTTTCCATGTATAAATATCATTGACAAAAAGTGAAAGCTTAACTTCATCTTTGCCAGTTTGGATGCCTTTGATTTCCTTTTGTTGTCTGATTGATGATGCTAGAACTTCCAACACTATGTTAAACAACAGCGGTGGGAGTGGACATCCCTGTCGTGTTCTTAATCTCAGAGGGAAAGCTCTCAGTTTTTCCACCTTGAGGATGATATTAGCTGTGGGATTTTCATAAGTGGCTTTTATGATGTTTAAGTATGTTCCTTGTATCCCAACTCTCTCGAGGGTTTTTATTAAGAAACTATGCTGAATTTTGTCAAAGCCTTTTTCTGCATTGATTGATAGGATCATATGGTTCTTATCTTTTATTTTATTAATGTGATGTATCACGTTGATTAATTTGTGAATGTTGAACCAGCCCTTCAGCCCTGGAATCAATCCCACTTGATCATGGTGAATAATTTGTATCATATCCTGTTGAATTTGAATTGCTAGTATCTTGTTGAGAATTTTTGCATCCATATTCATCAAGGATATTGACCTGAAGTTCTCTTTTATTGCTGGGTCTCTGTCTGGTTTGGGAATCAAAGTAATGCTGGCTTCATAGAATGAGTCTGGAAGTTTTCCTTCCCTTTCTATATTTTTGGAACAGCTTGAGAAGGATAGGTATTATCTCTGCTTTAAATGTCTGGTAGAATTCCCCTGGGAAGCCATCTGGTCCGGGACTCTTATTTGTTGGGAGATTTTTGATAACTGCTTCAATTTCTTCGCTGGTTATAGGTCTGTTCAAGCTTTCTATTTCTTCCTATTTCAGTTTTGGAAGTGTGTGGGTGCTTAGGAATTTGTCCATTTCTTCCAGGTTGCCCAGTTTGTTGGTATATAATTTTCCATAGTATGCTCTGATAATTGCTTGTATTTCTGAGGGATTGGTTGTAATAATGCCATTTTCATTCATGATTTTATCTATTTGAGTTCTGTCCCTTTTCCTTTTGAGAAGCCTGTCTAGACGTTTATCAATTTTGTTTATTTTTTTCAAAAAACCAACTCTTGGTTTCATTAATCTGGTCTACATGGTTTTTTTTTTGTTTCTGTATTGTTTATTTATGCTCTGATCATTCTTATTTTTCTTCTTCTGCTGGGTTTGGGGTGTTTTTGCTGTTGTGCTTCTATTTCCTTTAGGTGTGCTGTTATATTTTGTATTTGGGATTTTTCTTGTTTCTTGAGATAGACCTGTACTGCAATGTATTTTCCTCTCAGGACTGCCTCCGCTGTATCCCAAAGCACTTGGATTCTTATATTTTCATTTTCATTTGTTTCCATATTTTTTTTTCATTTCTTCTCTAATTGCTTGGTTGACCCATTCATTCTTTAGTAGAGTGTTCTTTAGCCTCCATGCTTTGGAGATTTTCCAGACTTTTTCCTGTGGTTGATTTCAAGCTTCAAAGGATTGTGGTCTGAACGTGTGCATTGTATGGTCTCAATTCTTTTACACTTATTAAGGGCTGTTTTGTGGCCCAGTATGTGATGTATCTTGGAGAATGTTCCATGATGTATCTGGGAGAATGTCCCAGAAGAAAGTATATTCTGTTGCTTTAGGATGCTGAGTTCTAAATATATCTGTCAAGTCCACCTGACCCAATGTATCATTCAGAGCCCTTGTTTTTTGTTTTTGTTTTTATTATTGGTCCTGTGTCTACATGATCTATCCATTGTTGTAAGAGGTGTATTTTTGTCCCCGGAATTATCACATTCTTGTCAATAAGGTTGCTTATGTTTGTGATTAATTGTTTTATATATTTGGGGGCTTCCATATTCAGCACATAGACATTTATAATTGTTAGCTCTTCCTGATGGATAGACTCTGTAATTATTCTACAATGCCCTTCTTCATCTCTTGTTACAGCCTTTAATTTAAAGTCTAGTTTGTCTAATATAAGTATGGCTACTCTAGCTCTCTTTTGACTTCCAGTAGCATTATAGATAGTTCTCCATACCCTCACTTTTAATCTCAAGGTATTCTCAGGTCTAAAATGAGTCTCTTGTAGACAGAATATAGATGGGTCTTGTTTTTTTGTCCATTCGGATACCCTATGCCTTTTGGTTGGAACATTTAATCCATTTACATTGTGTTATTATTGAAAGATATGGTTTTAAAGTTATTGTGATGTCTGTAGGTTTCATGCTTGTAGTGATGTCTCTGGTACTTTGTGGTCCTTGCAACATTTCACTCACAGAGTTCTCCTTAGGATCGCTTATAAGGCTGGTTTAGTGGTGATGAATTCCTTCAGTTTTTGTTTGTTTGGGAAAACCTTTATCACTCCTTCTATTCTGAATGACAGACTTGCTTGATAAAGGATACTTGGCTGCATATTTTTTTTCTGTTCATCCCATTGAATATTTCCTGCTATTCCTTTCTGGCCTGCCAAGTTTCAGTAGAGAGGTCTGCCACTACTCTTATGGGTCTACCTTTGTAACTTGGAGCCTGTTTTTCCCAACTGCTTTCAGAGTTTTCTCTTTATCCTTGTATTTTGCCATTTCCAGTAGGATATGTCATGCAGAAGATCCTTTGAAGTTACGTCTGAAGGGAGTTATTTGTGCCTCTTGGATGTCAATGCCTCTTTCCTTCCCCAGATCAGGGAAGTTCTCAGCTGTGATTTGTTCAGGCTCACCTCCAGCCCCTTTCACTCTCTCTTCTTCTGGAATTCTTATGATAAAGATATTGTTCCATTTGATTGCTTCACTTAGTTCTCTAATTCTCCCCTCATACTCCTGAATTTTTTTATCTCTCTTTTTTGCAGCTTCCTCTTTTTCTGTAATTTTATCTTCTAGTTTACCTATTTTCTCCTCTGCCTCTTCAATCCATGATATGGCTGCCTCAATTTTATTCTGCACCTTATTTATAGCATTTTTTAGTTCCTCATGACTGTTTTTTAGTCCCTTGATCTCTGTAGCAATAGATTCTGTGCTGTGCTCTATGCTGTTTTGAAGCCCAACGATTAATTTTATGATTATTATTCTAAATTCTTGTTCTGTTATATTGCTTAAGTCGTTTTTGATCAACATGTTGGCTGTCACTACTTCTTAGAATTTATTTTGAGAAAATTTCTTGTTTTGTCATTTTAGGTACTCCATGTGGTAGCTCCAAACTGCATTGCACTTCCCCTGTGCTATTCAGAGTAACTTGTGTTGGTGGGTTGGGCCCAGTCAGACCTGATGTCTGCCCCCAGCCCACCACTGGGGCCACAGTCAGACTGGTGTGTACCTTATATTACCTTCCCCCAGAGGCAGGACTCACTGTGGAGTGATGTGGCCCCTGTCTGGACTGCTTGCACACTGTCAGGCTTGTGATGCTGCTTCGATGGTATCTGGCCAATGGGGTATTAGATTGGGTGGATCTGCAAGGTGCACATGGGCGGGAGGGGCAGGATTAGCTAGCTTTGCCTTGGTGGTCCCCTGTGGGAGGGGCCCTGCAGCACTGGGAGGGAGGGAGGCCCATCAGAAGGATGGATCCACAGAAGCACAGTGTTGGTCATTTACTCAGTGCAAGCAAGTTTGGTGAGGGAAACTGGTTCCCTTTGGAATTTTGGCTGGGGGATGGGAGAGAGAAATGGCGCTGGCCAGCACCTTTGTTTCCATGCCAATCTGAGCTCTGTCCTTCTGGTGCTCAACTCTCCCTTCCTGCGTCCTCTCGCCCTCCCTGCTCTCTGAGAGCAGAGCCATTGACTTTTAACATTCCAGATGTTAAGTCTCACTGGCTGTGAGAACTCACAGAGTCCAGCCCCTCCACTATTGCAAGCCAGACTTCAAGGAACTCTGCCTTGCCAGGCGTGCTGCCCTTCCACTGCCCTGCTCCCTCCCACCAGTCCATGTAGCACACACTGCTTCTCCGTCCTTCCTACCCTCTTCCGTGGACCTCTTGTCTACATTTGGCTCTGGAGAGTCCATTCTGCTAGTCTTCTGGCTGCTTTCTGGGTTATTTAGGCCGATGTAGGTGAAATCTAAGTGATCAGCAGGACGAGATGAGCCCAGCATCCCCCTACACTGCCATCTTCCTAGAATAGTGTCTCATTCTTAAAATTTCAAATTAATATTGGGGTGCCTGGCTGGTTCAGTGAAGTAAGTGTCTGACTGTTGATATCTAGGTCATGTTCTCATGGTTATGGGATCAAGATCAACAACGGGCTCCATGCTGATCATGAAGCCTTCTTAAGATTCTCTCTCCCTCTCTGCCCCTTCCTCCCACCCTCATGTGGTCTCCTCTCTCTCTTTCTCTCTCTCTCAAAATAAATAAATAAACCTTTGAAAAAGAAATTTAAAATTAATACTATCACTATACACTAGAAATCATTCATCAATTTATGAACAGTTCACAGAAGTTTAAACTTATAAAAGAAATATGCATTTAAAATAGTTGAATAATAACAAGAGACTTGAATAGTATTATAACATTTAGAGACTTTGAAACATGCATAAGGAAATTCACATATTCCTCTACTGCTTGTGGAATCAACTGAAATCCATATTAACATAAGAATTGGTAAACAAGTCATGGTAGAAATTAATAAAACAAAATATAATTATGTGAATGATGTGCAACTGCATCACTGCATGTATCTACAATATTAACCATTGTTTCTCTAAGTTAGAATTTCTTAATAAGGTGCATGACATAGGGGCACCTGGGTGGCTCAGTTGGTTAAGTGCTGGACTTCAGCTCAGGTCATCATCTCATAGTTCATGGGTTCAAGCCCCACATCAAGCTCTGTGCTGAAAGCTCAGGCCTGGAGCTTGTTTCAGATTCTGTGTCTCCCTCTGTCTCTGACCCTCCCTCCCTGCCACTTTCTCTCTGCTCTCTCTCTCTCTCTCTGTCAAAAATAAATAAACATTAAAAACATTAAGATCCATGATATATGTTTAAAGTATTGTTTTAAGTGATAGTAACCTTTTTGGATTTATTCATTTTTAGCCAAAACTGGAACCATTCATTTTTTTCCCTTCTATAATGATTAGTGCAGGAATCTAGGCAGAATGGTTTTTAGTAAAAGAATTTTGTGGCAAACATCTAAAGATTATCTCCATCCCACAGTCTCTGCCCCAACATGATTCAGAAGTGATGAGAACACTGTTCCCACTATGAGAACATTTTTTTTACAGGAAGGAAGGGAATGGATGCTGGCAGAGTGCTGTGGAGGATATGGCTGCTCCCATATGCAAAAAGTTGATTCATGGTGACAATGGGAAAATGGAGGCAGAAGAGATCTCTGGTCCAATTCCACATTTCAATTACTGGAGTGGACACCAAACTGGCCAAATAGTTTATACGTGTAGAAGATCAAGGAAACAAGAAGTCTGGGAATCATCTTTGTCATATTCCAACAAGAATGGTGAAATGGAGCTTGAATAAGAAAATCCATAGTACTTACCAAACACAGGATCAACTAATACTGATTTCATGCTATTGGTTACTGCAACAACAATAGAAAGTGGGAATAACAAGGAAGGGATTAGGAAAAGCACCACCAGGCCTCATTTCTATCTGTATTTCTGTATTTCTTTTTTTGAAAAAGATCATGGGGCACCTGGGTGGTTCAGTAGGTTGGGGGTCCGACTTCAGCTCAGGTCATGATCTCACAGGTCGTGAGGCCGAGCCCCACATCAGGCTCTGTGCTGACAGCTCAGAGCCTGGAGCCTGCTTTGGATTCTGTCTGTCTGTCTCTCTATATATCTCTTAAAAATAAACATTAAAAATTTTAAAAAGAATCATAAACAAATACCAAATTTAAGGAAGATTAACCCAGCTTATAGGTTTCTAAATGTGAATTATTTCTATTCTTATCTGTATATTTCAAATATTTCAAGCCATATTAAACATTTTTCTTTTATTAAAGCATTCTAAATTTGAAATGTATACCTTCTGTCTATTTATCAGTTTGATAAGATGCTATAAACTTGGAGATAATTATCTAGCTGGATCTTTTGAATTCTTATAGACTATCCAGAAGAAATCCTTCTTCACAGAGGGAGAATAATCCACTATCATATCATGGACATAAAACATGACATGAAATGTGTTATCTCAACATATTTTTACTTTCTTAATGTTATAAATCACATTTTTATGTTATTTCTGAAACATATGCCAGGTTCATTACAATGAATGCTATAGTGATCATATTCTGAAGTGAATATTTGTGCTTTTCTTTAATACTGATAAATCAGTCTAATTTTCATTTGTGAGCTTGAATGAACCCATTGTGGCTTCATGTCTTTATATTCAGACAGAACGAGACAGTGTCATACTGTTAAAATCTTATATTATAACTATATAACTATATAACTGTATAACTATAACTTATCATAACTATTATTTATCAAGTATATGCTGGCTATAGTTAATGGGTTTGGTGTACAATTCATAGAGAGGACACTTTATTGCTTATGAGACTTATTCCTCTACCAAGTATTACCATGGAAACCACACTGCTTTGTTTGAATTGTTAATAAAGGTTTCTTACTAATCTCAGAGAATTTTCCTCAATTCCCCCAATAAATCAAAGAACCAATTAACCATAATTTCTAAGGGGAAATATAAAGTTTTAACTCTTGGTAATTGGAGGCTATTTAACAAGGCTCTGTGGGTGCTTGATTTAGCCACTCACTAAAAATTTTTCACTTCAATGCCAAAAGCCTGATATAATAAGCCCCTGAACCCTGCTCTTTCAATTAAGGCCTTTCCCTTCCATGCTTAGAGCGTATAAGTGTCTATAAATAGTGCTTTGATGTCATTGTTAGTTAATATCTCATCCCCACTAATGTAAGAGGGGGAAAAAAGTGAGTTAAAGATCATAATTTGACTAGATTTCCAGGCAGTTGGAAGTGCCCTTAAACCTCTGTTTACCAATTTCATTGGTATATTGAGTAGCAGAATACTGCACAATCTTTCTCAACACATTTTTTAAACTGTGTCTAAATAAAATCACAGATATGTAACAGATTATATTATAGGCCCAACAAACTGATATTGATTTGGAGGGCTTCTATGGCAATCTCCCAAATCTAGGAGGCCGGGGAAATACCATTATTTCTAGTCTGTTTTTGCTTCTTAGTAATTTAATACGTGAAAACTTGAAGGAATGAAACAAGAATCTCTTAGACAATCTTAGTCAATCATTTATTTCAATTGCACCATGTTTGTAAAAAGAAAGGGAGAAAGAAAGAAAGGGAAAAAGAAAGAAAGAAAGAAAGAAGAGAAAGAAAGAAGAGAAAGAAAGAAGAGAAAGAAAGAAAAAAAAGAAAGGCTATCAAACCAGTGTTCTTCTGAGATCCTTTTCAACTCTTAGGTGATTTACCATATTACTGATATATTCAGTAACATTGATAGGTAGGCATTGGTAGATAGAGTGGTAAAACATTGCAGATTAATTTAAATCGTGTAATAGGAATCCAAGGACACAGAACCTTGACTTTACATTGTATATTTTTGGTTCTCCACAGCTAATCACATAAATGACTTCTCTGATAGAAATAGACACAATACTGAATGCTAGGCAAAAAAGACCTGCTCCCTTATGTTTATAGCAGTATTATTTACAACAGTCAAGACATAAAAGCAGCTTGTCTATTGATTAATTCATAAAGAGTAAGTGATATACACAATGGAACACAATTCTGCCATAAAAAAGGATGGAAACTTGCCATTTGTAATGACATGGATGGAATTAATTTCATGCCTATCAGTACACCAATCAGAAAAAGGAAGTTAATATATAACTTCACTTATATTTGGTATTTCAGAAGCAATTCCAAGGAGCAAAGGGAGTGATAGAGAGAGCCAAGTAAAGAAACAGACCTTTATTTATAGAAAACAAACTGATGGTTACTAGTGGGGAGAGGTGTGGGTGTATGGGTTAAACAAGTGTTGGGGTTTAAGGCATGCACTTGTCCTGATGTAGTGTATGGAAGTTTTGAATAACTATATTGTACACCTGAAATTAATACAACACAGTATGGTAACTAGTAGGGATTAAAATAAAAACCTCAAAAAAAAAAGGTCATGTCAAAAAATAGTGTTTTTTAATGTTTATTTATCTTTGAGAGACAGAAAGAGAGACAGAGTGTGAGTGAGGGAGGGACAGAGATAGAGGAAGATACAGAAATTGAAGCAGGCTTCAGGCTCTGAGCTTTCAACACAGAGCCCAGTGCAAGGATTGAAGTCACAAACCGTGAGATTATGACCTGAGACAATGTTAACAGATTGAGCAACCCAGGCACCCCCCCTCCAAAGTAATAAAATTTAAAAATGATTGTCATATGATGTTTTTCTTGCATTGTATATTTTTTTATGTATCACATTCACTTATTTGCATAAATTAAATCATTTTTGAATCCCAGGGATGGATAACACTTTATCATGGTGTAAAATCTTTTTAATGTGCTATTGAATTCCACTTTGCTAGTATTTTATTGGGGAAAAAAAAGTACATATGTGTATTAGGGACTTTGCCTGTACTTTCTTTTCCTGTACTGTCCTTATCTGTCTTTGGTATCAGGATAATGCTGTCTTAGCAAAGTGAGTTTAGAGGTGCTCCTTCCTCTTCATTTTTCTTGAAATATTTTGAGAAGGATTGACATTAATTCTTATTTAAACATTTGGTATAATTAAGGCATGAATATGTCTTGTCCTGGGCATTTTGTTGGGAGTTTTGTGATTACTGATTCAATCACCATATGCATTATTAATCTCTTCCGATTTTCTTTTTTTCATGACTTGGTAGTTTTTCTAGGAATTTATCCATATTCTTCAAGGTGGAATCTTTCAGTGGACACATTATATTAGTTTTTACATTGTTTAAATGTGTTAATAAGATTCTTATGTATTACTCTTTATAACTTATTTGATAGATTTCTCTCAACTATGACATAAAAATAGTTGCCTATAACTTATAATAAATGTTTATTTTTTGTTTTGAATATGTCCTTTTAATCTAAGTTGATTTTATACATTGTTTGCTGGGAATAAAGTTTATTTTTTCTTCTTATGGGTATTTTCTTCAGCATCCAATAAAGTTAACTGCAGATATAATTGTATTCAAAAAGTTATATCATTTGAGTTGGGTTAATTATAATAAAAATTAGACACAATAATTTATAATATCTTACAACTAAATGACATTTGTTTATTTTTCATGTAGTAGTGCTGGAAAAGTGAGTAGGTACTTCTTTTTTTTTAGCATTTATTTATTTATTTATTTTTTAATATATGAAATTTATTGTCAAATTGGTTTCCATACAACACCCAGTGCTCATCCCAAAAGGTGCCCTCCTCAATACCCATCACCCACGCTCTCCTCCCTCCCACCCCCCATCAACCCTCAGTTTGTTCTCAGTTTTTAACAGTCTCTTATGCTTTGGCTCTCTCCCACTCTAACCTCTTTTTTTTTTTTCCTTCCCCTCCCCCATGGGTTTCTGTTAAGTTTCTCAGGATCCACATAAGAGTGAAAACATATGGTATCTGTCTTTCTCTGTATGGCTTATTTCTCTTAGCATCACACTCTCCAGTTCCATCCACGTTGCTACAAAAGGCCATATTTCATTCTTTCTCATTGCCACGTAGTATTCCATTGTGTATATAAACCACAATTTCTTTATCCATTCATCAGTTGATGGACATTTAGGCTCTTTCCATAATTTGGCTATTGTTGAGAGTGCTGCTATAAACATTGGGGTACAAGTGCCCCTATGCATCATGACTCATGTATCCCTTGGGTAAATTCCTAGCAGTGCTATTGCTGGGTCATAGGGTAGATCCATTTTTAATTTTCTGAGGAACCTCCACACTGCTTTCCAGAGCGGCTGCACCAATTTGCATTCCCACCAACAGTGCAAGAGGGTTTCCGTTTCTTCACATCCTCTCCAGCATCTATAGTCTCCTGATTTGTTCATTTTGGCCACTGTGACTGGCGTGAGGTGATGAGTGTGGTTTTGATTTGTATTTCCCTGATGAGGAGCGACGTTGAACATCTTTTCATGTGCCTGTTGGCCATCCGGATGTCTTCTTTAGAGAAGTGTCTATTCATGTTTTCTGCCCATTTCTTCACTGGGTTATTTGTTTTTCGGGTGTGGAGTTTGGTGAGCTCTTTATAGATTTTGGATACTAGCCCTTTGTCCGATATGTCATTTGCAAATATCTTTTCCCATTCCGTTGGTTGTCTTTTAGTTTTGTTGGTTGTTTCCTTTGCTGTGCAGAAGCTTTTTATCTTCATAAGGTCCCAGTAATTCACTTTTGCTTTTAATTCCTTTGCCTTTGGGGATGATGTGTCGAGTAAGAGATTGCTACGGCTGAGGTCAGAGAGGTCTTTTCCTGCTATCTCCTCTAGGGTTTTGATGGTTTCCTGTCACACATTCAGGTCCTTTATCCATTTTGAGTTTATTTTTGTGAATGGTGTGAGAAAGTGGTCTAGTTTCAATCTTCTGCATGTTGCTGTCCAGTTCTCCCAGCACCATTTGTTAAAGAGACCATCTTTTTTCCATTAGATGTTCATTCCTGCTTTGTCAAAGATAAGTTGGCCATACATTTGTGGGTCTAGTTCTGGGGTTTCTATTCTATTCCATTGGTCTATGTGTCTGTTTTTGTGCCAATACCATGCTGTCTTGATGATGACAGCTTTGTAGTAGAGGCTAAAGTCTGGGATTGTGATGCCTCCTGCTTTGGTCTTCTTCTTCAAAATTACTTTGGCTATTTGGGGCCTTTTGTGGTTCCATATGAATTTTAGGATTGCTTGTTCTAGTTTCGAGAAGAATGCTGGTGCAATTTTGATTGGGATTGCATTGAATGTGTAGATAGCTTTGGGTAGTATTGACATTTTGACAATATTTATTCTTCCAATCCATGAGCAGGGAATGTATTTCCATTTCTTTATATCTTCTTCAATTACCTTCATAAGCTTTCTATAGTTTTCAGCATACAGATCTTTTACATCTTTGGTTAGATTTATTCCTAGGTATTTTATGCTTCTTGGTGCAATTGTGAATGGGATCAGTTTCTTTATTTGTCTTTCTGTTGCAGGGATGCCCACTCTCACCACTGTTGTTTAACATAGTGCTGGAAGTTCTAGCATCAGCAATCAGACAACAAAAGGAAATCAAAGGCATCAAAGTTGGCAAAGATGAAGTCAAGCTTTTGCTTTTTGCAGAAGACATGATATTATACATGGAAAATCTGATAGACTCCACCAAAAGCCTGCTAGAACTGATACATGAATTCAGCAAAGTTGCAGGATACAAAATCAATGTACAGTAGGTACTTCTTCTTAATGACATTTCAGGGACCTAAGAAGATAGAGCCTCTCTCCAGGTTTTCATGCATCTTCTCAAATGCAACAGTTGCAAGGAGTACTATGTGGAGAGGAACACCACACAGAAGGTGTCCCCTTTCTCTCTCCCTTCTTCCTTCCTTCCTTCCTTCCTTCCTTCCTTCCTTCCTTCCTTCCTTTTTCCTCTATTCCTTTTTTTCTTTCTTTTCTTTGTTCTTTCTTTCTATTTATATTCTTTCTTTTTTCTGAAATTTAGCTATATTTTAATTTTCAGCAGAAGTTTTCAAATATAAGACAATTGTGTATAAAAAAGGAGAAACTAGCATAACCCACAAAATCTTATTTCATATATGTCCACCCAACATAGTACACTTAAATGATACGGGGTATTTAAAGCAAATCTTAGACATCTTATATATGAAATTTATAACTCTTCCTTTTTTACAAAAACATGGTACTTTATTATGATAAGAAAATTAATATTTCTATGATGTCATCTAATATCACATCCTTAATCATATTTCTCAATTGTCTTAAAAATCATGTGTTTTTCGTTGTTTTTTTTTTTTTGGCAGTTGGCTTATTTAGATCAGGATATAAAATTCACATGTTGAAATGGTTTGTTATGCCATTTGATTCTTCCTTAGCTTGTTTTTTTTTTTTTTTTTTTGGTATAATAATTTCCAAATTATACCATCAGTCTCAAATACATCCCTTTGACTTCCAGGAAAGGTCACTGCATTCATGTGTACATAACCTTGAAAATCAAGGAATAAACATTCCTCCTGCCCCACCCCAGTAAAGAAGTTCTCAACCAACCTTTGGTGAGAGTCAGGATGTATGTCCATTCCCACTGGCAAGGGTGATTCTAAGGAGGGTGTGCTTTATACACTTTTCCAGAAATGACTCATTGAATTAAGCTGCAGTCCCACACTTTTGTACATTGCTTCATGATTAGTTAACTCTCCTTATTTGTAGTCATTCCTTATGCCTCAACTCTCAGTTAAACTTATATCAGATCTTCAACTTAGATCTGCTTCTGTGGAATCCCAACTAAGACAAAGTTGACACTCACCAGTCTGGGATAATTTTATTTATTTCTTAGAGACATATAATCCTATAGAATGTTTCATATTTGTATTTGGCTGACTACACCATTAGTGCGTTTTTCAACTTGATTTGATCTTTATACTTTCTGAATTTTTGTTATAAATATTTTCATTTCTGTTAAATAATTGGCTTGAGTAGCTTCTGATCCAAATTTGCCATCAAATTTAGTCTGAAATACATCAAATGTACTTCAGAGTCAATGCTGGGTACTTCCTATGGGATCTCATGAGGATCTGGTTTCCAATTCGCTCACTCTTACTGATACCACTTTTGATCAATGGATTAATCTATTATAACTTTGGTCAATAATTAGTAAACACCCCTTTTATAAATTCACTAATGATATGAAGAGACATAGATGGTTGTTGCCTAGATCCATGATTTAATCAATACAGCAAGATTATTTTTGCAAATATTGTAACTTTTTCTGCATTTTATAATGAAAACTTTCTCTAACAATTATTTGGTCACACTAATAAAACCCATGTGGTAAAGACAAGATATGTGTCCCCCAGTAGTGAATAATACTCCTAGTTGGGGGAGGGAGGATCATTAGGAATTGTGACATTCATTAAAATTAAACCGCTATGATTATTATATTTGCATCATCATCAAATTATCCCGTATTTGGCCAGTTGAATCCCTTCAAGTTGACTCCAATTTCCTGTGACCTAACTTTGTTACTCTTTGGAATTGTTTTGCTTTCTGAAAAAAGACGTGTTTTATGGTGTTTGTGAGCAATTTCTTAAAAACAGTCGTTGACATTCCTAACAATTGCATCTACACACCACATTTTTGAAACTGGGCTCATTGTTACTGTTACTCATTGCAATGGCTTCTAAACTTCTGCAACAGAGAGTTTAAAATATGTATCATCTAGAAAAAAAGATACATCACGGTTTTACATTGTATTTCTAATTGAAATTAAGATTCTATAATTTCAAATAAAGTATTTGATTCTCCATGTGTGGTATATTTTACCTTACCATGAAAAGTTTGCTTCTTAAAAATATTAATGAGGCACCTGAATGCCCAGTCATTTAAGTGTCTGACTTTGGCTCAGGTCATGATCTCGTGGTTTGTGGGTTCAAGCCCCACAATGGGCTCTGTGCTGACAGTTCAGAGCCTGGAGCTCACTTCTGATTCTGTGTCTCCCTCTCCCTCTGCCCCTCCCCCACTCATGCTCTGCCTCTCTCTCTCTCTCTCTCTCTCACACACACACAAATAAACATTAAATTTTTAAAAAAATATTAGCATTAATTGCTTTTCTTTACAGTATGAGTGGTACTACTAAAAATAAGACTACTTAATGTAATGTATATTTGTTATTATTTTGTCTTTAGAATATATTTCACTAGCCTCTGTTTAGGATACTGAATTTGCAATTCTTATTTGTATTGATTTTGCCACCAACTTTTCTATTTCAGGTAAAATATCAAATGTAAAGCCAAAAATTACAACACTTATATCAAGATATTTTCTTATAAATGGCTGCTCATTTTATGGTTATACATTATTTTGTTATTATATTTTTAACTTATCTTTTCTCTTTATTTTGATCAATCTCAATTTTCCAACCTTTGATTTTTTGGGAACCTTCTATTGTGTGTTTTCCTTAATTGCATGTTTCTACTCTTATGCTTGCTATTCCATTCCATCTTATTCTTTTGTAGATATTTTGCTGAATTTCCCATTATGCAGATTAATATTTATCTCAGGTTTATATTACTTTCCATTTATAATATGTGTATGTAATTCTGTATAATTTCTGTTTAAAATTCCTTATGTAAATCACACACATTTTTAAAAATTATATTATTTGTTGAAGTATACCAAATACAGGAAAAATGCACACTTTAGTGATCATTTTTCATAAAATGCACACATCTATATTAAAAAATATCTCACAATTTGTAAAAAGCAACAAGCATGTTTTCTAAAAATCAATAAACACCCATCCTCCCAAAAGAAACATTTTAATAAATTCCAAACAATGACAGACTCATATTGCTTATATTCAAATTTGCATTAATAGAAAGATATACCATACATCCCTTTTTTCATGGACTCCTCAGGCAAATATTTTATTTGTGATAATCATTCATGCTTTGAAATTATCAGTTTCATTATTTATATTATTTTAGAGTAGCACCTACCACTGCTCTAAATATGAGACCCACAAATGCTAGTCACAAATATAAGGTTATCTGTGCAACCACTTTAAATAAGAATAAAGCAATGGATGGGGTGCCTGGGTGGCGCAGTCGGTTAAGCATCCGACTTCAGCCAGGTCACGATCTCGCAGTCCGTAGTTCGAGCCCTGCGTCAGGCTCTGGGCTGATGGCTCGGAGCCTGGAGCCTGTTTCCGATTCTGTGTCTCCCTCTCTCTCTGACCCTCCCCCGTTCATGCTCTGTCTCTCTCTGTCCCAAAAATAAATAAAAAACGTTGAAAAAAAAAAAAAAAAAGAATAAAGCAATGGTAAGCCTATGTCATTTACTCCAATATATCCCAAACATTGCCATTTCAGTGCATAATTATTGCAAAGTTTTACTGAGATATTTCATATTATTTTTCATATGTAGTTTTAGCAATGTAGTGTGAATTTTACACTGGTACTATATCTCAATTATGACTGATCATATTTCAATTTCTCAATAGTTTTATGATGCTGGAGTGTCCAAAACTCTACAATGTAAAAGTTAAGGGTGCTCATTGCTCAAACTATAACACGATTTATGTATATATTTAATTTGTTTTCATCTTTCATGAGGTATAATTAATATACACAAACCTGCTAATAATTAATATATAAAATTTAGTGAATTTAGGCATATGCAATGGGTATGTTTATTACTTGTATTCTGGGGATGGTAACACAAGTGTACATTTGATTATTGACAACATTTAGGCTTTTTACAGTTTGAAACTATCATAATAAATGATCGACATTGATATCTGTGTCTTGGTACATATCATGAACCATAAGGTTTTTATGTGTTCAAATTCAATAGATGTCAAATATATTATATTACTTTTTTATTTCTAATTTTATCAGTAGATTACTAGTGTTATCTAAACTACAGTATCTGTTAAAATATCTTAAAATACATACAGTATAATAATTGAAAACAATTCTCAGAATACAAAGAATTCCTAAAGAAGGCAGTTAACAAACTCTTTATTTATCCTGAGAATAAGGTATGAGGAGAAATAATTTTTGCATATATGAATATTTATAGTCATAGATTGTATTTAGACAAAAATAACCAAGGAATTAGGTGATTTTAAGAGAGTATAAATGAATAATTTCAAAGAAGACAATTTTAGTATTTTAGAATATAGAACCCTGAAGTAACACACCCATTAGAGGGCACCTATGGTATTTAGTAGAATGAATATTTGCCTGTAGAAAACATTAAGCACCTCACTACACACATATAATAATGTTACTATAAGTAAATGTGTTAATCTGAGAAATATTACATTGTTAATTATACATATATATTCATGAAATATATGATATTTCATATATACCTATTGTGTATACATATATGTATACACATGTATATGTGTATATACGTATATGTATATACATGTACATATTTGGTAAGTATTTATATTTAATAAAATTTATAGTTAAAAAGTTAGATTCATATAACCAAAAAGTTCCATACTCTAAAACATTTTCAGTCACTGAATCAAATAATATAAAGTATAACATTTCTTTATTGTTAGATTATTTGATGTTATTTTGAAGTGAAAGCATATCCACTTAAAAACTTTCCCTGTTGAAGTTAAGTAAATTAATCAATTCAGTATCATTAACCCAAATTCAAAGTTAAAAGTAACTTTATTACTAAAGTTTTTACATAAATAACTCTAAATTTAGGGTACCTTGTGGCTCAGTTGGTTAAGTGTGAAACTCCTGATTTCTGTTCAGGTCATGATTTTACGTTTCATGAGTTTGAGCCCAACACTGGGCTCCACACTGAGAGTGGGGACGCTGCTTGGGATGCTCTCTCTCTCCCTCTTTCTCCTCCTCTCCCTTTGAATGCTCTATCTCTTAAAAATAAATTAATAAACTTCAAAAAGAAAAATTTTAAGTTTATCGGTGTAAAGAGTGCTCTTCAAATGTTTTTTGTAGAGTTTGCAATTTATATAACCCTGATGAAGAAAGTTAAATTATTCTTCATAGAAGATGTAAAATTATAAAATTTATATGATTGTATTTATAAACTTTCAGGTTTTTCTAGCCAGATCAAAAATAAATATTTCTTTTTTGGAGCTTCAAATTTAGCTGATAGTATACTTCTGATAAAATATAAGCACTGTCATTTGCTGTCTTAATTATTTATTTAAAAAATAATGTTTATTTATTTTTGAGAGACAGAGAGAGACAGATCATGAGCAGGGGAGGGTAGAGAGAGAGGGATACACAGAATCCGAAGCAGGCTCTAGGCTCTGAGCTGTCAGCACAGAGCCCGAGTTGGGGATCGAACCCATGAACTGTGAGATCATGACCTGAGATGAAGTCAGACACTCAACCGACTTAGCCACCCAGACACCCCTGTTGTCTTAATTAATTAAATGTATGCTATATATTATAATATATACTTGATTCCAAGATCTTGGATTGGAGTAAAAGTACAGTAAATCTTTGTAAAACTCTTTCATGACTCAGTCATCAAACACCAACTAAAGACTCAAGATTTAATTTTTAATTTTTTTTGATCTCATGTTTTTATTTAAATTCTAGTTAGTTAACATTTATGGTAAAACTGAGTTCAAGTGAGAAATTTAGTGATTCATCAATTGCATGTAACATCCAGTGCTCATCACAATTGCCCTCCTTAATAACTATCACTCATGTAACCCATCCCATGCCCACCTGCCTCCATCAACCTTCAGTTTGTTCTCTATAGTTAAGAGTCTCTTATGGTTCACTCTCTCTCTCTCTGTGTCTCTGTGTCTCTCTGTCTCTGTCTCTCTATGTCTGTCTCTCTCTCTCATTTTTTCCCTTCCTCTATGTTCATTTGTTTTGTATCTTAAATACCATATATGATTGTAATCATAGTATTTGTATTTCTCTGCCTGACTTATTTCACTTAGCATAATACACTTTATTATTTCCATGTCATTGAAAATGGCAAGTTTTCATTATTTTTATGGATGAGTAAGTAATATCCCATTATATATACCAAATATTCATTTACCCAATATTATTTAATCAATTCCTATTCTGATATTAAATTATTTGAATATTAATTTTAATTCATTGGTGATGAATCATAACATTTACAAGTATAGACAATAAATTTAACACTTATATGCATAACACATAGATTATAATTCAGAAATTTGAGCATAAATATCTTAAATATGTATCACATAGAAGAATAATGGAAATAAGGAAATATTACCATGTTTTAAAATTCCAAAAAATCTAGAGTTTTTACTCTGACATGGCTCAAACAACTTTTGCTATGGTAAAAGCTTGTGTTTTTGTTTTGTTTTATTTTGTTTTGTTTTGCTTTGTATTTTTTTTTAGCAAAAATTGTGAAAGAGAAAATCATCCTTGTTATAGTATAGTAATCTAAATTTGTCCACAATTTTTTAAATTAGAAATTATTTTCTTCTGCAGATTTCTTCACTGGCTTGTTTTTTGGGGTATTAAGTTTGATAATTTCTTTATAGATTTTGGATACTAACATTTTATCTGATATGTAATTCGCAAATACTTTTTTCCCATTTCATCAATTGCCTTCTAGTTTGACTGATTGATTCCTTCCTTGTGCAGGAGATTTTCTCTTAATGAAGATCCACTAGTTAATTTTTGCTTTTATTTCCCTGCCTCCAGAGACATATCTAGTAAGAAGTTGCTGCAGCCAAAGTCCAAGAGGTTGCTGCCTTTTTTCTCCTCAATTTTGATGGTTTTCTGTCTCACACTTAGGACTTTCATCCATTTTCTTTTAATTTATTGTATGGTGTAAGAAAGTGACCCAATTCCATTCTTCTGCATGTCAACATCCAGTTTTACCAGCACAATTTGCTTAAGACACTGTCTTTCCCATGATGGATCACTAGCTTCTATCTCTGAAACGAGTAGTACACTGTGTTACCTAAGTTAAATATAAATAAATACTTTTTTAAAAAGGAAAATATTTTTGGTATTTCTGGGAGAAGTTAAAAGGGCAGAGCAACATGGACACCCCGAGCTTGTCTCATCCCCGAAATGAAGCTAGATCAGCAACAAACCATTTTGAATGCCTAGGAAATTTATCTGAGGGTTAGTACAATAATCTGCATAACTTGAGCCATGGAACTCCAAGTACCTTGTGGGGAGGGATGAACTGGGGGAGAGAAAAGCCAAGGAGGGTAGGGAGCTGTTTTTGTGAAAAGAGGATAGAGAAAAAGAAAGAGGGAGAGTGTGGAACAATGGGATCCTGCAAGAAAAGCACTCCCCTGAAAGAATCTGTAAAGAGAGATAAAGACTGAAAACACTTGCAGGGGATTAGACAAGAAATCTGTTCCCCAAAACAATTAATGAGAAAAAAGGAGAGGGTTTCTATACCACCAGAATTTTACAAACAGTGGATCCAAGAGTCTGAGGTTTCAGAGCTCAGTGCTTGGCAGTGCTCTGGTGAGAAAGTAGGGCAAATCCCTAGGAGCAGACAGTGGGGTCTGTGGGGTCCATATGCCACATGAGGAGAAGCAATCCCCCTGTGTGGAGTGCATTTGGTAGAGGCTATACAACCTCCCCACAGGAAAAGTTCCCAGCAGAACCCAGAAAACAGCTACATTTGCTGGTATTGGGACAAAGATGACAGAGTGTGGTGAAACCTGGTGCCAGAAGTGTGTTGTGAGTTGCCATAATCTTTGAACCTCTGCCACTGTGTGATCACCTGGTTTTCTGGGGCAAGCCAGCACCTGGCCATTGCTCAGTGAGACCTTCCCTCAGAGAATCAGTGCAGGTCCAACCCGCAGGGGCTTCTGAAATGTGGAATTTTAAAACACAACAACATCTGATATAAAACTCTGGAGGGAGGTGCCACCTGTCAGGAGAACAGCTTGCACATGAGCAGGGTAGAGGCGGGGAGTGGAGGCCTGTGACAAAAGAGGGGCACTTGATCTCAGGCCACTGAGAGAGTGAAGTTTTTGTGCCAGGAACTAGGGAGATCGGTGAAGCCATTTCCACCTTTCCTGTGCACCCACATGTATGCACGTCCATCCCACTGATCCACCCCAATAAGCTAAGCAGCACCATTTAGTGGAGAATGGAGCTGTTACACCAAGGCACGCCCAACTGAGCCCTCCAAGCACGTCCCGTAGAAGACCAGCACTAGCCAGTCCACTTGCATTATTTAAGGACCATCAAGAACTTCATAGTTTCAGTTTTGGGGAAATTGGATGTAACTTCATTCAGATTTCATTCTGTTGGCTGGTTTATTTATTTGTTTTCCTTGCTTTTGTTTTTGCTTAAATTGTTTTTTTTTTCTTTTCTTTTTTTTCTTTTCTTCATCTTTCTGGGATACAGAAAGAGAAAAATTTATTTTTTTACTTAATTTTTTATTCCATTTCATTTTATTTATTTCATTTATTCTATTTGATTATGTGTATATATGTTTAATGTGTAAATAATTTCTTACCTTTTTTTCCCTTTACTTTCCATTTTTTCACTATTCTATCAAGCTTCTTTCAACAAGAAGACCAAACACACCTAGGGTCTAGCTTTCTTTAGTTGATTTTATGTTTCTTTTTAATTTTTTTTAATTTTAATTTTTAATTTTATCTTTTCCTCCTCCAAAATGACAAAATGAAGAAATTCACCCCCTCAAAAAAAATAAAACAGTAAGAAATGACACCAGGGACCTAGTCAACACAGATGTAACCAAGATGTCTGAACCAGAAATTAGAACCATGAAAATGAGAATACTATCTGGGGTTGAAAAAAATAATAGAATCTTTTTTGGGGGGAAGATAATAGAAATAAAATGTAATCAGGAAGAAATAAAAAAATACTATTACTGTGATGCAATCTTGAATAAATTCCATGACTGCAAGGGTAGATGAAGCAAATCAGCAATATACAACACAAACTTATGGAGAATAATGGAGCAGAAAAAAGAGGGGAAAAAGGCAAAAGAGCATGATATGAGACTTAGAGAACTAAGTGACTTATTGAAAAAGAATGAAAAAACATATTAAAAAGCCATAAAATACCTAGGAATAAAAGTAGCTAAAGAGATGAAAAATCTATATACTGAGAACTATAAAAATCTTATGAAAGAAATTTAAGAAGACACAGATAGAAAAACATTCCATGCTCATGAGTTGGAAGAATAAATATTGTTAAAATGTCAATATTACACAAAGCAATCTACATATTCAATGCAATCCCTGTCAAATCAACACCAGAATTCTTCACAGAGGTAAAATAAATAATCCTAAAATTTGTATGCTAGCAGGAAAGACCTTGAATAGCCAAAACAATCCTGAAAAAGAAAAACAAAGCCGGAGACATCACAATTCTGGACTTCAAGCTGTATTACAAAGCTGTAATCATTAAGACAGTATGGTACTGGCATAAAAACAGACACAAAGATCAATGGATCAGAATAGAGGACCCAGAAATGGACCCACAAATGTATGGCCAATTAATCTTTTACAAAGTAGGAAAGCATATACAAAGGAGAAATGGCAGTCTCTTCAGAAAATGGTGTTGCAAAAACTGGACAGCAAAACACAGAAGAATGAACCTAGACCACTTTGCTCCACCATACACAAGAATAAACTCAAAATGCATGAAACACCTAAATGTAAGACAGGAAACAATCAAAATCCCAGAAGACAATATGAACAACAACTTATTTGACCTTGGCTGCAGCAACTTCTTGCTTGATTTGTCTCTGGAGGCAAGAGAAACAAAAACAAAAATGAACTATTGGGACCTCATCAAGATAAAGGGTTTCTTCACAGTGAATTAAATAATCACGAAACTTTAAAAGGCAACTGATGGAATGTGAGAAGGTATTTGCAAATGATAATCTTATAAAGGGTTAGTATCTAAAATCTATAAAGAACTTATAGAACTCAACGCCCAAAGAAACAAATAACCAACTGAAGAAATAGGCAAAGGCATGAACACTTTTCAAAAGAAGACATCCATAGGGCCAACAGACACATAAAAAAATTCTCAGCATCACCAATCGTCAGGGAAATACATCAAAACCACAATGAGATATCACCTCTTACCTGTCAGCATGGCTAAAATTATCAGGCAACAACAGATGTTGACAAGGAATGGGGGTGGGGGGAGGAACCCTTTTGCACTATTGAAGGAAATGAAAATTGGTGCAGCCACTCTGGAAAACATATGGAGGTTCATAAAAAAAAGTAAAAAATAGAACTATAATACAAATCAACAATTTCACTAAGTATCCAAAGGATATAGGGGTGCTGATCCCTAGGGGCACATGCACCACAATGTTTGTAGCAGCACTGTCTACAATAGTCAAAGTATGGAAAGAGCCCAAATGTCCATTGACTAATGAATGGATAAAGAAGATTTGATATACACACACACACACACACACACACACACACACACACACATTGGAATATTACTCAGCAATCAAAAAGAATGAAATCCTGTTATTTGCACCAACGTGGATGGGATTGGACTTTATTATGCAAACCAAAATAAGACAGGTAGAGAAATACAAATATACGATTTCACCCATATGGGGAATTTAAAATGCAAAACAGATGAAAATAAGGGAAGAGAAAATAATATAAAAACAGAGAGGGAGAAAAGCCATAAGAGACTCTCAAATACAGAGAACAAACTGAGGGTTGCTGGTGGGGTGTTTGGTAGGGGGCGGAGGGAAGGGCTAAATGTCTGATGGGAATTAAGAAGGGCACTTGTTGGGACAACCACTGGGTGTTAAATGTAAATGATGAATCACTAAAATTTACTCCTGAAATCAGTATTACAGTTTATGTTAACTAACTTTGATTTAATTAAAAAGTAAAGGAAAGAAAATTTTAAAAAGGTAAAATAATGATAAATTATAAAATAAGTATGTGAATTTAATTACTAATTATGAATCTAGGGACCACTGTAACTCATCTTGTCTACATTACATATTCAAAGAAACACATTACATAATGTTACATTGGAAAATACAAAAACAACACATTTGAAGTGATAAACATCCATTTGTGTTGATTAGATCAAAAGTGTATTTCAGTGTAATACTAAAAATGACCCTGCTGACACGCAGACTACAGTATACTAATGCATGTGTTGATGTAATTCTTAGAGTAAAATATATCCCTACCAAAACAAACATTAAATTATGTTTTTTATGTTTTTTTAATATGAAATTTATTGTCAAATTGGTTTCCATACAATACCAAATGCTCATCCCAACAGGTGCCCTCCTCAATGCGCATCACCCATCCCACTCTCCCTCCCACCAACCATCAACCCTCAGTTTATTCTCAGTTTTTAAGAGACTATTATGGTTTGGCTCTCTCCCTCTTTAACTTTTCTTTTTTCCTTCCCCTCTCCCATGGTCTTTTGTTAACATTTTCAGGATCTACATAAGAGTGAAAACATATGGTATCTGTCTTTCACTGTATGACTTATTTCACTTAGCATAACACTCTCCAGTTCCATCCACGTTGCCACAAAAGACCATGTTTCATTTTTTCTTATTGCCAAGTAGTATTCCATTGTATATAGAAACCACAACTTTTTATCCATTCATCAGTTGATGGACATTTAGGTTATTTCCATAATTTGGCTATTGTTAAAATCCTGCTGTAAACTTTGGGGTAAAAGTGCCCCTATGCATCAGCACTCCTGTATCCCTTGGGTGAATTCCCAGCAGTGCTATTGCTGGGTCATAGAGTAGATCTATTTTTAATTTTCTTGAGGAACCTCCACACTGTTTTCCAGAGTGGCTGCACCAGTTTGCATTCCCACTAACAGTGCAAAAGTTTTCCCGTTCTCCATATCATTTCCACCATTTATAGTCTCCTAATTTGTTCATTTTAGCCACTCTGACTGGCATGAGGTGATATCTCAGTGTGGTTTTGACTTGTATTTCCCTGATGAGGTGTGACGTTGAGCATCTTTTCATGTGCCTGTTGGCAATCTGGATGTCTTTTTTAGAGAAGTGTCTATTCATGTCTTCTGCTCATTTCTTCACTGGATTATTAGTTTTTCAGGTGTTGAGTTTGGTGAGTTCTTTATAGATTTTGATACTAGCCCTTTGTCAGATATGTCATTTGCAAATATCGTTTCACATTCCATTGGTTGCCTTTTAGTTTTGTTGATTGTTTCCTTTGCAGTGCAGGAGCTTTTTATCTTGATGAGGTCCCAATAGTTCATTTTTGCTTTTCACTCCCTTGCCTTTGGAGATGTGTCAAGTAAGAAATTGCTGCGGCTGAAGTCAGAGAGATTTTTTCTGTTTTCTCCTCTAGGGTTTTGATGGTTTCCTGTATCACATTCAGGTCCTTTATCCATTTTGAGTTTATTTTTGTGAATGGTATAAGAAAGTGGTGTAGTTTCATTCTTCGGCATGTCGCTGTCCAGTTCTCCCAGTACCATTTGTTAAAGAGACTATATTTTTTTCCATAGGATAATCTTTCCTGCTTTGTCAAAGATTAGTTGGCCATACTTTTGTGGGTCCAATTCTGGAGTCTCTATTCTATTCCAGTGGTCGATGTGTCTGTTTTAGTGCCAATACCATGCTGTCTTGATGATTACAGCTTTGTAGTAGAGGCTAAAGTCTGGGATTGTGATGCCTCCCGCTTTGGTCTTCTTCAATATTACTTTGGCTATTTGGGGCCTTTTGTGGTTCCACACAAATTTTAGGATGATTTGTTCTAGCTTCGAGAAGAATGCTGGTGCAATTTTGATTGGGATTGCATTGAATGTGTAGATTGCTTTGGGTGGTATTGACATTTTACAATATTTATTCTTCCAATCCATGAGCACAGAATGTTTTTCCATTTCTTTATATCTTCTTCAATTTCCTTCATACACTTTCTATAGTTTTCAGCATACAGATCTTTTACATCTTTGGTTAGGTTTATTCCTAGGCATTTAACGCTTCTTGGTGCAATTGTGAATGGGATCAGTTTCTTTCTTTGTCTTTCTATTGCTTCATTATTAGTGTATAAGAATGCAACTGATTTATGTACAATTATTTTGTATCCTGTGACTTTTCTGGATTCATGTATCAGTTCTAGCAGATATTTGTGGAATCTATTGGCTTTTCCATGTATAATATCATGTCATCTGCAAAAAGTGAAAGTTTGACTTCATCGTTGCCAGTTTTGATGACTTTGATTTCCTTTTGTTGTCTGATTGCGGATGCTAGAACTTCCAACACTATCTTAAACAACAGCATGAGAGTGGATATCCCTGTCGTGTTCCTGATCTCAGGGAGAAAACTTTCAGTTTTTCCCCATTGAGGATAATATTAGCTGTGGGCTTTTCATAAATGGCTTTTATGATGTTTAAAAATGTTCTTTCTATCCCAACTTTCTTGAGGGTTTTTATTAAGAAACGATACTGAATTTTGTCAAATGATTTTTCTGCATCGATTGACAGGATCATAATATTCTTTTCTTTTCTTTTATCAATGTGATGTATCACATTGATTGATTTGCGAACGTTGAATCAGCCTTGCATCCCAGGAATGAATCCCACTTGATTGTGGTGAATATTTGTTTCCTATTCTGTTGAATTTGAATTGCTAATATCTTTTTGAGAATGTTTACATCCATATTCATCAAGGGTATTGGCCTGTAGTTCTCTTTTTTTGCTGGGTCTCTGTCTGGTTTAGGAATCCAAGTAATGCTGACTTCATAGAATGAGTCTGGAAGTTGTCCTTCCCTTTCTATTTTTGGAATAGCTTGAGAAGGATAGGTATTATCTCTGCTTTAAATGTCTGGTAGAATTCCCCTGGGAAGCCATCTGGTCCTAGACTCTTATTTGCTGGGAGATTTCTGATAACTGCTTCAATTTATTCTCTGGTTATGGGTCTGTTCAAGCTTTCTATTTCCTCCTGTTTCAGTGTTGTAAGTGTGTGGGTACTTAGGAATTTGTCCATTTCTTCCAGGTTTTCCAGTTTGTTGGCATATAATTTTCCATAGTATGCCCTGATTGTTGCTTGTATTTCTGAGGGATTGGTTGTAATAATGCCATTTTCATTCATGATTTTATCTATTTGGGTTCTGTCCCTTTTCCTTTTGAGAAGCCTGTCTAGACGTTTATCAATTTTGTTTGTTTTTTCAAAAAATCAACTTTTGGTTTCATTGATCTCCTCTACTGTTTTTTTTTTACATTCTATATTGTTTATTTCTGCTCTGATCTTTATTATTTCTCTTCTCCTGCTGGGTTTGGGGTGTCTTTGCTGTTGTGCTTCTATTTCCTTTAGGTGTGCTGTTAGATTTTGTATTTGGGAGTTTTGTTGTTTCTTGAGATAGGCCTGGATTGCAATGTATTTTCCTCTCAGGACTGCCTTCAGTGCATCCCAAAGCATTTGGATTGTTGTATTTTCATTTTCATTTGTTTCCATATATTTTTTGTTTTTTCTTTTATTGCCTGGTTGACCCATTCATTCTTTAGTAGGGTGTTCTTTAATCTCCATGCTTTTGGAGTTTTTCAGACTTTTTCCTGTGGTTGATTTGAAGTTTCATAGCATTGTGGCCTGAAAGTGTGCATAGTATGATCTCAATTCTTTCACATTTATGAAGAGCTGTTTTGTGGCCCAGTATGTGATGTATCTTGGAGAATATTCCATGTGCACTTGAGAAGAAAGTATATTCTTTTGTTTTGGGATGCAGAGTTTTTGCCCTTTATCTACTTCATCCATTTCCCTACCCATCTTCTCCCTGGCAGCCACCAGTTTGTTTTCTGTACTTAAGAGTCTGGTTTTTTGTTTGTTTATCTGTTTTTGTTTGTTTTTTATTGTTTTGTCTGTGTGTGTGTGTATATATACACACACATATATAATTTATTGTCAAATTGTCTTACATACAACACCCAGTGCTCATCCAGACAAGTGCCCTCCTCAATGCCCATTACCCATTTTCCTTCTCTCTCACCCCCCATCCACCCTCAGTTTGTTGTCTGTATTTAAGAGTCTCTTACGGTTTGCTCCCTTCCTCTCTGTTTGTAATTATTTTCTCCCCTCCCTTCCCCCATGGTCATCTGTTTGTTTCTTAAATTCCACATATGAATGAAATCATATGATATGTATCATATCTCTATATATTTCTATATATCTCTATAATGGCATATCATATCATATATCATATCTATCTACCTACTATCTATATATTACATCATATCTTCTTTATTCATTCATCTATGGATTGATACTTGGTATGTTTCCATTTCTTGGTTATTGTAAATAATGCTACAATAAACATACGAGTGCATATATCTTTTTATGTCTTTAATTTTAATTTGGGAGAGTGAGAGAGAGAGTGAGGGTGTAAGAAAGATGGGCAAAGGGAGAGAGAGAGAGTGACAGAAACAGAGACAAACAGAGAGAGAGAAACTTAAGCAAGCTTCATGCTGAGCACAGAGCCTGACACAGGGCTCTATTCAATGACCCTGGGGTCATAAACTGAGCCAAAATCAAGAGTTGGATGCTCAACAAACTAAGCCACCCAGATACCACATATATTTTGAATTACTTTTGTAAATACCAAGTAGTGGAATTACTCTCACTGTTTATTGTTTTAAAACTTGAACCTGAACCTTGTAGCAGGGATTCAGTTCTCTACATATATCCAATAACAGGGACCTAATTGAATTATGGGTGACAAATGATCCAACTTCAAATCTCCAGCAACAACTTTGGATTACTTTGGCTATTTGGTGACTTTTCTGGTTCCATAAAAAAAAAAAATAGGATTGCTTATCTAGCTCTGTGAAGAATGCTGGGGCTATTTTGACTAGCATAACATTGAATATGTAGATTTCTTTGGGTCTTGTCGACATTTTAACAAATTTGTTCTTCTAATGTATGAGCATGGGAATCTTTTCCCACTTCTTTGTGTCTTCTTCAATTTCTTTCATCAGCTTTCTATAGTTTTTATACTACAGATATTTAATCTCTTTGATTACTTTTATTCTAAAGGTAATAGAGGCATTTTATAGTAATAGAGGCATTTTATGCCTCTTAGTGCAATTTTAAATAGGATCAATTCCCTCATTTCTTTTTCTGTTGTTTCATTATTGGTGTATAAGAATGCAACTTATTTCTGTACATTGATTTTATTATATCCATGACTTTGCTGAATTCATATATCAGTTTAGCAGCTTTTTGGTGAAGTCTTTGCATGCAGTTTTCCATGTAGAGTATCATGTCATCTGTCGAAAGTGAAAGTTTTGGTTCCTTCTTACTGACTTGGATGCATTTTAATTCATTTTGTTGTCTGATTGTTGAGACTAGGACTTCCAACACTATGTTAAACAATAGTGATGAGAGTGGACATCCCTATTATATCCCTGGTCTCAAGGGAAAAGCACTCAGTTTTTCCCCATTGAGGATGACATTAGCTGTGGGCCTTTCATATGTAGCTTTTATTATGTTAAGGTATATTCCTTCTAACTTTCTTGAGGGTTTTTATTAAGAAAGAATGCTATATTTTATCAAATGCTTTTTCTGCATCTATTTACAGGATCATATACTTTTTATCCTTTCTTTTATTAATGTGATGTATCATGTTGATTGATTTTCTAATATTGAACCAGCCCTGCAGCCCATGAATGAATCCCACTTGATCATAGCAAATAATTCTTTTAATACACTGTTGAATTTGATTTGATACTATCTTTTTGAGATTTTTTGCATCTATGTTCATGAGAGATATTGGCCTGTAATTCTACTTTTAGTGGAGTTTTTGTCTGGTTTTGAAATCAAGATAATGGTGGCTTCATAGAATGAGTCTGGAAGCTTTCCTTCTGTTTCTATTTTTTGCTACAGCTTGAGAAGAATCGGTATTAACCCTGATTTAAATGTCTGGTAGAATTCCCCTGGGAAGCTATCTGACCCAAGACTCTTAATTGTTGGGAGATTTTTGAAAATTGATTCAATTGGTCTGTTTGAATTTTCGATTTCTTCCCTTTCAAGTTTTGGTATTGTGTGGATAGTCTAGGAATTTGTCCATTTCTTCCAGATTGTCCAGTTTATTGACATATAATTTTTCATAGTATTGTCTAATAGTTGTTTGTATTTCTAATAATTGTTTGTTTGGCATTGATTGTGATTTCTCCTCTTTCATTCTTGTTTTTATCTATTTGGGTCCTCTCTCTTTTCTTCTTGAGAAGTCGGCTAGGTGTTTATAAATTTTGTTTATTCTTTCAAAAATCCAGATCTTATATTCAGTAACCTGTTCTAATTTTTTTGATTCTATATTGTTTATTTCTTATCTAATCTTTATTATTTCTCTTCTTCTGCTGGTGTTGGACTTTCTCTACTGCTGTCCTTTATTCTTTTATGTGTGAGGTTAGGTTCTGTATTTAGAACCTTTCTTGTTTCTTGAGATAGACCTGGATTACAATGTATGTTTCTCTTAGGATTGCCTTTGCTAATTCCAAAAGGGTTTGTACTGTTGTATTTTTATTTTCATTTGCATCCATATATTTTTGAAGTTCTTTAATTTCTGGTTAACCCATTCATTTTTAATAGGATATTTTTAAACCTACATATATTTGGGGAATTTAAAGTTTTTTTCTGCTTAATTTTAAGTTTCATACTGTGACCTGAAAATATGCATGTATGATCTCAATCCTTTAATATTGGTTGAAGACTATTTTGTGACCCAGTATGTGATCTGTTTTGGAGATTATTCCATTTGCACTCAAGAAGAATGTGTATTTTAGGGGCCCCTGAATGGTTCAGTCATTTATGCATCCGACTTTATCTCAGGTTATGATCTCACTGTTTGCGGGTTCAACCCCAGTGTCAGGCTCTGTGCTGACAGTTTAGAGCCTGAAGCTTGCTTCGGATTCTGTGTCTCCCTCTCTGCCTCTCCCCCACTCATGCTCTGTCTTTATTTCTCAAGAATGAATAAACATTATTTTTTTAAAAAACGTTAAAAAAAAAGAATGTGTGTTCTACTGCCTTTGGATGAAAAGTTCTAAATATATCCGTTAAGTCCATCTGGTCCAAAGTGTCATTAAGAGTTGTTTCCTTATTGATTTTCTGCCTTGATGATCTTCCCTTTGTTGTAAGTGGAGTATAAAAATATTTTTTTTAATGTTTACTTATTTTTGAGACAGAGAGAGAGCATGAGTGGGGGAGGGTCAGAGAGAGAGAGAGGGAGACACAGAATCTGAAACAGGCTCCAGGCTCTGCACTGTCAGCACAGAGCCCCACGCGGGGTTTGAACTCACAGACCATGAGATCATGACCTGAGCCCAAGTCGGATGCTTAACCGACTGAGCCACCCAGGCGCCCCAGTAAGTGGAGTATTAAAGTCCCCTACAATCCTGGTATTATTATCTACATATTCATTTATGTATGTGATTAATTGATTTATATATTTGGAAATTCCACATTGGGGGAATAAACATTTACTCTTAGCTCTTTTTGAATGTTAGACCCCTTAATTATGATAGGATGTCCTTCTTCATGTCTCGTTACAGTCTTTGTTTTAAAATCTGGTTTCTCTGACATCAGTATGGCTACTCTGGCTTTCTTTTGACATCCAGTAATGTGATATTTCCATCACTTCACTTTCAAACTGCAGGTGTCCTTGGGTCTAAAATGAGTCTCTTGTATGCAGCATATAGACAGATTAAAAAAAAAATCTACTCTGCTATCCTGTGTATTTTGATTGGTGCATTTAGTCCATTCAGATTCATAGTGATTATTGAAAGATATGGATTTAGTGTTACTGTGTTATCTCTAGGTTCTGTGCTTATGGTTATCTCTGGTAGTTTGTAGTCTTTGGTGCTCTCATATAGTCCCTATTAGAATCTCCTGCAGGGATAGTTCAGTGGTCATAAACCCGTTTAGTTTATGTTTGTCTAGGAAAGCCTTTATCTCTCCTTTTATTTCAAATGATAGCCTTGCTGGATAAAGGCTTCATGGCTGCATTTTTTTTCCTATTCAGCATATTGAATATTTCCTGCCACTGCTCTATGACCTGCAAGTTTCAGTGGATACATCTGTTACTAACCTCATGTGTCCACCACCCTTTTGTTCCTAGCTGCTTTGAGAATTCTCTCTTTATCTTTGTAATTTGATACTTACACTATATGTCATGGTGTTAACCTGTTTTTGTAAATTTTGAGGGGGATTCTCTGTGCCACCGGGACTTGGATGTCTGTTTCCTTCCCCAGATTAGGGAAGTTCTCAGCTATAATTTGTTCAAATATATTTTCTGCCCCCTTTTCTCTCTCTTCTTCTTCTGGAACTCCTATGATACAGATATTATTAGGTTTCATTGAGTCACTTAGGTCTCTAATTGTCCCCTTGTGATCTAGTAATCTCATTTCCCTCGTTTATTCAGTTTCATTATTTTCAATAATTTTATCTTCTATTTCACCCATTCTCTCCTCTGTTTCTCACATCCTTTTCACTATGTATAATTTACTTTGCATCTCATTTACCGCATTTCTTAATTCATCGTGACTACTACTTGGGTATCTGATATCTGCAGCAATCGATTCTCTGCTGTAATCTATGCTTTGTTCAAGCCCAGCCATTAGTCTTATAACTATTATTCTAAATTCTTGTTCAGATATATTGTTTATATCTGTCTTGAGCAATTCTCTGTCTGTCATTTCTTCCTGGAATTTCTTTTGAGTAAATTACTTCCATTTGTCATTTTGGCTAGTTTTATGTCTTTTACGAGTTTTAATAGATTGTTATATATCCTGCACTTGTGAGTTCTACCGTATTTAAAAAGGGTCATACACTGTCCAGGGTCTGGCACTTTAGGAAGTGTTTTTGGAGTGGGTTGTGTACACTCTGTTGTTGCATCTTTGGCTGCTCTATCTCACTGCTCATAGTGGTGGATTGGACCTTCCACTGGATGTGGTTTGATATGTTTGTTGAAGTAACCCTGAAAAAGAAGAAAAAAGGGGAAGAGAAACCTTATCCCATACAAAAAGAGAAATGAAAGGGGCAAGAAAAAATACCAGGCAGGGAATCATGAAACTATAAGGCTTAATCCAGAGATAAAGAGAGGGAGGAAAATAAAGAAGGAGAGGTGGAAAAGGTGTAAAAAATAGAGTAAAAATGCGTGATTAAACAAACAACCAGAAGAGAGAAAGAAAGTTAAAGAAAGAAAGAAAGAAAGAAAGACGATAGATATAGATTAGATATAGATATAGATATAGATGATATAGATATACTAAAATTCCAAAGGGAAGAAAAGGAAAAAAAAAAAAGGAGGAAAGTAAAAAGAAAAAAAAAAGAAGGGAAAAGAGAAGAGAAGGAAAGAAGAGAGAAAATAATAATAGTAATAATAATAACAAAACAGACTAACATACAAAATCACAGGACCGTTGTCCATTGGTGCTTGGGACTGGTGGCTGTGTGGATCTGGAGGAGAGGCCATTTGGTTTGCTCAGCATCAGTCCCATTCTGGTAGATAGGCAGTTAGCAGGCATGGAAGAACTGGGTTTGGTGTAAGTAGGTCCCGCCTCCACTGGGGGCTGCTGTCCTGTTTTCTGAAACCCCACTGTGTTGGTGATGGGGAAAAAAATGTGACATACCAATCTCTCTTCCCCACACCAGGTCTCTCAGACCATACTGTTCAGGCAACAGAGTAGCGTGGGCACTCAGCCTGTCTTGCTCCACAGTCTCCCAGACCTCCTAGGTGCTTCAGCTGGGATTCAAAACCCATTGTCTTAAGGGATCCAAAACCATATGGACCTGGTTCTGGGGTAGTGCTACTCCATGAAGCTGACAAAGGGCCTGTGACTGGTGCTAGCAACCATTGTCCTTGGTGGAGCGAGGGCGGGGGGGAGGTGGGCAATAAACTCTTCCCACAGTACTTGAGGGAAGGGACAGTTGTCTCCCAGTGTGCCCCTGAGATCACTACCTTGACCCAGGCCTGGCTTCCATCCCCCATGCACACGCAGGCAGGAGAAAGATGTGGTCAGGAGAAAGATGTGCATCCCTGAAAACTCCTATTTTCAGCTGCTAAGGCTGTTTGCAAGTAGAAACTGGCTCTCTATGTATTTCTCATTCCCCAGTCCATGGTCTGGAGAGGTTTTTCTTTTGTCCAAATACAATACTACATTTACACAGACTCTCTTTATCTTCTTGTCTCTCCACAAACAGGTACCCACTCCTAAATATGTATTTATTAATTTTGCTTTATTCACATTCATATAGCTTTGATAAATATACATTTTTATTTTTTTTAGCTTTTATACCTCAAGTATTTAGATCATTTAGGTTTTAGTTTGCTAACTGACTTTTCTTTTTGATACAGTTCTATTCTTTCATAGGTGAAATTATCCCTATTGCATATTTTACCTCAGTTACATATTATTATAATAAAAATCAGCATATGCTAAAATACTGTATTTATAGTTTCCCATTGGGTTTTCGCATGTGATGCTTTATAACTGAAATCAGTCATAATTTACTGGGATCCTCATCCTTTGGAGTCATCTCCTTTCTTATTACTTAGTCATTAATTCAAATATTCATTAAATGCAAACTACATGATAAACAATGCACTTTTTTAAAGGGGCTACAAGTGAGCACTGTGGATCTTCTATGTAAGTTATGAATCACTAAATTATATTTCTGAAACCATTATTACACTGTATGTTAACTAACTTGGATTAAAACAATAAAATAAAAAGAGGATCCAGTATAGAAACTCATAACATAACATAACATAACATAACATAACATAACATAACATAACATAAATGTATAATTGTGACCCTTAAATTTAAAAAAAAGTGAGCACTATATTTTTTTCTGATTTCAATAATTTTAATTAAGCAGGAGAGAAATAAATATGGCAGAAAAATTATAATGAATTTTATTTTATAATTTTATAATAATAATTTTAGAATAACTAAATAATTTTATAGTATGTAAATAATTCACAATTTTTCAATTTATAGCTTGAATATTCTTGCTTGATAAAATATAGTGTAGCCTATTAATTTTGAATATCAGACAACTAATAATCATTATTAATGTAAAATGCATGACACAATATTTGTGGCAAAGTTACACTAAAACGTATTTGCTGTTTATCTAGTATTTAAATTTATCAGCTGTTCTGTGTTTTGATTTGCTTAATTTGGTAATTGGCAACATGTGCTTCTATGTAATCTACATAAGCTGTAATTTGCTATGTGTTTGTTGTTTCTGCTATACCTTACATACAGAGATACATCTAAGGGGCTTGGAACTTTATTTATACTTTAGTAAGTGATGTTTTGTGACTTTGTGGCAAAGAGTTATACTTTTGTAACTTAATTTGGTGAAATAAATAAAACTGAATTGATTATATGGTTTATATCTAAAAACATTACCAAATTCAATTGATAAATCTATTATATACAACATTATATTATTTTTACATCCTACCAAAATTTTAAGTCACTTCAATAGAAAATCTTAATTTCTTAATGTCTAGAAAAGAAAATGACAGACCACATAAGGCAACATAAATTATTCTTGACTTTGCTCTGCTTCACGAGAGAACAACTAACAACTATACATAGACAAGACACCACTGAGACAATCCTAAAACACAAGAGGAAGGCCAAGGAACACCCCTGTGCCACAGAAACTAAGACAGACAAGAATAGTAACAGAGATGAGCGCCTTGTGGCTCAATTGGTTGAGTGTCCAACTTCGGCTCAGGTCATGATCTCAAGGTTCGTGGGTTTGAACCCCATGTTAGGCTGTGTGCTGACAGCTTGTTCTGCGCTTGGAACCTGCTTCAGGTTCTCTCTTTGACCTTCCCCCATTCACACTCTGTCTCTGTCTCTCAAAAATAAATAAATGTAAAAAAAAGTAAAAAAAGAATAATAACAGGGATGTCTACATCATGACCTCATTAATCCTTTCCCTGTCCAGCACACCCCCATGCAGATGAATTCTTCCTAAACCTACAGTTGTTCAGTAGGAAAAGAGAAACCAGGGATAATACCCATCCCCACCCTCACCATTGAAGATCACTTCATGGAAGCCTCCACTTTAGTTTCGTCCCTCAGTATAATGGAAATGTGCAGGGCTCAACCACTGGGAATCTGATTGTGAGGGAGAAGGAGGGAGGGGATTCCAAAAACCACCACTCAATTCTTGGCAGACTAGGTTCTTACCTGCAGGGTCTAAGCAGAAGTTCCTACCAGTGGTTTTGCTATCTGCAGAAGTACAGAGATGCAGTATGGCCAGAGAATTTAGTAGGGTGCAGGTCTGTCTGGGTCAAGTGTTGAAATGAGAAGTATGGCTCCACACACACACTATAGAGCATAGCTCTTGGCTCATGCTGACTGAAAATCTTATTTGGGAAAGTTTGGGAATTCCCATAAGTGGGTCGTCCCAGTCCTGCCAAGGTAGGAGAGCTGACTCATAGTCCAGTGGCCAAAGAGTATGGCCCCTGCCTTAGGTGAGAGGAAGGTCCAGTGAGAACACCTGGAAGATGATTAATGCAGCAATGCTAGCATTGAAGGCTAAATATGCAGAGCATAGGGGACGGACTACAGGACTCTAAAAGAAACAAACAATACTCACATTACAAGAATTCCAGAAGGAGAAGAGAAAACAAGAACAGAAAATATATTTAAAGCTACAGCGAGTGAAGGAAATAGATCTCCATATCCAAAACGACCAAAGGATACCAAATAGATTGAGTCTGACTACAGCTACATCAGTACCCATTATAATTAAAATCATAGGTCAAAGACAAATAAAAATTTTATTTATATTTATATTATTATTATTATTATTATTATTTTGCTTTGAATGATCTGTTTTTATTCATTACCAATTCATTTAGGTTCCTCTCCGACCATTGTATTGTCTGGTTGGATTTTATTTTATTTTATTTTATTTTATTTTATTTTATCATTTATTTATTTTATTTTTAATTTTTAATTTTTTTAAATTTACATCCAAATTAGTTAGCATATAGTGCAACAGTGATTTCAGGAGTAGATTCCTTAGTGCCCCTTATCCATTTAGCCCATCACCCCACCCACAACCCCTCCAGTAACCCTCAGTTTGTTCTCCATATTTATGAGTCTCTTATGTTTTGTCCCTCTCCCTGTTTTTATATTATTTTTGTTTCCTTTCCCTTATGTTCAACTGTTTTGTCTCTTAAAGTCCTCATATGAGTGAAGTCATATGATTTTTGTCTTTCTCTGACTGACTAATTTCACTTAGCATAATACCCTCCAGTTCCATCCACTAGTTGGAAATGGCAAGATTTCATTCTTTTTGATTGCCAAGTAATACTCCATTGTGTACACACACACACACACACACACACACCACATCTTCTTTATCCATTCATCAAATGATGGACATTTGGGCTCTTTCCATACTTTGACTATTGTTAGTGCTGTTATAAACATGGGGGTGCATGTGTCTCTTCAAAACAGCACACTTGTATCCCTTGGTTAAATTCCTAGTAGTGCAATTGCTGGGTTATAGGGTAGTCCTATTTTTAGCTTTTTGAGGAATTTTAAAAGCAATAATAGAAAACAACAAAAAATACATATAAAAGAACCCCATAAAAAGATTGATGGATTGTTCAACATGCATCCTTCATGACAGAAAATACTGGTTTACAAGTTCCAAATACTGAAAGAACAACTTTCTTTTTTTTATGTTTAGGTTATACTCAGTTTTATTTATTTATTTATTTATTTATTTATTTATTTTTTACTATATGAAATTTATTGTGAACTTGGTTTCCATACAACACCCAGTGCTCATCCCAAAAGGTGCTCTCTTCAATCCTCGTCACCTACCCTCCCCTCCCTCCCACCCCCCAATAACCTTCAGTTTGTTCTCAGTTTTTAAGCGTCTCTTATGCTTTGGCTCTCTCCCACTCGGTTTCTGTTAAGTTTCACAGGATCCACATAAAAGTGAAAACATATGGTATCTGTCTTTCCCTGTATGGCTTATTTCACTTAGCATCACACTCTACAGTTCCATCCACGTGGCTACAAAGGGCCATATTTCATTCCTTCTCATTGCCACGTAGTACTCCATTGTGTATATACACCACAATTTCTTTACCCATTCATCAGTTGATGGACATTTAGGCTTGTTCCACAATTTGGCTATTGTTGAGAGTGCTGCTATAAACATTGGGGTACAAGTGCCCCTATGCACCAGTACTCTTGTATCCCTTGGGTAAATTCCTAGCAGTGCTACTGCTGGGTCATAGGGTAGGTCTATTTTTAATTTTTTGAGGAACCTCCACACACTGTTTTCCAGAGTGGCTTCACCAATTTGCATTCCCACCAACAGTGCAAGAAGGTTCCCATTTCTCCACATCCTCTCCAGCATCTATAGTCTCCTGATTTCTTCATTTTGGCCACTCTGACTGGGATGAGGTGATATCTGAGTGTGGTTGTGATTTGTATTTCCCTGATGAGGAGCGACATTGAGCATCTTTTCATGTGCCTGTTGGCCATCCGGATGTCTTCTTTAGAGAAGTGTCTATTCTTGTTTTCTGCCCATTTCTTCACTGGATTATCTGTTTTTTGGGTGTGGAGTTTGGTGAGCCCTTTATAGATTTTGGATACTAGTGCTTTGTCTGATATGTCATTTGCAAATATCTTTTCCCATTCCGTTGGTTGCCTTTTAGTTTTGTGATTGTTTCCTTTGCTGTGCAGAAGCTTTTTATCTTCATGAGGTCCCAATAGTTCATTGTTGTTTTTAATTCCCTTGCCTTTGGGGATGTGTCAAGTAAGAAATTGCTGCGGCTGAAGTCAGAGAGGTATTTTCTTGCTTCATCCTCTAGGGTTTTGATAGTTTCCTGTCTCACATTCAGGTCCTTTATCCATTTTGAGTTTATTTTTGTGAATGGTGTAAGAAAGCGTCTAGATTAATTCTTCTGCATGTTGCTGTCCAGTTCTCCCAGCACCATTTGTTAAAGAGACCGTCTTTTTTCCACTGGATTTTCTTTCCCGCTTTGTCAAAGATGAGTTGGCCATACTTTTGTGGGTCCATTTTTGGAGGCTCTATTATATTCCATTGTCTATGTGTCTGTTTTTGTGCCAATACCATGCTGTCTTGATGATGACAGCTTTGTAGTAGAGGCTAAAGTCTGGGATTGTGATGCCTCCTGCTTTGGTCTTCTTCAAAATTACTTTGGCTATTCGGGGCCTTTTGTGGTTCCATATTAATTTAAGGATTGCTTGTTCTGGCTTTGAGAAGAATGTTGGTGCAATTTTGACTGGGATCGCATTGAATGTGTAGATAGCTTTGGGTAGTATTGACATTGTGACAATATTTATTCTTCCAATCCATGAGCAGGGAATGTCTTTCCATTTCTTTATATCTTCTTCAATTACCTTCATAAGCTTTCTATAGTTTTCAGCATAGAGATCTTTTACATCTTTGGTTAGATTTATTCCTAGGTATTTTATGCTTCTTGGTGCAATTGTGAATGGGATCAGTTTCTTTATTTGTCTTTCTGTTGCTTCATTATTAGTGTATAAGAATGCAAATGATTTCTGTACATTGATTTTGTATCCTGCAACTTTGCTATATTAATATATTACTTCTGGCAGACTTTTGGTGGAGTCTATCGCATTTTCCATGTATAATATCATGTCATCTGCAAAAAGTGAAAGCTTGACTTCATCTTTGCCAATTTGGATGCCTTTGATTTCCTTTTGTTGTCTGATTGCTGATGCTACAACTTCCAACACTATGCTAAACAACAACGGTGAGAGTGTACATCCCTGTTGTGTTCCTGACCTCAGGGAGAAAGCTCTCAGTTTTTCCCCTTTGAGGATGATATTAGCTGTGGGCTTTTCATAAATGGCTTTTATGATCTTTAAGTATGTTCCTTCCATCCCGACTTTCTGAAAGGTTTTTATTAAAAAAGGGTGCTGGATTTTGTCAAAGGCCTTTTCTCCATCGATTGACAGGATCATATTTTTCTTATCTTTTCTTTTATTAATGTGATGTATCACGTTGCTTGATTTGCGAATGTTGAACCAGCCCCGCATCCCAGGAATGAATCCCACTTGAGCACGGTGAATAATGCTTTTTATAAGCTGTTGAATTCGATTTGCTAGTATCTTATTGAGAATTTTTGCATCCATATTCATCAGGGATATTGGCCTGTAGTTTTCTTTTTTTGCTGGGTCTCTGTCTGGTTTAGGAATCAAAGTAATACTGGCTTCATAGAATGAGTCTGGAAGTTTTCCTTCCCTTTCTATTGTTTGGAATAGCTTGAGAAGGACAGGTGTCATCTCTGCTTTAAATGTCTGGTAGAATTCCCCTGGGAAGCCATCTGGTCCCAGACTCTTATTTGTTGGGAGATTTTTGATAAGTGATTCAATTTCTTCGGTGGTTATGGGTCTGTTCAATCTTTCTATTTCCTCCTGATGGAGTTTTGGAAGTGTGTGGGAGCTTAGGAATTTGTCCATTTCTTCCAGGTTGTCCAATTTGTTGGCATATAATTTTTCATAGTATTCCCTGATAATTGCTTGTATTTCTGAGGGATTGGTTGTAATAATTCCATTTTCATTCATGATTTTATCTATTTGGGTCATCTCCCTTTTCTTTTTGAGAGACCTGGCTAGAGGTTTATCATTTTTATTTTTTCAAAAAACCAACTCTTGGTTTTATTGATCTGCTCTATAGTTTTTAAAAAATTTTTTTTTCAATGTTTTTTATTTATTTTTGGGACAGAGAGACACAGAGCATGAACGGGGGAGGGGCAGAGAGAGAGGGAGACACAGAATTGGAAACAGGCTCCAGGCTCCTAGCTGTCAGCACAGAGCCCGACGCGGGGCTCGAACTCACAGACGCGAGATCGTGACCTGGCTGAAGTCGGCCGCTTAACCGACTGCGCCACCCAGGCGCCCCTGCTCTATAGTTTTTTTAGATTCTATATTGTTTGTTTCTGCTCTGATCTTCATTATTTCTCTTCTTCTGCTGGGTTTGGGGTGTCTTTGCTGTTGTGCTTCTATTTCCTTTAGGTGTGCTGTTAGATTTTGTATTTGGGAGTTTTCTTGTTTCTTGAGATAGGCCTGGATTGCAATGTATTTTCATCTCAGGACTGCCTTTGCTACATCCCAAAGCATTTGGATTGTTGTATTTTCATTTTCATTTGTTTCCACAATTTTTTTTTTAATTTCTTGTCTAATTGCCTGGTTGACCCATTCATTCTTTAGTACGGTTTTCTTTAACCTCCATGCTTTTGGAGTTTTTCCAGACTTTTTCCTGTGGTTGATTTCAAGCTTCATAGCACTGTGGTCTGAAAGTATGTATGGTATGATTTCAATTCTTGTATCCTTATGAAGGGCTGTTTTGTGACCCAGTATATGATCTATCTTGCAGAAGATTCTATGTGCACTCGAGAAGAAAGTATATTCTGTTGCTTTGGGATGCAGAGTTCTAAATATATATGTCAAGTCCATCTGATCCAGTGTATCATTCAGGGCCCTTGTTTCTTTATTGACCATGTGTCCAGATGATCTATCCATTGTTGTAAGTGGGGTATTACAGTCCCCTGCAGTTACCACATTCTTGTCCATAAGGTTGCTTATGTTTGTAATTGTTTTATATATTTGGGGGCTCCCGTATTCGGTACATAGACATTTATAACTGTTAGCTTTTCTTGATGGATAGACACTGTAATTATTATATAATGCCCTTCTTCATCCTATGTTACAGCCTTTGATTTAAAGTTTAATTTGTCTGATATAAATATGGCTACTCCAGCTTTCTTTTGACTTCCAGTAGCATGATAAATACTTCTCCATCCCCTCAATTTCAATCTGAAATTGTCCTCAGGTCTAAAATAGATGGGTCTTGTTTTTTTATCCATTGTGATACCCTATGTCTTTTCCTTGGTGAATTTAGTCCATTTACAGTCAGTGTTATTATAGAAAGATATGGGTTTAGAGTCATTGTGATGTCTGTAGGTTTCATGCTAATAGCGATGTCTCTGGTACGTTGGCTCACAAGATCCCCCTTAGGATCTCTTGTAGGGCTGGTTTAGTGGTGAAAAATTCCTTCAGTTTTTGTTTGTTTGGGAAGATCTTTATCTCTCCTTCTATTCTAAATGACAGAGTTGCTGGATAGAGGATTTTGGCTGCATATTTTTTCTGTTCATCACATTGAAGATCTCCTGCCATTCCTTTCTGGTCTGCCAAGTTTCAGTAGAGAGATCAGTCAGGAGTCTTATAGGTCTCCCTTTATATGTTAGGGCATGTTTATCCCTTGCTGCTTTCAGAATTGTCTCTTTATCCTTGTATTTTGCCAGTTTCACTATGATATGTCGTGCAGATCGATTCAAGTTATGTCTGAAGGGAGTTCTCTGTGCCTCTTGGATTTCAATGCATTTTTCCTTCCCCAGATCAGGGAAGTTCTCAGCTATAATTTCTTCAAGTACCCCTTCAGCACCTTTCCCTCTCTCTTCCTCCTCTGGGATACCAATTATGCGTAGATTATTTCTCTTTAGTGCATCACTTAGTTCTCTAATTTTCCCCTCACACTCCTGGATTTTTTTATCTCTCTTTTTCTCAGCTTCTTCTTTTTCCATAAATTTATCTTCTAGTTCACCTATTCTCCCCTCTGCCTCTTCAATATGAGCCGTGGTCATCTCCATTTTAGTTTGCAGCTCATTAGTAGCATTTTTAGCTCCTCCTGGCTGTTCCTTAGTCCCTTGATCTCTGTAGCAATAGATTTTCTGCTGTCCTATATACTGTTTTCAATCCCAGCGATTAATTTTATGACTACTATTCTAAATTCATTTTCTGTTATTTTGTTTAAATCTCTTTTGATCAGTTCATTAGCTGTCGTTATTTCCTGGACTTTTTTTTGAGGGGAATTCTTCTGTTTCGTCCTTTTGGATAGTCCCTGGAATGGTGTGGAACTGCAGGGCACTTCCTCTGTGCTGTCTTGAATAACTTGCATTGGTGGGCAGGGCTGCAGTCAGACCTGATGTCTGCCCCCATCCTACTGCTGGGGCCATAGTCAGACTGGTGTGTACCTTCTCTTCCCCTTTCCTAGGGCGGGATCCACTGTGGGGTGGCATGGCCCGTCTGGGCTACTTGCACATTGCCAGGCTTGTGGTTCTGGGGATCTGGCGTATTAGCTGGGGTGGATTGGCAAGCTGCACAGGGGCGGGTTGGGCAGGCTCAGCTCACTTTTCTTTAGGAGATCTGCTTCAGGATAGGCCCTGTGACCCCCAGAGGGAGTGAGACCTGCCACCGTAGGGATGGATCCACAGAAGCACAGCCTTGGGTGTTTGTGCGGTGCAAGTTCCCTGGCAGGAACTGGTTCCCGTTTGAGATTTCGGCTGGGTGATGGGCGAGGGAGATGGTGCTGGTGAGTGCTTTTGTTCCCCACCAAACTGTGCTCTGTCATCTGGGGCTCAACAACTCTCCCTCTCCTTGTCCTCCAGCCCTCCCGCTCTCTGAGCAGAGCTGATAACTTATAACCTTCCAGATGTTAAGTCCCACTTGCTGTCAGAACAAACTGTGTCTGGCCCCTCTGCTTTGCAAGCCAGACTCAGGGGCTCTGCTTTGCCAGTGGGCTGCCCCTCTGCCCTGGCTACCTCTCGCCAGTCCATGTAGCGTGCAGCACCTCTCTGTCCTTCCTACTCTCTTCCGTGGGCCTCTTGTCTATGCTTGGTTCCGGAAAATCATTTCAGCTAGTCTTCTGGTGGTTTTCTGGGTTATTTAGGCAGATGTGGGTGGAATCTAAGTGATCAGCAGGACACGGTGAGTCCAGCGTCCTCCTACGCTGCCATCTTCCCACCTTCTGAAAGAACAACTTTCAGCAAAGAATACTATACCAAAGTTTCCCTTAAGAAATGAAAAAAGATAGACAAACACTGAGTGAAATCTTCACCACCAGACCACCAATAATTCATTTAATACTCATGGTAAGCTCAAAGGAAAAAATCTGTGGTAGTAGTATAAAAGAGCATGATGAAGTCAAAGCATACTGCCCCACATGACACCAAAATACAGAAATAGAAGGATAAATTACAAGAAAAAAAAAAGGAATACAAAAGAAGAATACAATTAACAAAATGCCAACAGTAATTTCTCATTTTAACAATATTTTCATTTGTAAATGAATTCAATCATCCAATCAAAAATACAATATGGTTTAAAGGTTTGAAAAAAAGCAGGGGCTAATAATATGCTGCTTACAAGAGACTGACTATATTCTTACAGATACACATAGACCAAGAGAGGAGGGAGATATTTAAAGCACGTGGGAAAAAAAAAAGGAAGGATGGCTATACTTTTATCAGAAATAATAAACTTAAAACTAAAAATAATGGAGACAAATAAATTCTTTAAATAAATATATATGGGACAATTAATCAAGGAAATAATTGTAATAGTTATACATGCAAGAATGCAACAATGGAGCACTTAAATAAAGCTAAAAAAGTAACACAGCTAAAAGGAGAAATAAAACCCAACAAAATGATAGTTAGGAAGTTTAATACCATGTTCCCAACACTCAAAAGATCATCCAGACAAAAAAAGAGATAAAAATAAGAATACCATGGATTTCAAAAACAGTGTACACAAAAGGACCTAAAATATATATACAAAATACTGAAAATAAGTGGATAAACACCTTTCTCAAGTACACATGATGGATTTTCTAGGATATACATATGTTGGATCATAAAAGAAATCTCAGCAAAGTCAAGAAGACTGACATACCAAGTGTCTTCTGTGAATTCAGTGTTATGAAACTAGAAATGAATAACAAGAAGAAAACTGAAAAATTCACACTAATTATTTTTTAAAAGGAGGGGAGGGTGGGTGATGGGTATTGAGGAGGGCACCTTTTGGGATGAGCACTGGGTGTTTTATGGAAACCAATTTGACAATAAATTTCATATATTGAAAAAAATGAATAAATGTTAACAAAAAATTTTAAAAAATAAATAAATGTCTTCTAAACAAATGAGGATGTAATGAAATAAGACAAATTTTGAAAAGAGTATTTTGAAATAAATTAAATGGAAGCACAAAATACCAACCTTATGGGATGAAGAAAAATCATTTTGAAGTGTAAGTTTGGAGCAATACATGCCTACATTAAAATACAAGAAAGATTTCAAATAAACATACTAACACTATGCCTTAAGGAACTAGAAAGGAAGAACATAATGAAAATAAAGTAAGCAGAAAAAAGGGAAATAATTAAGATTAGAACAAAAACAAATAAAACAGAAAATGGAAAAACAAGGTTCACCTGACTAGCAATTATTTCTTTGAAAACATAAACAAAATTGACATTTACCTCAACTAATCAAGGGAAAAAAGTGGATCCAAATCAATAACATTATAAATAAAAAAGGAGATATTACAAATGATACCTTTTCAATATACAAAGGATTATATGATGAAAAGGTCAGAAGAGATACTATGAACAATGAAATGCCAACAAACTAGACAACCAACAAATGGACAAATGCTAAGAAACATACAAACTAACATAACTACATAGCAATGTAATAAAATGTCTACATAGATATTTTACTAATAAGGAGTTTCAATTAGTATTCCAACATCTCTAAAGCTGAGTGAAGACCAGATAGTTTCATTGTTGAATTTTACCCAACATTTTAAGAAAAAATAAATCTGAAATTTGTTCACAAATCCACAAGCTCTCGAAGCCCTATATGATTGGAAATTTTATGGAGGCTACATCACACAGGTGTGATCGATTATTAACTTCATTTCCAGTCCCTTTCTCCTTCCTATAGAATGCAGGGCAGAGATGAAATTTCTAATAGTCTGAGGGGCCAACATGGCAGAGAAGTAAGGGGTTCCATATTCCTGCGTCTCTCAAACAAAAATGCATTGAAGCCAAGAGACTTTCAACCCCAAGAGACTGTGAGGAAAAGAGACTGAGTCTACCAGGGAGACACCGGGAAAACCTGACAGGCCGTAGGTGGGTGATTTCAAACTGGGGGAGATAAAACAGGTCATGTGTCATGGAGGGGAGGGATCCCCTTCTGCAGAGAGACAAAGGGTAGAGAGAGGGTGGCTGGGGAAGTGTAGGACTGTGTCTGGACAAAAGCAAAACCTCGGACTGGGATGGAGAAGGAGCCCATCTCTTACTGCCAGGCTTTTTTGGACTAAGGCCAGCTGCCCTGTTTGCGCACCTGGGGAAGAAGGGCACCACACCGAGGTTTGGTGGTAGGTAGGGGGTGCAGTCTGCAGTAGGAGAAAGCTATCCCCTCCCTAGACTACTGTGGGGAAAAGCCTGCCATATATCTGGTGGTCCCTAGTGGCCCTTCCCCAGTACCTGGCTGCACACAGTGGGAGTTTGAATCCCAGCCAAGCACCTGGGCATGGGAGTTGGTGGAGCAAGACAGCCTCATCTACACCCCCCACACAGTGAGGACAGCTCAAACTGAGCGATTTGGGACACAGGTCCCTGGAGAAGAGACTAAGGGTTCGCCATTTTTCTTGCCACGACCACCAAGGCGGGGCCTCAGGGATTGGTCCTCAGGGCCCACAGTGGAGGCAGGACCTGCATATACCAAACCATGCCCCTCTGCACCTGGTGACTGCAAATCTACTGGAGTGGGATAGATACTGAGGAATCAGACTGCCCCATCTTCCAGACCAGCTTTGCTGCATTGTCTGGATGAATTCTAGGACAATTCTTGTTACTTAGGTATATTCTTCCTTCCTTTTCTCCTTATCCTTCCTTCCTCTAGCCTGGTTACTCTAGTTGTTTTTTAAGCAGACATGTTTAATCCATTCTCTTGATACATGTTCTATACTCCTTTCCTTTTCTTTCTCTCTCTCTGGAATAATCAAGTCACATAGTTTCTCTGGGTAACTAACTTCTTTTCTTTTTCCCCACCTCCTTCATTATTTTCCTTTTTCTACTTCCAGATTAAGCTCTTTAGTCTCTGAGCATGGTCATTGTTTATTTTTTCTTTTTCCCTTCCCTGTAATTTCTCTCTTTATATGTGCTAGTCCATCAGCACCATCTCCACCATGTTCTTGTAACTGGTGTTTCTGGTTTTATGCTTTCGGACTTGTTTGTTTGTTTGTTTGTTTGCTTGCTTCATTTGTTTGAGTGTTTGTGTGTTTTTGTTTCCTATTTGTTTGCCTGTTTTTTTTTTCCTTTCCAGGGCTACTTCAAGGAACAAATCAAAGCCCACCCAGTGGAGGGTCCAAAACATCACTACAAGTAAAGAAATAGAATAACCAAAATCACAACAACAGGAATGAAGTAACACTCTCCAAACAACACTTCGTGAAGGGCCTGGCCATGTACAGTGTACAGTAATATAGCAGTGCTTGCAGGTGCAGAGTACATAACAAGCTTTTAAAACTCATTAGGGACAAAAAACTAGCCAAAATGAAGACACGGAAGAATTCTCATGAAAAGAAATTCCAGGAAGTAGTGACAGATAAAGAATTGATCAAAAACAGATTTAAGCAACATAACTGAACAAGAATTTAGAATAGCAGTCATAAGATTAATTTCTGTCTTTTTTTTTTTTTTTTAAATTTTTTTTTCAACGTTTTTTATTTATTTTTGGGACAGAGAGAGACAGAGCATGAACGGGGAAGGGGCAGAGAGAGAGGGAGACACACAGAATTGGAAACAGGCTCCAGGCTCCGAGCCATCAGCCCAGAGCCTGACGCGGGGCTCGAACTCACAGACCGCGAGATCGTGACCTGGCTGAAGTCGGACGCTTAACCGACTGCGCCACCCAGGCGCCCCAATTTCTGTCTTGAAAAAAGCATAGAAGACAGTAGAGAATCTATTGCTGTAGAGATCCAGGAACTAAAAATAGTCATGATGAATTAAAAACTGTTGTAAATGAAGTGCAACATAAAATGGAGGTGGCCACCACATGGATTGAAGAGGCAGAGGAGAGAATAGATGAACTAGAAGATAAAGTTATGGAAAAAGAGGAAGCTGAGAAAAAGAGAGATAAAAAAATCCAGGAGTATGAGGGGAAAATTAGAGAACTAAGTGATACACTAAAAAGAAATAATATACGCATAACTGGTATCCCAGAGGAGGAAGACAGAGGGAAAGGTGCTGAAGGGGTACTTGAAGAAATTATAGCTGAGAACTTCCCTGAACTGGGGAAGGAAAAAAGCACTGAAATCCGACAGGCACAGAGAACAGCCTTCAGACGTAACTTGAATCGATCTTCTGCATGACATATCATAGTGAAACTGGCAAAATACAAGGATAAAGAGAAAATTCTGAAAGCAGCAAGGGATAGACGTGCCCTCACATATAAAGGGAGATCTATAAGACTCCTGACTGATCTCTCTTTTTAAACTTGGCAGGCCAGAAAGGATTGGCACGAGGTCTTCAATGTGCTGAACAGAAAAAAATATGCAGCCGAGAATCCTTTATCCAACAAGTCTGTCATTTAGAATAGAAGGAGAGATAAAGGTCTTCCCAAACAAATAAAAACTGAAGGAATTCATCACCAGTAAACCAGCGCTACAAGAGATCCTAAGGGGGATCCTGAGACCAAGTACCAGAGACATCACTACAAGCATAAATCATACAGACAACACAATGACTCTAAACCCGTATCTTTCTATAATAACACTGAATGTAAATGGATTAAATGCGCTAACCAAAAGACATAGGGTAACAGGATGGATAAAAAAAACAAGACCCATCTATTTGTTGTCTACAAGAGACTCATTTTAGATCTGAGGACACTTTTAGATTGAAAGTGAGGGGATGGAGAACTATTCATCATGCTACTGGAAGCCAAAAGAAAGCTGGAGTAGCCATACTTATATCAGACAAACTAGACTTTAAATTAAAGGCTGTAACAAGAGATGAAGAAGAGCATTATATAACAATTACAGGGAATATCCACCAGGAAGTGCTAACAATTATAAATGTCTATGCGCCGAATACAGGAGCCCCCAAATATATAAATTAATTACTCATAAACATAAGCAACCTTATTGATAAGAATGTGGTAATTGCAGGGGACTTTAACACTCCACTTACAACAATGGATAGATCATCCAGACACACGATCAATAAAGAAACAAGGGCCCTGAATGATACATTGGTTCAGATGGACTTGACAGATATATTTAGAACTCTGCATCCCAAAGCAACACAATATACTTTCTTCTCGAGTGCACATGGAACATTCTCCAAGATAGATCATATACTGGGTCACAAAACAGCCCTTCATAAGTATACAAGAATTGAAATCATACCATGCATACTTTCAGACCACAATGCTATGAAGCTTGAAATCAACCACAGAAAAAAGTCTGGAAAACCTCCAAAAGCATGGAGGTTAAAGAAAACCCTACTAATGAATGAGTGGGTCAACCAGGCAATTAGAGAAGAAATTAAAAAAATATATGGAGGGGCGCCTGGGTGGCGCAGTCGGTTAAGCGTCCGACTTCAGCCAGGTCACGATCTCGTGGTCCGTGAGTTTGAGCCCCGCGTCAGGCTCTGGGCTGATGGCTCGGAGCCTGGAGCCTGTTTCCGATTCTGTGTCTCCCTCTCTCTCTGCCCCTCCCCCGTTCATGCTCTGTCTCTCTCTGTCCCAAAAATAAATAAAAAAACGTTGAAAAAAAAATATATATGGAAACAAACGAAAATGAAAATGCAACAATTCAAACGCAGTCCTGAGAGGAAATATATTGCAATCCAGGCCTATCTCAAGAAATAAGAAAAATCCCAAATACAAAATCTAACAGCACACCTAAAGGAAATAGAAACAGAACAGCAAAGGCAGCCTAAACCCAGCAGAAGAAGAGAAATAATAAAAATCAGAGCAGAAATAAACAAAATAGAATCTAAAAAAACTGTAGAGCAGATCAAATAAACCAAGAGTTGGTTTTTTGAAAAATAAACAAAATTGACAAACCTCTAGCCAGGCTTCTCAAAAAGAAAAGGGAGATGACCCAAATAGATAAAATCATGAATGAAAATGGAATTATTACAACCAATCCCTCAGAGATACAAACAATTATCAGGGAATACTATGATAAATTATATGCCAACAAATTGGACAACCTGGAAGAAATGGACAAATTCCTAAACACCCACACTCTTCCAAAACTCAATCAGGAGGAAATACAAAGCTTGAACAGACACATAACCAGCGAATAAATTGAATCGATATCAAAAATCTCCCAAAAAATAAGAGTCCAGGACCAGATGGCTTCCCAGGGGAGTTCTACCAGACGTTTAAAGCAGAGATAATACTTATTCTTCTCAAGCTATTCCAAGAAATAGAAAGGGAAGGAAAACTTCCAGACTCATTCTATGAAGCCAGTATTACTTTGATTCCTAAACCAGACACAGATGCAGTAATAAAAGAGAACTACAGGCCAAAATCCCTGACGAATATGGATGCAAAAATTCTCAATAAGATACTAGCAAATCGAATTCAAGGGCATATAAAAAGAATTATTCACCATGATCAAGTGGGATTCATTCCTGGGATGCGGGGCTGGTTCAACATTCGCAAATCAATCAACGTGATGCATCACATTAATAAAAGAAAAGATAAGAACCATATGATCCTGTCAATCGATGCAGAAAAGGCCTTTGACAAAATCCAGCACCCTTTTTTAATAAAAACCTTTCAGAAAGTCGGGATAGAAGGAACATACTTAAACATCATAAAAACCATTTATGAAAAGCCCACAGCTAACATCTTCCTCAATGGGGAAAAACTGAGAGCTTTTTCCCTGAGAACAGGAACACGACAGGTATGTCCACCCTCACTGCTGTTGTTTAACATAATATTGGAAGTTCTAGCATCAGCAATTACACAACAAAAGGAAATCAAAGGCATCAAAATTGGCAAAGATGAAGTCAAGCTTTTGCTTTTTGCTGATGACATGATATTATACATGGAAAATCCGATAGAGTCCACCAGAAGTCTGCTAGAACTGACACATGAATTCAGCAAAGTGGCAGGATACAAAATCAATGTACAGAAATCAGTTGCATTCTTATACACTAACAATGAAGCAACAGAAAGACAAATAAAGAAACTGATCCCATTCACAATTGCACCAAGAAGCATAAAATACCTAGGAATAAATCTAACCAAAGATGTAAAAGATCTGTATGCTGAAAACTATAGAAAGCTTATGAAGGTAATTGAAGAAGGTATAAAGAAATGGAAAGACATTCCCTGCTCATGGATTGGAAGAATAAATATTGTCACAATGTCAATACTACCCAAAGCTATCTACACATTCAATGCAATCCCCATCAAAATTGCACCAGCATTCTTCTCGAAACTAGAACAAGCAATTCTAAAATTCATATGGAACCACAAAAGGCCCCGAATACCCAAAGTAATTTTGAAGAAGACCAAAGCAGGAGGCATCACAATCCCAGACTTTAGCCTCTACTACAAAGCTGTCATCATCAAGACAGCATGGTATTGGCACAGAAACAGACACATAGACCAATGGAATAGAATAGAAACCCCAGAACTAGACCCACAAACGTATGGCCAACTCATCTTTGACAAAGCAGGAAAAAACATCCAATGGAAAAAAGACAGTCTCTTTAACAAATGGTGCTGGGAGAACTGGACAGCAACATGCAGAAGGTTGAAACTAGACCACTTACTCACACCATTCACAAAAATAAACTCAAAATGGATAAAGGACCTGAATGTGAGACAGGAAACCATCAAAACCCTAGAGGAGAAAGCAGGAAAAGACCTCTCTGACCTAGCCATAACAATCTCTTACTCGGCACATCCCCAAGGGCAAGGGAATTAAAAGCAAAAATGAATTACTGGGACGTTGTGAAGATAAAAAGCTTCTGCACAGCAAAGGAAACAACCAACAAAACTAAAAGGCACCCAACGGAATGGGAAAAGATATTTGCAAATGACATATCGGACAAAGGGCTAGTATCCAAATCTATAAAGAGCTCACCAAACTCCACATACGAAAAACAAATAACCCAGTGAAGAAATGGGCAGAAAACACGAATAGACACTTCTCTAAAGAAGACATCCCGATGGCCAACAGGCACATGAAAAGATGCTCAACGTCGCTCCTCATCAGGGAAATACAAATCAAAACCACACTCAGATATCACCTCATCCCAGTCAGAGTGGCCAAAATGAAGAAATCAGGAGACTATAGATGCTGGAGAGGACGTGGAGAAATGGGAACCCTCTTGCACTGTTGGTGGGAATGCAAATTGTTGCAGCCACTCTGGAAAGCAGTGTGGAGGTTCCTCAGAAAATTAAAAATAGACCTACCCTATGACCCAGCAATAGCACTGCTAGGAATTTACCCAAGGGATACAGGAGTACTGATGCATAGGGGCACTTGTACCCCGATGTTTACAGCAGCACTCTCAACAATAGCCAAATTATGGAAAGAGCCTAAATGTCCATCAACTGATGAATGGATAAAGAAATTGTGGTTTATATACACAGTGGAGTACTACATGGCAAGGAGAAAGAACGAAATATGGCCCTTTGTAATGACTTGGATGGAACTGGAGAGTGTGATGCTAAGTGAAACAAGCCATACAGAGAAAGACAGATACCATATGATTTCACTCTTATGTGGATCCTGAGAAACTTAACAGAATCCCATGGAGGAGGGTAAGGAAAAAAAAAAAGAGGTTAGAGTGGGAGAGAGCCAAAGCATAAGAGACTGTTAAAAACTGAGAACAAACTGAGGGTTGATGGAGGGTGGGAGGGAGGGGAGTTTTGGTGATGAGTATTGAGGAGGGCACCTTTTGGGATGAGCACTGGGTGTTGTATGGAAACCAATTTGACAATAAATTTCATATATTGAAAAAAAATAAAAAAATAAATTAAAGAATTGAAATAATAAACAAACAAACAAACAATTAAATTGTGTTTTGGCCAGGAAAATGATATTCCAAAAACGTGTATGTGTCAATTGTTAGAGCTGAATGCAAAGAAGAGGGACACTAAGGAGATTCTGTCAAAACATTAAAATAATTCAGCAATTTATTCTCCATACTTGCCCTTCCCCACATCTTCATGAATACTCTGGGCACTTGTTGTGGAGTCTATAGATAAGGGGATTTGGCATGGGCTTAAGGATGGTGTAGAAAACAGAGATCATTTTATCTTGGATGGGAGAACGATCTGAAGTGGCAGCATGTATATGAACAATATTGTTCCATAGTACATTCCCACCACCCTGAGGTGACAGGAACAGGTGGCAAAAGCTTTTCAGCGACCATCTCCAGAACCCATGCAAATGACAGCCAGCATGACACGAGCATAGGAAGCAATGATGGTTGTTACAGGGATAACAATCCTTACAATACAGCGGTAAAAAAGAACTTCTTCAAATGTTGAGGTATCATTGCATGAGATGAATAGCGTGGAAGGAAAATCACAGAAGAAGTTGCCTATTTCCCTGAACCCACAATAGGAGAAGGAAAATGATACCATCAGTAGAGCCCAGGATCCAAGAAGATGCAGCCATAATTCCACAAATTTTAGGGCTCATAGATTGAGATATCTTAGAAGATGGCAAATGGCAACATAATGGTCATAAGACATGACTGCCAACAGGAAACATTCACAACCTATTAGTGATGCATAGAAGAAAATTTGTGTGGCACACGCTGCCACAGTAATGGACTTGCTGCCAGACAGGTAGTTGAAGGCCATCTTGGGTACAGTAGTGCAGATGAGCATGAGATCCATGAGGGACAGTTGGCTGAGGAGGAAGTATATGGGTGTGTGGAACTGGGTGTCCAGGTAGATAAGGAGAACCATGACAGTGTTTCCCGTGAAGGCCACCATGAAGATACCAAAGACCAAAGAAAAGAGGAAGATGTCATAGGGCTTTGATCAACGATTCCCAAAAGGATGAAATCAGAGGAGGGGCGCCTGGGTGGCGCAGTCGGTTAGGCGTCCGACTTCAGCCAGGTCACGATCTCATGGTCCGTGAGTTCGAGCCCCGCGTCAGGCTCTGGGCTGATGGCTCAGAGCCTGGAGCCTGTTTCCGATTCTGTGTCTCCTTCTCTCTCTGTCCCTCCCCCGTTCATGCTCTGCCTCTCTCTGTCCCAAAAATAAATAAACGTTGAAAAAAAAAAAAAATTAAAAAAAAAAAAAAAAAAGAAATCAGAGGTAAAATCTGATTGTCCCATGCCATGATGAATGTGTTCTTTATCTATTATAACAAAAATTGATGCTAATTAATTAATTTGGCAAACATGTACCCAGTGCCTTACAAAAGCTTGTGATTGTGGTAATTCTACAGGTGAATGATTAAGATGACATCACCAGGATTAGGAATTTCAAAGATCAAAATGTATAATATCAGAAAAAATATTTTCTGTTAGTACCGTCTAGTTTATAAAAGTGTGAAACATTTAAGTTCATCTTCTAACTATCCTTTGTCTTCCTTGGAAAATTAAGATAATAATATACATTTTATATAATTGATAATGTTTCTTAGAAAAAGAAACTTCCCCTAAAAAATCAGACAGTGTGTGGTAATATTAGAAGTCCTTTACAGATATGTTGATAGAGAAATTAAGCTTAAGTCTGCATGTGGAAGAAAAATATATTAGAGATAAAGAATACAATATGAACCTTTGCTCTCAAGATGCTAGAAATTTTTTTTCTATCAGTGTTAACAAAACCTTTACATTTGTCAATTTCTTTACAGTTTAATGTTTATTTATTTTTGAGAGAGAGAGAGAGAGAGAGAGAAAGAGAGAGAGCACAATCATAGAAGGAGCAGAGAGAGAGGGAGACACAGAATCTGAATCAGGCTCCAGGCTCCAAGCTTTCAGCCAGAGCCCCACACAGGACTCGAACTCATGAGCTGTGAGATCATGACCTTAGCTGAAATCATACACTCCACTGACTGAGCCACCCAGGCGCCCCAATTTCTTTACAGTTTAGAGTGTTTCATTTGTACTTACAGCAAATATTCTATACACCAAGTGAATGAAATGAGAAAATATTTTAATTATACAAATATAAAACTGTTGTACAATTTTTCTTTAGCTCAATGTGATATCCCTTCAAAAGGGATATGTTGAGTCCTCAACCCCAGCATCTCCAAAAGTAAACTACTTTCAAAATAATTAGTAAAGATGAGATGAGATCATACTGAATGACTTGTGCAAATACCACTCCAATAGGACTAGTATCTTTATAAGAAGATAGCCATGTGACGACAGAGACACAAGTGGAATGCATGATAATAGAGGCAGAGATTGAAGTGATACATCTACATACTAAGGAATTTCAATTATTGTTGGTCCTCACCAGAAGCTAGGAGAGGGGTTTGGCTTCTTTCTTACAAGCCCCAGAAGTAATCACCCTTGCCAATATCTTCAATTTTTCCTTGTAGTAGTCTCCATTACTGTAAGATAATATATTTGTGTCATTTTAAGACAACCACCATGTGGTACCTTGTTATGCTTTTCTAGGAAACCAATATATCCAAAATGTCCTCTAAATAATTACTACATACAAAACCAGAAATTCACAGAAACTTAATGTCCAAACATTCAAACAATGTTTCTGAAGTTCTGTCTATGTGTTGGGCACCGGGAGTAAATCAGCAATCACAACAGGCACAAAAACAAAACAAAACCAAACAAACAACAACAAAGAAACTTACCCTTACCAATAGAGACAAAAACAAACAAACAACAACAAAAACAAAAAAGACACCACTATGAAGGTGTGGAAACATAATTGAAATGGAGTGTTCCATTTTGAAGAGAGTACTCAGGGGGACCTCACTTATCTGGTGGTATTTGACTAAGTGCTAGGGGGAAGTTAAAAAAAAGACAGCACATCATAATAAAGAACAATCCATGCATAAATTCCACAAAGTGGAACATGCGTGAAAAATTTACATATATACAAGATTTTAGAAAAACAGATATTGCTAAGTTAATGTTTCATGTTCACTGTAGCATTTAAAATTTATTTTTGATGTGATTATTTATGTATGATAAAAGTTTGTATATGAAGCAGGTCATTCCAAGTAATAAAAACAGTGTCATAAACAAAAAGACTAGCCTGATGAATATAACAATTAACATTCATGTTACTTTTATTAATCCATGCATCACATTTTTTGAAGAGGTAAAAAACCCAAACCAAACCAAACCAAACCAAACCAAACCAAACCAAAACAACAACAATAACAACAGCAAAAACTTAAGTAGCAAGGAAAAATGTAGCTGACAGGAAGCTAGAACCTTGAATCTAGCCTCATGAGTTTGAATTTATTTTTCATTTTTTAAAAGAGGGTATGTAGTTCTTTAAGTTGAATCGTGTATACAAATTGTGAATGATGCTGTGAGTAAGAAAGAGAAAAACCTAAAAATATTTTAAAATTTCAATTCATAAATGATCACGACCTACAAATACTAATCTACCAGAATGACTTCTCTGTATTTTGATCTCATTAAGTCTCAAAGAAGAGTGACTTGATTCCGTGACAGTGATTTTCTGTGTATGTGTCCATAACAAGTTCAACCCATAAATCATGGAAACCATTCCCAGATATTGACAAAAGTATCACTGAACGAATTAATTGATATATACACTGACTGGCCAGGATTTGACCAGAAAAATTAAGCAAAACAGTATGCGAAATGATGCCAGGCTACATATTGATGTAATCAATTCTGGATGCTAAACTAATTATACTCGTTTGTAGAGGAATGGTCAGAAAAAAAAAATAGATGAGAACAGGAAAAAAATTTCATGAGCAAAAATTTCCATAGTAACCCTTTTTCCAATAGCAAAATACAGCATTAAAGTACATTAATTCCCGTTTTAAGAGCATAGCTACACTCTCTGATAGCTATACTATAATTAATGAGCCTCAATAATGAAATGTTGAATTAACAGATCACAGTTAACTCACAAATTCTATGATATGAAATTTAAATACAGATGATACATTATTTAAGAAGTAGAGCAGTATCAAAATAATGGTTATTATTATAACCAAATCAGGAGGTTATATAATTAGAGAGTGTCAGACTGATTTCCAAAAAAACATTGGTAATGTTATTGTAAAGCCTTTACAAAAGTGCTTTATACATAATAAATTTGTTGTTAAATTTGAAGTTATATGAATCTATTTAAAAATACATATAAAGGTCTTAAAAGAAAACATAACAAGTGTACAGGTTCTGTGAGTGTGAGCTGTGCTTACTAAAAGAAAAGACAATGAGGTCTCAAATTGCATTTCAAATGATGCACTCATATTCTTATTCTCATTCTATTCTCATATTCTTATTCTCAGCATTATATGAAAATAAAACATGGATTTTTACCCAATTTTTTCCATGTGTGAGCTGAGGCAAGTACTTAACACCTGCCACAATTCTCATATTCTTACAAACAGAGTACTATCACATTTCTCGAAAAAAAATGCACAGATTAAATGAAAGAATCACATAAAGTTCTTAGGACTAAAATCACTTAAGAAATGAATCCAATTATCTCCAGATCTCCATTTTCAACAGAATGTTTGGCATTAACTTGCAAACACTCTTACCTGATTGTTTATACTGTCTCTTAGTAGGAGTCTAAATAGCATATAATTTCAATGAGATATTACACTACAGAAAAAGAAAATTACATATTTTGCATGTTTTTATCTACATAATAAAAAAGAAACACTTCACACATGATTGGAAACTTTATCATTATTAATAAATGGAAAACATACTAAAGAACTAGAGAAAATAAACACATCTAGGGATACTCATAGTAACCCCTAGTAATCATGACAGCTACTCATAGAAATCATGAAAGTGTCCAAAGTCTTCATAACAGCACTCATTTAAATATCATTCTCAGTTTATTATATTATTTAACATCCCAGAAAATCAGCATTACTCTAATTGCATGTGTATGGTACATCCTTGATCATGAATACACATATACCTGTAAAAATATAACTTTCTTTTAAAATGTTTGAAACAGAAAATTATGAATATATTTTCACTTTATTCTAGAAGCACTCATAGAATGTGGCATCATACCTGCTCTGAATTATTTTATTGAAATCTCACTCTCTTTAACTTCCCTGGAAGACACAAATCATCAGTCTAAAGTAAAAGAATTTTTATTCGTAGATAAACCCTACCCAGTCTGACCATGGGAAGAAGATGGAAAATTAATGTGTTACCCCTCTGGAGATTCCATTCCCTTGTCTTTAATTATAATAGCTTTCATTGTTTTTCATCTCCTCTCCTAGGACAATGAAAAAAATTAGCTTTTATGCTTTTTGAAAATAGTTACTCTGGGTAGATGATTATGTCTCCTTCTTAAAGTATTAGTGTGAACTCACTGAAATTTTCTGCTCCACCTCACATCCATAACAATAACAGGAAAACCATATTGAGTGCTTCCTATATGGTTGGCACTGAGCAGGATGTATGTGAACTCACAGACATTTACAAACATTGCATGTATCAGGTACTGTTATTAATATTTTTTTCTTTTCTTCCATAATAAAACTGCTTAAGGAAATTGTCCAAGGTAATGGCAAACTGTTCAAGCTAATGAACAAAAGACAGGATATTCCAATGCTAGCATCAGTTCGATTTTTATGTTTTATTAAAGTATAATTAACCGTTATAAATTACACATATTTAAGATATTCAGCTTGATATTTTGATGTATGTATACACTGTGAAATGACTTCCACAATAAGTTGATAGACATAATTATCACTTCCAATACCATTATTATTGTGTAGTGAGAATATTTGAGATCGGCACACATAGTAAATTTTAAGCATATAATACAGTTGTGAAAACTAACTACAGTCAACATGCTATACATAGGACATCCAGAACTTACACAATGGAATGTTGTTCATTCAGCTTTTTAATTTTTTTTAAATTTTTTAAATTTACATCCAAATCAGTTAGCATATAGTGCAACAATGATTTCAGGAGTAGATTCCTTAATGCCACTTACCCATTTGGGCCATCCCCCATTCCCACAACCCTCCAGTAACCTTCTGTTTATTCTCTCTTATGTTTTCTCCCACTCCGTGTTTTTATATTATTTTTGTTTCCCTTCCCTTATGTTCATCTGTTTTGTATCTTAAAGTCCTCACATGAGTGAGGTCATATATTTGTCTTTCTCTGACTGACTAATTTCACTTAGCATAACCTTCCACTTCCATCCATGTAGTTGCAAATGGCAAGATTTCATTCTTTTTGATTGCCAAGTAATACTCCATTGTGTGTGTGTGTGTGTGTGTGTGTGTGTGTGTGTGTGTATATATATATATATATATATATATATATATATATACCACCAATCCTTATCCATTCATCCATCGATGGACATTTGGGCTCTTTCCATAGTTTGGCTATTGCTGATAGTGTTGCTATAAACATTGCATATGTCCCTTCAAACCAGCACACCTGTATATTTTGGATAAATACCTAGTAGTGCAATTGCTGGGTAGTAAGGTAGTTATATTTTTAATTTTTTGAGGAAACTCCATACTGTTTTCCAGGGTGGCTGCACCAGCTTGCATTCCCACCAACAATGCAAAAGAGATACTCTTTCTCTTCATCGTCACAAACATCTGTTGTTGCCTGAGTTATTAATGTTAGCCATTCTGACAGGTGTAAGGCGGTATCTCATTGTGGTTTTGATTTGTATTTCCCTGATTATGAGTGATTTTGAGCCTTTTTCATGTGTTGGTTGGCCATCTGGATGTCTTTGGAGAAGTGTCTTTTGATGTCTTCTGCCCATTTCTTCACTGGATTGTTTTTATGGGTGTTGAGTTTGACAAATTCTTCATAGATTTTGGATACTAACACTTTATCTGATGTTGTTTGCAAATATCTTCTCCCATTCAGTCAGTTGCCTTTTAGTTTTCCTGACTGTTTCCTTTGCTGTGCAAAAGCTTTTTATTTTGATGAGGTCCTGGTAGTTCATTTTTGCTTTTGTTTCCCTTGCCTCCAGAGACGTGTTGAGTAAAAAGTTGCTGCAGCCAAGACCAAAGAGGATTTTTCCTGCTTTCTTCTCAAGGATTTAGATGGTTTCCTGTCTTACATTTAGGTCTTTCATCCATTTTGAGTTTATTTTTGTGTATGGTGTAAGAAAATGGTCGAAGTTCATTTTTCTGCATGTCGCTGTCCAGTTTTCCCAGCACCACTTGCTGAAGAGACTGTTTATTCCAATGGATATTCTTTCCTGATTTGTCAAAGATCAGTTGGCCATACGTTTGTGGGTCTGTTTCTGGGTCCTCTATTCTGTTCCATTGATCTTACTGTCTGTTCTTGGGTTAGTACCATACTGTCTTGGTGATTATAGCTTTGTAGTATAACTTGAAGTCCAGGATTGTCATGCCTCCTTCTTTGGTTTTCTCTTTCAAGATTGCTTTGGCTATTCGGGTCTTTTCCGGTTCCATACAAATTTTAGGATTATTTGTTCTAGCTCTGTGAAGACTGCTTGTGTTATTTTGATAGGGATTGCATTGAATATGTAGATTGCTTTGGGTATAATTGACATTTAACAATATTTGTTCTTCCTACCAAGAAGCATGGAATATTTTTCCATTTTTTTTGTGTGTCTTCCTCAATTTCTTTCACGAGCTTTCTATACTTTTCAGTGTATAGATTTTTCACCTCTTTGGTTAGATTTATTCCTCAGTATTTTACGGTTTTTGGTGTAATTGTAAATGGGATCAATTCCTTGATTTCTCTTTCTGTTGCCTCATTGTTGTTGAATAAGAATGCAACCAATTTCTGGCATTGATTTTATATGCTGCAACTTTGCTGAATTCATGAATCAGTTCTAGCTGGTTTTTGGTGGAATCTTTTGATCTTTTGAGTTTTCCATATACAGTATCATGTCATCTGCAAAGAGTGAAACTTAGACCCCCTCCTGGGCAATTTGGATGCCTTTATTTCTTTGTGTTGTCTGACTGCAGAGGCTAAGACTTCCAATACTATGTTGAATAACACTGGCGAGAGTGTACATCTTTGTCTTATTCCTGACCTTAGGGGGAAAGCTCTCAGTTCTTCCCCATTGAGGATTATATTAGCGTTGGGTCATTCATATATGGCTTTTATGATCTCGAGGTATGCTCCTTCTATCCCTAATTTCTTGAGGGTTATGATCTTGAGGCAATAAACGAAAGGACAAGAACCATATGATCCTCTCAATAGGTGCAGAGAAAGCATTTGACAAAATACAGCATCCTTTCTTGATAAAAACTTTCTTTTTTTTTTTAATTTTTTTTTTCAACGTTTATTTATTTTTGGGACAGAGAGAGACAGAGCATGAACGGGGGAGGGACAGAGAGAGAGGGAGACACAGAATCGGAAACAGGCTCCAGGCTCCGAGCCATCAGCCCAGAGCCCGACACGGGGCTCGAACTCACGGACCGCGAGATTGTGACCTGGCTGAAGTCGGACGCTTAACCGACTGCGCCACCCAGGCGCCCCAAAACTTTCAAGAAAGTAGGGAAAGAAGGATCATGCCTCAAGATCATAAAAGACATCAAAAGACACTTCTCCAAAGACATCCAGATGGCCAACCAACACATGAAAAAGGCTCAAAATCACTTATAAAGTTATGACATTTGATTTATTCATCAAAACCCAAAAGCTACTTTTCCAAATTGACAATATTAAACATTCTCCAAGCATACTTATAATTTTATTTAATCTCATGAGTACTTCTCATTCATTACTTGCCCTCATCAACCCTTCCTGACTTAACTCTTTTCTATTAACAAATTTATACTCATGATACATATTCAATCTTTTTCATTTCCAATGCTGTAAATTCCATTGTCCTGCACCTGCTGGAGAATGACCTAACCAGTTCAATCCATTTTTATATTCTGAGTGCTGATGGAACAAAATCCCACAGCTTTTTTGTTTGTGTTATTACCATAAATAATTTTTGTTTTGTGTGTCCTCAAAACCATCCATTTTTTCAGAATTTCTCAAGAATTACTCAGAGGTTTCATCATAGAACTTACTCACAGGTAAGATTTGTTATAATGAAATAGGATACACAGTAGGATACTGAGGAGAAAAGACAGAGTCCAGATGAATCCCTATGCAGTCTTCCTCAAACTTCCTCCATCTGTGAGATGTCACTTGGAGCAGACTTTTCTCTCAGTAATGAAAATGGAACACTGATGATGTGAACCTGGTGGCTTTCTGTTTCCTAAATAATTAATGGTTCAGCTGTTAAAAGTACTGTTAGCAGACAGCTTTCATCTATATGCCCCCTCAGGGATTCTTTCACCTTTAGATAGCTCCTCTCTTGAGAGGAAAAGAGAGAGAGAGGGAGAGCGAGAGGCAGAGCAAGTTGCGGGAGAGAGAGAGAGAGAGAGAGAGAGAGAGCAAGATCTTTCTCTCTCTCTCTCTCTCTCTCTCCTAAAGTGTAAAATCATAATCCTCCCTCACCCATAAACTCATAAGCCCCCCCCCCCCAGCTCAAACTCCTGAATTGTAAGATCATAACCTGCGCTGAAGTGGGACAGTAAACTGACTGGAGGGGGGGGAGGAGAGAGAGAGATCTCGCTCTCCCTCTCTCTCTCCTCTCGAGAGAGAGAGAGAGGAAGAGAGAGAGAGAGAGGAGAGCGAGAGGGAGAGCGAGCGAGCGAGAGAGAGAGGGAGAGCGAGAGGGAGAGCAAGCGGGGGGAAGGAGAGAGAGAAGAGAGAGAGAGAGGAGATAGAGAGGGACTCCTCCCACCCACAGGCTCAAACTCCTAAAGTGTAAAATTATAACCCCCCGCCTCTCTCTCTCTCTCTCTCTCTCTCTCTCTATTTGCCTAAGGAAGGGAATAATTCATGATCAGTGTGGGAATGTGAAAATCCATTCATGTCCACCAACTCAGGCCAAATCCAAAGGGCTATTCCAACTGTGTACTTCCTTACTGGGTAAGCCAAAACTGTTTTATAAAACTAGAAATTGGGTCACTTGCCATGCAGAAGTCAATGTGGGCTACATCCTTGCATGTATGTAGAGCACAGGGTCCTTGCTTCAAAGTAGGGGTCCAAGTTTTAGAACAGGGAATGGAGAAGTGAGATAATACATAGAAGGGCATTCAATAACTTGTGCAATGTATCAGGTTTTTGAGAAACATGGGGAAAATAGTAACTGTAACTGAATAGGATATCTATCACTAAGTCAATTGATGATCTGGAAGAATAACGAAAAGAAGAAATTAATTAATTATCATTTGAAAGCTAAATGTGAAAGCCAGAGGGGCTCCTTTGGAATGGCTCATCTTCTGCAGTGGGAGATCAGAGAAAATTGAAGCCAAAGCCAAGTATCTAATAGAGCAAGTAGTGGAGCTCCAATGAAGTTGTGTTATCAATCAAGGAAGGTCTGCTATACCAAGGCCATGGGTAGGAAAAAATGAGTCCTACATTACAGGAAAACACTCCTGAATTTATTGTGTCCCTATATTTGTTTAAACCATCTTAAGGTACTAAACAGGTCCACTCTCCTTCAATACCTATCAATCTTCCCTTAATCAGAGGTTTTGCACAGGCTTCTACTGCCCAAAATGCCATATGCTTCTTTATGATATACCTCAATTTCCCCTCTTGGAAATTAGGTCAATCAATGGGTTTAAGTTATAGTGTAACTTGAGGGGGGAGATGAATCTGGTAAAAGTGAAAAGGAAATATACCCCATAGAGTTGCAATCTCTGATCTGTATTTATCACCAGGAGCTGGTAGATTACAAGTGGAATTGGATCCTTAGCATGCTTTTCAAGTAAGGCAAAATATATACCAATAAGAGTGTTTAACAACTCAAAACACTCTACTGGGACACAGAACATAACACTCTAGTAATCACTCAAGAAATGTCCCACACTTGCTACTTTAATACCTCCTAGAAGCATTAGAATTTGGGTCCATATAAAAAAAAACAAAAATCTCCTGAAATGGACAAAAATAAATGTAAGTATATTATGACAACTATGTAATTTTTAGTTACTCTATGTAATTGATTCCCTAAAGCAAAAATAATGCATTTCAAAGTTTATAATGTAAGTAAGGGTACTACATAAAAACAGGTTCAATAGAATATATCAACATAAATATAGATACATACTTAGATGGAAATAAATTTATTATGTGTGATTGGCTCATGTGACTACGGTAGTACCAAGTTCTGCTGTCTCCAAGTTGAACACCCAATATAGCAGATGCTGTACTTCCAGTTCAAACATGAAGACTTGAGAATCAGGGGGAGGCAACGGTGTAAGTCTCTGTCTGAAGGCTTGAGAATCAGGAACAATAATGTCCAAGGGTAAGAGATATTGAATATACCAGTGTATGCACATACAAATGTGCCCTTCTGCATTTTCATTGTATTCATTCCCTGAATTGAAGTACATCTGCATTGGTAAGGGAAATTTCTTTACTCAGTTCACATACTCTAATGGTACTCTCTTCTGGAAACACACAGACACTCTGACAAATGTTTTAACAGCTATCTGGGCATCCCTAACTCCATTAAGTTTACACATAAAATTAACAACACAGTTAGTATAAGTAATTTCATAAAAATAATTATATTGTTATAAAGTTATTCTACTACATGCAAAATGATACAATGTTAGTCAAAGATAAATTCTAATGAATATAATATGTATACTGTAAATTCTATGACAAAAAAAAAAGAGTTAAATAAATTATGCTGCATGCCTTACAAGGGTGGTAGGTTTTCCATAACTGGATATTAGGGAAATATAAATCAATGCCACAAATGATCAATAAGGTAAGATGCTCAACATTATTAGTCATTGGGAAAATGAAAATTGAACTCCATATTATATACTATCAGTTATTTTCCAGAACAGATAAAAATTAGAAAAAAAATAACTGACACTACTAAAAGAAATATACTTGGCAACATCTATTGAATTTGAACACACACCTTGTGTATCCATACATGCACCAAGAGACATAGACATGAATATTTCATTTCATTTCATTTCATTTCATTTCATTTCATTTCATCTGGAAGCAACCTAAATGTATATCAATAATCAAATGCATAGACTCATGTTACCATCACCATGATCTAAATAATAAACATATTATATATATATGTGTATGTGTGTGTGTGTGTTTATATATATCCCCAACTCATTAAATTTCACACACTATATGAAGTTTCTTGTGTATGTGTTATACCTCTATGTAACTGGAAAAGTAATCAAATATATACATAAATTGCAGTATAATTGAGCAATGGGTGCTTAACAGTTATATTGTACAATATTTTATACCACCCATATGAAATTATTAAGCACCAAAGATAATCAGAATTGGTTTATACTCTAAATGTAAAATGCACAGTATGTGTTTAACATCACATGTAAAAATTAAATAAAATATTTCAGCAAAGTTTTTGTAGCAATTGCATATGTTAATAGCATTTTAGATATGTGGCAATAAATAAAATGTTCTTAAAATCATTTTATTTTTACTTGTTTAGTGTATTTATAACTACATGTGTTTTCACTGGAGAAAATGGTTGTTAATTAATTTAAAGATGACATACATGGTACAGAGCTAGTGATGCACTATTCATTAAGCATAAATGTGTTTGTTTTATGAAAAATTATTATTGAAGTTCTATTTTGTGTAATGCCTAACTCAATAAAAATATTATTTACAAAAATGAATGTAATGTTGGTAAGGAATATTTAGAACAAAATATAAAGCATTTTATATACTTATTATATCTGAAGAAAAAACTGTAAGTAATGAAGTAAATATTAATCTGAATAACGTAAAAAGGCCAGCAAAATATATCTAAGGGAATAAGAAGGTCTGGAATAGTAAGGATAAGAGTAGAAATATGTGCAATAAAAGGAAAACATATGGTATATAGGGTCTAAAAAGCAAATATTTGACAAATTGAGATTGGTAAAAATACAGAGAAAAAAATTTAAAATATCAGAATAATAAAATGAGGCAAAAGCACATAATATGCAGCAATATGTGATATATTTGCATATTATAGTCATATTTTTTGCCATATGTTTGTTACTTTACCTGAAAAATGAAAGTTGATAGCATAGTTATCGAAGGTAAATATTGTAAATCAGTATCTTTAAATATAAATAAAATAATATATTCTTATGAGAAAACATTCACAAGAAATATTAACCTTATTAAGTAGCATTGCTTTTAGTAGTACTATTTCTATTATTTTGAGGCACCTACTATAAAAGAAAGCAATCAATATTTATGCTAATATTGTTAAGAACCAAGACTTTTTTTAGTGTTAAGTGAAAATACACTAAACATATAGAAACAAATAATTGAAGTAAAAATGTGTAATTTTAATTTTAATAAGAAATATAAAACCATGACTAATTTCTCTCTCTAAGTAATACATATTTTCTATCTATTGCAGAATCATAAGAGCCATACCAACTAGTAACAAGAGTCACTCCAGTTTCTTAAACATGGTACTTAGATAAAATTCTCAGGTACAACATCAACAATTTGTAGGGGAATGCTCATGATGAACTTAAAACATCTTTTTCCAGCAAGCAAGAAAGATATCAAATAATAATGAGGTCAGATCAAAGAGGCAGGACCTCAACTTGAAAGGATTACACTGGCCAAAGAGGGAATAATTTGAACATCAAAACAATAATAATAATAATAATAAACTTTAAAATATCAATTTTAAGAAATCTCCCAGTTCCTACTGATGCCTCTTCATCCAAATAAAATCATTATTTACTACTGGGGGAGGGAAACTACACATCTTGCCTTTACAATATGAATTATATTAGTGTAACTGAATAATTTTTAAAGTTTTAACTATAAAATTCAGAAAAGAGGAACTGGGAAGATGGTGGCATAGGAGGATGGCTGCGCTCACAGCATCCTACAGACCATGTAGATTCCACCCACATCTGCCTAAATAACCCAGAAAACTGCCAGAAGACTAGCAGAATGGACTCTCTGGAGCCAAACATAGACGAGAGGCCCACAGAAGAGGGTAGGAAGGGCAGAGGTGGTGCACATTACACGGACTGGAGGGAGGGAGCCAGGGTGGTGGAGGGGCAGCCAGCCCACCCAGCAAGGCAGAGCCCCTGAGTCTGGCTTGCAAAAGGGGAGAGGCTGGACGGAATATGTTCTGACAGCGAACAGGACTTAACATCTGGAATAAGTCAACAGCTCTGCTCGGAGAGTGGGAGGGCTAAAGGACAACAGGAGGAAGAGTTGTTGAGCCCCAAATGACAGAGCTCAGCTTGGTGGCGAACAAAGGCACTGGGAAGCACCATCTCCCTTGCCCATCCCCCAGCCAAAATCCCAAAGGGAACCAGTTGCCATCAGGAACTTGCTTGCACTGTGCAAACACACAATGCTGTGCTTGTGTGGATCCGTCCCTCCAATGGGTCTGCCTCCCTCCAGTGCCACTGGGCCCCTCTGGAAGCGGACCACCAAAGGCAAAGTGAGCTGAGCCTGCCTCTCCCACCCCTGTGCACCTTGCAGATCCACCCCGGCTAATACACCAGATCCCATCCAAGCACCACAAGCTTGGCAGTGTGCAAGTAGCCTAGACAGAGGCCACACCACTCCACAGACAGTCCTGCCCCTGAGAGAGGGGAAGATAAGGTACACACCAGTCTGACTGTGGCCCCAGCAGTGGGCTGGGGCAGACATCATCTAACTGCGGCCCCGCCAACCAATGCAAGTTACTCCAGACAGCACAGGGGAAGAGCCCTGCAGTTCCCCGCCACTCCAGGGACTATCCAAAATGATGAAACAGAAGAATTCTCCTCAAAAGAAACTCCAGGAAGTAGCAACAGCTAAAGAACTGATCAAAATCTATTTAAGCAATATAGCAGAAAATGAATTTAAAATAGTAGTCATAAAAGTAATTGCTGGGTTTGAAACAAGTATAGAGGACAGCAGAGAATCTATTACTACAGAGTTCAAGGGACTAAGAAACAGTCAGGAGGACCTAAATAAATGCTATAAATGAGCTACAAAATAAAATGGAGCCAGCCACAGCTCGGATTGAAGAGGCAGAGGAGAGAATAGGTGAACTACAAGATAAAATTATGGAAAAAGAAGAAGCTGAGAAAAAGAGAGATAAAAAAATCCAGGAGTATGAGGGGAGACTTAGAGAACTAAGTGACATAATTAAATGAAATAATATATGCATTAATGGGATTACAGAGGAGGAAGAGAGAGGGAAAGTTGATGAAGGTGTACTTGAAGAAATCATAGATGAGAACTTAAATGAACTGAGGAAGGAAAAATGTGTTGAAATCCAAGAGGCACAGAGAACTCCCTTCAGACATAACTTGAATAGAACTTCTGCATGACATACCATGGTAAAACTGGCAAAATACAAGGATAAAGAGAAGATTTTGGGATAAACATGTTCTAACATATAAAGGGAGACCAAAAAAGATTCGTGACGGATCTGTCTACTGAAACTTGACAGGCCAGAAGGGAATGGCAGGAAATCTTCAATGTGATGAACAGAAAAAAATGCAGCTGAGAATCCCTTATCCAGCAAGTCTGTCATTTAAAATAGGAGAGATAAAGGTCTTCCCAAACAAACAAAAACTGAAGGAATTCATCACCACTAAACCAGCCCTACAAGAGATGCTAAGGGGGATCCTGTGAGACAAAGTACCAGACACATCACTACAAGCATGAAAACTACAGACATCACAATGACTCTAAATCCATATCATTCTATAATAACACTGAATATAAATGGACTAAATACTCCAACCAAAAGACATAAGGTATCAGAATGGATAAAAAAAAAAACAAGACCCATCTATTTGTTGTCTATAAGAGACTCATTTTAGACCTGAGGACACCTTCAGATTGAAAGTGAGGGGATGGAGAGCTATCTATCATGCTACTGGAAGTCAAAAGAAAGCTCGAGTAGCCATGCTTATATCAGACAAACCAGACTGTAAATTAAAGGCTGTAACAAGGGATGAAGAAGCCATTATAGAATAATTACAGGGTCTATCCATCAGGAAGAGCTAACAATTATAAATGTCTATGCACCGAATACAGGAGCCCCCAAATATATAAACAATTAATCACAAACATAATTAGCCTTATTGATAAGAATGTGGTAATTGCAGGGTACTTTAGTACTCCACTTACAACATTGGATAGATCATCTAGACACAGGATCAATAAAGAAACAAGGGCCCTGAGTGGTACGCTGTATCAGATGTACTTGACAGATATATTTAGAACTCTGCATCTCAAAGCAACAGAATATACTTTCTTCTCGAGTGCACATGGAACCTTCTCTAAGATAGATCACATACTGGGTCACAAAACAGCCCTTCATAAGTATATAGGAATTGAGATAACACCATGCATACTTTCAGACCACAATGTGATGAAGATTGAAATCAACCACAGGAAAAAGTATGGAAAAACTCCAAAAGCATGGAGGTTAAGGAATACCCTACTAAAGAATGAATGGGTCAATCAGGGAATGAGACAAGAAATTTAAAAAAATATATGGAAACAAATGAAAATGAAAATACAACAATCCAAATGCTTTGGGATACAACAAAGGCAGCCCTGAGAGGAAAATACATTGCAATCCAGGCCTATCTCAAGACACAAGAAAAATCCCAAATACAAAATCTAACAGCACACCTAAAGGAACTAGAAGCAGAACAGCAAAGACACCCCAAACCCAGTAGCAGAAGAGAAATAATGAAGATCAGAGTAGACACAAACAATATAGAATCTAAAAAAATATAGAGCAGATCAATAAAACCAAGAGTTGGTTTTTTGAAAGAATAAACAAAATTGATAAACCTCTAGACAGGCCTCTCAAAAGGAAAAGGGAGATGACCCAAATAGATAAAATCATGAATGAAAATGGAATGATTACAACCAATCCCTCAGAAATACAAGCAATTATCAGGGAATACTATGAAAAATTTTATGCCAACAAACTGGACGACCTGGAAGAAATGGACAAATTCCTAAGCACCCACACACTTCCAAAACTGAAATAGGAAGAAATAGAAAGCTTGAACAGACCCATAACCAGCGAAGAAATTGAATCAGGTATCAAAAATCTCCCAACAAATAAGAGTCCAGGACCAGATAGCTTCCCAGGGGAATTCTACCAGACATTTAAAGCAGAGAAAATACCTATCCTTTTCAACCTCTTCCAAAAAATAGAAAGGGAAAAAAAAACTTCCAGACTCATTCTATGAAGCCAGCTTTACTATGATTCCCCAACTAGACATAGACCCAGCAAAAAAAAGAGAAATACAGGCCAATATCCCTGATGAATATCCATGCAAAAATTCTCAATAAGAAGCTAGCAATTCGAATTCAACAGAATAGGAAACAAATATTCACCATGATCAAGTGGGATTCATTTCTGGGCTGCAGATCTGATTCAACATTCGCAAATCAATCAACATGATACATCACATTAATAAAAGAAAAGATAAGAATCATATGATCTTGTCAATTGTTGCAGGAAAAGCCTTTGACAAAATTCAGCATCCTTTCTTAATAAAAACCCTTGAGAAAGTCGGGATAAAAGGAACATATAAAAGGAACATATAAAAGCCATTTATGGAGAGCCCACAGCTAATATCATCCTCAATGGGGAAAAACTGAGAGTTTTGCCCCTGAGATAAGGAACACGACATGGATGTCCACTCTCACCGCTGTTGTTTAACATAGTGTTGGAAGTGATAGCATCAGCAATCAGACAACAAAAGGAAATCAAAGGCATCCAAATTGGTAAAGATGAAGTCAAGCTTTCACTTTTTGCAGATGACATGGAAAACCCTACAGACTCCACCAAAAGTCTGCTAGAGCTGATGCATGAATTCAGCAAGTCGCATGGTACAAAATCAAATACAGAAATCAGTTCCATTCATATACACTAATACTGAAGCAACAGAAAGACAAATAAAGAAACCAATCCCATTCACAATTGCACCAAGAAGCATAAAATACCTAGGAATAAACCTAACTAAAACGTAAAAGATCTGTATGCTGAAAACTATAGAAAGCTTAGGAAGGAAATGGAAGAAGACATAAAGAAATGGAAAAACATTCCGTGCTTATGGATTGGAAGAATAAATATTGTTAAAATGTCAATACTTCCCAAACCTATCTACACATTCAATGCAATCCCAATCAAAATTGTACCAACATTCTTCTCCAAGCTAGAACAAGCAATCCTAATATTTGTAATGAACCACAAAAGGCCCTGAATAGGTAAAGTAATTTTGAAGAAGACCAAAGCAGGAGGCATCACAATCCCAGACTTTAGCCTCTACTACAAAGCTGTTATCATCAAGACAGCATGGTACTGGCACAAAAACAGACACATAGAACAATGGAATAGAATAGAAACCCCAGAACTAGACCCACAAAATTATGGCCAACTAATCTTTTACAAAGCTGGAAAAAATATCCAATGGAAATAATGACAGCCCTTTAACAAACGGTGCTGGTAGAACTGGACAGCAACATGCAGAAGGATGAAACTAGACCACTTTCTTACACCGTTCACAAAAACAAACTCAAAATGGATAAAGGACCTGAATGTGAGACAGGAAACCATCAAAACCCTAGAGGAGAAAGCAGGGAAAAACCTCTCTGACCTCAGCTGCAGCAATTTCTTACTTGACACATTCCCCAAAGGCTAAGGAATTAAAAGCAAAAACGAACTATTGGGACTTCATGAAGATAAAAATCTTCTGCACAGCAAAGGAAACAATCAACACAACTAAAAGGCAACCAATGGAATGGGAAAAGATATTTGCAAATGACATATTGGACAAAGGGTTAGTATCCAAAATCTATAAAGAGCTTACCAAACTCCACACCCGAAAAACAAATAATCCAGTGAAGAAATGGACAGAAAACATGAATAGACACTTCTCTAAAGAAGACATCCGGATGGCCAACAAGCACATGAAAAGATGCTCAACGTCGCTCCTCATCAGAGAATTACAAATCAAAACCACACTCAGATATCACTTCACGCCAGTCAGAGTGCCTAAAATGAAGAAAACAGGAGACTATAGATGCTGGAGAGGATTTGGTGAAATGGGAACCCTCTTGGACTGTTGGTGGGAATGCAAACTGATGAAGCCAGTCTGGAAGACAGCGTGGAGGTTCCTCCAAAAATTAAAAATAGACCTACCCTATGACCCAGCAGTAGCACTGCTAGGAATTTACCCAAGGGATACAGGAGTACTGATGCATAGGGGCACTTGTACCCCAATGTTTATAGCAGCACTCTCAACAATAGCCAAATTGTGGAAAGAGCCTAAATGTCCATCAACTGATGAATGGATAGAGAAATTGTGGTTTATATACACAATGGAATACTATGTGTCAATGAGAAAGAATGAAATATGGCCTTTTGTAGCAACATGGATGGAACTGGAGCGTGTGATGCTAAGTGAAATAAGTCATAGAGAGAAGGACAGATTCCATATGTTTTCACTCCTATGTGGATCTTGAGACACTTAACAGAAGACCATGCGGGAAGGGAAGGAAAAAAATGGTTAGAGAGGGAGGGAGCCAAAACATAAGAGACTCCTAAAAACTGAGAACAAACTAAGGGTTTATGGGGGTGTGAGGGAGGGGTTGCTTGGTGAAGGGTATTGAGGAGGGCACCTGTTTGGATGAGCACTGGGTGTTGTATGGAAACCAACTTGACAGTAAGTTTCATATTAAAAAATAAAATTCAGAAAAGAATGACAGATATCAAAATTATAATATTGCCTCCCCTGGTGAAATCATGGAACTAGGCCAGTCATCCATGACTATAAATTATTAGTTTAAATCTGAAAGGGGGATTTATAAAGAATTGATTAGAATGACACTAGGTGAGTTCACATATCAAATGTGACATTAATAGAAATGAGAAAATTGGAAGTTTAGGATGGGCTTTCTTAGGAATTTTTCAGCATCACCTTTGAAGTACTTTTGACAGTACATTTGAACCAGAAGTACTCAAGAATGGATGTAATTATCAGCAGAAAGAAGAAAAGAGAAGAGAAGACAAAAGAACAGAAAAGAAAAACAAGAAAAGAAATGAAAAGAAAAACAATAAAAGAAAAGAAAAGAAAAAAGAAGGAAGGAGGAAAGAATCATAAAGGAAGGAAGTATGAAGGTTAAGCCGAATTTAACAACATCCTGAGGAAGCCATCAGCCAAATACACAATATGAGACATATATAGGATGAAATGTCTCTAAGAAATAAAGAGCATTACCAAACATTGGGGAGAGTAACCTTTTCCATAGAAGCAGATCCTAAGATGGAGATTTGATGTAAGTTGTTTAACTTACAATAGGGACATAAGGAATTGATATGGAGAAGAGAAGGAAGCTAATAAACTGTGCCTTATTAAGTAATCTACCAAAGTGGGCAACTTAATCCTATGGTTTATTTCTGGGGAAGTGTGTAAAACATACACTCTTTAGAGTCACCTTTGGTGGTGAGACAGGACATAGATCCTCATGCACCAATAACTCGTTGAGAACTTCTTGATGGGTGTGCTTATTCCTTTGCTCTTCCAGTCTGGGTACACATGGATAGAGTGGTCTTTTATAAAGGTTTAAAGGATAGGGTTGGAGCTGAATGTGCTGACTGGAAATTCTTACATAAGAATAAAACACACACACACACACACACACACACCATTTAATTGGCATAAGGAATCAGTGCAAAATGTGGGTATTTTTGTGTCCTGATCAAAATAAACCAATTGGCATTGTTAAAGAGACATACAATTAATAATGTAATCAAGAAATATGGTTATACATGTGATATAGGGTTACACTATGAAAATTATTTTAATTTTGTAAGCATAATAGATATCACAGAAATGTAAAAAGGGAGAAATTTTAAATTACAGATATGTAATGAAAAAAAAACAATAGGAGGAAAATCCTGTTATATAGTATAATAGGGATGAATTTTGAAGACCTCATGTTAATCAAATAAGCTAGTCACAAAAACACAAATAGTGTATGCTTCTACTTATGTGAGGTATCTAAAGTAGTCAAATTTACAGAAACAGAAAAAGTATAAATGTGGTTATCAGGAACTGAGAGGGGGGAAATGTAAGGTTTAATCGATGTAGAGTTTTAGTTTTGCAGTAAGAAAAAATTCTGGAGCTCTATTTCACAAAAATGTGAATATACTTAACACTATTGACTTTATTTTTTTTTAAATTTTATTTTTGTTAACATTTATTTATTTTTGAGACAGAGAGAGACAGAGCATGAAAGGGGTAGGGTCAGAGAGAGAGGGAGACACATAATCCGAAACAGGCTCCAGGCTCTGAGCGGTCAGCACAGAGCCCGACGTGGGGCTCGAACTCACGGACCGCAAGATCATGACCTGAGCTGAAGTCAGACGCTTAGCCGACTGAACCACCCAGGTGCCCCAACACTATTGACTTTAAAAACACTTTGCATGTCCACTCTGTCCTCTTCTTTGTAAAATTACAATTGTTACCTTCCAATGTAAAGTTTGATTTATTTACTTATTCAATTTAAAGCCTAATTTCCTCCCATTCGGCAACAGAACTTAAAGTTTCATTATATCATAGGTTTTTTTTTCTATTTTATTTCTGGTTTATTTATAGTTTCTTAAATAGTGCATAGCAAATATTAGGTGCTCAATAAAAGTTTTTTGAATGGGGGTATGGCCACCAAGTGTGTAAAATGTAAAATATGTGCAGTGAAAAGACTTGTCATTCCTCTAATCTAAACCCCATCCACATTGTGCCATCCTACACAGGTTAACTTTATGGAGTCCATGGTTAGATGCATGCTTCCTAGTTTGAATACCCATATTACTGTCTCATTTCTGTATAGCAATGCTTCTAGATAAATATGTTGAGACATTAGGTATTTGTCCATTTTGTAGCTGAGGAAGTTTTTCTGATTTTTGCCACGGAGCTCTTTCTAGATCCCCAAATTCCAGTAACATCTATGTTTTTCTCTTACAAACCTTTTGAATGATGAGATAACCAAGGATTCATATTTTTTTTTTACTACAGTTAATAGTGAAAAACTGTATTAGTGTGTATTAGTGTTTTCAGGTGTGCAATGTCAGTGTCCATACATGTAACTTAACTGGACCAAACTCATTTACTTTAAAGACACAATGTTCTGCCAAGTTCCTCTTGGGATTCTGGTGATCTGCAGAAATTTAGGATCTCAATCCCAAAAGACTTGCTCAGAATGACATAGTAATTGTTACATATTTATATGAACATGAATCTGATAACCCTCATTTGACAACAAAATTCCTCCTGAAGTTTTTAAATGAAAGAACACTCATGTTTTTGTGAGGACTTTGAAAAATAGGTTCAGCTACGTTTGATTAACCTGTTGTGAGAAATTATCATAAAAGGAATTGCTCTTCTCTAGGGTAGAAACATAGTGAGTTGCTTTATTATTATTATTATTATTATTATTATTATTATTCACCTTGATGCTTCACACTCATTCTTTTGCACTTCCCCCTTATCTTATTTGAATGTATTAGAGCTGAAAACAAAATTGTCTGTAGGTGGTAACAAAACCTATCTATCTAGTTTAGCATTTCAGTGAAAAGTCATTCAAACTAATTATAGAACTGAATACATATAAAAGTAAACACAAACTAAATATAAATACTTTAAATTAATAATTTAAATTTAAAAACCTAAATATAAACCTGAATAGTTCATGTAATGTAAAGAAAAAGCTCAGCTTGTTGTCTCAATTCAGAAAAAATCAGTAAATCAATGAGCTACATTTATCACTATTCCTATCACTTCAAAGACCAAGGAAATTTAAATGGGTTAAAGTGTCAAAAAAAGCAGTGTGCTTTGTAATAGCTATCTATTGAAAACGAAAATATAACAATTTTTGTTGAGTCTTTTGAAATCATTGAGCAACTTAATGAAAGAGGGAGTGAATAAGACTATGACTGCCTTGAAAAGTAATTACTAAAGAGAAAGAAAAGAATGCATATAATATAAAGTATATAAATTAGAATAATATATCAAGGGAAAATTTAAAATATGCTACATTGCATGAATATCACCATTATTAAAATACCATGCTTAAAAACGGACTATAATCTTGTAGTCACTATTGAGTTCTTTTTGCCCAATCATGAACTGAAGAATTTTATAGTTTCAGTCATTAAGGTCTGCAATGACTGAGTAAATAAGCAAATATATAACTAAATAGATAATTTCATAAGTAATTTAAAAAATAATCAATGGATTAAGTTCTACAGGATAGAAAAATGCATCCTTCACATTGCTACACAAAAGATTATATATTATTTATTTCCTCTTTTATAAATAAGAAATTTTTATTTATATATTTATATAAATATATATTATATATATTAGTGTATTATATATTATTTATTTAAGGTGGAAGAAGTAGTTAAACCAATTATTTTTATTTTTTCTTATTAAATTGTTACATAAGGGGATATTTGACAACCTAGACAGTTTAAGTTACAGTTGGTTAATTCAGGGAATGGATTGTTTAAATATAAAATTTGATGGCTGTGTTAATCTGAGTTAAGAATTATAACTTGTAAGGGAACACCTACCCATATCACATGATAAATGAGTTGAAGAATTTTTTTAAAACATCTATCATTTTATAATTGTATACTAGTTTGGGAAATGTTTCTATACAGTAGAATTCTAAAAAATGAATGTAATTGTAGTCTTTGCAATGACATGGAAGGGGCTAGAGGATATTACGCTAAGTTATAAGTCAGTCAGAGAAAGACAAATACCATATGATTTTACTCGTATGTGGAAATTAAGAAATAAAACAATTAAGAATAAAACAAATGAGCAGAGGTATGTTGGATGTAACTGTTGAATCACTATATTGTAGTCCAGAAACTAATATTACACTGTATGTTAACTAACTAGAATCTGGGTAAAAAATATATTTAATTTTAAAACACATATTATGATTTATGGCTTAAATAATTAAGGATAATTTATAGAAATAATAAGTGATTTAGATAGGAGACAAACCAGGTTATTTTAATCCAAAACTGTCTGCTCTTGGAAGTATGTTACTTTGCCACATAGAAAGTCACTTTTTTGTGGCATTTTTAGAAAGTCATATTTAAACAAGATTTTGTTTCATAAGTAAGAAATTGATGTTTTAACTATTAAATTACTTCCACTTGAGGCAGCCTGATGTTTTTTGTTAATTTTAATTTATCTATGAAGATATCAGGTACTGTTATTTTTGAAAGCAGATGTCAATTTTTAGAACCCTCAAATATCTAAATATAAAAGAAGACAAATATGTTCAATATTTACCTTTATAGTTGAGTGATTTCATTTGAAAATAAGTGATCATGTAGGTATTTTAAATAAGTTATGAAAAAACAGTCTGCTTACTGGTGGTGAAAAACTGTGATGTCTCTTACTTGTGATACAAATGCTTTTAATATCCAGATTTTGACTAAAAAGCAATGGTGTTCAAGAAAAAATACATACATTGTTTTAATTTGTTATTAAGGAATGATTGGTAAAATATAAAATTATAATTTAATAAAAATAGAAAAAATGTTTATATATTTTCAAATTACATGTTAATAAAATATAAATTAAATTCTGTATAAACTCTTAGATTTTCGTCACTAATCATGAGTTGCATACACTCAAGTGTGGCTTCACTCTTAATCTTTCCATTAGGACAATTTATAATAGTAAATTTTTAGCTTCTAACACAATGGGACAAAGGTTAAGTTCCCAAAGTGCTGTAGTCTATTAACAGGGAATGAAAATGATTATATTATTACAGTGATAAAAATGGTGGCTTTATTAAGGGAATATTCCATTTAAAACTTACAAAGCTCTCAGAATGCTAACACTCTCAAGTATGCTAATTTTATGACAAAAGGGATTTCTTTTGTCATTTTCTAAAACAACTATATACAAACATTTTCAGATAAACCAATTAAGACTTTTAAAAACCTTGAGAAAATCTGTAAAAGAATGAAATTTTAGCCAAAAATCAATACTTAAAAAAAACTATTTTTAATTTTTTGAGGAACCTCCACACTGTTTTCCAGAGTGGCTGCACCAGGTTGCATTCCCACCAACAGTGCAAGAGGCTTCCCGTTTCTCCACATCCTCACCAGCATCTATACTCTCCTGATTTATTCATTTTAGCCACTCTGACTGGCATGAGGTTGTATCTGAGTGTAGTTTTGATTTGTATTTCCCTGATGAGGAGTGACATTGAGCATCTTTTCATGTGCCTGTTGGCCATCTGGATGTCTTCTTTTTTTTTTCCAACATTTTTTTTTTTTTTATTTATTTTTGGGACAGAGAGAGACAGAGCATGAACGGGGGAGGGGCAGAGAGAGAGGGAGACACAGAATCGGAAACAGGCTCCAGGCTCCGAGCCATCAGCCCAGAGCCTGACGCGGGGCTCGAACTCACGGACCGCGAGATCGTGACCTGGCTGAAGTCGGACGCTTAACCGACTGCGCCACCCAGGCGCCCCATCTGGATGTCTTCTTTAGAGAAGTGTCTATTCATGTCTTTGCCCATTTCTTCACTGGAGTTCAGTGAGTTCTTTACAGATTTTGAATACTAGCCCTTTGTCCGATGTTATTTGCAAATATATTTTCCCATTCCATTGGTTGCCTTTTAGTTTTGTTGATTGTCTCCTTTGCAGTGCAGAAGCTTTTTATCTTCATGAGGTCCCAATAGTTCATTTTGCTTTGAATTCCTTTGCCTTTGGAGATGTGTCAGGTAAGAAATTGCTGCGGCTGAGGTCAGAGAGATTTTTTCCTGTTTCTCCTCTAGGGTTTTGATGGTTTCCTGTTTAACATTCAGGTCCTTCATCCATTTTGAGTTTATTTTTGTGAATGGGTAAGAAAGTGGTCTAGTTTCATTCTTGTACATGTTGCTGTCCAGTTCTCCCAGTACCATTTGTTAAAGAGGCTGTCTTTTTTCCATTGGATATTCTTTCTTGCATTGTCAAAGATTAGTTGGCCATACTTTTGTGGGTCCAATTCTGGAGTCTCTATTCAATTCCATTGGTCTGTGTGTCTGTTTTTGTGCCAATACGATGCTGTCTTGATGATTACAGCTTTGTAGTAGAGGCTAAAGTCTGGAAATGTGATGGTTCTGCTTTGGTCGTCTTTTTCAATATTACTTTGAATATTTGGTATCTTTTGTGGTTCCATACAAATTTTAGGATTGCTTGTTCTAGCTTCAAGAAGAATGATGGTGCAATTTTGATTGGGGTTGCATTGAATGTGTAGATAGCTTTGGGTAGTATTGACATTTTGACAGTGTTTATTCTTCCAACCCATGAACATGGAATGTTTTTCCATTTCTTTATGTCTTCTTCCATTTCCTTCCTAAGCTTTCTATAGTTTTCAGCATACAGATCTTTTACGTCTTTAGTTAGGTTTATTCCTAGGTATTTTATGCTTGTTGGTGCAATTGTAAATGGGATCAGTTTCTTTATTTGTCTTTCTGTTGCTTCATTATTAGTGTATAAGAATGGAACTGATTTCTGTATTTGATTTTGTATCCTGCAACTTTCCTGTATTCAGCTATCAGTTCTAGCAGACTTTTGGTGGAGTCTATCAGGTTTTCCATGTATAATGTCATGTCATCTGCAAAAAGTGAAAGCTTAACTTCATCTTTACCAATTTGGATGCCTTTGATTTCTTTTGTTGTCTGATTGCTGATGCTAGGACTTCCAACACTATGTTTACAACAGTGGTGAGAGTGTACATCCCTGTCGTGTTCCTGATCTCAGGGGAAAAGCTCTCAGTTTTTCCCCTTTGAGGATGATGTTAGCTGTGGGCTTTTCATAAATGGCTTTTATGATGTTTAAGTATGTTCCTTCTATCCCAACTTTCTCAAGGGTTTTTAATAAGAAAGGATGTTGAATTTTGTCAAATGCTTTTCTGCATTGAATGACAGAATCATATGGTTCTTCTATTTCCTTTTATCAATATGATTTATCACACTGATTGATTTGGGAGTGTTGAACCAGCTCTGCAGCCTAAGAATGAATCCCATTTGATCATGCTGAATAATTCCTTTTATATGCTGTTGAATTTGAATTGCTAGTATCTTGTTGAGAATTTTTGCATGGATATTCATCAGGGATATTGGCCTGTAGTTCTCTTTTTTTTGCTGGGTCTCTGTCTGGTTTGGGAAACAAAGTAAAGCTGCTTCATAGAATGAGTCTGGAAGTTTTCCTTCCCTTTCTATTTTTTGGAAGAGCTTAAGAATAATAGGTATTTTATCTGCTTTAAATGTCTGGTAGAATTCCCCTGGAAGCTATCTGGTCCTGGACTCTTATTTGTTGGGAGATTTTTGATACCTGCTTCTATTTCTTCGCTGGTTATGGGTCTGTTCAAGCTTTCTATTTCTTCCTATTTCAGTTTTGGAAGTGTGTGGGTGCTTAGGAATTTGTCCATTTCTTCCAGGTTGTCCAGTTTTTTGGCATAAAATTTTTCATAGTATTCCCTGATAATTGCTTGTATTTCTGAGGGATTGGTTGTAATCATTCCATTTTCATTCATGATTTTATCTATTTGGGTCATCTCCCTTTTCTTTTTGAGAAGCCTGTCTACAGGTTTATCAATTTTGTTTATTTTTTCAAAAAACCAGCTCTTGGTTTCATTGATCTGCTCTATAGTTTTTTTAGATTCTATATTGTTTGTTTCTTCTCTGATCTTTACTATTTCTCTTCTGCTACTGGGTTTGGGGTGTCTTTGCTGTTCAGCTTCTAGTTCCTGTAGGTATGCTTTTAGATTTTGTATTTGGGGTTTTTCTTGTGTCTTGAGATAGGCCTGGATTGCAATGTATTTTCTTCTCAGGACTTACTTCGCTGCATCCCAAAGCATTTAGATTGTTGTATTTTCATTTTCATTTGTTTCCATATATTTTTAAAATTTCTTTTCTCATTGCCTTGTTGACCCATTAATTCTTTAATTGCGTGTTCTTTAACATCTATGCTTTTGGAGTTTTTCCATACTTTTTCCTGTGGTTGATTTAAAGTTTCATAGCATTGTGGTCTGAAAGTGTGCATGGTATGATCTATATTATTTTATACTTATTAAGGGCTGTTTTGTGACCCAGTATGTTATCTATCATGGAGAATGTTCCATGTGCACTCAAGAAGAAAGTATATTTTGTTGCTTTGGGATATGAGTTCTAAATATATCTGTCAAGTCCATCTGATCCAATGTATCACTCAGGGCCCTTGTTTCTTTATTGATCCTGTGTCTAGATGATCTATCCAATGTTGTAAGTGGAGTACTAAAGTCCCCTGCAATTACCACATTCTTATCAATAAGGTTGCTTATGTTTGTGATTATTTTATTTATTTGTGGGCTCCCATATTTGGCACATAGACATTTATGATTGTTAGCTATTCCTGATGGATAGACCCTGTAATTATTTTATAATGCCATTCTTCATCTCTTGTTACAGCCTTTAATTTAAAGTCTAGTTTGTCTGATATAGGTATGGCTACTCCAGTTTTGTTTTTACTTTCAGTAGCATTATAGATAGTTCTCCATCCCCTTACTTTCAGTTTAAGATGTCCTCGGGTCTAAAACATGTCTCTTGTGGACAGCAAATAGATGGGTCTTGTTTTTTGTTTTTGTTTTTTGTTTTTTTTTTTTTTTACCATTCTGATACCCTATGTCTTTTCGTTGGAGCATTTAGTCCATTTACATTCAGTGTTATTATTGAAAGATATGGGTTTAGAGACATTGTGATCTCTGTAGGTTTCTTGCTTGTGTTGATGTCTCTGTTACTTTGTGGTCATTGCAACATTTCACTCACAGAATCCTCCTTAGGATCTCTTGTAGGGCTGGTTTAATGATGATGAACTTCTTCAGTGTTTGTTTGGGAAGACCTTTATCTCTCCTTCTATTCTGAATGACAGACTTGCTGGATAAAGGATTCTCGGCTGCATATGTTTTCTGTTCATCACATTGAAGATTTCCTGCCATTCTTTTCTTGTCTGCCATGTTTCAGTAGATAGGTCTGCTACTATTATTATGTGTCTACCTTTGTAATTTAGGGCCTGTTTATCCCTAGCTGCTTTCAGAATTTTCTCTTTATCCTTGTATTTTGCCAGTTTTACTATGATATGTCTTGCAGGAGATCTATTCGAGTTACATCTGAAGGGAGTTCTCTGTGCGTCTTCGATTTCAATGCATTTTTCCTTCCCAGATCAGGGAAGTTCTGAGCTATGATTTGTTCAAGTACACCTTCAGCCCCTTTCTCTCTCTTCTTTTTCTGGAGTTCCTATGGTACTGATATTTTTTCGTTAGTTTGCATCACTTAGTTCTCTAATTCTCCCCTCATACTCCTGGATTTTTTTATCTCTCTTTTTCTCAGCTTTCTCTTTTTCCATAATTTTATCTTCTAATTCACCTCTTCTCTCCTCTGCCTCTTCAATCTGTGCTATGGCCACCTCCATTTTATTTTGCACCTCATTTATAGCATTTTTTTTAGTTCATCATGACTATTTCTTAGTCCCTTGGGGTCTGTAGCAATAGATTCTCTGCTGTCTTCCATTCTTTTTTCAAGCCCAGCAATTAATTTTATGAATATTATTCTACATTCTTGTTCTGTTATATTGCTTAAATCATTTTTGATCAATTCGTTAGGTGTTGCTAATTCCTGGAGTTTTTTTTTTTTTTTTTTGAGGAGAATTATTCTGTTTCATCATTTTGGGTAGGTCCTGTGGTAAAAGGGCACTTCCCCTGTTCTGTCCTGATTATCTCGTGTTGGTGGGCGGGGCCACAGTCAGACTGGTGTGTACCTTGTCATCCCTTCTCCCATGGTCAGGACTCTCTGTGGCATGGTGTGGCCCCTGTCTGGACTACTTGCACACTGCAAGGCTTGCGGTGTTGTTGATGAGATCTGCCAAGGGAGTATTAGGTGGAGTTGATCCCCGAGGTGCACATGGGCAGGAGGGGTAGGCTTAGCTCCCTTTGCCATTGGTGGTCCCTTGGGGGAGGGGCCCTGCCACACTGGGAGGGAGGCAGGCCCTTCAGAGGGATGGATCCATGGAAGCAGTGTTGGGTGTTTGCTCAGTGGAAGAAAATTTGTTTACGGGAACTGGTTCCTTTTGGAATTTTGACTGGGAGATGAATAGAGAAATGGCTCTGGCCAGCACCTTTGTTCCCCTGCTGAGCTCTGTCTTTCTGGGTTTCAATAACTCTTCCTCCCCACATCCTCTTGTCTTCCTCACTCTCCGAGAGCAAAGCAGTTGACTTCTAACATTCCAGATGTTAAGTCCCTCTAGCTGTCAGAACTTATGGAGTCCAGCCCCTCTGCTTTTGCAAGCCAGACTTCGGGGGCTCTGCCTTGCCCAAGTGGCTGCCCTTCCACTACCCTGGCTTCCTCCTTCCAGTCCGTGTAGCACGCACCACTTCTCAGCCCTTCTTACAGTCTTCTGTGGGCCTCTTCTCTATGCTTGGCTCCTGAGAGTCTGCTGCTAGTCTTCGGGTGGTTTTCTGGGTTATTTATGCAGATGTGTGTGGAATATAAGTGATCAGCAGGATAAGGTGAGCCCAGCATCCTCCTATGCCTCCATCTTCCCCTTTGGAGCCAAAATTGTATATGATTCAATACTTGAGTAATCTATAAACAACAAAACAGGAAGGACATCAGCTCAATTTCTTTTCAAAGTAAAGCAGTTGATGAAACATATCCTAAGACTGATGTGATTAAAAAAAAGAAGTCATGCTTGACAGATATATTTAGAACTCTGCATCCCAAAGCAACAGAATATACTTTCTTCTCGAGTGCACATGGAACATTCTCCAAGATAGATCATATACTGGGTCACAAAACAGCCCTTCATAAGTTTACAAGAATTGAAATTATACCATGCATACTTTCAGACCACAATGCTATGAAGCTTGAAATCAACCACAGGAAAAAGTCTGGAAAACCTCCAAAAGCATGGAGGTTAAAGAACACCCTACTAACGAATGAGTGGGTCAACCAGGCAATTAGAGAAGAAATTTAAAAATATATGGAAACAAACGAAAATGAAAATACAACAATCCAAACGCTTTGGGACGCAGCAAAGGCAGTCCTGAGAGGAAAATACATTGCAATCCAGGCCTATCTCAAGAAATAAGAAAAATCCCAAATACAAAATCTAACAGCACACCTAAAGGAAATAGAAGCAGAACAGCAAAGGCAGCCTAAAGCCAGCAGAAGAAGAGAAATCATAAAGATCAGAGCAGAAATAAACAATATAGAATCTAAAAAAACTGTAGAGCAGATCAACGAAACCAAGAGTTGGTTTTTTGAAAAAATAAACAAAATTGACAAACCTCTAGCCAGGCTTCTCAAAAAGAAAAGGGAGATGACCCAAATAGATAAAATCATGAATGAAAATGGAATTATTACAACCAATCCCTCAGAGATACAAACAATTATCAGGGAATACTATGAAAAATTATATGCCAACAAATTGGACAACCTTGAAGAAATGGACAAATTCCTAAACACCCACACTCTTCCAAAACTCAATCAGGAGGAAATAGAAAGCTTGAACAGACCCATAACCAGCGAAGAAATTGAATCGGTTATCAAAAATCTCCCAACAAATAAGAGTCCAGGACCAGATGGCTTCCCAGGGGAGTTCTACCAGAGGTTTAAAGCAGAGATAATACCTATCCTTCTCAAGCTATTCCAAGAAATAGAAAGGGAAGGAAAACTTCCAGACTCATTCTATGAAGCCAGTATTACTTTGATGCCTAAACCAGACAGAGACCCAGTAAAAAAAGAGAACTACAGGCCAATATCCCTGATGAATATGGATGCAAAAATTCTCAATAAGATACTAGCAAATCGAATTCAACAGCATATAAAAAGAATTATTCACCATGATCAAGTGGGATTCATTCCTGAGATGCAGGGCTGGTTCAACATTCGCAAATCGATCAACGTGATACATCACATTAACAAAAAAAAAGAGAAGAACCATATGATCCTGTCAATCGATGCAGAAAAGGCCTTTGACAAAATCCAGCACCCTTTCTTAATAAAAACCTTGAGAAAGTTGGGATAGAAGGAACATACTTAAACATCATAAAAGCCATTTATGAAAAGCCCACAGCTAACATCATCCTCAATGGGGAAAAACTGAGAGCTTTTTCCCTGAGATCAGGAACACGACAGGGATGCCCACTCTCACCACTGTTGTTTAATATAGTGCTGGAAGTTCTAGCATCAGCAATCAGACAACAAAAGGAAATCAAAGGCATCCAAATTGGCAAAGATGAAGTCAAGCTTTCACTTTTTGCAGATGACATGATATTATACATGGAAAATCCGATAGACTCCACCAAAAGTCTGCTAGAACTGATACATGAATTCAGCAAAGTTGCAGGATACAAAATCAATGTACAGAAATCAGTTGCATTCTTATACACTAACAATGAAGCAACAGAAAGACAAATAAAGAAACTGATCCCATTCACAATTGCACCAAGAAGCATAAAATACCTAGGAATAAATCTAACCAAAGATGTAAAAGATCTGTATGCTGAAAACTATAGAAAGCTTATGAAGGAAATTGAAGAAGATATAAAGAAATGGAAAAACATTCCGTGCTCATGGATTGGAAGAATAAATATTGTCAAAATGTCAATACTAGCCAAAGCTATCTACACATTCAATGCAATCCCAATCAAAATTGTACCAGCATTCTCAAAATTAGAACAGGCAATCCTAAAATTCATACGGAACCACAAAAGGCCCCGAATAGCCAAAGTAATTTTGAAGAAGAAGACCAAAGCAGGAGGCATCACAATCCCAGACTTTAGCCTCTACTACAAAGCTGTCATCATCAAGACAGCATGGTATTGGCATAAAAACAGACACATAGACCAATGGAATAGAATAGAAACCCCAGAACTAGACCCACAAACGTATGGCCAACTCATTTTTGACAAAGCAGGAAAGAACATCCAATGGAAAAAAGACAGTCTCTTTAACAAATGGTGCTGGGAGAACTGGACAGCAACATGCAGAAGGTTGAAACTAGACCACTTTCTCACACCATTCACAAAAATAAACTCAAAATGGATAAAGGACCTGAATGTGAGACAGGAAACCATCAAAACCTTAGAGGAGAAAGCAGGAAAAGACCTCTCTGACCTCAGCCGTAGCAATCTCTTACTCGGCACATCCCCAAAGGCAAGGGAATTAAAAGCAAAAGTGAATTACTGGGACCTTATGAAGATAAAAAGCTTCTGCACAGCAAAGGAAACAACCAACAAAACTAAAAGGCAACCAACGGAATGGGAAAAGATATTTGCAAATGACACATCGGACAAAGGGCTAGTATCCAAAATCTATAAAGAGCTCATCAAACTCCACACCCGAAAAACAAATAACCCAGTGAAGAAATGGGCAGAAAACATGAATAGACACTTCTCTAAAGAAGACATCCGGATGGCCAACAGACACATGAAAAGATGTTCAACGTCGCTCCTCATCAGGGAAATACAAATCAAAACCACACTCAGATACCACCTCACGCCAGTCAGAGTGGCCAAAATGAACAAATCAGGAGACTATAGATGCTGGAGAGGATGTGGAGAGACGGGAACCCTCTTGCACTGTTGGTGGGAATGCAAATTGGTGCAGCCGCTCTGGAAAGCAGTGTGGAGGTTCCTCAGAAAATTAAAAATAGACCTACCCTATGACCCAGCAATAGCACTGCTAGGAATTTATCCAAGGGATACATGAGTCATGATGCATAGGGGCACTTGTACCCCAATGTTTATAGCAGCACTCTCAACAATAGCCAAATTATGGAAAGAGCCTAAATGTCCATCAACTGATGAATGGATAAAGAAATTGTGGTTTATATACACAATGGAATACTACGTGGCAATGAGAAAAAATGAAATATGGCCTTTTGTAGCAACGTGGATGGAACTGGAGAGTGTGATGCTAAGTGAAATAAGCCATACAGAGAAAGACAGATACCATATGGTTTCACTCTTATGTGGATCCTGAGAAACGTAACAGAAACCCATGGGGGAGGGGAAGGGAAAAAAAAAAAAAGAGGTTAGAGTGGGAGAGAGCCAAAGCATAAGAGACTGTTAAAAACTGAGAACAAACTGAGGGTTGATGGGGGGTGGGAGGGAGGGCAGGGTGGGTGATGGGTATTGAGGAGGGCACCTTTTGGGATGAGCACTGGGTGTTGTATGGAAACCAATTTGACAGTAAATTTCATATATTAAAAAATAAAAAAAAAATAAAAAATAAATAAATAAAATTAACTGAAGATAAAAAAAAAAGGAAAAAATAAAACATAAAGAAGGAGAGGTTCCCCAGGAATTGATTTAACTACTTGAAGCAGACTACTTCCAAATAAGATGCGATGGCTAGAAAACTGAGCGAAGACAGACGTCCTGCCTTCTTCATGTCTACCCTGAGAAAACCTCATTGCACTCTATACCAAAGGGACATTCTATCAACAAGGGTTAAAAGAGATTCATAAGTATCCACTGTCATCAGTAAATGCAGTGCTTTGAGTCAATGGTCTGCTTGCAAAAATAAACCAAAGTTAACTATGAAAAACATGAGTCAGTTTTGAAAGAGATGAAAATAGTGCATATATGCCCCAAAATAAGCAAAGCTGGAATAAATAAAGATGATTTAAAGTTTAGAATTCTTTTTTGAATAATATTTTATATTTTAAAGTTTACAGAGTTCAAGGGTATGTTCATGGGATGCTGTACTTCTTCAAACACGCATAAGTTGGGAATGCCTCTCAACAGGTGTTCCTATAAAGTATTGTATAGATAAAATCTTTATAATAAAGTATTTTAAACACACACACACAAAAAAAGAAGTCATGGATTTGTGCAGGTTGTCTATGAAAACTTCATATGCAAGATGTTTAATAAGTTTATGAAAGAGCATACTAACAAAATGGTGTTTGCGGGAACTGATCATTGTGAGTGAGTCTGGATTGTAAGATTTTGAACAGAATTTAGAAGAAATTAATTTCAAATAAAGCATGAAAAATTTAACTTCAAATAAAGTGTGAATCACAGTAAACTTAACTGTGGACAGCGTTGTTCATGGTCCAATATTATTATTGTTGCTGTTGTTTGTTATTATTTTGAGGTAATTCAAAGAAAGTGCTATAAAAAATAATAGAGGAGATCTAGGAAAATACAAGTAACACAGTAAGTCAAGAAGAAAGTTGGTTCATATATCCACTGATGAATAAACCAAACAGAGGACTGACAAAATGAGCTATAAAGATGTGATAGCAATGACCAAGGACTTGTTGGGTGATACAGAATCAAAGAAATCAAAAAGGAAGAAATTCAAGAAATGTTGTTGAACATATGGAAGACTAAAGTGAGAAAAACACCCTCCATAATTTAACAGAAAGCAAAAATTAAATTAGTGTTGTAAGATTTTGTGTTTAATTTTGTTGCTTTGTTTTTTCAGCTAGTAAAACCAAAGAAGGTTTGAAAACTTGGAAAATTGAAGATTACAATGAGGGAATATTAGGGGTAGGTTCAAGAGGCAGTAAGGAAATAATAATACTGGGCTCATTCATTCTCTTTAAAAGCAGAGCAGAATAACTAGAAAAATAACTTGAAGTATAAAAATGTAACAAAAATTAGGCATAGATTCAGTTCAAGTAAGTATATCAGCTACTGAGGCTGTATTCCATTTGAGATATTAGAGTAAGTAAAGTTTCAAATTACAATGATATTTTGTTATGGTAACAGAAGAGAATTTTGACACCATTATGCATAAAAGATTAGCTCAAGAAAAATAAGATCATTTCCCCCCACACATCTGTAGCCTCAAATAAAAACATAAGACTGAAAACAATAAAAATATTTATTCTAATTATCCAGTGTTCAACAATACGATTTACATAGTATCTTTCAAATGCAACTGTATTTATGTAATCTGTATCTATATTTGTATGTATTTGACCATGCAATTTGTATTTTCCAATGGAAATGTGTAGAAATATGCATTTAATTTTTATGCTTATTGGTTATGAGCAATATGACTGTAATTTTCACTCCAGTATACAGTAGGATTAAAAATAAAATCAGGTAGACTAAAGGAGGTTCACTTAATTTTCTCTCAAAAATATTAGGGACATCAATATATATTAGAATTAGGTAGGAATCAAAACCATAGTAGTTAAGAAATATCTTTCCATAATTTGATTCTTCATGGGCTCAAGACTTCACTTTTTACTTTCAGGTACATATTGTGTTACCCACAGATGACAAATTCCAATGTGATGATGGGATTTCTCCTCACAGAGTTTTCTGAGGTATGGGAACTGCAGGTTTTGCATGCCATAACCTTCTCTGTGATGTTGGGAAACACTTTCATTGTTACTGTCACCACCCTTGACAGGAGTCTTCACACACGCATGTATTTCTTCCTCAGGAATCTGTCCATCTTGGATGCATGCTACATTTCTGTAACAGTTCCTAACTCATGCATCAATTCTCTACTTGACAGCAGCACCATTTCAAAGGCTGGGTGTAAAGCTGAGGTCTTCCTAGTGGTTTTCTTTGTATATACGGAGCTTCTGTTTCTGACTCTCATGGCCCAAGACCATTATGTGGCTATCCGCCAACCCCTTTACTACTCTATAATCATGAACTCTCAAAATCTGCATACAAATGACTCTGGCTTTAATACTCAGTAGTCTCATCCATGCTGCTGTACACAATGACAATACATTCAGGCTGCCATTCTGTCAATCCAATGTTATCCATCAGTTTTTTTGTGATATCCCTTCTCTGCTAAAGCTCTCCTGATCTGACACCTTTAGCAATGAGATGGTGCTCATTGTCTCTGGTCTAGGGATTGTTGGTGGCTGTTTAATTTTCATCATCAGCTCTTACAGTCACATGTTTTCTACAGTTTTCAAGTTTCCGAGAGGAGCAGACAGAAAAAAGGCTTTTTCTACCTGTGTCCCTAATATATTTGTGGTATCTGTCTTCCTCAGCTCAGGTTTTTATGTATACCTGAGGCAATCTGAAAACTATTCCACCATCCAAGACATATTCCCCACTTTTCAACCTTATTATCTACAGTTTTAGAAATGAACAAATAAATGTGCCATTAATAAAATAAAGAGAATGTTTACTCAGGAAATGTGCAGAAAATTTCTGAGGCTCACCAAAAATTAGTGAGTAAAATTCATGTTTACAACAATAAATTGAGTTAATTGATTGGATTTATATCAATATAACTGATATAAATTAATAAATAATGTCATTAAAATATATCATTTATCAAAATAATTTCCTTTCTGAAGGCATTGGATTATCTGAATGTGCCAGTGTGTAAAGGATCTGGTGTTCCAAATAAGAAATCCCCATTCATGCTTTGATATTGTAAGAAACCTTTAGACTAAACCTTTAGACTAAAATTTTTAGTCTAAAAATCCAAAAAAGTTATCCTTAGAAACATTTCATGTTAAACTTCAGTTTTGTATTTATACACTATTTAAATATTTATAAACCTAGTATTGAAAAGAATTATAAAGAAATAAAGTTACAATCATTCAAAAATAAATGTGAAAATTATAGGTTCTTTATTTCAATTTCAGTTTTAGTTAACATACAGTGCAATATTTGTTTCAGGAGTAGAATTCAGTGATTCATCACTTACATTCAACACCCAGTGCTCATCCTAACAAGTAACCTCCTTAATACTCATCACCCATCTAACCCATCCTCCACCCACCTCCCTCCAACAACCCTAATTTTGCTATTACTGAGTCTTTTGTGGTTTGTTTCACTCCTCTCTTTTCTCCCCCACTTTCCATATGTTCATCTGTTTCATTTCTTGAATGGCACTTTGGTGAGGGTAGGGAATCATGTATGAGAGGATCAGAATTATTTTACACAACTTGTATGTGTAAGGAAAGGATTCCTTTGTATGGCAAGGAAAATATATGGATACATTATATCTGTCATCAGACCAAAATTTTGCTAAAAATATGTTCAAGTTTGGGGATACATTTACCTGTTTATATTTAAACATTATTTGTTAGGTTGATTAAAGAAATGTACAAATTTTCTCCCCCCACTTATAATCACATGCTTCTCCATACATCCATTAAGACTCTGAGGAATAAAAAAATAATGTTGCTTTGCTTTCTTATAGTGTCATCTAAAATACTTATTTTAGGGGTGACTGGGTGGCTCAGTCGGTTAAGTGTCCGACTTCAGCTCAGGTCATGATCTCACAGTTTGTGAGTTCAAGCCCCACGTAAGACTCTGTGCTGACAGCTCAGAGCCTGGAGCCTGCTTTGGATTCTGTGTCTCCCTCTCTCTCTGACCCTCCCCTGCTCATGCTCTGTCTCTCCCTGTCTCAAAAATAAATAAAACATTAAAAAAATTAAAAAAATATTTATTTTAATCATCAATGATATCCTTTATATGCTAGACTATGATGCAAGAATTAGTAACATCAAAAGCCTTAGTAGCTTAATATAACAAAGGTTTACTTCTTCATTGTATCTGCCAAACATAGGCCATCAGGGGGCTTTCTGAATTGGATGCATTTGACAGAGCCATTGGAAATAAGAGCTCAGTCACATTGAAATATGATTTTTAAGCATTTATTTTAAAAAACTGAGGTAGAACAAGGGGAGCATTCACCAATAAGAAGCTAAATAACTACAGTTGACATGGAAATATCAGTTCTGTGAGTTCTTTCATAAACACAGGCATAATTTAAGGTAGCACCTGCACACCTTCCAAGAAGATTTTGGCATCGATAGTGGAGAGAGACCCTTAAACTCTCAATTATTAAAAGTCAATCCACCTATGCATTTTGAAAACAAGTTTTAATAGCAATGTAAAATAATATTTTTGAAAAGATTCAAACATATATTTTGGCACCAAGAAGAATCACAGTTACAAAGACATGACATTCATGTGAAAAGAAGTTTTTACGTACATACAAAAACAAAGAGACTTAGGCCAGAATTTTTCCTGTTTTCAAATGACACGAAATTATTTTATGGGAAAAGAGAATTCCATAGTCAAGTCTCAGTCACAGAGAGAAAGAAAACTTTAAAAAGTGCACACGGGTTTTTTATGTCTTTACTCATCATTTCTGTTCACATTTTATTGGACAAATAAGTCACATGGCCACATTAGCTGTTAAAGGGAGAGAGTCGGCAACCTTCCCATACTTGTAAGAAAAGGAGATGAACAAGAATGTCATTAGGTACTAGAAATGATGAATTGTAATGATGAGTGTAATGATGAAAACTCAGATTCTGAAGGCTTGTTTTCCATGAAATTAATATTAGCGTGAATAATCACTGCACATTTTCTAAGCCAGCACATCATAACAAAAAGTTTTAAAGTTTAATAAATGTAACATATTGTGGTGTGAAATGTGCAAAGTTCTTTTAATGCATTACCTTATTGAACTCTTTAATAATCTCATGTAACTGATAATCATGTTCCCACATTTTATAGATGTGTGCCCTACTTTAGAAATATGAGTGTGTCTATTTTTTATTATGTTTATTTATGCTTTAATCTCTATTGTTTTCCTTCTAGCATGGGCTGAGTTTGTACTTACAAAATATTTTTGTACTTGAAGACTAAAATTAAGTCATTTTATCAAACACTTATGTCTATAAACACTCATGTCTATAAACACTTATGTCTATAAAGTTCCCTGTAAGTACTACTTTTGGTAAATCACACAAATTTTGCCATTTTGTGTTTATTTTCATCTTTCTCAAGATGTTACTGACTGCACATTTGATATTATGGTAAGGTGGTAAAAGAACCTGTTGTTACATTGCCAGATATTTGAGCGTTTTCCAATTATCCTTTTGTTATTAATTTCTAGTTTTATTTCACTATGGATGAAAAATATAATTTGTGTGATTTCAATGTTCTAAAATTTGTTAAAACTTCTTCTTTGACCTAACGTATGCTCATTCTTGGAGAATGTTCCATATATATTTGAGAAAAGTGTATATTCTTCTGCCATTGGGTGCAATGTCCTATATATGATCATTAAGTCAATTTAGTCTATAGTGATGTTCAAATTCATGTTATTAATTTAATTACTGATTTTCTGTATGGATGTTCTATTAGGACTTGATATTATGGCTTGGGGATACTTCTCAAAAACTCATGGCTTCACTCTCTGAGTTCTTGGGTTTTCTCCCTTCCTTTGGAATAAATAAAAAAACTTTGCAACACAGCACTTTTCAGCCTGATTTCCACAAAATCCAAGTAATATGGAAGCCTTTTTTTATTGAATAATATGTCTGTGTCTGCAGTGTAATACTTCTCAAGACCATCTTCACTTTTGACGTCAACTGCAAGTTTGTGGGTATTCCAAACCATGGTCGGTTTCAATAATTCACTAGAAATATTCACAGAATTCAGAAAAGGCTTTAACCAATGTTTATGTTTTATCACAGCAAAAAAGATACAGATACATATTAGCCAAGCCATACAATACCTCAAATGTCCCAATGGCCCAGGAAAACAAAGACACTTATCTGGTAAGATATTTGAAGGGCTTATAAGTTAATAGTCTGAGGCTGAGGACAAAGAACAAACTTGCCTTTGGGAAAGGTTACTCCATTGCTGAATAGATTCCTTTAGTCATACTGGCCAGAAAAAAAATCTACAAAAGAATTTATCAAACTCAGCACCCCCCAAAAAAATAAATGAAATAATAATAATAATAATACACTGGAGAAACAGGCAGAAGACATGTAAGGACACTTTTCCAAAGAGACATCAAGATAGGTAACTGACACATGAAAAGATGCTCAGCATCACTCATCATCAGAGAAATACAAATCAAAACCACAATTAGAGACCACCTCACACCTGTCAGGATGGCTAAAATTAACAACTCAAGAAACAATAGATATTAGTGAGGATGCTGAGAAAGGGGAGCCCTTTTGCACTGTTGATAGGGTTGCAAACTTGGGCAGCTACTGTGGAAAATAGTAGTGAGATTCCTCAAAAAGTTAAAAATAGAATTACCCTAGGGGAGCCTAGGTGGCTGAATAGACTGAGCTTCAGTCTCTTGATTATGGCTTAGGTCATGATCTCACAGTTTGTGGGTTCAAGCTCTGCATCGGGCTCTGCCCTGGCAGTACACAGCCTGCTTGGGATTCTCTCTTCCTTTCTCTCTCTGCCCCTCCCCAACTCACACAGTCTCTTTCTCAAAATAAATAAATAAAAACTTAAAAAAAAAATAGAAATACCCTACAGCCCAGCAATTGCATTACTATGTATTTATCCAAAGGATACAAAAATGCTGATTCAAAGGGGCACACTCAACCCAACATTCAATGCTATCAATTATAGCCTATATATATATATATATATATATATATATATATATTCATACACACACACACTCAGTGGAATACTACTTGGTGTTTGATAAGTTCTTTATAGATTTTGCATACTAACCCTTTATCTGATGTGTCATTTGCATTAATTTCGTTGATTTTTTCCTTCACTATGCAGAAGCATTCTATATTGATGATGCCCCAAAAGTTCATTTTTCATTTTTTTTTTAATTTTTAAAATTTATTTTATTTATTTTTGAGAGAAAGAGAGACAGAACATGAGCAGGGGAAGGGCAGAGAGAGATGGAGATACAGAATCTGAAGGAGGCTCCAGGCTCCAAGCTATCAGCACAGAGCCTGGCTTACGGCTCAGACTCACGAACTGTGAGATCATGACCTTAGCCCTGAGCCGAAGTCCAGTGCTTAACCCACTGAGCCACCCAGGTGCCCCTCACAACAGTTCATTTTTGTTTTATTTCCCTTGCCTCCATAGACATGTCCAGTAAAAAGTTGCTGAGCTTGAAATCAAATAGGTTGCTTTCTTTGTTCTTCTGTAGTATTTTAATGGTTTCCTATGTCACATTTAGGTCTTTCATCCATTTTGAATTTATTTTTGTGTATCATGTGAGATAGTGGTCCAGTTTAATTCTTCTGCATGTTGTTGTACAATTTTCCCAGTACCATTTATTGAAGAGACTGTCTTTTTTCCATTGGATACTCCTTTCTGCTTTGTCTAAAATTAATTGGCCATATATTTGTGGGTCCATTTCTGGGTTCTCTATTGTATTCCATTGATCTATTTCTTTTTTTCTTTTCTTTTTTTTTTTTTTTTGCCAGTGCCATACTCTCTTAATGATTACAGCTTTGTAATACAGCTTGAACTACAGAATCATGATGCTTCCAGCTTTGGTTTTCTTTTTCCACATTACATTGGCTATTCAGGGTATTTTCTGGTTCTATACAAATTTTAGGATTATTTGTTCTAGCTTTGTGTAGAATGAATGTGTTATTTTGATAGGGATTTCATTGAATGTGTAGATTGCTTTGGGTAGCTTAGACATTTTAAAAATATTTGTTCTTCCAATCTATGTCTATGGAACGTTTTCCATTTCTTTGTGTCTTTTTCAATTTCTTTCATAAGGTTTCTATAGTTTTCAGTGTACATATCTTTTACCTCTTTTGTTAGGTTTACACCTAGGTATTTTATGGGACTTGGTGCAATTATAAATGGAATTGATTATTTGATTCCCCTTTCTGTTGTTTAATTATATGTGTACAGAAATAAAACCGATTTCTGTACATTGATTTTATATCCTGTGATGTTGCTGAATTCACATATCAATTCTAACAATGTTTTGGTGGGGTCGTTTGGGTTTTCCATGTAGAATATCATGTCATATGCAAAGAGTGAAAGTTTGACTTCTTCTTTGCCAATTTTTATGCATTTCCTTTCTCTTTGTTGTCTTATTGCTGAGATTAGGACTTCTAGTACGATTGTGAACAATCGTGGTGAGAGTGGGCATCCCTGTTGTGTTCCTGAACTTAGGGGAAAAGCTCTCAGTTTTTCCCCATTGAGGATTATATTAACTGTGGGTCTTCCATATATGACCTTTATGATGTTAAGGAGGGCACGTGTTAGGATGAGCACTGGGTGTTATATGTAAGTGATGAATCAATGGGTTCTATACCTGAAACCAATACTACACTGTATGCTACCTTACTTGAATTTAAATTAATTAATTAAATACATAAATAATATCAAAAATAAAAAAGAAATAAAAGATAACAAGTGTTTGTAATGTTGTTGTGAAATTGGAATGCTTCTTACTGTTGGTAATATAAAATAATGCAGCCACTATAGAAAACAGTATGGTGGTTTCTCATATAATTAAAAATAAAACTACTATATGACCCAGCAATCCCACTGTTTGGTAAATATCCAAAGGAATTGAAATTAATATCTCAAAGAGATAACTGTACTTCCATGTTCATTGCAACAATATTCACAATAGCCAAGATATGGAAACAACTTATGTGGATAATGGATGTATCAATAAAGAAAATGTGGTTTGTGTGTGTGTATACATACATATATGTATATGTATATTTCACACTGTGGAATATTATTCAACTTTGAATAAGAAGAAATCTTGTCTTTTGTGGATGAACCTGGAGGACATTATGTTAAGTAAAATAAACTAGGTACGTAAAGACAAATACTGCATGTTCTCTCTTATATGTGGTAGTTAAAAAAGTCAAAGTCTTAAAGCATAAAGGAGAATGGTGATTACCAGAGGCTCGGAAAAATGGGGAAAATGTTGGTCAAATGGTACAAAGCTTCAGATATGAAGGATAAGCAAGTTCTGGAGATGTAATGTACCATCATATGGTGACTGTAATTAATGCTATTGTATTGTATATTTAAAATCTGTTAAGACTGTAGATCTTAAGTGTTTTCACACCAACAAAAAGAAAAAGTAATTATGGAAGGTGTGGATATGTTAATTAGCTTAATTATGGTAACTATTTCATAATATATTCATATATCAAAAAGTTTTGCTGTACATCTTAAATACATACAATTTTACTTGTCAATTGTATGTCAATAATGCTGGAAGAAAAAATAATATACCTAAGAAACTTATACATATCATATGTAAGTGATAAATCACTGAATTCTACTCCTTAAACTAACATTGCATTGTTATGTTAATTAACTAGAATTTAAATAAAAATTTGAAAAGGAAAACAAAAGGTAAAGTTATTCAAATCGCCCAAGTGAAAAAGAAAAGACATTTCTATATGTTATCAAAGAGATCAATTTAATTAAAATCAATTAATTAAATTAATTAAAATCAATTTAATTAAAAGTCAGAAAATAAAAATCTGTTCAATATAATAGCAAAATTTTGAAGGCTGAATAATGTTAAGTGATGTAAAGAAGGTGGGCAGATACTTTTTTTTTTTTTTTTTGGTAAATTGTCTTTTGGAACAAGGTCTGATATTGGCATCTTTCGGTTCAAACTCTTGGTATCAGTTAATTTACATTTGCATATAAATTAAGACTCAAAAATTGTGGCCATGGACATTTATACAAAAATAAAGTTTCAGAAATATCTAAATAATGAGAAAAAATGCAAATAACTAAAACTTTGGTTTTAGTTATGAATGACAAGCTTCTTAAAGTATGTGACTTAACCAAAAAACTATTAAAAAACAAAACAAAACAAAAAACCCTCTGGATTGAAGTAATTTGTGATGGAAGGTAAACTTGAAGCAATTCTAAATAAATCTTAGCCATATGTAAATATGAAACAAACAAGTGATGATATTTTCAATGTCATCAAGAATTATTTTTAAACCAGAGGGGAAAAAAAAAGTAATACTGTAATAAATAAAATTAAGTAATGACTTCACGTATAAACTTTCATGCAAAGAAATTTGGTAAATATTAATGTCATTATAAATTACCATAGAAAGAGGGTCCAATGCAAAACATAATTTTGTGAAAATTGGAAAACCAATATGAAAAATATATGAAATTATATTCCTATTATTTTGCTTTCACAAGAGATAAATTAATGAGTTTATTGCAATTAATTTAAGAGTATATCTGGATGGGCAGTAAATACATGAGACAAATACACACAGTAAAAAAATGCATATTAATCTAAGAATGAGAAATCATTTCTCACAAATAAGTTCAAAAAAGTTTAAAAAATAACAATCAAGCAGTAACAAATGATTTTGACAGTGTGATGAAAGAATATGCTCTTTCTGTTCACAAAGCTAGTAAAAATATAAAATATTCCAAGCATTCTTGTATACAGTTGGTCAGTATTTTTGAAAAGCTAGACATTTTTCTTCTGGATATTGTTTCTATCCTACATAACTCTAGGAGGGGACCACCATTAACAAAATGGAGTGTTACTTTGAAGATGAAGTGAATATTAAATGAGTAGTAGATTCATACAGAGGTAATGGTTCAGAATTGAACATGAGATAAGGAATAAGTATCAGAACAATATAATATCAGGCATTTGGTAACATATGGATTTTAGAAAAAATATTAATTGAAGATATATAGATACAGTGATCATACATGTGAACCAAAGAGAAAGAGAGGAACAAGTCTGAAAATTTGGGGAAATCTAATTATCCATGGAGGAAAGGTTAACCAAGTGCATAGTATTTGGGAATAATGAAAAGACAACCAGTACAACCAGTACTAGAATCAGGAAAGAGTAACCACAATGGCAAGTGTTCAAAAACATTAAAAAGAAGGGGGGGGGGTAGTTGAGAGCAAAATAAAAAGACAAAGAAGAAATTAAAATTGTGTTGAGATCTTCAATGTAGACATCTTAAGTCAAATGGCTCCCAACATTAAACTACTTGAATTATCAATTTGGAAACAGCTAGTGAATTTTAACAGAGTTCTATTTAGAGGTAATAAACCCCAAATGTCAGTGAGTATCTCTACTTTAAAATCAGGAAACCAACTGCCTCTTGGTCAGTTAATATTATGGAAATAGCTTGAAATTATTAGAAAAAACACCTTAAGAGGAGAGTGCAAATGGAGTCATTAATATATGAATAAGCCAGGAGATACAAGGGGAGAATGCAGGGTGTTATAGTATTAATCTAGAAAATAACTGAATTTTATTTTGTTTATTAAATATTAGTAAGATCACATTTTTAAAATAGAGAACTCATTTTATATGAGGGCTTAAAAGAAAAAAGTAGGTGATAGCATACATTACTATAATTAAAGACCAGGGACTGGAAAACCTGGAGGGATTACAGGTTGAAATCACAGATGACTTAGCAAAAAAAAAAAAATGTGTTACACAAGTTTTCTCTAGATATTTAAACTTTTTCAGTTACTTACTAAGTAGTTCCATGTCTTCCTAAAAATATCTAGATGGTAAGTCCAAGGAAGACGGTATATATTTCAAAACGCCCTTCTGAAGTTCAGTAAGATGGAACTACATTTCCTTCAAAAGGTACACATTAAAAGTTTTGTTATTTTGAAGTCTTCTAACTAGAGAAGCAACTTATATTTTTACATTCTTTGTAATATTAGCTTAATATGTTTCTTATATTTAATACAGGGACTTGTGAATGTTAAATTAAATAATGATAGTGATGATGCAAAGTAAATGTGAGACATTACTGAGAACAATAAAATATATGCTAGCTATGGACTATTGCGAGACTCTGGTGAATCTAGTTTATTCAAGTTTTCAATCACTTATGGGGATCTTATGAACTCTACATGTGTGTAAACATCTACTGTTAACTCATTACATAAGAAAAATTTAAATATATACCTTAGCAATCAAAAACCAACAATCTAATAAGGAAAACAGAATATTGATTTATTTAAAATAATTGTAAGTAAGCAACATGGAAATTACTGCAAGAATCTAATAAAAGTGTGATAAGATGCGTGCAAAAGGTTATGTTGCTCTAAAGAACGTGCACTGAAAGACACTTTGATGAGGAATTCATAAGAATTAACACATTCTATCTTACAGTAACTCTCAAATGGGAGTTTGAGTGGGATAAAATAATCTCAGAGAAGTTAAGTAATTTGCCTGATGATATAGGAGTTAGAGGTAGCGCAAGATTGCAAACTCATGTTTGTCTGACCTTAGGGTCCATAATATTAGCTTTTTATATAGAACAGATGTAGATGCCACCCACTTGTAAGTACAATATATACACAACTTTTATCTACAGAATGAACAGAAATATAATGAAAAATGCATGTGCATTCAAACTTGAAACAAATATGATAAAATTTACAAAGGTAAAAGGAAAAGGAAAAGACTTTCAGAGTAAAAGAAAACTACTGAAGAGGGACTAAGCTCAGATTTATGTTGTATCTTTGGGATTTGCACAGAGTTGGTATTGTAAAATGGAGAAGAGGGGCTCCTAGGTGGTTCAGTTAAGCGTCGGACTTCAGTTCAGGTCATGATCTCGGGGTCCATGAGTTCCAGCCCCACGTAGGTCTCTGTGCTGGCAGCTCAGAGCCTGGAATGTGCTTTGGATTCTGTCTCCCTCTCTCTCTGCCCCTCCCCTGCTCACACTCTGTCTCTTTCAGAAATAAATAAACATTAAAAATTAAAAAAAAAAGGAAATGGAGAACAGATGACTTGAAATAGAGACTTTTATGGCTTTCCGCAATTCCTCACAAACAAGATCGATAAGGACATGAAAGTCTGTTCTGAAGAAAATTTGATCCATTTAATGCTTTGAGAAGGAGAGTGATGTAATCAGAAGGTGCTTTGAGGAATATTCAAAAATATTGTTTCAGATGAGTAAAAAATAGAAAATCAGAATGATAATGTCAGTGGATGCAGACGCAAACAAGATGAGTGTTTTTATTTTTATTTTCCTAAAGTAACGATGAACTTTTCCAAAAGGCATCAATAATCCTTTTTGTGTATAGTGGTTTAATCTTCTACCAGGAGGTAAGGGAAGCTTTTGCTATGTGATTTTATGTATAACATATTGCCTTTTTTTTGTGTGTCTGTCTGGTGGTGGGATCATAATAATAATTGGTTGAATGCATTTCATCTAACACAGATACTTGGGCTCAGTGACCCCAGTCTCTTGTTTGTTTTTCTCTCCGTTGTTCCTCTCAGTTTTTCTTCAGCCCAGGAATTCTTCCTTCATTATTCACTGTCTTTCATTATTCTGTTGTTTGCTCTGTCTTTACTTAACCAATATGGCTGCCCTCCTCTTCTCTGTCCACCCCATTTCCTTTCATTTTTCTTCTAAGCTGTAAGTATAAGTATACAAAAAAATAATTAACTGCTTAGCTACAGTTGTGGTGTATGCTTTTAAAGATATTTGTGACAAACAATGGCTTTTTATTCCAAAGTATGAATACTTGATGATAATTCATGATATTAACAAACTTGTGAGGAAAGTTTAATATGTAGACAGATACATATAGATAAAAACAGATATAGATGTACAGTGAAGTAATTTGCATTACATCATTAAGTGCATACCTCTAACATCTATATCAAACCATTATATATTATATAACTGAAAGAAAAGATATTCTGAATATCATATAAGTGACTAAAGCTTTGTGTATATAACTTTCACCTGAAGAAGTCTGAGTTTATTATTTAGAAATAAATGCCTTAGCCATAAAACATTGTTCACTCTCACTTCCTGTGAGAGAGGAGTAAAGGAAATGAGACTTTGTGGTGTGGTTTTGACAAAAAGTCAGTTAATACAATATAACATAATAAAACATAATATTCCTGTATCCTTTTATTCACGTTCAGCTGAAAGCAATAAAAAAAGACACATGAAAAAATTATACAGGATCCACCTCTCCACTTACTAAACTTAAATATTGCATTTCTCTGTTGATAAATAACAATTCAAACTTGTGTCTCAAATTGGTCAAAATCTTACTGACAGTAATAGAAATCAACTAGTCTTGTACCCAAACTGCTATTCCTCAATGGGTTCTGATATGAACTGAATGCAAAGATTATTTTACTTATGTGAAGAGACTTGAAGAGGCATAGTACTAAAATATTCCAGAGTTTTTTAGTGAACAGGAATTATAAAATGGAGTTATAAGCAGAAACAGGGATGGCAAATGAGACCTAATTATAGAGCTAGTTCCTGTCATTTAATAATAATACGGAGAAGGGCAACACACTGCTAAATGATTGTAACATTTCTTTAATTTCCCTTTTATACGCTACTACAAAGAAATTTGATTTATAGGTTTGAACATAGGGTAAACTGCAGGATGGTAGCAACCTTTCAGTTCCTCTGAGGATACTGGCTGTGTGAGTGGGATTTGGGGCTTAATAGCAGGTTATGGATCTAATTAAGCAGCAAAGTCAATACAAAGACCAAACAAGCCACCTGGTCCATGGAGTTCCTCAGGCTGGGTAGATTTTTTGGCACTCCTAATCTCCTAATTTAAAGACTAGTTATAAATTTTGGTCCAACTTGAGAGAGACAATGAATCTGGCATTCTGTGTGTAATTCAAGACTACAGCACAATTGCTTAAAATCTTACCTTGTAGAAAAGAAAACAAATGACCAAAGATCTCTTAGAATTAAATTAATCAGACTACTTGTGGGTTGGGGTGCTAAGGTTTCTAAAATTAATACAAACAGCCCAGGAAGGCTTTTTCTCATTTAGATGCTCATCTTCCCAGATCAACAATCCATTTCCACAGCTACAACATAAAGTTTAGTAAATCATTTAGGCAAGCACACAGTACAGAACTCTTAAGACCCCCCCCATCCCCTTGCAAAAGAGGATAAGAACAGAAAGGAAGACATCTGAAACACAAAATTAAAAAAAAAATACAATCATTTCCTACAATAAATATGCCTTTATTCACTAAGTATCTATTGTACATGACTCATCAAATCTCTGCATTCATTTAATTTACATCCTAATGAAGAAAGAGACAGCAATCAGATAAATTACTATGATGTCAGATGAGGGAGACACTAGGCAGAATAAAAACAAAACAGGTCAGGGTAGGCAGGATATTTAGAGAGAAGCCATAAAGGTTTTATGAAGCAGAAAGCATTTGACAAGAGCCTGAAAATAGTGAGGGATTGGTCTAAAAAATAGAGACTGGTTAAAGGGAACAACCAGTATAAACTCACTGGATTATTGCATTACAAGTATGCTCCAGAAACAAGGAGGCCATCGTGGTTGGTGTTCATTGAGCCAAAGAGTTCGGAGGTGCAGTGGATGAACTTAGGAGTGTGAGAGGTTCTACTTTTGTGCACACAAAAGTAAAGATGCTCTAATATTTATGTGAAAGCAAGAACAGGCAAACCATAAGCCTCAGAGATAGTTATTAAACTATAGATTGCATCTCAGGGGTGATAGGCTAGGAAAGGTTACAAGGAAATCTTTTGGAAAATACCCATATTTTGATCTGAGTGGTAGTCACATAAGTCTGAACACGTATAAAATTTCTTCCGTGGTATATTTAAGATGAATTCACTCAATTCATATTTCTATATGTATGTTTCGTTTCCATGAGAAGTTGGTACAAATATAAGGAGACAACAGCATAATATTGTCATATTATATCTAAGCTACCCCATTGCTATAGCAATGAATAAAATATATCTATTCATTGATGATGTTAAAAGATGAAAAATCAGTATGCAACAATATTTTTATGCAATAAACATTTTTTCATTACTATTCCTTTAAAACATATATACTTTCTTCACACATAAAAGTTATAGTAGGACAACTTTTCATCAATAATTTAGCACCAAAGGGCACCTAGGTATCTCAGTCGGTTAAGTGACTGACTTCAGCTCAGGTCATGATCTCATGGCTTGTGAGTTTGAGCCCTGTGTTGGGCTCTGTGCTGACAACTCAGAGCCTGGAGACTGTTTCAGATTCTGTGTCTCTCCTTCTCTATCTCTGTCTCTCCCTTTCTAGTGCTCTGTCTCTCTAAAAAATAAACTTAAAAAATAATAATTTAGCAGCAAAAAATACAAAACAAAACAAAAAAAAACCAACAACATAATTTAGCAGCATGCAATATGTTGTGAATGTTTGCATGGAATATATGGTAATCTAGCTTTTGCTAGACATTAATACAAAATAGGTAACTGATTGCTTCACTTATGTCCCTGTGGCCTACCTAGATCATTCAAACTTTAAGTCCGAAGACACATCCTGAGCTGTTAAAGTTCGATGTAGAGTTAAAAAAAAAATACAAAACATGGGTTCTGGGTGGCTCAGTCAGTTAAATGACTTACACTTAGTTTTCACTCGGGTCATGATCTCACAGTTTCATGAGTCAGGCTCTGTGCTGGCAGTGCAGAGCCTGCTTGGGATTGTCTCTCTCCCTCTCTTTTTCTGCCCCTCCCCTGCTCATGCAAACAAAACATTAGAACAATGTATAATAATATCATGCTTTAAATTAAAAATGTTCTCAAATAAAATATGCATTTTTAGTAAATTTGGCAGAACCACATGGCAATTTTTCATTTTCCAAACCCTGGAACTAAAATGCCCAGCAAACTTCTCAAAATGACTCCCAGAAGAAGGAAAGCCCATATATTAGAAAGAAAGAAGTCAATGCCTTGATTACTGAATACAGCAGCAAGAGAAAAAGAAATGAGTGTGAAAATAGAAAATAAAATATATGCTATTGTCTAGGCAAAGAAATTCCCTGGAGGAGTCTTGCTAAGGAAATGGAAATGATTATTCTTTGTTGTTGTGTATTTGTTTACTTAGGGAGAGAGAGAGAGAGTGAGAGAGAGGGGAAGGGGCAGAAAGAGAGAGAGAGGGAGAGAGAGACACCTCATGACATGGGGCTCAATCTCAGGACTATGAGCTTATGACATGAACCGAAATCAAAAGTCAGATGTTTAACCAACTGAGCCACCCAGCCACCCAAGAAGTGAATAATTTTGTACAAACAAAAATGGTCTAAGGGCCATATCCTTTTTCTTCAATAGTATTTATTTAAAAAGTACTTATATGTCACAAACTGTATTCAAAGTAATGTTTGTACATCATAAATGTGATCTCATTTGCCTTAATAGCACCCTACAATGCCAATATTAACAAATATCAAAATTTACTAAGTGGAAAATGAGGCTTGGATAAATTAACTATCTAAGGTTACACAGAAAAATAATCTGTTTGAGTCTTTTTTATTATTAATTTTTAATATGAAATTTATTATCAAATTGGTTTCCATACAACACCCAGTGCTCTTCCCAACAGGTGCCCTACTCAGTGCCCATCGCTCACTTTCCCCTCCCTTCCACTACCCATCTTCCCTCAGTTTATTCTCAGTCTTTAAGAGTCTCTTATGGTTTGGCTCCCTCCCTCTCTAACTTTTTTTTCCCCCTTCCCTTCCCCCATGGTCTTCTGTCAAGTTTCTCAGGATCCACATAGGAGTGAAAACATATGGAAACTGTCCTTCTCTGTATGACTTATTTCACTTAGCATAACACTCTCCAGTTCCATCCACGTTGCTACAAAAGGCTATATTTAATTCTTTGGCATTGCCAAGTAGTATTCCATTGTATATATAAACCACAACTTCTTTATCCATTCATCAGTGTGAGTGTTTTGAATTATGCTCTTTAACTATGTGCTAACCTGCTTCTCCTGTAAAGTGACCTATACCAGAATATGTCATGGGTACACCTCATTTTAAGAGGTGGAGTAAGAGATGGGCATATTGGTGAGGAACTACTTCCACTACAACTTACCATTATTAGCAATAAGTATTATTTAAGGTACTTTTAACCCTTGATTTCTCAATGTCTTCTGTTTACTTGGTATTTGACTAATCCTGTATAATTTCCACTAGTACATGATTCCCTGTACACTTTGGTAGACAGAATTTTTATTAGTATTATAGTGTGATATGTTAAATTCTATGAAAAAATGTGATGGAAAATCTCATTGACTTCTCAGCAATTCATGAGTTTTCTTATGACTCAGTGTATTTCTGAGTAATCTATATTACACAGTTTAGTTAACTAGTTGCTAAAATTAGATTATATGCCTCTTTGGAAACCTCCTATGTTCCTTTTTTAAAATGTTTATTTATTATTGAGAGACAGAGAGAAAGACAGAACATGAACATGGGAGGGGCAGAGACAGGAGGAGACACAGAATCCGAAGCAGGCTCCAGGCTCTGAAGCTGTCAGCATAGAGCCTGGCGTGGGGCTCAGACTCACAAACTGCAAGATCATGACCTGAGTCAAAGTCGGATGCTCAACTGACTGAGCCACCCAGGCACCCGGGAAATCTCCTAAGTTCTAATGAAAAAACTTACTGTGTGTTCTGTATGTGCTTTATATTTAAAAATGGCATCAGGCTAACAATAAACTTTAATATTCCTAGTATATAAATGTATAAAAAGTTATACTTAGCAAAATTATTTTTTAATATAGAGAGACAATATCATGCATGTGCTGATGTAAGCTAGAAGTCCTTGATATTTCTGTTATACAGTACTGAGCACTGTTCACATGTTATATTGTCTACAGTGAATATATTTATCATGGGATGGGAGAATCAGACTTTCAACTTTGACTTTATCCTCCTGGGAATCTTCAATCACAGTTCCACCCACATCTTCCTCTTCTCTCTGGTCTTGGGAATCTTCGCATTTGCCATCATGGGAAACACTGTCATGATTCTCCTCATCTACCTGGACAACCAGCTCCACACCCCCATGTACTTCCTCCTCAGCCAACTCTCCCTCATGGACCTCATGCTCATCTGCACCACTGTACCCAAGATGGCCCTCAACTACTTGTCTGGCAGGAAGTGCATCTCTCTAGCTGGGTGTGGAGCCCAGATATTTTTATATGTGTCTCTGCTTGGAGCAGAATGTTTCCTGTTGGCTGTAATGGCCTATGACCGTTATGTTGCTATTTGCCACCCATTAAGATACTCAATTCTCATGAACCAGAAAATCTGTCATCTTATGGTCCTTTCTTCCTGGATTGTTGGCTCTCTTGATGGTATAATTGTTGTTGCAGTCGCACTATCCTTCCCATATTGTGGTACCCGGGAAATACCTCACTTTTTCTGTGATGTCCCTGCCGTTCTCACTCTCTCATGCACTAATACATTGCTATTTGAAAGGTTAATGTTTATTTGCTGTGTAATTATGCTTCTTTTCCCTGTAACAGTAATTATTGCTTCCTACCTTCAGGTCATTGTAGCTGTCATTCAAATGGGGTCTGGGGAAGGCCGCCAAAGAGCTTTTGCTACCTGTTCCTCTCACCTCATGGTGGTAGGAATGTATTATGGAGCAGCCATGTTCATATACATGAGGCCTGTTTCTGACCGTTCCCCCACCCAAGACAAGATGGTGTCAGCCTTTTATACCATCCTTACTCCTATGCTGAATCCCCTCATCTATAGCCTCCGCAACAAGGAAGTGGCCAGAGGATTAATGAAGGTGTTAGGGAGGGGAAGTCTACAGAGCAAATTGCCTAATTAACCATCTTCTATATTCTTTAGTTTATGGTGAATTGATTTATTCAACTGATACAATTCTATACCCAATATTTACACACCTTTGTATCAAAAGTTTCATAGACAAGCCCACAAGATTTAGAAAGTGAAAAACTGACTGCATGCTTTTTGTTCAAATATTATATTTCTTTTGTTATGGAACTATCAAAGTATGGTCATAAGTAAATATTTACTGTAAGATAACATGCACAATTGTACATTCTGTTTTATAAGTTAATAAATGAGAAGTATTTGCTGTCCATCACAGTACTACATAATGACATAATAAAACAGGGCACTATTAGCATTCTTTTTTTAACATATAGTAATTTTACATTTGGCTAATCAAAATATTATCCTGAGTCCAATATCATTCTTTAGATTGATTAGTTTGTTAAAATGAATAATCAGGTTAATTATATACCAAGTTATAGCTTTATTAGATTATTATAAGAACTAATATGCTTTACCTAGATAGAGAAAAGAGGCATTAGATTGATGATTAGGTCTATGGAATCTACCTTGTAATGGACAGTGTTCTCTCTCAGGATATCAGAGGATTAGGGAGCTCCTAATTATTTCCTTTTTCTACATAAGTCAGCCTTTTACATGGGAGACTGACATGTGAATCCTCAAAGTCTGGTCTTTTCATCCTTAAAAGTCTTGATCACTATATGGGTTGTATGCTATAATTATATGGAAAAGTGATCAATTTTGTAAATAGAAAATTTTAGGTTTACTGAAGGTCTGAATTTTTTTTAATAAATTACATGTCATATGTGTGACATCACTATAGATAGTGGTGTAATGATATATATGAAATTCACTGCAGTTCTGGGTATTCTTCTGTTTTGTTAGAAACAACCACTATGGCTAATCTGAATTTTTCTGTTTTCTTAAAACTCTGTTGTAACTGCATTAGTTTTCTTTTTCTGCATGACAAATGAACACAAACACAGTACCTCTAAAAATATTAATTCCTAGTATATATGGGTAGGAATTCTTGCATTGCTAACCTGGGTATTCTTCTTAAGGTGTCACAAGGTAGTAATCCATGAGTCAGCTGAGACTGCAGTTATACCTAAGGCTCAGCCTCATCTTTCAAGTCCATATAGTTGTTGAAATAATTAATTTCTTTGTACCCGAATAACTCATTATCTTACTTCTTCAATCCAGCAGGAGAGGCTGTGACTTAAGGGAAAGCCTAAGTCCTTTTCTAAAGGTCTACCAACTGGTTAAGACAACCCAACACAAGACACTCTACCTTACATAACTTGAAGTCAATTGATTTGGGATCTTAATTACATTTGCACATTAACCTCACTCTCTCCAAATAGAATAACGTAAACACAGGAGCAACATCAGGAGAAATAAATCATGGGGAAAGTTTAGGTTTCTGTCTACCACACACACCCACAAAACTTATAGACTCCTATTTACAAAAAGGAATGAAAGGGCAATTACAATAAATTTTCCTGTCAGTGATATGAAAAAATATTGGTTACGTCCTAATGACTGACTGAATTATTTAACTTTAGAAATTATTTTATGGAGTCTGGTGCTGAGGGTTCTTTTAAAGGTAAAAGCCTAGGAGTGGAAAAGTACTTGTTATTGAGATTGAGTAGGGAAAGTGTCTTAAAATTTTTCACTTATACCTGCTGGAAGGAGGTCTTAAAAGAGCCTCTGATAAAGAGAATTAGAAAGTAACATGCCATCAGAACTGGGAAGGCAAATATGTCAGAGCATGACTAGACAATAAGTCTCAAATCCTTGGCTCCAACTTGCTGTGCACCAAGTCTAGAGTGAGGAGGCCAGTCTTTTCTTTGTATTGTGTTTAGTATATCGTACTTCCCTCAAACACAGATTTACCATTATTAAATAAATATTTGACATCAAATATTGTTGACTGATTTGGGAGTTGAAGATAGGGCAGGAAAGGCGTGCATTCCCTACTGTGAAATGGGAAAATATTCCCAGAGTAACATGTATTACCTCATTCTTCCTATTAATGACTTAAAAACAAAGCTTCTAGGAAGAACATAATATGATCTATAGCCATACATTTTCTAAGACGAAAAGAGTGTTAAAATTTTATGTATTCAGACCAACCTTACAAAGTTTGGTAGGGTTATGATGTAAAGGTTTCCACTGTAGCAAAGTTCTCATGAACATCAGGTAGATTTCTAATTTACATAGAATTTAAAGGTAACATTTTTATGTCTTTTTTTTTGTAAAAAGTATATGCAGTATTGTGGAGAAATAGTCATTTTTTCTTGGTAGAACTGTGAGTTATTAAAATCTTTCAGGAAGGCAATTTAGCTTTATTCATCCAGCTATGTAATTGTATTGCATTCATCCAGATATGCAAAGTAATAATAATAATTAGTCGTCAAATATTTATACACAAGTAAGGCAAGGAGAAAAGGTAAAAACAATATGTATGGCCTGTTGTATAAAGGTTAAATACTACACAAACTAATGGATCAATTTCTATTTACATTGTGTACTTCATACTTTCTAAATAATAGAATATGTGTGTCTGAGAGTAATTGGTTTTAATTCTGTTTTCAATTTAAAAATACAAAATTTTTGGAACACCTGTCTGGCTGAGTCAGCTGACCATCTGGCTCTTGACTTTGGCTCATGTCATCTCATAGTCATGAGATCTAGCCCTGTCTTGGGCTCCATGCTAGGCATTGAATCTGCTCAAGATTCTCTCTCTCTCTCTCTCTCTCTCTCTCTCTCTCTCTCTCTCTCTCTCCCTCCCCTCCCCCACCTCAAAAAATATGGAAATCTTGAGATTTCTCACGGCCATTGCATTTATTTATGGATATTAGGTACTATTTTCCCCAAAGTCTTATCAACAAATAAGCAGAGCTATCCACTTTTTTTCACTTGCAGATATATGGGCAATAAAAAGTATGGTTAAGCCAAACCATTTTTCTTCTAATGATTTCCATACTTTGATTTTCTTGGAAAATCACTTTTTTCATACTGGGCAAAATCTGTTTTCTCATCATTAAACACATACATTAACTAGATAAATTTAAGTATCAATGGCCTCCTTTAGTCCTATGTCAATTGAGATGATTTTTTATAATATGCTTGGTTTTCCTACCTCATTTGCTCCTTTTTGCCTTCTATTATCCTTTTTGATCTTTCCTTGTCCTCAGTCCCAACTTTATTTTTCCCTCCCAACTACCCATTGTCTTTTAGCTGACTACTCCACATTCACAATATGTTGTTCCTCTTTCTGCCTTTATATCTTTGCTCATGCTGCCAAAGAAATTCTCATTAAGAGCAGAGACAGATTTTTACAAGGTTGACTTATGGTGAAGTGGTAAAAATACCTTGAAATCAATCTAATAATTTTTAAGTGTTTGTTGGAGGTTTTCAGTCAGGCAATGATGCACAGATTAAGAGTTTACTAGTGATTTTCAAGAGCTATATTGTCTAGAGTTGGCATAGGCAGCTGTATTTAATTGGTGAAGAAAATTAAAATAAAAGAGAAAATATGAGCAGCATAGTAAATATAGAATAAAGGAAGAATTAGGAGGAAGAAGGAAAGAAGGAAAAAGAGGAGGAAGGGATAGAAACTAATTCCATGGCTGAATATATAGAAGAAGTGAAGAAGGTAATGAGCTTATTTTTAGATGTTATGTTTGAATTTTGTGGGGCACAAAAGAAAAGGTTGCTTAAAATATAATAGGTTTCAGGTTATAATCTGAGATCATTTGTTTAAAAAGATCATGAAAATTAATGAGAATACTAAAAAAGGTCACATATGAAGGAAAATATTTGTTTCATGGTTAAAGTTCAATATTACATAGAAGAAATATATATATATATATATATATATATATATATATATGACCACCTGGGTGGCTGAGTTGTTTAAGCTTCAGACTTTGGCTCAGCTCAGGTTATGATCTTGTGGCTTATGAGTTTGAGCCCTGCACTGGGCTTTGTGCTGACAGCTCAGAGCCTGGATCTTCTTCCAATTCTGTGTCTTTTTCTCTTTCTCTGCCCCTCCCCCACTCACGCTGTCTCTCTGTCAAAAATAAATAAACATAAAGATATATATATATATATATATATATATATACACACACATATATGTATAAACACAAACATATGTATATACAATCCATATGCATATTATATATAATATATATTATATAATATATATATATATTATATAATATCTTAGAATAATACAGGCTTTAAGAGTAATAAACAAAAACAGAAATCCACAAGGTGTAGGTATAGAAAAAACAGAAATTGACTTCATTTAGAATGTAAGTGCCTTTTGCTGTGCTATGCAACTAATGGAGGAAAGATCTATATGACCTTGTATATGTCATTAATATTATTTAACCCTCATTACCTCATCTGTACAATTAGGATATTTTTATCTCCTTTACAGGTTTATTTTGATAAACTATAGCACTCCACACATAATAAAGCACCATAATATATTTCATGTTTTATTTTCACAATTTAGAAAATGGCTCCAATTATGGTATGCTTACTTACTTACCTATCTTATGTTTAGTGATTGAATGTATAATTTTATCTTATCAAAACTGTTAATCATTCAAGATCAGTGAGTGTGAGCTCATCTTTATATCAGCCAGAAGAAATGTTCTAAAATGTTTATTGAAGAGTTCATGTTTGAAAAATAATAGTGACTTAAAACACTGACTTCTTACAATATAAATATAAAAATTTGGGTGAAGCAACCATCACTTTCAAATATGATTTTAAACATTGTTTTATGCTCAATTCTACAAATATCAAAAATTTGTTTCCTAGTATTTGCTATAGTTGACCAAAAAGCATGTTGCTGTTTTGCTATTTTGGCATTATTATAAGTGGATGGAATTGGGGCACCTGGTTGGCTCAGTCGGTTAAGCATCCAACTTTGGCTCAAGTAATGATCTCACAGTTTTTGAGTTCAAGCCCTGGGTCGGGCTCTGTGCTGATAGCTCAGAGCCTGGATCCTGCTTCAAATTCTGTGTTTCCCTTTCTCTCTGCCCTTCCCCTGATCGTGCTCTCTCTCTTTGTCTCTCTCTGTCTCTCTTTCTATATCTTAAAAATAAATAAACATTAAGAATGTTTAAATTAAAAAAAATAAGTGGATGGAATTAAATTTATTGGTTTTTTCCTATTCATTGATGTAATTATCATTTTTGATGTTCAAATTTTTCCATTTTTGTCTACCATGAGTCTCTTCAATTTGTCTCCTGAGTCTTCACACATGATCCAGGTAATATTAGATATATTTCTTGCTATTCATCTGACACAGTGCAATGAGCCAGTCTTATCTAGCATATTCCCTGCTATACGCCTGACATTAGCTATTTGTCCAATGGTAAATTTAGTCTGAAATTATATCAATCAACTGAAGTCGTCAGGTTACAGGTGCTTTTTTCTGTTGGCCTTGACTCTAGACTTTATGAATGAAAAAAGCGGAAAAATAAACAAATAAACATTTTATATTTATGTTCCAAACATTATGTTTCAGAATGTTTGTATTATGGTTACATACACATTTTAAATATATAATGTAATTTGTGTGGATTCCTAGTTTAATATGTAATTCCATCCTAAAAATAAGTAAAATGATTAACAAAGAAAAAATCAACATCTCTTAGCTTTGTTGTATAATGCAGGTCACTAGGCAAATTAGTGTATCAAAAATTGAAGAGTAAGCAGCGCCTGGGTGCCTCAGTCGGTTGAGCATCTGGCTTCATCTCAGGTCATGATCTCATGGTTTGTGAGTTCAAGCCCCATCCCAGGTTCTGTTCTGAAAGCTCAGAGCTTGGAGCCTGCTTCAGATTCTGTGTCTTCCTCTCTCTGCCTCTCTCTCTCTCTCTCTCTCAAATAAGTAAACATTATAAAACAATTGAAGAGTAAAATAAATGGATACAGAAAATGATAAGTTGCCTGTGCAGAAAACTCCATGGAAACCAGGGTTGAAACCTCTGAGGAAAAGAGTACTGAACTCCTTTTATCCAGTGTTATATCTAGTTTTGAACAAAAATTATAAGGCATATGAAGAGTCACAAAACAGCTTGAGGAGACAAAACAAGCCCTAAAATCTGACTTACATATGACAAGGATGTTGTAATTTTCAGACTAGGAATTTGAAATACCTATGGTTAAAATGCTCAATGCACTGATAGGAAAGAAAACATATATAAAATGTAAGAATAGATTCTAACTTAAGCAGTAGATTAGCATTCTAACAAAGAATAAATGCTAGAGATAAAAAACACTGTAACATAAATAAAAATGCCTTCGATGGGCTCATTAGTGTAATGAGCATGGATGTAGAACTGTAAGATTGAGGATGTGCCAACGGAAACTAAAAATGATTGAAACAAACAGACATAAGAAACAGGCAAAATCAAAATGTGTAACATGCACATAATTGTAACAGCAGAAGGGGAAGAATGAACAGAAGAAATATCCAAAACAATAATGACTGAGAATTGCCTCTAAATTAGTGGCAACCACCAAATCACAATCCAGGAAGCTCAGAGAATAATACCAAACAGGATAAATGTAAAACAACAACAGCAACAACATGAACAACAAAAGCAAGCCTATATCTAGGCTTACAAATTTCAAACTTCAAAAATCAAAGATAAGGAATAAATCTTTAAAGAAGCCAAGGTGGGTGGGGAATAAAGATTTACTCTATAGATGAAAAATATAATGACATTTGACTTCTCAGGAAAAAATGCAAGGAAGACAATCATGGAGTGAAATATTTAAATTTTTGAAAGAAAAAAAATGTAATTCCAGAATTATGACATTTGGAAAATTGTCTTTCGAAAATGAAAAGAAATACTTTCTCAGACAAAAGCTGTGGGCATTTGTTACTAGTACATGCCTTTCAAGAAATATTGAAAGTCATTATTCAGAAAGAAGAAAAAATATACAGATAATAAACTTAGATCAACATAAAGAAAAGAGGGTCGCCTGTGTGGCTTAGTCGGTTGTGTCTAACACTTGATTTAGTCTCACGTCATTATCTCCCATGTGGTGAGATTGAGACTTACATTAGGCTTTGCACTGCACATGGAGCATGAAACCTGCTTAGGATTCTCTTTCTTCCTCTCCCTCTCTCTATCTCTCCCCTGCTCTCTCTCTCTCTCAAAATAAATAAATAAACATAAAAAAAGAAAAGAAGAACTAAGAGAAGACATAAATTAAGGTAAAAGAAAGATTGTATTTGATCCAACATGTTTGAATTATTAGCAAAAAAGTTTTGATAATTATAGATTATCCATAAGAGAAATTCATGATAACAGTGATACAAGGATGAGGAGGAAAAATACTTGGCAATTATAAGATAAATGAAGTATTGGTGAGGATATATATTGTAATCTTAAAGTGGATTTAAGAGTGGTTGTAATTGTATACTGCAGACTATAGGAAAATAAAAAATTTAAAAAAATGTATAATTTGCTTCAAAGGAGAAAAATGGAGTCACACATAATTCTCAATTGAAAAAAAGGTAGAATAAATATACAAGACAAAAATAAGAAAAAGAGTAAGGAAAACAAAAAGTAACACGTAAGTAGATATTAATCCAAATATATCAATACTTTCTCTAAATCTCAGTTGTCTAAATACACCAACTGAAAAATATTGATTGTCAGAGTGGATCAAAAAATGCACTCTATATTATATGTCAGAGTGGATCAAAAAATGCACTCTATATTATATGTTGTCTACAAGAGACACACATTAAAAATAAAGATGAATTATATGTATATAAATATACATATAAATTAAAATGAAAAGGGATGGAGAAAAATGCACCATGTCAACAATAATCAATGCTGGAGTACTTATATCAATTTCAGGCAAAGGAAATTTCAAAGAAAGGAAAGTTATCAGAGACAAAGAGTCACATTACCTATGACAAAATGATCAATTTACAAGAAGACATAATAACCCTTAACGTGTATGCACCTCACAAAGTATCATTATATGTGAGGCAAAAACTGATAAAACTGCAAGGAGACATAAATGAATATACTATTATAGTTAGAGACTTCAAATCCTTCTATCAGAAATGGACAGATCTAGCAAGCAGAACAATTAGTAAGAGCATAGTTAAACATAAAAGCACTATCAATTAACTGAATATAATAGATATCTATGAAATGCTTTACTCAAAAAAAGCAGAGAATGAAGTTTTTTCAAGCTCACATGAACATTCACCAACATAGACCACATTCTGAGCCATTCAACTATCTAGAAAAACACAAATTATTCAATTTCTGCTCTCAGACCACAATGAAATTAAATTAGGAATCAATAAAAGAAATAAAGCTGAAAATCCCCAAAGTGTGAAGATTAAAAAACACACTTTGTAATAACACATGCATCAAAGGAAAAAAATTTGAAATAAATTAAAAATAGTTTTAACCAAATGAAAATGAAAACACTTATCAAAATTTGTGGGCTACAGTAAAAGCATTTCTTAAAGGAAGTCTTTAACCTTTAACTCATATATTGAAAAGGAAGAAAATTCTAATAATCTAGCCTTCTACTTTAGGAAACTGGAAAAAGTAGACAAATTAGATCTAAATTAATCAGAAAAAAATAGAGAAGAAATTAATGAAATTTAAAACAGGAAATAAATAGAGAAAATCAGCAAAAGCAGGAATTTATTATTTGGAACAAAAAGACTAAAACTAACCAGCTTCTAACCAAGCTAACTAATAAAAAAAGAGAGATATAAAACCCAAATTACAATATGAGACATGCAAGAAGAAACTTTACTACAGATTCAATGCACATTAAAATTATAATATAGTAATACTATTAAAAATTTTATGCCAAGAGCTTTGATAACCTAGGTGAAATAAACAAATTTCTTTAATGAACATTGTGTCATAACTCACACAAGGACAGACAATTTGAATAGGTCTATATATATTAAATAATTTGAATCATTAATTAATAACTTCCCAACTTAGAAAGCAACAACCTAGATTGGTTTAATGATACATTCTACTAAACATTTAAGGAAGAAGCTAAGCTGCTAATTCTATTCAGTCACCTCCAGGCTATAGAAGCAGAGAAAGTACTTCATAATTCATTCTATGTGGTCAGAATTTCCCTAATGTTAGAATCATATTAAAAAAATTCAAGAAAAGAAAGATATAGACCAATATCTCTCATGAATATTTTTTCTCAATAAAATACAATCAAATGCAATTCAACAATGTTTAAACTTAACTATGCATCATGACCTAGTGGGATTTAGTTCATGCATGTAAGTCTGGTTCAACATTCAAATATAAATATAATTCATCACATTAACAAACTAAAAAACAATAACATAATCATATAAATATATGCAGAAAATTTTGATAAAATCAAGAACCTACATGATAAAATCTCTTAGCTAAATGGGGATACAGAAGAATTCTCTCAACTTATAAAGAAGATCTACAAAACACCTACAACTAATATAATACTTGGTGGTGAGAAATTAGTATCATTTCTATTAAGATCAGAAAAAGAATATCCCTTTTCACTACTCTCACTCAACATTGAATTAGTAGTCATACCTAGTGAACTAAGACAAGAAAGGGAAATAAAAGAATACAAATTTGGAAATAGAAATAAAACTACATTTGTTCATGAGGACATTATTTCTGTAGAAAATAGCAAAGAATCAACCGAAAATATCCTCCTGGAACTAATAAGGAATTATAGCAAAGTTACATGTAAATATACAAAAATTCATTGTTTTCTTATATACTATCATTGAACAATTGTTACTTAAAATTAAAAACACATCACCATTTGTATTAGCACCACCCAAAATAAAATACTTAGGCATAAATCTAACAAAGGCTTATATGAAGAAACTAGAAAATTCTGATGGGATATACAAAAGAAAGAAAAAAAAACACTAAGTAAATGGAGAGATATCCTGTGTTCATGGATAAGAAGATTTAAAATTGTCAAGATGCTAGTTTTTGGTTTTATTTTTGTTTTGCTTTTTTCAAGTTCAACATATTCAATGTCATTTCATTCAAAATCCCTGGAGTTATTTTGTGTATATCAACATTTATTAAAGTTTACATGGAAGGCAAAGAATCTGGAAAAGCCAAAAGTGTTAAATGAGAAAAACAAAGTTAGAAGGCTGACACTATCCAATCTCAAGTTGTACTATAAAACTAAAGTAATCAAGAAAGTGTTATATTTGCAAAATAGAGACAGATATGCAGCAATGGACAGAAATAGACACTCACAAGCAAGCGACTGTTTTTGACATCACATGTTAAAAAATGCATCTAGACAGAGACTTAACATTCTTCATGAAAATTACCACAAAATGGATCATTGATTTCAATGCAAGACACAAATCCTTAACTCTCCAAGGAGAAAAACAAATTTTGATTTTTTTTAACTGTATATACAACATAGACTCCAGATTTGTTAAAGATTTAAATATGGTATGCAAAGCTATAGAGTTATTTGAACATAATATAAAATCACCTTTCATATAAAGATAAATAAAACAATTTATATGAAAATTCATATAAATGTAATTTATTCACTTAAAGATTTAGACTATTCATCTAGAAAAACTCATGCAAAACTAACACACTGAGACATATTGAAAGATAATATTTTCCAAGCATAAAATGAACAAACTAATAAAAAATAAAATATTCAAAAGCACTACACATTAAAAATTTATGAAACAAAACAAAATGACACTTAATTGCAAAGATACATAGTTTCATTAATATTCAGACAAATGGAAATTTAACAATGATAAAATATTACTTTTTACTCAATAGGAAAATTTCAACATGGATGGAACTAGAGTACATTATGCTAAGCAAAATAAGTCAGACAGAGAAAGACAAATATAATTTCACTCGTGTGGAATTTAAGAAACACAACAGGGGCGCCTGGGTGGCGCAGTCGGTTAAGCGTCCGACTTCAGCCAGGTCACGATCTCGCGGTCCGTGAGTTCGAGCCCCGCGTCCAGCTCTGGGCTGATGGCTCAGAGCCTGGAGCCTGTTTCCGATTCTGTGTCTCCCTCTCTCTCTGCCCCTCCCCCGTTCATGCTCTGTCTCTCTCTGTCCCAAAAATAAATAAAAAACGTTGAAAAAAAAAATTTTTAAAGAAACACAACAGATGAACGTAGGGAAAGGGAAAGAAAAATAAGGTAAAAACAGAGAGGGAGGCAAACCATAAGAGTCTCTCTTTTTTTTTTAACGTTTATTTATTTTTGAGACAGAGAGAGACAGAGCATGAATGGGGGAGGGGCAGAGAGAGAGGGAGACACAGAATCGGAAGGAGGCTCCAGGCTCTGAGCCATCAGCCCAGAGCCCGACGTGGGGCTTGAACTCACGGATTCACGGACCGTGAGATCGTGACCTGAGCTGAAGTCAGACGCTTAACCAACTGAGCCACCCAGGTGCCCCCATAAGAGTCTCTTAAATACAGAGAACAAACTAAGGTTGCTGGAGGGGAGGTGGGTGGGGCAATGGGTTATATGGGTGATGGACATTAAGGAGGGTACTTTTAGAGATGATCAATGGGTGTCATTTGTAAGAGATAAATCACATGGTACTACTTCTGAAACCAAGACTACAGTGCATATTAAATAACTTGAAGTTAATTTTTTTTTAAATAGGAAAATGTCAAAAGCTAGATAATACTAAATAATAACAAGGATGTGAATAAATTAAAAGGTTCAGAACTGCATTTGAAAACGTTCTGATTTGGCAATATAGAGAGTAATATTCTGCTTCCTAGTTAATTTATATTTGCATGTAAAGTAGAAATTAACAATTTTGTTTGTGGCTATTAATAATGAATACACTCTAGTTATGACAGAGATTAGGAAATCATTCAAATAGTTTACAAACTATTTAATTATGAACAACTGTCTTCTGAATATGTGACTTCATATGTGATAGAAACACAAAAATACTCATTTTATTATGTTAAAATTTGGATTCCAGCCGTTTGGAGATAACATTGTTGTTCAAAGTCTTCAGGAAACCATATCTACTTCAATTACAACATAAATCACAACAGTTTGGGGAAAAATAAATAATTCTAAAATTAATATGGAAAATGAAGTAAAAAAGCATATGTAATAAACATAAAAAAAGAATAATGACAAAAGATGATGTCATCAGTGACATAAATGTTTTTAGACATAGAAATCTAAACCAAGTAACACTCTAATTAAAAAAACAAAAAAAGAATTTACATAAGAGATCCAGAATCAGAATATAGAATATGGGAATTTGAAAATGGTATTAGATGGCATTATCAATCAGTATAGAAGAGAATTAAACCCAAGATATTAGTGTATGAAAACTGGATATATATATTAAATAATATTTATTTTTTGTTTTATAAAAATAAAGTAACAGTAATTCATTTTTTAAATAAAATTCTTTGAAAAGAGATAAAAATACCAATAAACATGAGACAACTACACAAATTGGTAAAGAAAATGTATATCATCATAAGAGTGAGGAGCCATTTCTTACAAAATAAGCTTACAATTTTTTTAAACAAAGCAATATAAAATGATATTGAGAAATGATGAAACAAATTTCTCCGTTTACATAGGTATTGAGTTCATAAAGTAGTACATTCTTACACGCAATTAAGACGACTAACAGACACAGAAGAAATGCTCAGCATCATTTGTCAACACGGAAATACAAATCAAAACTACAATGATATATCACCTTATTGGCGATAATGGCTAAAATTAACAACACAGGAAATAACAGATATTGTTGAGGATGCAGAGAAAGGAGAAACCTCCTGTACTGTTGTTGGGAATGCAAACTGGCATGGTTACTGTGTAACACATATGGTGTTTTCTTAAAAAGTTAAATTAGAACTACCGTAAGATCCAGCAATATCACTACTAGGTATTTACCCAAAGGATACAAAAATACTGATTCAAGGGATACATGTACCCTGATGTTTATAGCAGCATTATTGACAATAACCAAATTATGCAAAGTGTCCAAATATCCATCAACGGACATTTACCCTCCAAAATATTGTTCCTACATAACAACTAAAGAAACAATGTGTTTAACAAAATGTCATATGCTTAAATGGTTTAAACAAACAGTAGATTAACTGAAGGATGAAGGTTCAGAATATGACAGAGTGAATATAAGACAAGGAAAGGATATCAAAGTAAATATAAATGGTTGGCATTTGGAAATCTGTAATTTCAGAGAAGAAAATATATTGCTGGAAAATACACAAATAGAGTCATTATAGGTATGAATATATGAGAAAGACATGTCCAAAAGTCTTAGGATATCAAAATATTTTATGAAGAGAAAATTAACTCAGTATATTTGAGGATGATAAGAAACTTTAGTAGAATCAGAAAAAGAGTAACCACAAATTGCAAGCTTCCAAACAAAGAATCATTTGTAACAGTGCTGAAATCTTAAGCATAGGAATCTCAAGTTGAATGAGTTATTGGTGAACTTTAACAGAACTCTATTTAGAATTCTAAGGCCAGAACACACAATGTGGAATGTATATATTTTATTTGAAAATAGAAATTCAACTGCCTATTTATTCCTTAACATTATTCAGTTAATTGAAAGTTTGAAAATATGAGAGATTAGAAAAATGATTGAAAATGTCGTAATTAACATATGGAGGAATCAGGAGACAGAGAAAAAATATCAATCAAGGTGACAGGCCCTTGGATTTGATCTTAAATATCAATAAAACTCATATTTTCAAATTGAAAACTAATTACATATGAAGTTCTAAGAGAAAAAGTGGATGCTAACATAAAGTACTATAATTGAAGAACAGGGACTGAATTCCCTAGAGGGATTATAAAGTTAAATCACAGATGACTTACTAAAATTGTGTTGCATAGATTTCCCCTGGAACTTAAAAAAAAATTTCAGTTATTCTGTGTGTAGTATCTTCTTGAGAACACCTAGAAGGTAAGCCTGAGAGAGAGTGTACATTCCAAAACATATAAGGTACTCTGGAGTTCAATCAAAGGGAATCAAAGTTTATTCAAAAGCATTATGTATCATAAATTTTGATATTTTGAAGCTTTTAAGTAGGGAAGCACTTCATGTTGATCTGCAACTTACCCCCTTTATATTCTCTGTTAAAAAATGTGTTTTTTTTTCAATATTTATCCCAGGTACTTTTGAAGATTAAATTAAATATATCTGTGAAGATGTTAAAAATGTAAGGTATTATTCAAAACAGTGTTTAAAATGCTAAACTGAGAATCATTGCAAAAGTCTACCTTTTTAATTTTTTTTTAATGTTTTTATTTATTTTTGAGACAGATAAGAGACAGAGCTTGAGCAGGGGAGGGACAGAGAGAGAGGGAGACACAGAATCCGAAGCAGGCTCCAGGCTCGAGCTGTCAGCACAGAGCCCATCACGGGGCTGGAACTCACAGACTGTGAGATCATGAGCTGAGCCAAGTTGGATGCTCAACGGACTGAGCTACCCAGGCGACCCACAAGAGTCTACCTTTTATCTAGTCTATTTATTCTTTCTTTCAATCACTGTGAGGATAATATGGCCTTCGTTCAGTTGGATTAAACACATATAAAATAAGCATATAGGTTATCAATGTGGAACCAACAATTTAGTAAGAAAAACAGAATATTTTCAAAAATATCAAAGGGAGCAGTAGTGGAGATTATTGCAAATTAGGGGGAAAGAGGAGTGACAAGAAAGTAAGTAATGATGGTAATTTGTTCATATGATGATTTCATGCAGTGATACATGTATTTTGATGTGGATCTTTAAAGAATTAATTAATTGTACTTTATAAAAACCCTGAGAGGAATGGTAAGAATTAAAACAAAATCTTAGAGACATTAGTTAACCTGTAAATTGACATAGGAGTTGGTAGTAGAGCAAGACTGTTAACTCACACTTGTCTGATCTAAAGGCCCATAAAACTGCCTTTACATAAAACAGAGGTAGATGCCATACATCTTCTGAAAGTTTTGTATATGCAGATCTTGCTAGCTATTGAATGAAGAGACATGGAGCATGATAGCCTTGTGTTCGAATTTGAGGGGATTTGTGAATTACAAAGGTAAAAGATTGCAGAAAAGCAGACATTCAAGTTGTAGACACTTCCTAAGAGACCTAAGCTCATATTTATCTCAGTTGTATCTTTGGAATCTGTAAGTAGAAAAATGCATACAGTTAGGGGAAGTAGAAAAAAGATATCTTGAAATAGAGGTTTGAATGACTTTCTGCAATATCTCAAAACAAGTTCAGCATGGATATGAAAATCTGCTATGCAGATAATTTGAGCCATTTGAGAATTGAAACTCTAAGAGGAGTGAAGAGGAGAATCCAGTATTCTTTGTAAAATCCAAAATTATTGTGCTGGGTGCAGAAAAGAATAGAAAGCTAATTTGATCTGTAATATTGGGGTATTAGAAGGGCTTATAAATACTGATAAGCACTTCCAAAAGGCATCACCAATCATTTTTGAGAAATGTAACTTGAAATTTTTATATATAAGCAGGGGATGGATTTAGGTGAATAACTTCTAAATTCCCATAAGAACATTTTTTTTTTGCATACCATTTTATCTGTAACATACTGTTTAATTTATGTGTTTCTATAATGAAGGAGAGTATGACTTCTCCATTGACATTATGCAGCGTATCTAGAACAGCCATGTAGGTGAAGTCATCCTAATATGCATTCAACCAAACCCTCCTTGTTTCACTTTCTTCTCCCTCGTTCACTATCCCTCTAAGTTTCTCTACAGCTCATTTTGTTTCTTGAATTGACACGTCTTTCAACATTCCACTGAATGTCAACTGTCTTTATTTAGTCAACATGACTACTTTGCTCTGCCCTTCCTAACCCAATCCTTTAAATCTCCTTTCCTCCGAAGACTTCTTGAAGTTGGTGAATAGAATTCATAAAAACATAAATTATCTTTAGCTAAAGTTGTGCTGTAGGATATTTTTAAGTACTTATAGAGAAAACCTATTAACTCCAAACCATTAATTATTTTTTGAGAAATTATATGGATAAGCTTTGATGAATTTATAGACAATGTATAAAACAATGGAGTAATGTGCATTATGATGTTAACTTTATAGCATTAATGCCTATGTAAATTTCTCATGTTATTATATCTATACCCAAATACATTCTTATAAATATAACATAACATAATTCAAGATATTACTTCCAGGAGGTGATGTGGAGGAGCCCAGGATGACAGTATTCAGAAACAAGTGTCTTGACCACCACAAAATATTGTTCACTGTAATTCCCTGTCATAGGGCATGAGTCAATGACACTTTATGTGATTGGTTTGCCAAAATAAGATACAATGTAATGTAATATAATATAATATAATATAATATGTAATATATCTTACAATGTCCACATTGAAGAAATACAAAACATAAAATTTTTGCAGAAAATTAAAGGGTGAACCTCTTTACCTACTGCACAGTATTACATTTCTATACTGCTAATGGACAACTGAAAACTGTTTCTCAACTCAAAATGACAATTTACTATCTTACATTAATAGAAACCAGTCAATTTTGATCAGTTCTACTATCCTACACTGAAATTCTTCCATTGCTTCTCTGGCTAAGAGCCTAAAATGAGAGGATAATTATTGCACATGTGGACATAATGCAAAGAGGTATAGATTTAAAATATGATGGAATTTGTTGTTAACACAAGGATTATAAAAAGCAGCCATGAGGAAAAAAAGATCTAATTATAGAGTCAGGTTCTGTCATTTTTCTTTTCTTTTCTTTTTTTTCTTTTATTTTTTACCTAAGGCCAAAATTTAATAGACACCAGCTTGACTAACAAAAATAATTGCATTATGAATTTGAATCTTAATAGAACTTCATTAAAAAATAAAAAAATAAAATATTTGAGGAATAAAAAGGGAAGTTGAAAGCTTCCCTTCACAGTTTACTTGAACTCAACCCTATCAGGCTTTTCTTATTTCATCTTACATCAAATTAAATTTTTTAACAATTTAATTTAATTTATTTTTTTTTAATTTACATCCAAGTTGGTTAGTATATAGTGCAACAATGATTTCAGGAGTAGATTCCTTAATGCCCCTTATCCATTTAGCCGATCCCCCCACCAGAAATCCTCCAGTAACCCTCTGCTTGTTCTCCATATTTAAGAGGCTCCTATGTTTTGTGCCCCTATTTGTTTTTATATTATTTTTGTTTCCCTTCCATTATGTTCATCTGTTTTGTATCTTAAAGTCCTCATATGAGTGAAGTCATACATTTGTCTTTGACTAATTTCACATAGCATAATACCACATAGTTGTGAATGGCAAGATTTCATTCTTTCTGATTGCTGAGTCATACTCCAGTGTGTGTGTGCATATACCACATCTTCTTTATACATTCATCCATGGATGGAAATTTGGTCTCTTTCTGTACTTTGGCTATTGTTGATAGTGCTGCTATAAACATTGGAATGCATGTGCCCCTTTGAAACAGCATCCCTGTGTCCCTTGGATAAATACCTAGTAGTGCAATAGCAGGGGCATAGGGTAGTTGTATTTTTAATTTTTTGAGGAACCCCCATAATGCTTTAAAAAGTCGCTGCACCAGTTTGCATTCCCAACAGCAGTGCAAAAGAGATCCTCTTTCTGTGCCTCTTTGACAACATCTGTTGTTTCCTGAGTTGTTAATGTTAGCCATTCTGACAGGTGTGAGGTGGTATCTCATTGTGGTTTTGATTTGTATTTCCCTGATGATGAGTGATGTTGAGCATTTTTCATATGTCAGTTGGCCATCTGGATGTCTTCTTTGGAGAAGTGTCTATTCATGTCTTTTGCCCATTTCTTCACTGGATTATTTGTTTTTTGGATGTTGAGTTTAGTATGTTCTTTATAGATTTTGGATACTAACCCTTTATCTGATGTGTCATTTGCAAATATTTTCTCCCATTCAGTTGGTTGCCTTTTAGTTTCACTGATTGTTTCCTTCACTGTGCAGAAACTTTTTATCTTGATGAGGTCCCAGTAATTCATTTTTGCTTTTGTTTCCCTTGCTTTTGGAGACATGTTGAATAAGAAGTTGCTGCAGTCAAGATCAAAGATGTTTTTGATGGCTTCCTGTCTTACATTTATGTCTTTCATCCATTTAGGGTTTATTTTTGTGTACAGTGTAACAAAGTTCTCCAGGTTCATTTCTCTGCATGTCGCTGTCCTGTTTTCCCAGGACCACCTGCTGAAGAAACTGTGTTTATTCCAATGGATATTCTTTCCTGCTTTGTCAAAGATTAGTTGCCCATACATTTGTGGGTCCATTTCTGGGTTCTCTATTCGGTTCCATTGATCTGAGTGTCTGTTCTTAGGCCAGTACCATACTGTCTTGATGATTACAGCTTTTTAATACAGCTTGAAGTCCTGGATTGTGATGCCTCCTGGTTTGGTTTTCTTTTTCCAAATTGTTTGACTATTTGGGGTCTCTTCTGGTTCCATACAAATTTTAGGATTGTTCTACCTCTGAAGAATGCTGGTGTTATTTTGATAGGAATTGCATTGAATATGTATATTGTTTTGGGTAGTATTGACATTTTAACAATTTTTTTTTCTTCCTATCCAGGAGCATGTAATATTTTTCTTTCTTTTTTTTTTTAAATTAAGATTTATTTATTTTTGAGAGAGACAGAGACAGAATGCGAGTGGGTTAGGGACAGAGAGAGAGGGAGACATAGAATCCAAAGCAGGCTCCAGGCTCCAAGCTGTCAGCACAGAGCCCGATGCAGGTCTCCAATTCATGAGCCATGAGATCATGACCTGAACCGCCTGAGCCACCTAGGCACCCAGCATGTAGTATTTTTCCATTTTTTTGCATCTTCTTCTATTTCTTTCATAAGTGTTCTATAGTTTTCAGTGTATAGATTTTTCACCCCTTTGGTTATATTTATTCCTAGGTAATTTATGGTTTTTGGTGCAATTGTAAATGGGATGGATCCCTTGCTTTCTTTCTACTGCTTTATTGTTGGTATATAGGAATGCAACCAATTTCTGTTCATTGATTTTATATCCTGCCACTTTGCTGAATCCAGGATCATTTGTTGCAGTATTTGGTGGAATCTTTTGGGTTTTCCATATAAAGTATCATGTCAGCTACGAAGAGTGAAAGTTAAACCTCCTCTTGGACAATTTGGGTGCTTTTTGTTTCTTTGTGTTGTCTAATTGCAGAGGCTAAGATTTCCAATACTATTTTGAATAACGGTGGCGGGAGTGTACATCTTGTCTTGTCCCTGACCTTAGGGGGAAAGTGCTAAGTTCTTCCCCATTGAGGATGATATTAGTGTTGGGGTCTTTTGTATATGGCCTTTATTATCTTGAGGTATGCTTCTTCTATCCCTACATTCTTAAGAGTTTTTATCAAGAAAGGACACATTTTGTCAAAAGCTTTCTCTTCATCTATTGATAGGATCATGTGGTTCTTGTCCTTTCTTTTATTGATGTGATGAATCACATTGATTGTTTTGCAGATAATGAACCAGCCCTGTATCCCACGTATAAATCCCATTTGGTCATGGTGAATAATTATTTTAATGTATTGTTGGATCTGGTTGGCTAATACCTTGTTGAGGGTTTTGCATTCATGTTCATCAGGGAAATTGGTCTATAATTCTCCTTTTTTAGTGGGGTCTTTGTCTGGTTTTGGAGTAAGTTAATGCTGGTTTCATAGAAAGAGTTTGGAAGTTTTCCTTCCATTTCTATTTTTTGGAACAGCTTCAAGAGAGTAGGTGTCAACTCTCCCTTAAATGTTTGGTAGAGGGGCGCCTGGGTGGCGCAGTCGGTTAAGCGTCCGACTTCAGCCAGGTCACGATCTCGCGGTCCGTGAGTTCGAGCCCCGCATGAGGCTCTGGGCCGATGGCTCGGAGCCTGGAGCCTGTTTCCGATTCTGTGTCTCCCTCTCTCTCTGCCCCTCCCCCGTTCATGCTCTGTCTCTCTCTGTCCCAAAAATAAAAATAAAAAACGTTGGAAAAAAAAATTTAAATGTTTGGTAGAATTCCCCTGAAAAGCCATCTGGCCTGGACTCGTTGTTTGGGAGATTTTTGATTACTAATTCAATTGTTTTACTGGTTATGGCTCTGTTATAATTTTTTTTATCTCTTCCTATTTCAGTTTTAGTAGTTTATATGTTTCTAGAAATATTTCCATTTCTTCCAGATTGCCCATTTTATTGGCGTATAATTGCTCATATTTTCTTATTATTGCTTTTATTTCTGCTGTGTTGGTCGTGATCTCTCCTCTTTCATTCTTGATTTTATATATTTGGTCCTTTCCTTTTTCTTTTTGATCAAACTGGCTAGTGGTTTATTAATTCTTTTAAAGAACCAGCTTCTGATTTCATTGGTCTGTTCTGTGTTTTTTGTTTGTTTGTTTGGTTGGTTGGTTTTGATAGCATTGCTTTCTGCTCTAATCTTTACTATTTCCTGTCTTATGCTGGTTTTGGGTTTTATTCATTGTTCTTTTTCCAACTCTTTAAGGTGTAAAGTTAAGTTGTGTATCTGAGACCTTTCTTCCTTCTTTAGGAAGGCCGGGATTGGTATATACTTTCCTCTTATACTGCCTTTCCTGTGTCCCAGAAGTTTTGGGCTCTTTAATTTCTTTGTTAGTCCATTCATTCTTTGATATGATGCTCTTTAGTCTCCAAGTATTTGTTACCTTTCCAAATTTTTTCTTGTGGTTGCTTTCGAGTTTCATAGCGTTGTGGTCAGAAAATGTGCACAGTATGATCTCAATCATTTTGTACTTGTTGAGGGCTGATTTGTGTCCCAGTATGTGGTATATTTTGGAGAACGTTCCATGTGCACTGGAGACGAATGTACATTCTGCTGCTTTAGGATGAAATGTTCTGAATGTGTCTATTAAGTCCATCTGGTCCAGTGTATCATTCAAAACCTTTGTTTTCTTGTTGATTTTCTGATTAGATGATCTGTTCATTGTTGTAAGTGGGTGTTGAGGTCGCCTACTATTATGGGATTATTATCAATGCGTTTATTTATTTTGTGATTAATTGATTTATATATTTGTGTGTTGCCACATTCAGGGTATAATTGTTCACAATTGTTAGGTATTTTTGGTGGATAGTCTCCTTAATTGCGACAAAATGCCCTTCTTCATCTCTTGTTACTGTCTTCATTTTGAAGTCTAGTTCCTGATGCACCCAGGAACGTTTGCGGGACTGTGCTGCTGTTTATGCCCAGAGACTGCAGCTGGCTGCCAGCCCACCCCAGAAAAAGTTCACATGGTCATGTAGCAGCAGCGTTTCAGGGATTATGGAAAATTACAACACACATCTGGCACCAGTTTTCACCCTTAGTGACCTTGTTTCAACACCAGCGAATATGGTTGTTCTCTGGGGTCTGCTGGGACCGGATAGCCACACAACCTCTACCTCTACCTTTCCAGCAGTGGAACCGCTTCTTCCTGTGTGACTCGATAACTTCCTGGACTCTATTTTGCTCCTTGGGATTTGCCTTCCCACCAGAGCACTGCCAGGTATGGAGCTGTGGAGTTTCAGACTCTGCGCTTCTACTGTTTGTAGAGCCTTAATGAAATGTAAACCCTCTCCTTGCTCCTTTCTCCCTTTTTATTTCAGTCCCTGTGGCTGTTTCTACATTTCCACTCTCTCTCTAGCTGCTTTTGGGGGGGGGTGGGGGTGTTTTTTCCGAACTCTCCCCCCATCTCCATCCTCTCTTCACAAGCAAAAACAACTCCCTGCTCTCCGCGGCTTCTCTCTCTCCCAGTTCACTTCTCCGTGCCACGTACCTGCTGAGTTTTGTGATTCAGATTGTGCAGAATGTTGTGTTAATCCTCAAATCATTTTTCTAGGTGTGCAGGATGGTTTAGTGTTGATCTGGCTGAATTTCATGGATGCAAGATGCAAAAACAATTTTTCCATGCTGTTCTGCCACATTGGCTCCTCCCCTCCAGCTCTTGTCATTTTTATAATGTTCATTTATTTTTGAGAGAGAGAGACACACACACAGAGCACAAGCAGGAGAAACAGAGAGAGAGGGAGACACAGAATCCGAAACAGGCTCCAGGCTCTTGAGCTGTCAGCACAGAGCCTGATGCGGAGCTCGAACTCACAAACCATGAGATCATGACCTGAGCCAAAGCCAGACACTCAACCAGCTGAGCCACCCAGGTGCCCCAGCTCCTGTCAATTTTAAATAATGGGGACAATGAAAGCAAAGTGAAAAAAGATTGCAGCACCCACTTAAGCAATTTCTTTTTCATAAGCTACGAGAACAAAATTTGATTTCGAGGTTTGCACATAGAATGAACTGCAAAATGGCAGGTACATTTTACTTCCCCAGATAATCCCACTGATATGAGTTGGACTGAGTCTCAATAGCATTATATGGCTCTGGTTAAGGAAAAAAGGTAAACAAGAAGACAATTTAATAAAGGTCAAAGAAGTATCTGATCCATGGAGTTTCTCAGGCTGCACAGCTTTCAAGGCGCTCCCACTTTCCCAATTTATATAGTTAATTACATAAGTTAGTTCCAAATTGAAAGAAGTGATGAATCTGTTGATGTTCTTGGTATTATTCCAGGATGCACATTTGATTGAAAGATTGCTTTATACAAGGGAGTGAAAAGTGTCAAATTATCAGAAGATGACTTGATGTGTGTTGAATTTATCAGAAGATCTGCTATTTATATGCCAAAATATGAGAAAAGAGACTTTCAAACAAGTGAAAGAGTGTATTTATGAGCAAACTATTTCCACTACAATTCACAATTATTAGAAAAAAAAATACTTAATGGACATCTGATTGTTAATTTCTCAATACCTTCTGTTTACTTGACATGTGATTAACCTTGTCTCATTAAAATCAGTAAATGATTTTCTCTATACTTTGATAGAATTTTTATGCCAAGTTTCATGGAAAAACTAAAGAAACATAAAGAAAATATCATTGACTTTTCAGACATTTATGCCTTTCATGACCATGTTTTTATGAATGGATAATCTATATTACACATATTAGTTGACTAGTTGATCTAACCTGATTATATCACTTGATCAAACTCTCATATTTTTATGATGTAACTATGTCTGTGAACAATTCATTGTGCATTAAAAATTATATCAAGCTGGAGAGAGAGGGAAGATGGTGGCTTAGGAGGACGCTGGGCTCACCGCACGTCCTGCTGATCACTTAGATTCCACCTACACCTGCCTAAATACCCCAGAAAACCACCAGAGGATTAGCAGAACTGAGTCTCTGGAGCCAAATGCAGATGAGAGGCCCACGGAAGGGCAGCGAGGCGGTGCGCGCTCCACTGACTGGCGGAAGGGAGCCAGGGCGGAAGGGTGGCTCGCCGGCCAAGCAGAGTCCCCAAGTCTGGCTGGCAAAAGCCGAGGGGCCTGACGGACTGTGTTCCGAGAGCAAGCGCGACTTAGCGTCTGGGAGGTCATAAGTTAACAGCTCTGCTCAGAAAGAGGGAAGGCTGGAGGACAAAGGGAGGGAGAGCTGCTGAGCCCCCTGGACTACAGAGCTCAGTTTGGTGGGGAACAAAGGCGCTCACCAGCACCATCTCCCCCGCCCATCCTCCAGCCAAAATCCCAAAGGGAACCAGCTCCTGCCAGGGAATGTTCTCGCTCACACAAACACCCAACTCTGTGCTTCTGTGGAGCCAAACCTCCAGCAGCGGATCTGACTCCCTCCTGCTGCCACAGGGCCCCTCCTGAAGTGGATGACCTAAGGAGAAGCGAGCTAAGCCTTCCCTTCCTGCCCCCGTGCACCTTGCCTACCCACCCCAGCTATTACACCAGATCCCCAGCACCACAAGCCTGGCAGTGTGCAAGCAGCCCAGATGAGCCACGCCACCCCACAGTGAATCCCACCCCTAGGAGAGGGGAAGAGAAGGCACACACCAGTCTGACTGTGGCCCCAGCGGTGGGCTGGGGGCAGACATCAGGTCGGAATGCGGCCTGCCCACCAACTCCAGTTATACACCACAGCACAGGGGAAGTGCCCTGCGGGTCCTCACCACTCCAGGGACTATCCAAAATGACCAAACGGAAGAATTCCCCTCAGAAGAATCTCCAGGAAATAACAACAGCTAATGAACTGATCAAAAAGGATTTAAATAATATAACAGAAAGTGAATTTAGAATAATAGTCATAAAATTAATCGCTGGGCTTGAAAACAGTATAGAGGTCAGCAGAGAATCTCTTGCCACAGAGATCAAGGGACTAAGGAACAGTCACGAGGAGCTGAAAAACGCTTTGAATGAAATGCAAAACAAAATGGAAATGACGACAGCTCGGATTGAAGAGGCAGAGGAGAGAATAGGTGAACTAGAAGATAAAGTTATGGAAAAAGAGGAAGCTGAGAGAAAGACAGATAAAAAAAATCCAGGAGTATGAGGGGAAAATTAGAGAACTAAGTGACACACTAAAAAGAAATAATATATGCATAATTGGTATCCCAGAGGAGGAAGAGAGAGGGAAAGGTGCTGAAGGGGTACTTGAAGAAATTATAGCTGAGAACTTCCCTGAACTGGGGAAGGAAAAAGGCATTGAAATCCAAGAGGCACAGAGAACTCCCTTCAGACGTAACTTGAATCGATCTTCTGCACGACATATCATAGTGAAACTGGCAAAATACAAGGATAAAGAGAAAATTCTGAAAGCAGCAAGGGATAAACGTGCCCTCACATATAAAGGGAGACCTATAAGACTCGTGACTGATCTCTCTTTTGAAACTTGGCAGGCCAGAGAGGATTGGCACGATATCTTCAGTGTGCTAAACAGAAAAAATATGCAGCCGAGAATCCTTTATCCAGCAAGTCTGTCATTTAGAATAGAAGGAGAGATAAAGGTCTTCCCAAACAAACAAAAATTGAGGGAATTTGTCACCACTAAACCAGCCCTACAAGAGATCCTAAGGGGGATCCTGTGAGACAAAGTACCAGAGACATCACTACAAGCATAAATCATACAGACATCACAATGACTCTAAACCCGTATCTTTCTATAATAACACTGAATGTAAATGGATTAAATGCGCCAACCAAAAGACGTAGGGTATCAGAATGGATAAAAAAACAAGACCCATCTATTTGCTGTCTGCAAGAGACTCACTTTAGATCTGAGGACACCTTTAGATTGAGAGTGAGTGAATGGAGAACTATTTATCATGCTACTGGAAGTCAAAAGAAAGCTGGAGTAGCCATACTTATATCAGACAAACTAGAATTTAAATTAAAGGCTGTAACAAGAGATGAAGAAGGGCATTGTATAATAATTACAGGGTCTATCCATCAGGAAGAGCTAACAATTATAAATGTCTATGCGCCAAATACTGGAACCCCCAAATATATAAAACAGTTACTCATAAACATAAGCAACCTTATTGATAAGAATGTGGTAATTGCAGGGGACTTTAACACCCCACTTACAGAAATGGATAGATCATCCAGACACACGGTCAATAAAGAAACAAGGGCCCTGAATGATACACTGGATCAAATGGACCTGACAGATATATTTAGAACTCTGCATCCCAAAGCAACAGAATATACTTTCTCCTCGAATACACATGGAACATTCTCCAAGATAGATCATATACTGGGTCACAAAACAGCCCTTCATAAGTTCACAAGAATTGAAATTATACCATGCATACTTTCAGACCATAATGCTATGAAGCTTGAAATCAACCACAGGAAAAATCTGGAAAACCTCCAAAAGCATGGAGGTTAAAGAACACCCTACTAATGAATGAGTGGGTCAACCAGGCAATTAGAGAAGAAATTAAAAAATATATGGAAACAAACGAAAATCAAAATACAACAATCCAAATGCTTTGGGATGCAGCGAAGGCAGTCCTGAGAGGAAAATACATTGCAATCCAGGCCTATCTCAAAAAACAAGAAAAATCCCAAATAAAAAATCTAACAGCACTCCTAAAGGAAATAGAAGCAGAACAGCAAAGGCAGCCTAAACCCAGCAGAAGAAGAGAAATAATAAAGATCAGAGCAGAAGTAAACAATATAGAAGAAGAGAAATAATAAAGATCAGAGCATAAATAAACAATATAGAATCTAAAAAAACTGTAGAGCAGATCAAGGAAACCAAGAGTTGGTTTTTTGAAAAAATTAACAAAATTGACAAACCTCTAGCTAGGCTTCTCAAAAAGAAAAGGGAGATGACCCAAATAGATAAAATCATGAATGAAAATGGAATTATTACAACCAATCCCTCAGAGATACAAACAATTATCAGGGAATACTATGAAAAATTATATGCCAACAAATTGGACAACCTGGAAGAAATGGACAAATTCCTAAACACCCACTCTCTTCCAAAATTCAATCAGAAGGAAATAGAAAGCTTGAACAGACCTATAACCAGCGAAGAATTTGAATCGGTTATCAAAAATCTCCCAACAAATAAGAGTCCAGGACCAGATGGCTTCCCAGGGGAGTTCTACCAGACGTTTAAAGCAGAGATAATACCTATCCTTCTCAAGCTATTCCAAGAAATAGAAAGGGAAGGAAAACTTCCAGACTCATTCTATGAAGCCAGTATTACTTTGATGCCTAAACCAGACAGAGACCCAGTAAAAAAAGAGAACTACAGGCCAATATCCCTGATGAATATGGATGCAAAAATTCTCAATAAGATACTAGCAAATCGAATTCAACAGCATATAAAAAGAATTATTCACCATGATCAAGTGGGATTCATTCCTGGGATGCAGGGCTGGTTCAACATTCACAAATCAATCAACGTGATACATCACATTAACAAAAAAAAAAGAGAAGAACCATATGATCCTGTCAATTGATGCAGAAAGGCCTTTGACAAAATCCAGCACCCTTTGTTAATAAAAACCCTTGAGAAAGTCGGGATATAAGGAACATACTTAAAGATCATAAAAGCCATTTATGAAAAGCCCACAGCTAATATCATCCTCAACGGGGAAAAACTGAGAGATTTTTCCCTGAGATCAGGAACACGACAGGGATGCCCACCCTCACCGCTCTTGTTTAACATAGTGCTGGAAGTTGTAGCATCAGCAATCAGAAAACAAATGGAAATCAAAGGCATCAAAATTGGCAAAGATGAAGTCAAGCTTTCACTTTTTGCAGATGACATTATATTATACATGGAAAATCCGATAGACTCCACCAAAAGTCTGTTAGAACTGATTCATGAATTCAGCAAAGTTGCAGGATACAAAATCAATGTACAGAAATCAGTTGCATTCTTATACACTAACAATGAAGCAACAGAAAGACAAATAAAGAAACTGACCCCATTCACAATTGCACCAAGAAGCATAAAATACCTAGGAATAAAACTAACCAAAGATGTAAAAGATCTGTATGCTGAAAATTATAGAAAGCTTATGAAGGTAATTGAAGAAGGTATAAAGAAATGGAAAGACATTCCCTGCTCATGGATTGGAAGAATAAATATTGTCAAAATGTCAATACTACTCAAAGCTATCTACACATTCAATGCAATCCCCATCAAAATTGCACCAGCATTCTTCTCGAAACTAGAACAAGCAATCCTAAAATTCATATGGAACCACAAAAGGCCCCGAATAGCCAAAGTAATTTTGAAGAAGAAGACCAAAGCAGGAGGCATCACAATCCCAGATTTTAGCCTCTACTACAAAGCTGTAATCATCAAGACAGCATGGTATTAGCACAAAAACAGACACATAGACCAATGGAATAGAATAGAAACCCCAGAACTAGACCAACAAACGTATGGCCAACTCATCTTTAACAAAGCAGGAAAGAACATCCAATGGAAAAAAGACAGTCTCTTTAACAAACGGTGCTGGGAAAACTGGACAGCAACATGCAGAAGGTTGAGACTAGACCACTTTCTCACACCATTCACAAAAATAAACTCAAAATGGATAAAGGACCTGAATGTGAGACAGGAAACCATCAAAACCCTAGAGGAGATAGCAGGAAAAGACCTCTCTGACCTCAGCCGTAGGAATTTCTTACTTGACACATCTCCAAAGGCAAGGGAATTAAAAGCAAAAATGAACTACTGGGACCTTATGAAAATAGAAAGCTTCTGCACAGCAAAGGAAACAACCAACAAAACTAAAAGGCAACCAATGGAATGGGAAAAGATATTTGCAAATGACATATCGGACAAAGGGCTAGTATCCAAAATCTATAAAGAGCTCACAAAACTCCACACCCAAAAAACAAATAACCCAGTGAAGAAATGGGCAGAAAACATGAATAGACACTTCTCTAAAGAAGACATCCGGATGGCCAACAGGCACATGAAAAGATATTCAACGTCGCTCCATGTCAGGGAAATACAAATCAAAACCACACTCAGATATCCCCTCACGCCAGTCAGAGTGGCCAAAATGAAGAAATCAGGAGACTATAGATGCTGGAGAGGACGTGGAGAAATGGGAACCCTCTTGCACTGTTGGCGGGAATGCAAATTGGTGCAGCCGCTCTGGAAAGCAGTGTGGAGGTTCCTCAGAAAATTAAAAATAGACCTACCCTATGACCCAGCAATAGCACTGCTAGGAATTTATCCAAGGGATACAGGAGTACTGATGCATAGGGGCACTTGTACCCCAATGTTTGTGGCAGCACTCTCAACAATAGCCTAATTATGGAAAAAGCCTAAATGTCCATCAACTGATGAATGGATAAAGAAATTGTGGTTTATATTCACAATGGAATATACGTGGCAATGAGAAAGAATGAAATATGGCCTTTTGTAGCAACGTGGATGGAACTGGAGAGTGTGATGCTAAGTGAAATAAGCCATACAGAGAAAGACAGATACCATATGGTTTCACTCTTATGTGGATCCTGAGAAACTTAACAGAAACCCATGGGGGAGGGGAAGGAAAAAAAAAGGGGGTTAGAGTGGGAGAGAGCCAAAGCATAAGAGACTGTTAAAAACTGAGAACAAACTGAGGGTTGATGGGGGATGGGAGGGAGGGAGGGTGGGTGATGTGTATTGAGGAGGGCACCTTTGGGATGAGCACTGTATGTTGTATGGAAACCAATTTGACAATAAATTTCATATATTAAATAAATAAATAAATAAATAAATAAATAAATAAATAAAATAAAATAAATACATAAAAATAATAAAAATAATATCAAGCTAAAAGTATACTTCAATATACCTAGTCTAAAAATGAAAAAAAAAACCACCTGACTACAGAAACAATTGTCCTTTGCTTAGGCAATTTGGTAGAAGTGGTGACTTAGGGAAGGAAGTGCTTGATGTTTCTGTAACACAATCACAGCCATTTGTCACCTCTTGTATTCCTTGCAGTAAACATTTATCATGGCATGGGAGAATCAGAACTCTAACTCAGACTTTAACCAGGTGGGAATTTTCAATGACAGCCCCGCTTGCATCTTCCTTTTCTCACTGGTCTTGGGCATCTTCACAGTGGCCTTCATGGGAAACACTGCTATCGTTCTCCTCATCTGCCTGGACAACCAGCTCCACACCCCCATGTACTTCCTCCTCAGCCAACTCTCCCTCATAGACCTCATGCTCATCTGCACCACTGTACCCAAGATGGCTTTCAACTACTTCTCTGGCAGGAAGTCCATCTCTCTGGCTGGTTGTGGAGCCTAGATATTCTTATATGTGTCTCTGCCTGGAGCAGAATGTTTCCTGTTGGCTTCAATGGCCTGAGACCATTATGTTGCCATTTGCCACCTATTAAGGTCTCATGGCAGCTTCTTCATACATTCTTGGCTCGCTTGATGGTCTAATTGAAGCTGTAGTTGCATTGTCTTTCTCATCTTGTGGTGCCAGGAAATGGCTCACTTTTTCTGTGATGTCCCTGCCCTTCTCACTCTCTCATGCACCAGCATATTGTTATTTAATGGTTGATATTTATATTCTATGTTATTATTCTTATTTCCCCTGTAGCAATAATCATTGCTTCCTATGTTAATGTTATTGTGGCTGTCATTCAAATGGGGTCTAGAGAGGTCCAACGGAAATCTTTTACCACCAGTTCCTCTCACTTCATGGTGATGGGAAAGTAGTATGGAGCAGGTTTGTTCATATACATGAGGACCGCTTAAGATTATTCTCCCACCCAGGGCAAAATGGTGTCTGTCTTCTACACCATTCTTACTCCCATGCTGAATCCCCTCATCTAGATCCTCTGCAGCAATGAAGTGGCCAAAGCTTTCATATGGGAGGCAGAGTCTAGAGAGTAAATAGACTGATAATATTTATACTTAAGTTTTCTTTCCCTTTATTCTTTGCCTTATGCTTAACTTTATGCATTTAACCAATACAATTAAATAACTAATGTTTACTGATCTTTGAACATTTATAGGGAAAACATAAGATTTAGAAAATGAAAAACTCTGCTTTTCTTCTTCAAATATTTGATTTTTTATTATTTTTTAAATTTTTTGTTTCAAGTTTATATTTGAATTCCAGTAAGTAAAAATATAGTGTAATATTGGTTTCAGAATGTAGTGATTCATTACTTATATATAACACCCAGGACTCAAAAGAACAAGTACCTTCCTTCATACTCCTCACTAATTTAAACCATCCCAGTGGCCAACGCCCCTCTAAGAATACTCAGTTTTTTCTCTATACTTAAGAGTCTGTTTTATGGTTCGCTTCAATCATTTTCCCCTATGTTCATTTATTTCATATTTTAAATTACACATATTAGTGAAATTGTATGGTATTTATTTTTCTCTGACTTATTTCACTTATCATATACACTCTAGCTTCATCCACATTATTGCAAATGGCAAGATTTCATCATTTTTGATGGCTGAGTAATATTCCATTGTATATGTATGTGCATACTCCTGAACAAACAATGAGTCAAAAATTTATTAAAAGGGAAATAAATGTTTTGCAAAAAATAAAAATGGAAATATGACATAGAAAAATTTATAAAATGTGACAAAAATAATTCTAAGTAAAAAGTTTATAGTGATGCATATCAACATTTAAAAAAAAGATCTTAAATTAACTGATTAAAATAAGTTAAAAATAATAATTAATAAAGCCCAAATTTAACAGAAGTAGATAATAATAAACAAGATAGTAGATAAAAATTAAACAGAGACTATTAAAACCAAATCAATAATCAATGTAATAAAGAACCATTTTTTGAGAAGATAAACGAAATTGGCAAATCTTTAGTTAAACTAAAAAAAGAAAGGACTAAAATTAATGAAATTATCAGTGAAAGAGATATTGCAACTTATGCCACAGAATGACAAATGATTTTAAGAAGCATCTATGAGAAACTATTTGTTTAGGAATTAACTAACTTAGGAGAAAATGATACATTTCTGTAAATATACCACCTAAAATACAGAATTATGAAGACATGGAAAATTGAGGCAGGTCATTAACAAGTAAAGAATTGAATCAATAACCAAAACCACACCACACGGAAATTCCAGGAGCAGATGCCATCACTAGTGAATTCTACCAAACATTTAATGAAGAATTAATAAGTATCCTTCTCAAACTCTTCTTAAAAAATGATGAACAGGGAATGCTTCCAAACTTTTTAATGAGAAAAATGTTAATATGATACCAAAGAAAGGGAACTCTAAAAGAAAATAAAAATTACAGGCCAACATTTCATGATGACCACAGATGTAAAATTCCTCAGGAACTATTAGCGAGCTGAATTCAACAGCACATTACAATTATTATTTTCAATTATTATTACGCACGACCAAGTAGGACTTATTTCTGAGATGCAAGTGTGGTTCAAGATACATGAATTAATTAATCTGATGCATCATATAAACGGAATAAAAAATTAAAAAAAAATAATGCAGTCCTCTCAATAGATGCAGAGAAAAAAAAAACTATGACAAAATTCAGCATCCTTTTATGAGTAAAAACTCTCAGCAAAGTGGGTTTAGAGGGAAGGCAGCTAACTCAACATAAGAAAGGCCATATATGACAACCCCATGGCTAACATCATACTCACTGGTGTTAGGCTGAAAGTTTTCCCTCTAAAACAAAGAACAAGACCAGAATGTCGTCTGCTTCTCCTCTATTTAACTGAGTACTGAAAGCCCTAGCTAGAATATTAAGAAATAGAAAAAAAATTAAAGGTTACCTAATTTTAAAAGAATGTAAAATATCCCTATTGGCAGACTGGATGACCATATTTAGAAAAAACTAAAGACTCCATTAAAATTACTGATACAATGAGGGGGCACCTGGCTGGCTCGGTCAGAAGAGAGTGTGAGTCTTGATCTCAGGCTTGTGAGTTGAAGCCCCACATTGGGCGTAGAGATTACTAAAAATATATAAGTAAACTTTAAAATAATTTTGGTAGAAGGAAAAAATGAATTATTTTAAGTTTAAGTATGTAAATCAACATATATTAACATTGAAGGAACAATCCCATTTACAATATCAATCAAAAAACCATTAAACACTTAGAAATAAATTTTACCATGGTGGTAAAAGACCTTTACACTTACACTGTAACACTAATGAAATGAATTGGAAATGGAAACACACGGAAATGGAAAGATAACCTGTGTATATGAATTGGAAGAATACCTTTGTTAAAATGGCTACACTACCCAAAATGATCTTCAGATTCAATGTAATCACTTCCTACAGAATGCAATAGAGACCAGAAATAAGCCCAAGTATGTGTGTTCAATTATTCTTCAACAAAGACACCAAGAATACACAATGAGAAAAAAAGTTTCTTCAATAATTGATGCTGGGAAAACTGGACAGCCATGCGCAAAAATAAATAAATAAATAAATAAATAAATAAGATCCTTATCTTACATCATACCAAACATAAAAGAAATACACATTTAACAAAAACAAAAAATATGAAAGTTTACAACTTGTAGATGTCAATATAAGGAAAAACTTTTTTGACATTCTTTGCAAATATATATTGATTTCACACCAAAATCAGAGGCAATATAAGCAAAAACAGACGTGTTGAACTACATCAAATTCAAAAGCATCTGGACAACAAACAACAAGATAAAGAGGCAACCTATGAAATTGTACAAAATATTTACAAATTTTGTGCCTTATAAGGGCTCGCTATAAAATCTGTAAAAAAAATGCTATGCAACTTCATAGCTAAAACAACAAATAAGTCAATTAAAATATAGAAAATGTACCTAAATCGATACTTTTCAAATGAAGACATACAAATGGCCAATATACACATGAAAAGATGCTCAACATCACTCATCATCAGGGAAATGCAAATGAATATATTTTGCATTCTCTTATCCTTCAGAGACTTCTGTAAGTGTAAAATGATATTCTTTTTTTAATGTGTATTTATTTTTGAGAGAGAGAGAGAGAATGAGCAAGAGAGGGGCAGAGAGAGGGATACACAGAATGGGAAGCAGGATCCAGGCTCTGAGCTCAGCACAGAGCCTGACGTGGGGCTCAAACCCATGAACAGTGAGATCATGACCTGAGCTGAAGTTGGACGCCCATCCAACTGAGCCACCCAGATGCTCCAAAATGATGTTCTTGATGAAAGTCCAAGAAGTCCTTTAAGTTCTGAACTTTTTCTTAATTTACTTATCTTTTTTTCTGTTTAGTATGAACAATTTTAAGTAACCTATCTTGAAGTTCACAATATCTGTTTTTGAGATTGACTCCATTCTTATATCCCCCTAGTAAGTGTTTTTTTTTATTTTAATTCCAGTAGATTTAACATACAGTGTTATATTACTTTCAAGTGTATAATATAGTGATTCACAATTCTGCATATTACTCAGTGTTCATCATGATAAGTGTATTCTTAATCACTTTCACCTATTTCACCCATTACCTGACCCACCTCCAGTCTGGTAAACATCTTTTTGTTCTGGATAATTAAGAGCTTGGGTTTTTGTTTTCTTCTGTTTTGTTTTGTTGAGTTTCAGTTTTGGTTTTGGATTCAATTTGTCTCTTTTTTTCTCCTTTGTTGGTTTGTTTTGTTTCTTAAATTCCACACATGATTGAAATCATATGGTATTTGCCTTTCTCTGACTGATGTATTTCACTTAGCATTGTACTCTCTAGTTACAGCCACGTTGTTACCAATGGTAACATTTCATTATTTTTTATGGATGAGTAAAAAAGAAAAGTTTATATATATATCTTATTTGTTCTTCTAATGATGGACACTTGGGTTCCTTCTATATATGGACTATTGTAAACAATACTTCAATAAACATAGGAATGCATATATCTTTTTGAATAAGTGTTATTTTCTTTGGATAAATACCAGTTGGAAACACTGAATCATATGGTAGTCCTATTTCTAATTTTTGAGGAAATTCCATACTGTTTTCCACAATGGTTATAGCAGTATGCAGTATAAATCCCTTGAGGGTTTATATTTCTCCACATCATTCTTCTTTTCTTTTAAGAACAGATTTCTTATGATGTACTTCACATACCATAAATTCACCTGTTTAAAGTGTACAATTCAATATATATATATTTTAATTTTAGCAAATTTGCAGTGTGTTCAACCATCACCACAATTTAACTTTAAAATATTTCCATCCCCACTAAAATAAGCCCCATACACATTACCAGTCAATTCTAATTCTCTACCTGCACCTACAACATCTTGAGCAACGACAAGTCTACTTTAAAGCTCTATAAATTTGCCTATTTGGCCCATTTTATATGAATGGAATCATACAGTATGTGGCTTTTTGTGACTGGTTTCCTTCACTTAGCATACGTTTTAAAATTTCATCCCAATTTGTAGTATGTATTAGTACTTAATTTCTTTTTATTGGTGAATAATATTGGATGTTAGAGAATATCACATTTTATTTATTTCATCAGTTGATGTGCATTTAGGTTATTTTAACTTTTTGACTATTATGAATAACGCTGCTTGGAATATTTTTACACATTTTTTTGTGGGAGCATACATTTAAATTTTTCTTAGGTTAAATACCTAAGAGTGCAATCACTACATCATATAGTAATTCTGTGTTTAACCTTTTTTTTTTAGTTTATTTATTTATTTTGAGAGAGAGACAGAGAGAGAGAGACAGAGAGACAGAGAGAGAGAGAATGCATTCGAATGGCAAAGGGGCAGAGAGAGAGGGAGAGAAAGAATCCCATGACATGGGGCTTAACCACATGAACCATGAGATTATGACCTGAGCTGAAATCAAGAGTTGGGTGCTCAAATGACTGGGACATTCAGGCACACCACTGTGTTTAAATTTTCAAAGAACTGCCAAATGTTTTCCAATGGTTTTGCACCATTTTACATTCTCTGCTATCAATGCATGAGGGCTCCAATTTCTCCACATTCAATCTATTTTTGTAATTTATTTATTTACATTCAAGTTAGTTAACATACTGTGTAGTATTGGTTTCAGGAGTAGAACCCAGTGATTCATCACTTATAAGATATAAGAAAATATTATGAAAAATCATACGCCAACAAATAGGACAACCTAGAAGAAGTGGATGAATTCCTGGAAACATACAAACGACCAAAGCGATACAGGAATAAATAGAAAATTTGAACAGTCTGATAACCATCAAAGACATTGAATTAGTAATCAAAAAAATTCCCAACAAACAGAAGTCCAGAGCCAGATGACTTTAAAGGCGAATACTACCAAACATTTCAAAAATAATTAGTACCTATTGTTCTCAAACTATTCCAAAACACAGACAAAGAAGGCAAACTTTCAAATTCATTCTTTGAAGCAAGCATTACCCTGATACCATAAACATATAAAGACATGGCTAGAAAAGAATACTACAGGCCAACATCTTGGACAAACATAGATCCAAAAGCCCTCAAAAATACTTGCAAACCAAGTATAACAATACATTTAAAAACCATTCACCATGATCAAGTGGGATATTTTTTTTTTACTGAGTTGTAAGTGTAGTTCAAAATTCCCAATCAATCAACATGATACATCATATCAATAACAGAAAGGATAAGAACCATGTGATCATTTAAATAGAGTAAAAAAATCCATTTGAGAAAGTAAAACTTCATTCATGATAGAAACCTTCAACAAATTAGGTTTGGAAGAAACATACTTGAACATAATAAAGGCCATGTATTATAAACCCTGAGATAACATCATACTCAATATGAAATACTGAGAGCTTTTCCTCTATGGTCAGGATGAAGACAAGGATGTGCATTATCACTGATTTTATTCAACATAACTACTGAATATTGTAGCTACATAGGCAGACAAGAAAAACACAAAGAGAAATGTGGTTTTTTATTAAAAAATTTTTTGTCGTTTATTCGTTATTGAAAGAGAGAGACAGAGCATGAGCAGGGGAGGCACAGAGAGAGACACACAGAGAATCCAAAGCAGGCTTCAATTTCCGAGCTGTCAGCACAGAGCCCAACGTGGGGTTTGAACTCACAAACCGTGAGATCATGACCTGAGCCCAAGTCCGACGCCCAACTGGCTGAGCCACCCAGGCACCCCCACAAAGAGAAATTTGTAAAGAGGAAGTATAACTTTCACTATTTGCAGATTACATGATACTATATATAGAAAACCCAAAGACTCCACCCAGAAACTACTATAGCTGATAAATGAATTTATTAGATTTTCAGTATACAAAATCAATATACAGATTTATCATTTATATGCACTATCATGAAGTAGTAGAAAAGGAATTTAAGAAACTGCCTATTTAGAATTTCACCAAAATAATAAAATATCTAGAAATAGACTTAACAAATGAGGTGAAAGGGCTGTACTCTGAAATCTACAAACCAATGATGAAGGAAGTTGAAGACGACAGGAATAAAGGACAGAATATGCGATGTTTCTGGACTGGAAGAACAAATATCATTACCATGTTTATATTATCTAATGCAATATAAAGATTTATTGTAATCCCTGTTGAAATACCAATATATATATATATATATATATATATATATATATATATATATACATACATATACATACACACACACACACACATATTTTGCAGAACTAGAACAGGTAATGATAACATTTTTAGGTCTAAAATGAGTCCGTTGTCAGCAGCATGACATGGAACTTTTTTTCTTATCAATCCATTCTGTCACCTTATATCTTTTGATTGGAGCATCTAGCTTATTTATATTCAAAGTAATTATTAATGATATATGTTTACTGGCTTCTTATTATTTGTTTTGTGGTTGTTGCTGACGATTTTTTATGATCCTTTCTTGTCATTCCCCTTTTCATGTTTTGCTGATTTTATTTAGTGATATACTTTATTCTTTGCATATTTATTAGTGAGTATTTGTATATAGTCACTATTACCATATTACCTCTTTTGCATATAGCAGTCTTTATTTAATTCTTGGTCATTTAAGTTTGAACCCATTCTTTACTCTTCCTTACATTTTAGGTACATATTGTCACATTTTACATCTTTTTATATTGTGAATTCCTTGATATTTTTTTACATAAATATTCATCTGCTGATAGCTAGTTTATTTATATTTGAATATAAAGTAGAAGTTAATGGCTATTAATACTAAGCAAATTTTAATTTGACCTGGATTTAGGAAATCATTCAAACAGTTTAGAAATTGTTTCGTTTTGCTGTCACATATGAAGTCACATGTTCAAAAACAGTTATTCATAATTAAACAATGTCTAAACTATTTTTCTTATTTTCAGGTGGAAAACTAATTATGTATGAAGTCCTAAGAGAAAAAATGGGTGCTAAAATAAATTATTATAATTGAAGAACAGGGACTGAATTCCCTGGATGGATTATGAAATTAAATCACAGATGACTTACTAAAATTGTGTTACATATATTTTCTCTGGAAAGTTAAAGGATTTCAGTTACTCTGTAAATAGTATCATTCTTGATAACACCTGGAAGGTAAGTTTGAATGAGACTGTACATTCCAAAATATCTAAAGCATTATGATGTTCAATCAAAGGTAATAGAATTTTATTCAAAAGCTATATGTATTAGAAATTTTGATATATTGAAGTTCTTTAAGTACGGACCACTTTTTCATGTTGATCTCTAACTTACCCCTTTATATTCTCTGTAAAATAAATGCATTTCTTATATTTGTCACAGATCTTTTTGAAGGTTAAATTAAATAATATCTGTGAAGATATTAAATAAAAGGCATTATTTAGAACAATGTTATAAATGCTAAATTCAGAATCATTGCAAGACTCTCCAGTGGATCTAGTCTATTTGTTCTTGTTTCCAATCACTGTGAGGATCATATAGGCTTCATTTTTGTGCAATTTTCTTTAGTTGAACTAAACACATATAAAATAAGCATATAGCTTACCAATCAGGAGCCAATAATCTAGTAAGAAAAATAGATTATTTTCAAAAATAATCAAGAGGAATAAATTAAGGTTATTGCAAATTAGGGTGGGGAGATGTGATTTGGATGTAAGTAATGATAGTAATGCTCATCTGATGAATTCATGTTGTGATACATGTATTTAAAGAATTAACCTATTCTACTTTTTAACAATCCTTAGAGGAATGGAGGGAATTAAAATAAATTCTCAGAGACATTAGCTAACCTGTCTGTTGACATAGGAGTTGGTGGTAGATCAAGACTATAAACTCAGTAAACTGTCTGATCTGAAGGTCCATAATATTGCCTTTACATAGAACAGAGGTAGACACCACACATCTTCTGAAAGTTTTTTATATGCAGATCTTGCTAGCTAAGGAATGAAGGAGGCATGAAGAAAGATAGTCCTGTTTTGGAATTTGAAAGGAGGTGTGATTTACAAATGTGAAAGATTGTGGAACAGCAGACATCAAGTAAGAGACACCTCCTAAAAGGAGACTTAAGCTCCTACTTATCTCAGTTGTATCTTTGGGATCTGGAAGTAGCAATACATAGAGTTTGTTTTGGAAAATGGAGAAGAAATATTTTAAAATAGCGGCTTCAATGACTTTCTTCAGTGTCTCAAATCAAGGTCAGCAAGATGGTGAAATATGCTCTGCAGCTAATTTGAGCCATTTGAGAATTGAACTTATAAGAGGAGTGATACAATCCACTTATTCTTTGGGAAAATCCAAAATTAGAGTGTTGGGTAAAGTGAAAAATAGAAACTTAGTTTTATCTGCACTATTTAGATATGATGCAAATAGATGGGCTTTTTAGAAATACTGATAAGCCTTTCCAAAAGGTATCACAACTCACTTTTGAGAAATGTAACTTGAAAATTTTATAGGTAAACAGAGGATGGATTTAGGTGAATAATTCCTAAGTTTCCATAAGGACATTTTTTGCATACCATTTAATCTTAACATACTATTTATTTTTTGTGCCATTATTAGGAGGGAGAGCATGACTTCTCCATTGAAATTATGCAGCATATATAGAGCAGAGATGAATGCTCAGTTATCCTAATATGTTTTCAACTAAACTCTCCTTTTCTCAATTTTCTCTCCCTCATTCACTATCCCCCTCAAATTTCTTTCCAACTCATTTTGTCATTCAAAACACACAAGGTCTTTCAACATTCCACTGAATGTCAACTGTCTTTGTTTAGTCAATTTGACTTTTTTCCTCTCCTCTTCCTATAACAATTTTTAAAATTCTCTTTCTTCAAAATACATTTGTTGAAGCTGGTGAGCATAATTAATAAAAACATAAATTATATTTAGCTAAAGTTGTGTCATAGTCTATTTTTTAAGTATGTATAGACAAAGTCTATTAATTCCACACTGAGGGATCTGTTGAGAAATTATGTGGATAAAATTTGATGAAGCAATGGATTAATGTACATTATGTTGTTAATTTTATAGCTGTAATGCTTATATAAATTCCTCATGTTATTATAGCTATAACTAAATGCACTTATTAATATAAAATAACACATTTCAACTAAGACATTGCTTCAGAGAGATGATGTGGAGGAGCTTGAGCTGACAGTATTCAGAAATAAGTGTCTTGACCACCAATGTGAAACGTTGTTTACTATAGCTTCCTCTCCTAGGGCAGTAAAGGAAATGAGACTTTGTGAGATCGGTTTGCCAAAATAAAAGATCGTGCAATAACGTAACATAACATAACATAACATAACATAACATAACATAATATATAATTAATATAACATAATAATATATCATTCTATGTATGCCCACATTGAAGAAATAAGAAACATAAAAAAAAAATTACAGGAATATATAGGCAGAACCTCCTTACCTACTACAAAGTAAATTTTACATTTATCTACTGAAAATGGACAACTTAAAACTGTTTCTCATCTCAAATTATTAAAGATTCTTCTAACTGACTTTTATAGAAGCCAGTTAGTTTTGAACAGTTCTAACTATCTCCATTGCAATTCTTCCATTCGTTCCTTTTATGGGCTAAAATTCATGGATTGTTTTCACATAATGACATAATGTGAAGGGGAATAGATTTAAAATGTGATGGAGTTTGTTGTTAACACAGAGATTGCAAAAAGCAGCCATGAGCAAAATAAGATCTAAATATAGAGTCAGGTCCTGTCACTTTTAAATAACAGAGACAAAGAAAGCATAGTGAAACATTATTACAACACCCCTTTAGCAATTTATTTTTATAAATTACTCCATAGAAATTTGATTTGGAAGTTTGTACATAGAGTGAACTGCAGAATGCCAAGGACATTTACTTCCCTAGATAATGCCACCTATGTAAGCTGTATTCAGTCTAGATAGCATTATACGGCCTTGATTAAGCAGAAAGATAGACAAGAAGACAAATGCAGGCCAAAGAAAAATCTGGCCCATGGAGTTCTTCAGCCTGTGCAGCTTTCAAGGCACTTCCACTTTCCAAATTTATAGAATTTTTATTTATGCAATTAATGTCCAAATTGGGAATACTGATGAATCTGTTGTTTTGGGTATTATTCCAGGATGCACAATTGATTGAAAGATTACCTATTAAAGGTGAAAGTGGCAAATTGTCAGGAAATGACTAGATATATGCTGAATGTTCCATAGGTACTAATATTTATGTTTCAAAACATAAAGAGAGAGACTTTCACCAGGTATAACAACATGAGCAAACTTGAAGTACAAAGGATATATTGCTTTTTAGAAGCACAGAAATGATAGTAAACCAAGTGATGTTTTAATTTTCTGTTGGTCAATAAATTTTAATCAGAGGCTTGAAAACTCATGTTATTTTTCAGTAGTAATGTTTGAAGTTTTTTCTGTAGCATGCATAATCACTTTTGAATCGTAGTTTGAATAAGGGTAAAAGATTGTGTTAGAAATATTTAATAAACAATTGTTTGTAAGAGGAGTGAAAAAGTAAAAATACTTGAAAATTTAAATAGCATGAGCTATGCTTATTTACACAATGTGGGTTGAGTTTCTTGACAAGTATTATAAATATAAGAAAGAATGCTAAGAGAATTTATAACTGGTCAGAAATTTAGGATGTATTAAATACCTGAGTTATGATTGAAATATTATATACACTGAATTGTTGAATGCTACAGAGATAAAGAGTTTAGAAGGACCCAAAGTGGTGAAGAAAATGAATATTCATAATCTTTCCAGGGAGTGTTAGGGAAGAAAGAAAGTAAAGAATTTCTTGTCTCTTGGAGAGGGGATAAAGAAGGGAAAAAATGAATATGAAAATAAAGAATTATATGTATGCTTTTGCATAGCCAAAGAAATCTTAAAAGGTTTTGCTAAGGACATGGAAGAGATTAATTTTATGTAAGCTAGAATAGTGTGGAGGTAAGTAAGTGTGGTCTCTCTTACTTTTAGTAGTATATATTTATTTTAAAATATATATATCATACAAACTTCACTCCAGATAATATTCACACTTTAAAAATATGATCTAATTTGATTTTAATAACACACTGTAATATAGATATTATAAATATTCAGGTTAATATACTGTAAAATAAAGATTGCAGGAATTAATTGCCTAAAATCACACAGCTGAAGTAATCTGTACCAGACATGCCTTTGCCTTTGTACTCTCCTTTATCCTGTATCTTGAGATCAATACTTGACTGCCTTGTGGACACATGTCACTTTTAGAGATGAGTGAGGAAACCGTATATTTATGAGGAACTATTTACACTACAACCCACCATTATTAGAATAAATATTACATAATAGACATCAGATTGCTGATTTCTCAATCTCTTCTGTTTACCTGACATGTGATTAATCTTGTCTCATTTCCATCAATACACGATTTTCTCTACACTTTGATAGAAATTTTATGCAAAATTTCATGGAAAACAAAAAAGAACCATAAATAAAATCTCATTGACTTCTCAGAAATTTATGTCTTCCATGATCATAAAGTTTTTATGAATGGATAATCTACACTATGCATATGAGCTGACTAGTTTCTCTAACCTCATCATATGACTTGAGAAAGTTCTCATATTTTTATTTTTTTAATGTTTATTTATTTTTGAGACAGAGACAGAGACTGAGCAGGGGAGGGGCAGAGAGAGAGGGAGACACAGAATCCAAAACAGGCTCCAGGCTCTGATCTGTCAGCACAGAGCCTGACGCCAGGCTGGAACCCACAAACTGTGAGATCCTGACCTGAGCTGAAGTCGGATGCTTAACTGACTGAGCCACCCAGGTGCCCTGAGAAAACTCTCATATTTTTAACAGTAACTTACTGTGTCTGTGAACCACACATTCTTCATTAACAACAAACTTGAATTTAAATAAATAAATTTTTAAAAGAAAATAATTCATCTAACATAAAATAATCATATCAAGATAAAACAATGCTTTAATATATCCAGTCTAAAAATGAAATTATGACCAGAGAAACAATTACCTCTTGCTTAGGCAATTTGGTAGAAGTGGTGACTTAGGGAAGGAAGTGCTTGATGTTTCTATAACACAATCACAGCCATTTGTCACTTCTTGTATTCCTTGCAGTAAACATTTATCATGGCATGGGAGAATCGGACCTTCAACTCAGACTTTATCCTGGAAGGAATCTTCAATGACAGCCCCACTCACATCTTCCTTTTCTCGCTGGTCTTGGGCATCTTCACAGTGGCCTTCATGGGAAACACTGCTATGGTTCTCCTCATCTGCCTGGACAACCAGCTCCACACCCCCATGTACTTCCTTCTCAGCCAACTCTCCCTCATGGACCTCATGCTCATCTGCACCACTGTACCCAAGATGGCCCTCAACTACTTGTCTGGCAGGAAGTCCATCTCTCTGGCTGGTTGTGGAGCCCAGATATTCTTATATGTGTCTCTGCTTGGAGCAGAATGTTTCCTGTTAGCTTCAATGGCTTATGACCGTTATGTTGCCATTTGCCACCCATTAAGATACTCAATTCTCATGAACCAGAAAATATGTGGTCTCATGGCAGGTTTTTCATGGATTCTTGGCTCACTTGATGGTATAATTGAAACTGCAGTTGCATTGTCTTTCTCATATTGTGGTGCCCGAGAAATACCCCACTTTTTCTGTGATGTCCCTGCCCTTCTCACTCTCTCATGCACTAACACATTGTTATTTGAAAGGATGATATTTATATGCTGTATTATTATGCTTCTTTTCCCTGTAGCAGTAATCATTGCTTCCTATGTTCATGTTATTGTGGCTGTCATTCACATGGGATATGGAGAGGGCCCACGTAAAGCTTTTGGCACCTGTTCCTCTCACCTCATGGTAGTAGGAATGTATTACGGAGCAGCCATGTTCATATACATGCGGCCCAGTTCAGATCGTACCCCCACCCAGGACAAATTCGTGTCTGTCTTCTACACTATCCTTACTCCCATGCTGAATCCTCTCATCTATAGCCTCCGCAACAAGGATGTGGCCAGAGCATTCATGAAGGTGTTAGGAAGGGGTAAGTCTGGAGAGCAAATTGCCTGATAATCTTTACGCTTTGTTTTTTCCCAGTACCTTCTTTGCTTTATGCTTAAATCTATGTATTCAATCAATCCAATTAAGTAACTAATATTTCCTGATCTTTGTAGATTTATAGGCAACAATAAAGATTTTAGAAACTGAAAAATTGTTTTCATTTTTTCTTCAAATAGTTTCAATTTTTATGGTAGTTTGAAGCTATGGCTATAAGGAAATCATTTAGTACAAAAAAATCCGCAATTTATTCTATTGTATTATACCAATTTAAAATTTTTTTTTGCCATGACTACATCCCATTGTTTGGTTGCATTGATTAAAATTATTGTTTTTATAACATGTCATAAGCTTAACCTTGGAGAAAAAATGCTTTTTATGAAATCCTAAAGTCTTAATTTGGAGTGATCAATTTTTTTAAAAAAGTGAATGACGAAGCAATTTATGGGAATGAATATAAGATTATTATGTAAATGAATTTGTCATAACTGGATGGTAAATAAGGGGTATTGTATTGTGATATAGCCACATTGAGCTTTAATTGTTCTAGAAATTGCCCTTCTTAGGGGCGCCTGGGTGGCTTGGTCGGTTGAGCATCCGACTTCAGCTCAGGTCATGATCTCACGGTCCGTGAGTTTGAGCCCCACGTCGGGCTCTGTGCTGACAGCTCAGAGCCTGGAGCCTGTTTCAGATTCTGTGTCTCCCTCTCTCTCTGCCCCTCCCCTGTTCATGCTCTGTCTCTCTCTGTCTCAAAAATAAATAAACGTTAAAAAAATTAAAAAAAAAAAGAAATTGTCCTTCTTTGGGATAGTAGATAACTGGGGTGTTATTTATTTTATTTTCCTATAGAAATCAAACAGTCTTATACATGGGAAACTAAAATGTAAATATGAATCCTAAAACATGGTTTTTCTCATTCTTATTTTCCTCTTTATATGGATTGTGTACTGTTATTGTATGAAAACATAAAAATTTTTGTTTAATGAAGAAGTATTGGTTTTCTTTAGGCTGCATATTCTCCTTAAATCTCATGTGTGACATCCCCAAATATAAGTTCATAATGATATTTTTATCTATCTATATATATGTATAAAATACATATATGCAGATCATCATTTAGATATAGATGATATAGATATATAATTCTGGAGATTCTTGTGGCTTAAACAGAAAAATCTTTATACCGTAATATGAATATGAGCTGTTTCATTAAAACTGTGTGGCAACATCCCCACTGTATACAACAAATTAACACAAATTTAGCAGCTGTGAATAGCAACCGTTTATATCAGAGTTTATATTTGTCAGAGTTTCCAGCGTGGCTAACATGGATATTCTGCTTCTGATATCAGAATGTAAGATCCATGTGTTGGTTGGAGCTGCGGTTTTATCTGAAACTTAAGGTTACCTTCAAAGCTCATGTGTTTGTTGAAATGAGTAATTTTTTAAATAATATATTGCTTTTATTTTTTTAACTTTATTTTTTTTAATTTACATGCAAATTAGTTAGCATATAGTGCAACAATGCTTTCATGAGTAGATTCCTTAGTGCCCCTTACCCATTTAGCCCATCCCTTTCCCACAATCCCTTCCATTATTTTTGTTTCACTTCCATTATTTTCATATGTTTTGTCTCTTAAAGTCTTCATATGAGTGAAGTCATGAGTTTTGTCTTTCTCTGACTAATTTCACTTAGCATAATACCCTCCAGTTCCATCCATGTATTTGCAAATGGCAATATTTCACTCTTTTTGATTCATTCCATTATGTGTGTATGTGTGTGTGTATGTATATACATATATATGTATACATATACATATATATACATATATATATATATATATATATATATATATATATATATACATATATATATATATATATATATATCTTCTTCTTTACGCATTCATCCATCGATGGACATTTGGGCTCTTTCCATACTTTGGCTATTGTTGATAGTGCTGCTATAAACATGGGGGTGCATGTGTCCCTTCGAAACAGCACACCTGTATCCCATGGATAAATGCCTAGTAGTGCAATGGCTGGGTCGTAGGGTAGTTCTATTTTTAGTTTTTTGGGGAACCTCCATACTTTTTTCAAGAGTGGCTGCATCAGCTTGCATTCCCACCAACAATGCAAAGAGATCCTCTTTCTCCGCATCCTCACCAACATCTGTTATTGCCTGAGTTGTTAATGTTAGCCACTGACAGGGGTAAGGTGGTATCTCATTGTGGTTTTGATTTGCATTTATCTGATGATGAGTGATGTTGAGCATTTTTTCATGTGTCGATTGGCCATTTGGATGTCTTCTTGGTGAACTGTCATGTTTTGCCCATTTCTTCACTGAATTATTTGTTTTTTGGGTGTTGCGTTTGATAAGTTCTTTATAGATTTTGGATACTAACCCTTTATTTGGTGTGTCATTTGCAAATATCTTCTCCAATTCTGTTGGTTGCCTTTTTAGTTTTGCTGATTGTTCCCTTCACTGTGCAGAAGCTTTTTGTTTTGATGAGGTCCCAGTAGTTCATTTTTTACTTTTGTTTCCTTTGCTTCCGGAGACATGTTGAGTAAGAAGTTGCTGTGGCCAAGATCAAAGAGGTTTTTGTGTGCTTTCTTCTCGAGGATTTTGGTGACTTCCTGTCTTACATTTAGGTCTTTCATCCATTTTGAGTTTATTTTGTGTATGGTGTAAGAAAGTGGTCCAGGTTCATTGTTCTGCATGTCGCTGTCCAGTTTTCCCAGCACCACTTGCTAAACAGAGTGTATTTTTTCCCGTTGGATATTCTTTCCTGCTTTGTCAAAGATTAGTTAGCCATACATTTGTGGGTCCATTTCTGAGTTCTCTATTCTATTCCATTGATCAGAGTGTCTTTTCTTGTGCCAGTACCATACTGTCTTGATGATTACAGCTTTGTAGTATAGCTGGAAGTCTGGGATTGTGATGCCTCCTGCTTTGGTTTTCTTTTTCAAGATTGTTTTGACTATTCAGGGTATCTTCTGATTCCATACAAATTTTAGGATTATTTGTTCCAGCTCTGTGAAGAATGCTGGTGTTACTTTGATAGGTATTGCATTGAATATGTAGATTTCTTTGGGTAATATCGACATTTTAATAATATTTGTTCTTCCTATCCAGGAGCATGGAATATTTTCCATCTGTTTGTGTCTTCTTCAATTTCTTTCATAAGCTTTCTATAGTTTTCAGTGTATAAATTTTTCACCTCTTTGGTTGGATTTATTCCTAGGTATTTTATGGTTTTTTGTGTAACTGTAAATGGGATCAATTCCTTGATTTGTCTTTCTGTCACTTCATTGTTGGTGTGTACGAATGCAACCTATTTCTATGCATTGATTTTATATCCCTTTACTTTGCTGAATTCACTAATCATTTCTAGCTGTTTTTGGTGGAATATTTTGGATTTTCTATACAGAGTATCATGTCATCTGTGAAGAGTGAAAGTTGGACCTGCTCCTGGCTGATTTGGATGCCTTTTATTTCCTTATGTTGTCTGATTGCAAAGGCTACGACTTCCAATACTATGTTGAATAACAGTGGTGAGAGTGAATATCCCTGTCTTGTTTCTGATCTTAGGGGGAAAGCTCTCAGTTTTTCCCCATTGAGGATGATATTAGTGTTGGGTCATTCATATGTGGCTTTTATGATCTCGAGTTATGCTCCCTCTATCCCTAATTTCTTGAGGGTTTTTATAAAGAAAGGATGGTGTATTTTTTCAAATGCTTTCTCTGCACCTATTGAGTGAATCATATGGTTCTTTTATGTTTCCTTTCTTTTAATGATATGATGAATCACGTTATTGTTTTGCAGATATTGAACCAGCCCTGCATCCCAGGTATAAATCCTGCTTGGTAGTGGTGAATAATTTTCTTAATGTATTCTTGGATCCAGTTGGCTAATATCTTGTTGAGAACTTTTGCATACATGGTCATCAGGGAAATAGGTCTATAGTTCTGCTTTTTAGTGTGGTCTCTGTCTGGTTTTGGAATCAGGATAATGCTGGCTTCATAGAAAGAGTTTGGAAGTTTTCCTTCCATTTCTGGAACAGTTTTTGGAACAGTTTCAAGAGAATAGGTGTTACATCTTCTTAGTGTTTGGTAGAATTACCCTGGAAAGATATCTGGCCCTGGACTCTTGTTTTTTGGCAGATTTTTGATTACTAATTCAATGTCGTTACTGGTTATGGGTCTGTTCAAATTTTCTATTTCTTTCTGTTTCAGTTTTGGTAGTGTATATGTTTCTATGAATTTTTCCATTTCTTCCATATTGCCCATTTTATTGGCATATAATTGCTCATAATATTCTCTTATTATTCAGTACTCACTCAGAACATCAATGGACTCAATGTTCCAAACAAAAGGGTAATAGAATGTATAAGAAAACAAGATCCATCTATATGCTGTTTACAAGAGACCCACTTTAGACCTAAAGACACCTTCATATTGAAAATAAGGGGATGGAGAACCATCTATCATGTTAATGGTCAACAAAAGAAACCCAGAGTAGCCATACTTATATCAGACAATCTAGACTTTAAAATAAAGACTGTATCAAGAGATGCAGAAGGGCATTATATCATAATTGAGGGGCCTATCCACCAAGAAGAGCTAACAATTGTAAACATTTATGTGCCAAATGTGAGAGCACCCAAATATATAAGTCAAGTAATTACAAACATAAAGAAACTCATTGATAGTAATACATAATAGTAGGAGATGTCAACACCCCACTCACAGCAATGGACAGATCATCTACTCAAAAAATCAACAAGGAAACAATGGCTTTGAATGACACACTGGACCAGATGGACTTAAGAGATATATTCAGAACATTTCATCCTAAAGCAGCAGAATATACATTCTTCTCCAGTGCACATGGAACATTCTCCAGAATAGACCATATACTGGGACACAAATCAGCCCTAACTCCAAAAAGATCAAGATCATACAGTGTGTATTTTCATACCACAACACTATGAAACTCGAAATCAACCACAAGAAAAAATTTGGAAAGGTAACAAATATTTGGAGACTAAACAACATCTTAGTAAAGAATCAATGGACTAACCAAGAAGTTAAAGAGGAAATTAAAAAGTATATGGAAGTCAATGAAAATGATAGCACCACAACCCAAAACCTCTGGGATCCAAGAAAAGTGGTCATAAGAGGAAAGTATATAGCAATCCATGCCTTCCTAAAGAAGCAAGAAAGATCTCAGATACACATCCTAACCTTATGCCTTAAGGTGCTGGAAAAAGAACAGCAAATAAAACACAAAACCAGCAGAAGACAGAAATAATAAAGATTAGAGCAGAAATTAATGCTATCAAAACCAAAACAGCAGTAGAACAGATCAATGAAACCAGAAGCTGGTTCTTTGAAAGAATTAACAAAATTGATAAACCACTAGCCAATGGATCAAAAAGAAAAAAGGAAATGACCCAAATAAATGAAATAAAGAATGAAGGAGTAGAGATCACATCAAACATAGCAGAAATGAGTAATTTTTATAAAGCTGACTAACATATGTTTGCTTTTTTTTAACGTTTATTTATTTTTGAGAGAGAGAGAGCATGAGAAGATGAGCAGGGCAGAGACAGACTGAAAGAGAATCTCAAGCAGCCTCTGTGACTGTGACAGAAATAGGACTCCATTCTACAAACCCTGAGATCAAGACCTGAGCCGAAACCAAGAGTCAAACACAAGTGACTGAGCCATGAAAGTGACACTCTCTGTATGTTTTTTTCATGAGAATTTCTGCGATGTAATGCAAACCTTAAGTTCTCTTCTGAAAAATGACAACTAGTTAATATAAGCCAATCAAAGTTCATCTTGTTTCAAATTCTTAAATTCTACTGATTTGTGATATTAATTATAACTGCACAATTTACTCTTATTTTATAATATAACATAATAATGAGAATAACACCAGGGAATAGAGAATATGGAGATGGTTTAGGATTTTTCTGCCAGACACATCCAGATTAATTGCATACTTATATTCACAAAAGACATAAAAATAAGATTTCATTTATTGATTCTACCAGTAATCTGAGAGAAACTTGGTAATGCCCAAATGGTTGAGTGAATTAAGACAACTTTTGGAAATTATTTAAATTCATAATATTTCTGCTTATTAGATTAAGAGAATTTATAGAATTGTATTATAGACATAATTTGTCCAGAGCACATGTAATGGGTATTCTATTTATTATAACATTTTACACAATGAATAAAGACATAACATTGTCAATCTCGTAAACAATTATGGATGCTGTATTCCATAATTTTCTTTTTCAATTTTCAGTTTTAAATACTATTAAAACAAATACTACACCTCTTGGATTCTCTGCAAAGCAAACATATATGAAAAAATTGGTGAGAGCAATAAAATAATATCCATAATGAATTTTTATTTTAATAAAAGAAAGTCTACATTTTAACCAAAATTTCTTGTTCACAATATTGTTTGACATTTTTTTTTTACTGAAATTCAATTCAAACATTAGTTAAACAAGTTGTTTTAAATTTTGATGAAAGTACATACATATGTGTGTGTGTGTGCATATAGGTGCAAAATAAGTGTTAGTTGAAGCAGTAGAGAAAAATTTTAAAATAGTTATTTTATAAAAAAATAATGAATTTAATACTGGTAATATAAAATTTTTGTATAGAGAAATTACTCAAGACTGAAATTATATCCTAAGCTCTTGATAGGGTGCTTCAAGAATAAAACTATTGCAAAACGAGAGGTCATTCATAGATTATTAGGATTAAAAATACATTAAGTCTGTATATAAAGAAAGCCTATTTCAATATTCTTTAAAAAACAATTAGCAAGGAAAATAATATGATTATAAATTTGCTTAAACTTCCTTAAGTTATGTGTGAAAAAAATTCATAAGCTTCTATTTGAATATATAATATAAAGGAGAGGATTTGGAGCAAGATGACTGAATAAGAAATTCCAGCTCTCATAATTTATGCATATAATAATTTTCACAATTATCCATGGATGGCAGTATGTTTGTGGGAACACAAGAGCCAGAAGAGGAATTTCAGAACACTGATTAAGCAAAGAATCCAAGAACAGACACATGGAAGAAGAGAAGAATGATAGCACTTTATTCATGACCTTCCCTAAGATATAGCTCAACATAAAGAGACACACTTGGCTTGCAAATTATCCCAAGGGAGAAAATAAGAACAGAGTGAGGACCTGGTTTCCCCAGCCTCACAAGATATCTCCTAAGAGGTTCATATATATGTCTTGCCTTACCAGATTATTGCAATGTTAGGCCTAGATGAATAATCTGGAAGTGCTTGGAGTAGAGAAAAGGAGTGGGGGATTATAGCAACCACCACACAGACCTCAAAAACCCATTACAAATGCTGCTAACTGGCTTTGGGTCTTCACCCATGAACTTTGAAGGTTGACTCATTTGCAGCCTATCAATGAGCTGATGCATTCTCCAACCCTACACACATGCCCCCATTATGGTGCATGTTAACTTCCACAGATACAATGCAATTCCACAAATGGCATGCAGAGTATATGCAATTCAACAGTGGCATACAAACCTCCTCAGACAGCACAAAGATTTCAGTGACCATCCTGACTCTGTGCAATTGAGAGAAGGTATGCAATCTTGAACTCTATAGGGCACTGCCCTGGGTAAAATAAGTGAAAAGATTTCAGCACCCAGTCTGATATGAAATTCAGAAAGTGAAAATTGAGAGAATGAGATTGAGAGAAGGCACACAATTCTTGACTTATCCCAAGAATAAAAAGAAGAATCGTTTAGGTGTATTTGTAGAAAATTACTGAGAGAAGTTTTCCCTGTCAGGGCTGACTGGTAAAGATCTTTAAATCTTCAAGCCACTCATCAAGGACTGGAGAAGGAGACTACTTCTTTATGTGTTAATCAGTAATTCAAGATTTTAAAGACAATTAAGTACCATGAAAACATAAGCCCACATAAGGAACAAAATATTCCTTCCGTGGCTGTTCCCACAAAAATAAAGAACTGTGAATTGTCTGACACACAATTCCAAATAATTATCTTACAAGGACATAGACAACTAAACATATAATCAAGACAAATTGCATGACCAAAATATAAAGTTCGATATAGGTAATTAAACCACTAAAAACAAAAACAAAATTTTGGAGCCAAAGAATACAATGACTGAACCAAAAACTAAATAGAGAACTTCTGAAGCTGAAACAACAAGCAGAAGATAAAATATGCAGCCAATAATTCTTTATTGAGCAAGAATTTTATTCAGAATAGAAGATATAAAGATAGATAAAGAGAAATAAATAATTTCACCGACAAAACCAAAGGAGTTTATGACAACTAAACCAGCACAGCAAGATATATTAAAAAGGACTCTTTGACCCAGAAAACCGCCAGAGGATTAGCAGAACGGAGTCTCCGGAGCCAAGCGCAGACGAGAGGCCCACGGAAGAGGGTAGGAAGGGCGGCGAGGCGGTGCGCGCTCCACGGACTGGCGGGAGGGAGCCGGGGCGGAGGGGCGGCTCGCCGGCCAAGCAGAGCCCCAGTGTCAGGCTGGCAAAAGCGGAGGGGCCTGATGGACTGTGTTCCGACAGCAAGCGTGACTTAGCGTCTGGGAGGTCATAAGTTAACAGCTCTGCTCAGAAAGCGGGAAGGCTGGAGGACAAAGGGAGGGAGAGCTGCTGAGCCCCCGGACGGACGGCAGAGCTCAGCTTGGCGGGGAACAAAGGCGCTCGCCAGCGCCATCTCCCCTGCCCATCCCCCAGCCAAAATCCCAAGGAGAACCAGTTCCTGCCAGGGAACTTGCTCGCTCCGCGCAAACACCCAACTCTGTGCTTCTGCAGAGCCAAACCTCCGGCAGTGGATCTGACTCCCTCCCGCTGCAACAGGGCCCCTCCTGAAGTGGATCACCTAAGGAGAAGCGAGCTAAGCCTGCCCCTCCCGCCCCCGTGCACCTTGCCTACCCACCCCAGCTAATACGCCAGCTCCCCAGCACCACAAGCCTGGCAGTGTGCAAGTAGACCAGACGGGCCACACCACCCCACAGTGAATCCCGCCCCTAGGAGAGGGGAAGAGAAGGCACACACCAGTCTGACTGTGGCCCCAGCGGTGGGCTGGGGGCAGACATCAGGTCGGACAGCGGCCCCGCCCACCAACTCCAGTTATACACCACAGCAGGGAGGAAGTGCCCTGTGGGTCCTCACCACTCCAGGGACTATCCAAAATGACCAAACGGAAGAATTCCCCTCAGAAGAATCTCCAGGAAATAACAACAGCTAATGAACTGATCAAAAAGGATTTAAATAATATAACAGAAAGTGAATTTAGAATAATAGTCATAAAATTAATCGCTGGGCTTGAAAACAGTATACAGGACAGCAGAGAATCTCTTGCTACAGAGATCAAGGGACTAAGGAACAGTCACGAGGAGCTGAAAAACGCTTTAAACGAAATGCAAAACAAAATGGAAACCACGACGGCTCGGATTGAAGAGGCAGAGGAGAGAATAGGTGAACTAGAAGATAAAGTTATGGAGAAAGAGGAAGCTGAAAGAAAGAGAGATAAAAAAATCCAGGAGTATGAGGGGAAAATTAGAGAACTAAGTGATACACTAAAAAGAAATAATATACGCATAATTGGTATCCCAGAGGAGGAAGAGAGAGGGAAAGGTGCTGAAGGGGTACTTGAAGAAATTATAGCTGAGAACTTCCCTGAACTGGGGAAGTAAAAAGGCATTGAAATCCAAGAGGCACAGAGAACTCCCTTCAGACGTAACTTGAATCGATCTTCTGCACGACATATCATAGTGAAACTGGCAAAATACAAGGATAAAGAGAAAATTCTGAAAGCAGCAAGGGATAAACGTGCCCTCACATATAAAGGGAGACCTATAAGACTCGTGACTGATCTCTCCTTTGAAACTTGGCAGGCCAGAAAGGCTTGGCACGATATCTTCAGTGTGCTAAACAGAAAAAATATGCAGCCGAGAATCCTTTATCCAGCAAGTCTGTCATTTAGAATAGAAGGAGAGATAAAGGTCTTCCCAAACAAACAAAAACTGAAGAAATTTGTCACCACCAAACCAGCCCTACAAGAGATCCTAAGGGGGATCCTGTGAGACAAAGTACCAGAGACATCACTACAAGCATAAAACATACAGACATCACAATGACTCTAAACCCGTATCTTTCTATAATAACACTGAATGTAAATGGATTAAATACGCCAACCAAAAGACATAGGGTATCAGAATGGATAAAAAAACAAGATCCATCTATTTGCTGTCTACAAGAGACTCATTTTAGATCTGAGGACACCTTTAGATTGAGAGTGAGGGGATGGAGAACTATTTATCATGCTACTGGAAGCCAAAAGAAAGCTGGAGTAGCCATACTTATATCAGACAAACTAGAATTTAAATTAAAGGCTGTAACAAGAGATGAAGAAGGGCATTATATAACCAGCAGTGCAAAAAGATTCCTTTCTCTCCATCCTCACTAGCATTTGTTGTTGCTGGAGGTGTTCATTTTAGCCATTTTGACAGTTCTGAGGTAATATCTCATTGTGGGTTTGATTTATATTTCCCTGATATTGAGCATTTTTTTCAAGTGTCCATTAGCCATCTGGATGTTTTCTTAGGGAAATGTCTATTCATGTCTTTTGCCCATTTCTTTAATGGGTAATTTTTGTGGTTTCTTTTGGGGAGGGGGGTGTTGAGTTTGATAAGTTTTTTTATAGATTTTGGATACTAACCCTTTATCTGATATGCCATTTGCAAATATCTTCTCCAATTCTGTGGATTGCCTTTTAGTTTTGGTGATTGTTACCTTCACCATGAAGAAGCTTTATTATTATTATTATTTTCTTGATGAGGTCCCAATAGTTCGTGTTTGCTTTTGTTTTCCTTTCCTCCAGAGACATATTGAGTAAGAAGTTGATGCAGCCGACGTTTTTGCAGGCTTTGTCCTCTAGGATTTTCGGCTTTCTCTCTTACCTTTAGGTCTTTGATCCATTTTGAGTTAATTTTTGTGAATGGTGTAAGAAAATGGTCTTGGGGGGTGAGTGGGTGGCTCAGTTAGTTGAGTGTCCGACTTTGGCTCAGGTCATTATCTCACAGTTTGTGAGTTCGAGCCCTGCATCCGGCTCTGTGCTGACAGCTCAGAGCCTGGAGCCCGCTTCAGATTCTGTGTCTCCCTCTCTCTCTGCCCTTCCCCTGCTCATTCTCTCTCTCTCTCTCTCTCTCTCTCTCTCTCTCTCTCTCTCTCTCTCTTTCTCTCTCTCTCTGTAAAAAATAAACATTAAAAAAAAGAAATAAAATGGTCTTAGTTTATTCTTCTGGATATCGCTGTCCAGTTTTCCCAACACCATGTGCTGAAGAGACTTTCTTCATTCCATTGGATAGTGTTTCCTGCTTTGTAAAAGATCAGTTAGCAGTATGTTTGTGAGTCCTTTTCTGGGTTCTGTCTATTCTGTTCCATTGATATATGTATCTGTTTTTGTGCTAGTACCATACTTTCTTAATTACTACACCTTAATAATAATCTTGAAGTCCGGGATTGTGATGACTCCAGATTTGTTGTTTTTTTTTTTTTTTTCAGGATTTCTTTAGGTACTCGGGGTCATTTCCAGTTCCATAAAAATTTTAGGATTGTTTGTTCTAGCTCTTTGAAGAATGCAGGTGTTATTTCATAGGAATTGCATTGAATGTGTACATTGCTTTGGGTAGTATTTACATTTTAACAATATTTGTTCTTCCAATCCCTGAGCATGGAATGTTTTTTTTTTCCTTTTTTTGTGTGTCTTTAATTTTTTTCAGTGCATTGATTTTTTCACTTTTGTTAGGTTTATTCCTAGATATTTTATGGGTTTTGGTGCAATTGTAAATGGGATCGATTTCTTGATTTCTCTTTATGCTGCTTCATTATTAGTGTTTAAATTGAAACCAATTTCTGTGCATTAATTTTATAACCTGTGAATTTGCTGAATTCGTGGAGTAGTTCTTTTCATAGAAGTTCTTTTCATAGTAGTTTTTTCATAGAATCTCTTGGGTTTTCCATGTAGAGTATCACGTTGTCTGGGAAGAATGAATGTTTGACTTCCTTCTTGCTGATTTGGATGCATTTTATTTCTTTGTGTTGTCTGATTGCTGAGTCCAGGATTTCAAATCCTATGTTGAATAATAGTGGTGAGACTGGATATCTTGGTCATACTACTGACCTTAGGTTGAAAGGTCTCAGTTTTTCCTATTGAGGATGGTATTAGCTGTGGATCTTTTGTATATGGCCTTTATGATCTTGAAGCATCATCCTTCTATACCTACTTTCTTGACAGTTTTTATTAAGAAAGGATGCTGTATTTTACCAAATGCTTTTTCTCCATCTATTGGGAGGGTCATATGGTTCTTATTCTTTCTTTTATTACTGTCATGTATCACATTGATTTATTTGAGGATATTGAACAAGCCCGGCATGCCATGTATAAATTCCACTTGATCATGGTGAATAATACACTTAATGTACTGTTGTATCTAGTTGGCTAGTATCTTATTGAGAGTTTTTGCATCCATGTTCATCAGGGAAATTGGTCTGTGCTTCTTTTTTATTAGGGTCTTTGTCTGCTTTGGGAATCAAGATAATGCTGGCCTTGTAGAATGAGTTTGGATGTTTTCTTTCCTTTTTTTTTTTTTTGGAACAACTTCAAAAGAATAGGTGTTAACTCTTCTTTAAATGTTTGGTAGAATTCTCCAGAAAAGCCATCCAGTCCTGGACTCCCGTTATTTGGGAGATTTTTGATTATTAATTCAGTTTCATTACTGGTTATGGGTCTGTTCACATTTTTTTATTTATTCTTTTTCAGGTTTGGTAGTTTATATGTTGCTAGGAATTTGTCCAATTCTTCCAGATTGCCCAATTTTTTTGGCATATAATTTCTCTTAATATTATTTTATTATTGTTTGTATTTCTACAGTGTTGGTTGTTATCTCTCCTCTTTCATTCTTGTTTTTATTTATTTGAGTCCTTCCTTTTTTTTTTTTTTTTTTTTTTGCTTTTTTATCAGTCTTGCTAAGGGTCTGTCAATTTTGTTATTACTTTAAAGAACCAGCTCCTGATTTCATTGATCTATTCTACTGTTTTGTTGTTGTTGCTGTTCTTGTGGTTGTTTCCACATTGATTTCTATTTTATTGTTTCCCATCTTCGCCTGATTTGGGGTTTTATTTTCTGTTCTTTTTCCAGTTAATTAAGGTGTAAAGTTAGGTTTTGTATCGGAGACCTTTCTTCCTTCTTCAGGAAGGCCTGGATTGCTATATACTTCCCTCTTATGAAGGCTTTGGTGCATTGCAGTAGTTTTGGGCTGTTGTCTTATCATTTTCCTTGGCTTCCATGTGGTTTTCAATTCACTTTTTAAATTATTGGTTAACCCATTCATTCTTTAGTAGGATGCTATTTAATCTTCAAGCATTTGTGGTCTTTGTAAACTTTTTTTTATTGTGGTTGACTTTTAGTGTCATAGCATTGTGGTCTGAAAATATGCATGGTATGATATCAATCTTTTTGTACTTGTTGAGGGATGATTTGTGTCCCAGTGTGTTATCTAATATAGAGAATGCTTCATATGCACTCAAGAAGAATGTGTATTCTGTTGCTTTCGGATGAAATTTTCTGAGTATGTTTGTTAAGTCCATCTGGTCTAGTGTGTCATGAAAAATCACTGTTTCCTTGTTGGCTTTCTGGTTAGATGATCTTCCCATTGCTGTTAACTGGGGTGTTGACGTAACCTACTATTATGGTATGAGTAAAATGAGTTTTTTTTTATGTTTGTGATAAATTGATTTATATATTTGGGTTCCTTCACATTTGGAGCATAAATGTTTATAATTGTTGGGTCTTTGTGGATAGACCCCTTAATTATGATATAATGCCCTTCTTCATCTCTTGATACAGTCTTTATTTTAAAGTTTAGATTGTCTGCTGTAAGATTGGCTTCTCTGGCTTTCTTTTGGTGACTATTAGCATGGTACATGATTCTCCATTCCCTTACTTTCAATCTGAAGGTGACTTTAGGTCTCAGATAGGTCTTTTATTAACACCATAGAGATGGATCTTGGCTTCTTTTCCATTCAGTATCCTATGTCTTTTGATTGCAGCATTTACTCAATTGACATTTGAGTGAGTACTGAAGTGTATGAATTTATTACCAGTGTGTTGAATGTAGATTTGGAGTTTCTGGTGGTGTTCTCTGGTCCTTTCTAGTCTTTGTTATTTTTGTTATTTTCTGTTTCATTTCATGTTTTATCCCCTCAGAAAGTTTCCTTTAATCTTTCTTGAAGGGCTGGTTTAGTGGTCACAAACTCCTTTTAGGTTTTTTTTTTGGTTTTTTTTTTGTTTGTTTGTTTTTTTCTGGTAAACTCTTATCTCTCCTTTTATTTTGAATGACAACCTTGCTGGATAAAGAATAGTTGGATGCATATTTTTCCAATTCAGCACTGTAAACGTATCCCGCCACTCTTTTCTGGCCTGCCACATTTCTTTGGATAGTTCTGCTGCAAACCTGATCTCTCCTCCCTTATAGGATAAGGACTTTTTTCCCCTTGTTGCTTTAATAATTCTTTCCTTGTCTGTGGTTTTTTTTTTTTTGTGTGTGTGAATTTGATTATTATATGCCTTGGTGATGGTTGGTTTTTGTTGAATCTAATGGGAGTTCTCTGTGATTCTTGGATTTTGATGTCTGTGTCTTTCCTCAGATTAAGAAAGCTTTCCACTGTAATTTGCTATGATAAACTTTCTACCCCTTTTTTCTCTCTCTTCATCTTCTGGGACTTCTATGATTTGGATGCTATTCCTTTTCAATGTTCACTGTATTCTTTAATTCTTGCATGGTGCTCTTTTGGCTTAGTTTCCCTCTTTTTCTGCTTCATTATTTTCCAAAATTTTGTGTTCTATATCGCTGATTTGCTGTTCTGCATCATCCAGGCTTGCCATTGTGGTATCTATTCGAGATTGCATCTCAGTTATAACATTTTTAATTTTGTCCTGACTAGATTTTACTTCTTTTATTTCCACAGAAAAGGAGTCTATACTTTTTACAATTCCAGCCAGTATTTCCATTATCATGATTCTAAATTCTGTTTCAGACATCTTGCCTATATCTGTGTTGGCTAAGACTGTGGCTGTCATTCATTCCTGTTCTTTCTTGTGGAGTGAATTGCTTTGTTTTGTCATTTTGGACAAAGAAAAAGTATAGTAATTTTTTCAAATAATAAAATTTGAAAAATTAAAAACAACACAAAATATCAAATAAGGGAAACTAGATCCTAGATGTGCCTTTATCTAGTTGTTGAAAGAAGCTTGACAGAATAGAGAAAAAAGGGAAAGAAAAGAAAAAGAAAATGAAGAAAAAATTAAGAATTAAAAAAATACATTTACAACAAAATAGAATAAAATAAAATGAAGAAAGTGAAGTACACTAAAGTGTTTCAAAACATAACATTGTAAATAGAAGAAAAAATAACACGGAAAATAAAAATAAAATTTTCTCTTTCTGTATCCATGACAAGAAGGGAAAGGAGAAAAGAAAAAAGAAAGCAATTTAAACAAAAACAAATAAAAAACAAACAAATAGATGAACCAGAAAACAGAATGAAAAGCGAATGAAGTTATAACCAGTTTCCCCTAGAACTCAAACTATGAAGCACTTTATAGTCCATACACAAAACAGGTAGACAGGCTTGCGGTGATCCTCTAGGGCATGTGGTTGGAGGGTGTAGTTAACTGGGCAGGGCTTGGTATAACAGCCCCGTTATCCACTTGATAGCTCTGCTTAGCTTAATGGAGTGGATTGGTGTATGTGCATGCATATATTGCACATGTGGGGAAAATGTAAAAATGGCAACACTCAGCTTCCTAGTTTCTGGCACAAGAACTCTGTGCTTTCACCAACCCATAATCAAGCACCCCTCCTTTGTGTCAGGCTTCCTTCCACTCCCTTCTCCTACATTGACTGTGTCCAAGCCATCAGACTGCCAGGAGGCACTTCCCTCCCAAATTTTAAATCAGATGAGGCTGTGTTTCCAAACCCCTCACTTATGAAAACCCTGAAGCTTGGATCCACTTCAAATCTCTAGGGGAGGGTCTCATGGAGCAGTAGCCAGGTGCTGACTTTCCCCAGAGAATGTCCATGTGACACTGCTATGGCAGAGGTTCTCAGAGATTGTTGCTGGTTGCTGGCTTGTTGCAGAAAAAGTTTGTGCAATTGCATAGTGGCAAAAGTTCAGAGATCATGGCAAATCACAACACACAGTGCCAGGTTCCACTGAACTCTGGTGACTTTGTTCCAATGCCAGAAAATGGAGCTATTCTCTGAGGTCTGCTGGGACCTTTGAGAAGTCTGTATGACCTCTATTGAATACCCTCCAAGCAGGAGAACTGCTTCTCCCCATGTGACCCCCAGACCCCTCAGACCTCTCTGCCTGCTCCTATGGATTCTACCTTCCTCCCTACCAGAGAGCTGCCAGGTATTGAGCTCCAGAATTTCTGACTCTGTGCTCCCCTGCGTATAGAGTCCTAATGGGTATTGAAACCTTCTCCTTTCTCTCCATCAATGGCTCTGGGGGACAGATTTTTTGTTCAATCCCTTGTATTTCCACTCTTTCTCATTCTCTCCAGCTTTCAGGAGAAGTGCTTTACCTATACTCTCCTGATGTGCCACACTCTCCCCCTTTTTTCTGTCATCTCTGCAAAAATAACTCCCTCCCTTATGCAGTTTCTGTATACACTAGTTCACCTCTCTGAACCACACACCTGCCAAGTTCTGTCCCTCAGGTTACACAGATTGATGTGTTAGTCTTCAGATCATTTTCCTAGGTGTGAAAAATGGTTTGGCCCTAATCTAGCTGCATTTCAGGGATTAAAGAAACATAATTTCTATGCTACTCCACCATCTTGGCCCACCCCAGAATATGTATTCTTTTAAGCTGCACATTCTTTTAAACTGCTCCAAATAGATCACATGTTACATAAATATTAGGCCTCAACAAATATGAAAAGATTGATAGGATGCATCTTTTCTGACCAGAAAAAACTATGAAAATTGAAGTCAAGAAAGAAAAAATTTTGGAAAGACCACAAAACAAGGAGATTAAACACCATACTACTAAAAAAAGAATGTATGATCCAGGAAATAAAAGAAGAAATAAAAAAATATATATATATACTTGGAAACAAAAATGAAAGCGCAATGGTACAAAACCTTCAGGATTCAGCAAAAGTGGTCCTAAAACGGAATTATATAGGAATGGAAGCTCACCTTAAGAAGCAAGAAAAATCTCAAATAAACAACCTAACCTAACACCTAAAGGAGTTAGAAAAGAAGAACAAATGGAGCATAAAATCAGCAGAAGGAGGGAAATAATAAAGATTATGCCAGAACTAAATTATGTAGAAATTAAAACAAACAAACAAAAGCAAAACAAAACAAAACAAAATAAACAAACAAAAATATAGAACCAACCAAGATAACCAGAAACTGGTTCTTTGTAAAATTAATAAATTTAATAACCCTATGGAAAGATTTATTAAAAAGAAAAGAGGAAGAACCCAAATAAATACCATCACAATGGAGAGAAGAAAAGTGGAAAAAAAATCAGAAATACTAACAATTATAAGAGAATACTACCAAAACCTATAGGCCAACAAATTAGACAACTTGGAAGAAATGCACAAATTCTTAGAAACATATAAACTATCAAAACTGAAACAGGAAGTGGTAAAAAACTTGAACGGATCAAGAAATTGAATCATTGGGGGCCCCTGGGTGGCTCAGTCGGTTAAGCGTCCGACTTCGGCTCAGGTCATGATCTCCCGGTCTGTGAGTTCGAGCCCCGCGTCGGGCTCTGTGCTGACAGCTCAGAGCCTGGAGCCTGCTTCAGATTCTGTGTCTCCCTCTCTCTCTGGCCCTCCCCCATTCATGCTCTGTCTCTCTCTGTCTCAAAAATAAATAAACGTTAAAAAAATTAAAAAAAAAGAAATTGAATCATTAATAAAAAATCCTCCAACAAACGAAATTTCAGGACCAGATGGCTTCAGAGGTGAATTCTACCATTTAAAAAAAGAGTTAACACCTATGCATCTCAAACTATTCCAAAAAATATACAAGGAAAGAAAACTTCCAAATTCATCCTATGAGGTCAGCATTATCTTAATACCCAAGTCAGATAAAGACCACAATAAAAAAGAAAAATGTGGTCCAATATCACTGATGAAATTGGATGCAAAAATTATCAATAAAATACAAGTAAAGGAAATTCAACAGTACAGTAAAAGAATCATTCACCAAGCTCAAGTGGGATTTATTCTTGGGCTTGAAGAGTGGTTCAATGTTCCCAAATCAATCAACATGATACAACACATTAATAAAAGAAAGGATAAGAACCATATTATCCTTTCAATACGTGCAGAAAAGGCATTTGACTTTGTTCATAATCCATCAATCATAAAAACCCTCAATAAAGTAGGGCAAGAGAGTACATAGCTTAAAATAATAAAGGCCATATACATAAAACCAACAACTAATATCATTTTCTATGGGGAAAAACTGAAAAATTTACCTCTATGTTCAGGTGGATAGGGATGTCTGCTGTCACCACTCTTATTTAACTTATTACTTAATGTACTAGCCACAACAAATAGACAACAAAAAGAAATAAGAGGCATCCAAATAAGCAAGAAAGGAATCAAACTGTCACTACTTGCAGATGACATGATGCTCTATAGAGAGAACCAGAAAAACTTCACAAAACATTGCTTAGAACTGATACATGAATTCAGTAAAGTTCCCAGATAAAAACTCAATAGAAATAAATCTATTGTATTTCTATATATCCATAATGAAACAGGAGAAAGGGAAATTAAGGAATCAATCCCATTTACAATTGCACACATAATATATCTAGGAACAAACCTAACCAAATAGGTAAAAGAACTAATCCGAAATTATAAAGCAGTGATAAAAGAAATTGAAGAGGATGCATAAAGAAGCTCATGGATTGGAACAAAAACTATTGTGAAAATGCCTATACTACCCAAAGCAACTTACGCATTGAATGAAATCTCTATCAAAATAACAACACTTTGGGGCACCTGGGTGGCTCAGTCAGTTGAACGTCCGACTTTGGCTCAGGTCATGATCTCGTGGTTTGTGAGTTCAAGCCCCACGTCGGGCTCTGTGCTGACAGCTCAGACCCTGGAGCCTGCTTTGGATTCTGTGTCCCGCTCTCTCTCTGCCCTGTGCCTGCTCACACTCTGTCTCTCTCTGTCTCAAAAATAAATAAAACATTAGAAAAACTTAAAAATAATGACACTTTTCACAGGCCTAGAACAAACAATCCTAAAATTTGTGCAGAATCACAAAAGACCTTGAATAGTCTAAGCAATCTTGAAAAAGAAAAGCAAAGCTGAAGGCATCACAATTCCAGACTTCATGTTATATATTAAAAAAAAAAAAAAAAAACTTTAGTGGGGCACCTGGCTGGTTCAGTCAGTTGAGTGTCTGACTTCAGCTCAGGTCTTGACCTCACGGTCTGTAGTTTTGAACCCCCTGTCAGACTCTGCACTGAGATCATGGAGCTTGATTTGGATTCTGTCTCCATCTCTTTCTGCCCCTCTTCTGTCCTCTCTCTCGCTAAAAAAAATTAATAAACATTAAAAAAACATAAAAACAAAAACTGTAGCATTCAGAATAGTATGGCACAAAAATATGCAGACAGAAAAAAAAGAGAACAGAATAGAAAGCCCAGAAATGAACCCACAACTATGTGATCAATTAATCTTCAAAAAAAGAGGAAAGAATATCCCAGGGTGGGGGAAAATGGTCTCTTCAACAAATGGCATTGAGAAAACTGGACAGAATGGGCATAGGAGTGAAACTGGACCACTTTGCTTCACTATACACACAAGTATATTCAAAATGTATTAAAAACAGAAAATTAAGAAAATTTTGAAGAGAGTGAAGGGAAAACTCAACAAAATTAAAGGCAACCTGTGTAATTTTAGAATATATTTGCAAATGACTTATCTGATAAAAGTTTAGTATCCAAAGTATATAAAGAGTTTATAAAACTCAACACCAAGAAATGAATTGTCCAATTAAAAGATGGGCAGAATACGTGAATAGACATTTTTTCCAAAGAAGACATCCATGTGGACAACAGACACATAAAAAGATGCTCAACATCACATCACCAGGGAAATACAAGTAAAAAATACAGAGATATCACCTCACAAATGTCAAAATGGCTAATATCAACAATACAAGAAACAACAGGGTTGGGCAAGTATGGGAAAAGAAGAGTAACCCTCTTGCACTGTTAGTGGGAATGCAAACTTGTGCAGTCACTGCAGAAAACAGTATGGAAGTTCCTCAGAAAGTTAAATAAAGAACCACCCTATGATCCAGCAATTGCACTACTAGGCATTTACACATATGATATAAAAATAGTAATTCAAATAAATACATGCACCCCAATGTTTATAGCACCACTATCTGCAATAACCAAATTATGGGAATAGCCTAAGTGCAAATCAATGATAAATGGATAGATATTGCACTACCTTTATGTAAGATGAAACCAGTGGCATTTCCACTTACAGAATGTCAGCATGAGGATATCCACAGACCTGCTCCCCACTGAATCTGGTCAAAATTATGAAAAATAACAAAATAATTATAGTCTCCCAAAATAGCTTGAAAGAATACAGTCAGCAAAGGTATATTTTAATGAAGCCTTCTAAAACTTAGTAAGATTTGTGAGAATTTGTGGCATTTAACCAAGATGTGTCCTTTCCTTTACTTCTTCCAGTTAAGTGAGACAAAAACTCTGTTCTCCACAGGTACAACAAAGAACATGCAACTCCTTTGTCAAGATCCTAGTCAGAGAGATATCTTCCTGAGATGATCACAAAGTCAACAGTTCTCATCCTGCCTCCATGAAAAAAATATATGAGTATGGACTCCCTTTTCTTTATTTTTTCTTCCACCTGATGTCCAGTTACAAGAAGGAGGCACTTCTGAAAATACATGGGTTTCAATTTTTCTTGTCCTAGCTTATGGAGCAGGGGTTCCATGATGAAGAAGGCAAACTGAGGAGATTGAACACTGCTTTCCCCACTATCAGGTGAGTGTTCAATTCCTAAAGTAATGGCGTCATAAAGAATTGTACCATTATCTCCACATCAGTCCCAGAGGTCTTGCTTATATTTTTTTTCCAAAGAGAGAAGCATACAATAGAGCTTTAAATTCCTCCCTGAAGGAACTAACATTTGTAATAGAGTATAGAGAACTTAGAGCATAAGGGTACTCTCAAAAACAGTGAAAATTTAAAATATGTTGAAAATTGTTGTGAATGGTAATTGGAATAACAGTGATCAATTTATTGAAGTTATAAGCTAAATCATAGATAAATTCAAAAGAAAAGAGGAAAAAACCTTGAAAACAACAAGAGAAAAATGGCCTATAATTTACAAGTTAATGCCAATAAGGTTAATTTGCTGATGTCTCATCAGAAATTATGGTACTACATATTCAAAGTGGTGGAAAAAAAATGACCAACAACTCAATATCTAAAAAGTATTTTTTTCTTTTTTTTTTCAATATATGAAATTTATTGTCAAATTGGTTTCCATACAACACCCAGTGCTCATCCCAAAAGGTGCCCTCCTCAATACCCATCACCCACCCTCCTCTCCATCCCACCCCCCATCAACCCTCAGTTTGTTCTCAGTTTTTAACAGTCTCTTATGCTTTGGCTCTCTCCCACTCTAACCTCTTGTTTTTTTTTTCCTTCCCCTCCCCCATGGGTTTCTGTTAAGTTTCTCAGGATCCACATAAGAGTGAAACTATATGGTATCTGTCTTTCTCTGTATGGCTTATTTCACTTAGCATCACACTCTCCAGTTCCATTCATGTTGCTACAAAAGGCCATATTTCATTCTTTCTCATTGCCACGTAGTATTCCATTGTGTATATAAACCATAATTTCTTTATCCATTCATCAGTTGATGGACATTTAGGCTTTTTCCATAATTTGACTATTGTTGAGAGTGCTGCTATAAACATTGGGGTACAAGTGTCCCTATGCATCAGTACTCCTGTATCCCTTGGGCAAATTCCTAGCAGTGCTATTGCTGGGTCATAGGGTAGGTCTATTTTTAATTTTCTGAGGAACCTCCACACTGCTTTCCAGAGCGGCTGCACCAATTTGCATTCCCACCAACAGTGCAAGAGGGTTCCCATTTCTCCACATCCTCTCCAGCATCTATAGTCTCCTGATTTGTTCATTTTGGCCACTCTGACTGGCGTGAGGTGATATCTGAGTGTGGTTTTGATTTGTGTTTCCCTGATAAGGAGCGACGTTGAACATCTTTTCATGTGCCTGTTGGCCATCCGGATGTCTTCTTTAGAGAAGTGTCTGTTCATGTTTTCTGTCCATTTCTTCACTGGGTTATTTGTTTTTCGGGTGTGGAGTTTGGTGAGCTCTTTATAGATTTTGGATACTAGCCCTTTGCCTGATATGTCATTTGCAAATATTTTTTCCCATTCCGTTGGTTGCCTTTTAGTTTTCTTGGTTGTTTCCTTTGCTGTGCAGAAGCTTTTTATCTTCATAAGGTCCCAGTAATTCATTTTTGCTTTTAATTCCCTTGCCTTTGGGATGTGTCGTGTAAGAGATTGCTATGGCTGAGGTCAGAGAAGTCTTTTCCTGCTTTCTCTTCTAAGGTTTTGATGGTTTCCTGTCTCACATTCAGGTCCTTTATCCATTTTGAGTTTATTTTTGTGAATGGTGTGAGAAAGTGGTCTAGTTTCAACCTTCTGCATGTTGCTGTCCAGTTCTCCCAGGACCATTTGTTAAAGAGACTGTTTTTTTTCCATTGGATGTTTTTTCCTGCTTTGTCAAAGATGAGTTGGCCATACGTTTGTGGGTCGAGTTCTGGGGTTTCTATTCTATTCCATTGGTCTATGTGTCTGTTTTTGTGCCAATACCATGCTGTCTTGATGATTACAGCTTTGTAGTAGAGGCTAAAGTCTGGGATTGTGATGCCTCCTGCTTTGGTCTTCTTCTTCAAAATTACTTTGGCTATTCGGGGCCTTTTGTGGTTCCATATGAATTTTAGGATTGCTTGTTCTATAGAAAAGTATTTTTCAAAATGAAGGTAAAATAAAAACATTCTTAGGTAAACAAAAACTGAGATTTTTTTTTTTTTTTTGCAGGACACATGGCTTATACAAAAAAGTGAAAAAGATTTTTCAGGATAAAAGCAAGTGACTCTACACTTAAACACTAATTAAAAAAAAAGGACTGGTAAAAGTAATTTTGTAACTATAAAATACAGTATGAATGCACATTTTCTCCTTAACTGATAATAAAAGAAATTTTATAAAACAATAAGTATATAGACTATTCTTGGGCATACATCATGTTGAAATGTAATATATTTGTCAATACCATGGAGGAGGCAGTGACAGGTGGAAAAGCTATATGGTCAAAACTAATGATTATAATTGCTAATTGAAATAGAATTAAGCAATAACAAAAATAACAACAAAGAAGATAAATGATAAAATAAAACATTAATATAAAAAAAATTAAATATATGCTTGATTTCCTTTTTTAACTTCCTTAAAATACATAAAAGGATTATATGCTATCGGGTTTTTAATATTGGAGATGTACTTTGGACAAAAATATCACTAAGGGTGTGAAAAAGAACAGAGCTGTATAGGAATAACACTCATATCTCACTGGAATTAAGTAAGTATAAATCTGAAACTATACTGGATATGTAAAAAATATGTGTATAAAATCTACTACAACATTAGGAAAAAAACACAAACAGTGAAAAAAATCACAAAAAAGTTAGAAATCTACATTAGAATATATTCATTTAATACAGAAGAAAGCAGGAAAAGAATAATAGTGGTGCACAGGGAATCTAGAAAACAAAACTGAAGTGGCAAAGCCTAAATCAATCTATATTCAACAATAACATTATATGTGAATACATTAAACAATTCAATCAAAAGGCAGAAAATATCAGTCTGAATTAAAAAGAATTCTAAATATACTCAAACTAGTAGAAAAAGGCTTTAAATTCAAGATATACATACATTTTAAGCAAAATTATTAAAAAGATAAATCTTGAAAATAGCAACGACAAGAAAGCTGAACATGTATACTAATATCAGACAAAATAGACTTTAGTTTCTAACTTTTTAATTTAAATTTCAGTTCATGAACATACAGTGTAATATTAGTTTCACATGTACAATATAGTGATTCTACACTTTCATAAAACACCTTGTGGTAATCACAGCAAGCCCACTCCTTAATTTCTCTTTTTAAATTTCATTCATTCATTCATTCATTCATTCATTTTGAGATAGAGACAGCACTCATGGGAGCGGGATAGAGAGAGGGAGAGAGACAGAATCCCAAACAAGCTCCACATTGTCAACAAGGAGCCCGATTTTGGGCTTGAACTCACAAACAATGACATCACGACCTGAGTCAAAACCAAAAGTCAGCTCCTTAAACTGAGCCACCCAGGTGCCCCTCCTATCACCTATTTAATCCCTCCCATCTCCTTTCTGTTTTCTACTCTGTTAAGAGTGTCTTTCTTGTTTTGCCTCTATCTTCTCCCACCTTTACTCTTTTGTTTTGTTTCTTAAATTCCATGTATATGAGTGTTTATAGCAGCATTACCCACAATAGCCAAATTATGAAAACATAATGTCCAATAGACTGATGGATATTAAAGAAGTTGTGTGTGTGTGTGTGTGTGTGTTTGTGTGTATGTGTGTGTGTGTGTGTGTACTCACTATGGGATATTACTTAGCCATAAATAATGAATCTTGCCATTTGCAATGACATGGTTGGAGCTAGAAAGTTTTATGCTAATTGAAATAAGTCAGTCAGAGAAAGTCAGAAAAAATATATTTTAAAGAGAAAAGAAATGACTAGAAATAAAGAGGTATATTGTATAATGATAAAAATAAATTCGTCAGGAAGATATACAAAGTTATAAACATATATTCACCTAACATCATAGAACCAAAATATATGAAATAAATTTATGTGTTAATGAATTAGGCACAAATTTTAAAAAAAGGAGACTCAATATTCCTAACTCAAAAATGGATATAATGAGGCAGAAAATCAAAAGGAAATGGAAGATTGGAATGCCAATGTAAACCAGCTAGACATAACAGATACCTCCAAGACACTGCATAGAATAATAGTATATTTGAATGGTAAATAATAGAATATAATGTATTTAAAAAAACAGAATATTCTTTTCAAGTGTCCATGTAATGGGCGCCTTGGTGGCTCAGTAAGTTGAGTGTCCAACTCTTGATTTTGCCTCAAATCATGATCACAGGGGTGTGAGATTGAGCCCCATGTTTGGCTCCATGCTGAGTGTTGAACTTGCTTGAGATTCTTTCTCTTTTTCTGCCCTTCTCCACCTTTTGTGCTCTCTCTCTCTAAATTAAATTAAAATAGAACATGATGGAGAAGTAGGAAGACCCAAAGTTCTCTTGTTCTTCAAATACAGCAGTGTTGAGGCCAGATGTCTCTGAATTCCAAGAGTCCAGTATACATTGTGACAGAGACTTCTACAGGGGCCCACAGGGACAATCTGGTGGGCCATAGGTGTGTGATTGTGAACTGGAAGAAATAAAATGGAGAGTATAGACAGGGCAGGGAGGAATCCCCTTCTACAAAGAGACAAATGGAAGAGAAAGAGACACTGAAAGTGTAGGACTGTATTTGGATAAGAGAAAAGCCATGGACTGGAGGATAAGAAAATAAAATTGGAGAAATATCCAATCTCTAACCGAGGGGCCTTCTCCAGACTGGGGTAAACTGCCCTGTTCGCTCACCTGGAGAGGAGGGGAATCAGCCCTGGGTTGAATAACTAGTTCAGAGGCTTAGTCAATAGTGGGAGAAAGCAATCCCCTCCCTGGAGTACTGAGGGAAGAAGGTATATAGCCCTTCAAAGGACAAAGGACCCTGCCTGTACCTGCCAACCAGAGGCCATTTATAGGCAGGGCAGAGCAGTACTTCCCTGGAACAGGGTTGCTGGGAGCAAAATCTTTTAAGACATTGGGGTTTGAATGCCAGTCAAGTGGTAGACTATGGAGTAAGAAAAACAAAACAAACAAACAACAAACAAACAAGCAAAAAAAAAAAAAGGCTCGCTCTCGCTGTTGCAGCACTATGAAGACAACCTAAACAGAGTGATTTGGGACACCCAGTACAGGGAAGAGAGAATGGGGTGCCACCATTTTTCTCCCCATCACCAACAAGGTGGGGCTTCAGGGAACTGTAGCGGGCCCACAGTGGAGGCAGAACTGCCTACACCAAACCACACCCCTCCTCCCCTGGTAACTGCATCTACTGGAGCAAGATTGATGCTGGTGAACCAGACAACCCCTGTTGCATCCACGCGACTCCTGAAACAGAATGCTATGGGCACCAGTGACAGTTGCAACAAAGTTTATTACAATGAGAGGCAAGGCTGACCGATCGGGACCAACACTCTTGATAAGAGTGTAGCCCTGAACAGCCGGGGTACAGAGTTTTTAAAGCCGATCACATAGTTTTATCATTATCTGGGAACAGAACAGAGAAACAGTTCCTAGATGAGTTAGAAACAGTTACCAGATGAGTCAGAAACAGTTATCAAATGAGGTAATTATTTTAGACTTTTTGCCGCTAAGTTGCAACCAGTGGATCTCCTTGACCTTGTCTCTGATGCTCGTTTTGAGGTTTTATTTCCTTCATTGGTAAAACCTGATTCACAAGAGTATGAAGTATGATTTACAAGAGTAAAAGCAAGGTTGTTATCTTTTGACCTTCAGTGTCAGAACAAAGTTGTTATCTTTCAAGTTAAGCGTTAGCCCTACAGTACAATTTAACCCTTACACCCCTCCTCCAGACCAACTATGCCACCAATTCCAAGGCATCCAGGGATTTTGCATTTTCTGATTTAATTCTCGGGACAATTCATACACACACACACACACACACACACACACACATATCCTTTTAAAATTTTTTTTTCTTCTTATTTCTTCCCTTTTCTAGTCTGGTTACTCTGGTTGTTGCTTTGTTTAAGCAGATATATTTAATCTATTCTCTTTACACCTGTTCTATATCTCATTCTTTATTTTCTTCTCTGTCTGGATTAAGCCATATAGTTTCACTGCCTGGCCAATTTTCTTTTCTTTTCTTTTTTCCCAGCCCTGTATTTCTCTCTTTGTATGGGGTAAGGTCTCTTCCACCACGACTGCCACTTTTTTCCACCACAGTTACTTCAATGAACAAATTAAATCACACCTGATGGAGGGTCCAAAACATCACTACAAGTAGAGAGATAAAACAACCAGAGTCACAACAACATAGAGCACATAGCACACTCAAAATAAAACCTCCAGAAGGGCCAGGCCTTGGACAGTGTATGACCCTTCTTTAATATAGTAGTGCTTGCAGGTGCAGGAGGCATAACAAGCTTTTAAAAAACATAAGGGGCAGAAAACTAGCCAAAGTGATGAAACAGAAGAATTCTCCACAAAAGAAATGATAGCTACAGAAGTGCTCAAATCAGATATAAACAATATATCAGATGAATAATTTAGAATAATAGTTGTAAGATTAATCGTTGGGCTTGCAAAAAAGCATAGAAGACAGCAGAGAATCTATTACTACAGAGATCAAGGAACTAAAAATAGTCATGACGAATTAAGAAATGTAAATGAGATGCAAAATAAACTAGATACAGTGACAATGACAGAAGGGAGAATAAGTAATGTAGAAGACAAAATTATGGAAAAGATGAAGCTGAGGAAAAGAGAGATAAAACAAGGGAGAATTAGAGAACTAAGTGATTCAATGAAATGTAAAAATATCCGTAACATAAGAAGAAGAGAGAGAGAAAGGGGTAGAAGGTTTACTTGAACTAATCATTCCAAGAACTTCCCCACCTTGGAGAAGGAAACAGACATTGGAATCCAGGAGGCACAGAGAACTTCATTCAGATGTGACAGGAATCAATCTTCACAACATGTCATGTGAAACCAGAAAATACAAAAATAAAGAGAGAATTCTGAAAGCACATAGGGACAAACAAGATTTAACCTACAAGGATTGACATATAATGGTAGTAGCAGACCTATCCACTGAAGGTTGGCAGGCCAGAGGGATTGGCAAAAAATATTAAATGTGCTAAATAGGAAAAATATGCAGCCAAGAATCCTTTACCCAGCAAGGCTATCACTCAGAACAGAAAGGAGAGACAAAGAATTACCAAACAAAAACTGAAGGAGTTCATGACCACTAAACCAGCCGTTCAAGAGATTCTAAAGGGGACTCAGTGAGTGGAATGCTGCAAAAACTACAAAGGACCAGAGACACCATCACAAGCATGAAACCTACAGATAACACAGTGACACTGAATCCATAGCTTTCAATAATAACCCTGAATTTAAATGAACTAAATGCTCATATCAAAATACATAGTGTATCAAATGGATAAAAAAACCAAGTTCCATCTATATGCTATCTACAAGAGACCAAATTTAGACATGCAGACACCTTCAGATTGAAAGTAAAGGGATGGAGAACCATCTGTCATGCTACTCGAAGTCACAAGAAAGCTGGAGTAGCCATACTTATATCAGACAAACTAGATTTTAAAGTAAAGGCTGTAATGAGAGATGGAGAAGGGTATTATATCATAATTATGAGGTCTATCAATTAAAAACCACCTAATAATTGTAAATTCTTATGCTCCCAACATGGAGGAACCAAATACATAAGTCAATTAATCACAAACATAAACAATCTTATTAATAAGAATATGGTAATTTCAGGGGACTTTAATATTCGACTTACATCAATGGACTGATCATCTTGGCACAAAATTAATAAAGAAACAATGGCCCTGAATGATACACTGGACCAGATGGACTTAAAAGGTATATTCAGAAATTTTCATCCAAAATCATCAGAATACACATTGTTCTCAAGACCACATGGAACATTCTCCAAGATAGATCACATACTGGGTCACAAAACAGCCCTCAATAAATATAAAAGAATTCAGATCATACCATGCACACTTTCAGATTACAGTGCTATCAAACTTGAACTCAACCACATGAAAAGTTTTGGAAAACATCCAACTTCATGGAGGTTAAATAACATCCTGCTAAAGAATGAATGGGCCAACCAGGCAATTAAAGAAGAAATTTAAAAAATATATGGAAACAAATGAAAATGAAACCACGACAGTCCAAACACTTTGGGATGCAAAAAAAGGCAGTCCTAAAAGGAAAATACATTGCAGTCCAGGCCTATATCAAGAAAAAAGAAAAATCCTAAACACAAAATCTAACAGCACATCTAAAAGAACTAGATGCAGAACACCAAAGAAACTCCAAGGCCAGACAAAGATAAATAATAAAGATCATAGTAGAAATAAACAATATAGAAAACAAACAAAAAAAGCAAGACAAACAAGCAAGCAAACAAACAAACAAAAAACAGAACAAATCAATGAAAGTAAGAGCTGTTTTTCTGAAAAAAATAGATAAAATGATACCCCCCCAGCCAGATTTCTCAAAAAGAAATTAGAGGACCCAAATAGATAAAATCACAAATGAAAATGGACTTATTACAACTAATCCCTCAGAAATGCTAACAATTATCAGAGAATACTATGGCAAATTATATGCCAATAAACTGACAACCTGGAAGAAATGGACAAATTCCTAGACACCCACACACTACCAAAACTCAAAGGGGGAAGAAATAGAAAATTGGAGAACACCCATAATCAGCGAATAAATTGAATGTTATCAAAAATCTCTCAACAAATAAGAGTCTTTGGCCAGATGACTTCCCAGGGTAATTTTACCAGACATTTAAAGCAGAGTTACAACCTATCCTTCTCAAGCTGTTTCAATAACAGGAATGGAAGAAAAGCTTCCGGACTCATTCTATGAAGCCAGCATTACCTTGATTCCCAAACCAGACATAGACCTCCAAAAAAGAGAATAACAGACCAGTATCCCTGAGGAACATGTAAAAACTCTCAACAAGATACTAGCAAATCGAACTCAATAGCATATAAAAAGAATTATTCACCATGATCAACTGGGATTCACTCCTGGGCTGCAGGGCTGGTTCAATATTCACAAATTAATCAATGTGATACATCACATTAATAAAAGAAAGGAAAAGAACCATATGATCCTGTCAATAGATGCAGAAAAAGCATTTGACAAAATACAGCATCCTTTCTTAATAAAAACCCTCAAGAAAGTTGGGATAGAAGGAACACGCCTTAACATCATAAAATCCATACATAAAAAGCCCCTAGCTAATATCATCCTCAATGGTGAAAAACTGAGAGCTTTCCCGCTGAGATCAGGAAAATGACAGGGATGTCCAGTCTCATCATGGTTGTTTAAAATAGTGTTGAAAGGCCTACCATCAGCAATCAGACAACAACATGAAATGAAAGGCATACAAACTGGCGAAGAAGTCAAAGTTTCACTTTTCACAGATGATATGATACTCTACATGGAAAACCCAAAAGCCTCCACCAAAGAGCTGCTAGAACTTATAAATAAATTCAGCAAAGTTGCAGGATACAAAATCAATGTGCAGTAATCAATTACATTTCTATAAACCAATAATGAAGCAACAGAAAGAGAATCAAGAAATAAATCCCATGTACAATTGGAACAAGAAACATAAAATACCTAGGACTAAACCTAATCAAAGATGTAAAAGATCTGTAAGCTGAAAGCTATATAAAGCTTATGAAGGAAATTGAAGAAGACACAAAGAAATGGAAAAACATTTCATGCTCATGAACCAGAAGAATATATCTTGTTAAATGGCAATATTACTCAAAGCAGTGTACACATTCAATCCAATCCCAATCAAAATTGCACCAGCATTCTTCTCAAAGCTACAACAAACAATCCTAAAATTTGTATAGACCCCAAATAGCCAAATTAATGCTGAAAAAGAAAACCAAGGGGCGCCTGGGTGGCTCAATCAGTTAAGCGTCTGCCTTCAGCTCAGGTCATGGTCTCGTGGTCTGTGGGTTCAAGCCCCACGTCGGGCTCTGTGCTGACAGCTCAGAGCCTGGAGCCTGTTTCAGATTCTGTGTCTCCCTCTCTCTCTGACCCTCCCCTGTTCATGCTCTGTCTCTCTCTGTCTCAAAAATACATAAAGGTTAAAAAAAATAAAAAAAAAAAAAAGAAAACCAAGCAGGAGGCATGACAATCCGTTAGCTTGTATTACAAAGCTGTAATCATGAACACAATATGGTATTGGCACAAAAACAGACACAAAGACAAATGGAGTAGAATAGAGAACCCACAAATGTATGGGCAACTACTCTTTGACAAAGCAGGAAAGAGTATACAATGGAAAGAATACAGTATCTTTAGCCAATGGTGCTGGGATAAATGGACAGAAACATGCAGAAGAATGAAAGTAGACCACTCTCTTACACCATACACAAAAATAAACTCAAAATGGTTGAAGGACCTAAATGTGAGACAGGAAGCCATCAAAACCCTAGAGGATAAAGTAGGCAACAACCTCTTTCACTTCAGCCAGCAATGTCTTGTTCAACACGTCTCCAAAAGCAAGGAATTAAAAGGAAAAATGAACTATAGGTATATCATCAAGATAAAAGGCTTCTGCACTGCAAAGGAAACAATCAACCAAACTATAAGACAACTGAAGGAATGGAAAAAGATATTCATAAATAATATATCGGATAAAGGGTTAATATCCAAAATCTATAAAGAACTTACCGAACTCAGCATCTGAAAAACAAAAACTCCAGTGAAGAAATGGGCAGAAGACATAAATAGACACTTTTCCAAAAAAGACATCCAGATGGCCAACAGACACATGAAAAGATGCTCAGCATCATTTAACATCAGGGAAATACAAATTAAAACCATACTGAGACACCATCTCATGCCAGTCAGAGTGTCAAAATGAAGAACTCAGGCAACAACAGATGCTGGTGAGAATGTGGAGAAACAGGAACCCTCTTGCACTGCTGGTGGGAATGAAAACTGGTACAGCCACTCTGGAAAACAGTGTGGAGGTTCCTCAAAAAATTAAAAATACAACTGCATTATGATGCAGAGATAGCATTACTGGTAATTTTTCTAAAAGATACAGGAGTACTGATTCATAGGGGTACATGTACCCAATGTTTGTAGCAGCACTTTCAACAATAGCCAGATTATGGAAAGAGCCTAAATTTCCATCAACTGATGAGTGGATGAAGAATATGTGGTTTATATATACAATGTAATGCTACTTGGCAATGAGAAAGAATGAAATCTTGCCATTTTTAGAAACCTAGATGGAACTGGAGGGTATTACGCTAAGTGAAATAAGTCAGTCAGATATCTTTTTTTTTTTACTCATATGTGGAAGCTGAGAAACTTAACAGAAGACCGGGGGGGGAAGGGAAGGGGGAAAATAGTTACAAACAGAGAGGGAGGATGGCAAACCACAAGAGTCTCTTGACTACAGAAAACAAACTGAGGGTGAATGGGAGGGATGGGGGAGAAGGGAAAATGAGTGAGGGGAATTGAGGAGGGCACTTGTTGGGATGAGCACTGGGTATTGTATATAAGCAATGAATCATGGGAATCTACCCCTAAAGCCAAGAGCACAGTGTATACACTGTATGTTAGCCTACTTGACAAAATATATTTTAAAAATAAATAAATAAAATAAAATATATTTATCAAAATAAATAAAAATTAAAAAAGATAGACTGTAAACTGGGCTATAAAACAGGCCTCTGATCTAGTTAAAATTAGAGAAATAATACAAGAATGTTTTTTGATTAGAATGGAATTAAATAAAAACCAATGACATACGAACTGGGAAACTGACTAATACGTAGAAATTAAACAACCCAAATTTTTTAGTGTATTTATTTATTTTGAGAGAGAGAGTATATGTGAGCAGGGGGAGGGGCATAGAGAGGAGAGAAAGAATCCCAAGCAGACTCTGCACTGTCAGTTGAGAGATGACACAGGCTTGATCCCATGAACCATGAGATTGTGACCTGAGGTGAAACCAAAAGTAGGACCCTTAACTGACTGAACCATACAGGCACCCCATAAACTACCCAATTCTTAATAACAAAGGTGTCAAAAGATAAAGAAAGGAAATAAAAGATAATTTTATTAAGAACTATATCAAGACATATAGTGTGCAGCTAAAGTAGTTCTTGAAGGGAAATTTATAACTATTGATGACTGTGCTAAAGAGGAAGAAATATCTGAATCAATAACCAATACTTTAATCTTAAAACAATAAAAAGAAAATAATGTCAAACTTAAGCTAAAACAATCAGAAGAAAGGAAATAATAACAAAGTGGAAAACAATGCAATAGAAATTCAAAAATGATAGATAAAGTCAATGAAACCAAAACTGTGAATTTGAAAAGATCAACAAAAATTTGCTAACTTTTCACTAGATTTACCAAAAACTAAAACAGAAAGGGAAATCCAAACCTCAAAGTACTAGTCACAAATGAATAATAGGGCCTTGCTACTCATTTTCCATACATAAAATTTATTATTTACATTTTATTTATTTTTAAGAGACAGAGAGAGACAGAGCACGAGTGGGGCAGGAACAGAGAGAGAAGGAGACACAGAATCCGAAGCAGACTCCAGGCTCTGAACAGTCAGATCAGAGCCCGACGTGGGGCACAAACCCACAAGCCATGACCTGAGCTGAAGTCGGACTCTCAACCGACTGAGCCACCCAGGTGCCCTGACATAAAAATTATTATTAAAGAAAATTTTAAGCAATTAAATTGCAATAAACTATATCACTTAGATTAAATAAACAAATTCCAAGGAAGATGAAAACAACCATAACTTGTTGGTGAAGGTATAGAAAATCTGAATAGATATATAACAAATAAAGTGAATTTATAACAAAATAAACACAAAGAGAAACCCAAAAGTCAGATGGTGTCAGTAGAAATTTTGACCAAATATCCAAAGTAAAATTAAAACTGATTTTCACAACTCGACCAAGAGCTGGAATAGAAGTAAAGACTTCTTACCTCGTTCTGCAACACCAATATTTCACTGATATCAAAATAATACAAAAACATCACAAGAAGAGTACAGATTGATACTTCTTATGAATGCAAACTTACAACATCATTAACAAAATACTAGAAAACCAATCCAACAACCAGATGGAATTTATCCCAAGATTTCAAGGTTGGTTAACATCTTTAAATAAACTGATATTGATCAATCATATTAATAAACTGATGAAAACATATAATCAACTCATCAGATGCGGAAAAAAAACCTAACTCTAAAATGATCCCTAGATTGGGGAAAGTGGTTTTCTGAACACACAATAAGAAAAGCTAAGAAGCAGCCCATTTATACTGGAGATGACACCAAACATTTAAGAACTGGCATATTTCTGAAAAAGTGTATAAAGACAGAGATAAAAACAGAGGTAAAAGTTAAATGTTTATTTAATACTATTAAGAGCCCAAAATAACCTCAAATCAGCTCAGTAGATGGTTACCTTGCATATTCCTAACCCAACAGATGTCTGGGGACTTCTTCTTCTGAGAAGTCTCTGAACTGAAAGATTCTGGGCACACACCCTAATTCAAAATCTAAATTTATCTCCCATCTCTAAATTATCCCAACCACAACCCCTAAACACTAACCACTAACTTCTAAAACTAACCCTAAGCCTAATCTTGTCCCTAAATTTAACCCTATGAAGTGGTCTCTGAACTTATGAACATGAGGCACATAACCTCACCCTAACCCTAAACCTAGCTCTAAAACTAATGTTAACACAAACACTAGCCCTAACCCTTAGCCACTAAGAACTGACCCATAACCCTAAGCATAACAGTAACACTAAAACCAGTTATTCCTCTGGAGAGGCCTCTGAACTACATGAAAATAGACACATACCCTCATACTGTCCCTAACCCTAACCTTAACCCTAATCCTAACAACTATTTTTGACTTAAACAAAACCCTAATTCTAGATCCAAGGAAACAAAGATTTGGATCCCTCTCTCTATCCTCTCTCTCTCTCTCTCTCTCTTTTACACACACACACACACACACACACACACACACACAGGAATATTACTCAGCCATGAAGAGGAATACAATCTTGCCATTTGCAATGACATGGATGGAGCTAGAGTGTATTATGCTAAGTAAAATAAGTCCATCAAAGAAAGAAAAATACCATATAATATCACTCATGTGTAATTTAATAAACAAAACAGTTGAGCAAATGGAAAATAGAAACAGACAAATCAAGAAACAGGCTCTTAACTACACAGAACACACTGATGGTTACCAAAGGGGAGATGGAAAGGAGTATGTTCTAAATAAATGATGGTCATTAAGCACAGCACTTGTGATGAGCACTGAGTGTTGCATGGAAGTGTTGAATCAATATTTTGTACACCAGAATCTAATTTTACACTAAAATTAATCAGCTTGAAATAAAAATTTAAGAAAAAGAAAAAAAAATAACTTGACAAAACCCAACACACTTCCATGATAAAAAAAAAAAAAACTCAGAAAAACTTGGAATACAAAAAAAAATTTCTCTCAATTTGAGTTTTTCATATACAGCCTTATGATTTTGAGGAATGTTCCTTCTATTCCTACTTTTTTGAGAGTTTTATCAAGAAAAGATGGTGTATTTTGGGGCATCTGGGTGGCTCAGTTGGTTAAGCGTCTGACTGTGGCTCAGGTCATGATCTTGCATTTTGTGAGTTTGAGCTCCATGTCGGGCTCTGTGCTGACAGCTCAGAGCCTGGGCCTGCTTCAGATTCTGTGTCTCCCCCTCTCGCTGCCTCTCCCCTGCTCATGCTCTGTCTGTCTATCTCTCTCTCTCTCTCTCTCTAAATAATAAATAAACGTTAAATTTTTTTAAAAAGATAGTGTATTTTGTCAAATGCTTATTCTGCATCTATTGAGAGTATCATATGGTTCTTACCCTCCTCTTATTAATGTGGTGTATCACATTTATTGATTTGCAGATACTGAACCAGCCTTGAAGCCCAGGAATAAATGTCTCTTGATCATGGTGAATAATTTTAAATGTATTGCTGGATTCAATTTGGTTGAGAATTTTTGCCTTCAGTTTCATCAGGGATAGTGACCTTTAATTCTGGTTCTGGAATCATGGTAACGCTGACTTCATAGAATAAGTTTTGAAGATTTTTTTTTCCTTTTCTATTTTTTGGAACAGTTTGAAAAGAATTAACTCTTCTTTATGTGTCTGATAGAATTTCACTGGGAAACCATATGGCCCGGGACTCTGGTTTGTTGGGAGATTTTTATAACTGATTGAATTTATATACTGGTTATGGACCTGTTAAAATTTTCTGTGTTTTTTTTTTTCTGTTTCAATATTGTTAGTTTGTGAGTTTCTAGGAATTTTTCCATTTCTAAAAGATTGTCCAGTTTGTTAGCACACAATTTTTCATAGTATTCTCTTATAATTGTTTGTATTTCTGTGGTGTTGGTTATGATCTCTCTTCTTTCATCCATGAATTTATATGGGTCCTCTCTGTTTTCTTTTTGATAATTCTAGCTAAAGATATATCAATTTTGTTTATTCTTTCAAGGAAAAAAACAGCTTTTTGTTTCATTGATCTATTCCACTGTTGTTTTTGTTTCCATGTTATTTATTTCTGTTATAATCGTTATTATTTCCCTTCTTTTGTTGATTCTAGGCTTTATTTGCTGGTCCTTTTCTAGTTATTTTCAGTGTAAGGTTAGCTTGTATATTAGGGACCTTTCTTGCTTCCTGAGATAGGCCGGAATTGCAAAGTACTTTCCTCTTTGGAATGCCTTTGCTGCACCCCAAAATGTCTGGACTCTTCTGTTTTCATTTTCATTTGCTGCCATTTATTTATTTTTCTTTTATTTCTTCTTCAATTTCCTGGCTAACCCATTCACTCCTTGGTAGGATATTCTTTAACTTCCATTTATTTGAGGAGGGCTTTCCAAATTTTTTCTTGTTGCTGAGTTCAAGTTTCATAGCTTTGTGCTCTGAATATATGCATTGTAAGATCTTGATCTTTTTATCTGTTGAAAGCTTTTTTGTGACCCAGTATGTGATCTATTCTGGAGAATATTTCATGTGAACTCAAGAAGAATGTGTATTCTGCTGCATTAGAATGAGATTTTCTGAATGTATCTGTTAAGTCCATCTGGTCCAGTGTCATTCAAAGCCATTGTTTCCTTGGTGACTTTTCACTTAAATATCTTGTCCATTGCTGTGAGTAAGATATTAAAGTCTCCTGCTATAATGGTATTATTATCAGTGAGTTTATTTATGTTTGTGATTAATTGATTTATGTAATCAGGTTCACCAAGTTAGGGGCATAAATATTTACCATTGAAGATCTTCTTGATGGATAAGCCCCTTAATTATGACATAATGCCCTTCTTCATCTCTTATTACAGTCTTTGCTTTAAAATCTAGTTTATCTAATGTAATTATGGATAATCCAGCTTTCTTTTGATGTCAATTAGTATGATAGATGGTTCTCTATCACCTCACAATCTGAAGGTGTCCTTAGGTCTAAAATGAGTCTCTTGTAGGAAGCATACAGATAGATCTTGTTTTTTATCCATTCTGATACCCTACGTTTCTTTCTTTCTTTTTTTTTTTTTTTGATTGGAGCTTTTTGTCCACTTACATTCAGCGTGATTATTGAAAAACATGAATTTAGTGCCATTGTGTTATCTATAGTTGTTTCTGGTAATGTTCTCTGGTCATTTATAGTCTTTGTTGCTTTGGTCTTCTTCTTCTTCTTCTTCTTCTTCTTCTTCTTCTTCTTCTTCTTCTTCCTCCTCCTTCTCCACCTCCCCCTTTTCTTCTTCTTCTTCTTCTTCTTCTTCTTCTTCTTCTTCTTCTTCTCCTCTGCACTCAACATTTATTTCTGAGCTGGTTTAGTTTTTCATAAACTCCTTTAGTTTTTGCCCATCTGGAAAACTCTTTACATCCTCTTCTATTCTGAATGATAGCATTCCTGGTTACAGGATTCTTCACTGCATATTTTTTTTCCTATTCAACACATTGAATATATCTTGCCTTTCCCTTCTGGCCTGGCAAGATTCCGTGGACAGTTCTGCTACCAACTTTGTGTGTCTACCTTTGTAGGTTAAGGACCTTTTGTCTCAATCTGGTAATGGGCATCTATGGAATTCCAGAACTAACCTTTCACTTAATGGTGAAATTTTACATCCTATGATAATAAATCAAAGATGAACACTATTAACATTTTTAACTATTAACATTATATGGAAAACTCTAGTTAGAAGAGTCATGATAAATAAATAAGAGACCTCAATATTGGAAAAAGTAATTAGTTATTTCTAGTCACAGGTAACATTACCTTGTATATGGGAATACATAGAACACACAATAAAAACTATTGAAACTAACAAATTAGTTCATCTAGACTTTAGCTTACATAATCAATATATAAAAATAATCTTACTTCTATATATTGCAATAAAATGGGAAAAAATAAGAAAATAATTTCACTTACAATAGAATAAAAAAAGAATAAAATATTTAGGGAGCTTTGGAAACTAAGTAAACATTTTCAAAACTCAGTGGAACCCATATCCAAGCTTTTGAGAAGACAGGCATGTGCTCAAGTGAATTCTCACTGACTTGTTCTAGACTACAGACTCATAAGGATATAGGCCTATAGGCTGTGTTGTGGACCCTAACACAACCCTCTGGCCATGGTTTTTCTACTATCACCATTCCCTAAGGGACCTAAGGGACCCTGAGAAGAGTCATACTTGTCTATGCTTTGGGTAAAAGACCCATTAATTTCAGTCCTTGCTGTGAACTCCATAACATCCTACAGCCCAATCCCAAACCCTCTTACCCATGCTCTGAGAAACATCCTGTCTTCCCAGGGACTCACTGGGAGACATCTCTCCATGCATTGAAGACACCACTGATGTCTTTCACATTGTGGATGCTGAAATAGCCTTATAACTCAGTTACAGTCCATCTCAGGCATAGTCCACAGCAATCCTGCATGCTCATGATTCTGGAAGGAAGTATGCCCATCTATGGTGTTGAGGGCATGCCTGCAGAAAGTAGTTCTACCTTTACACCATGAAGCAACCCTGTGAGTCACTCCCATTAAGTTCAGCTGTCATGTGGGGTCAGCCATGACTGTCCAGGAAATTGCCAAATGACTTTGCAGAAGTCTGTCTGAAATTCAACAATACATTTCTTCAGACCAGACAGAGGCCTGCATCTGCACACCTAACTGTAGACTCAGAAATGGGTAATATTTCCCGGTACTAGCCCTACTGGCAAAGGTAGGGCTAGAGGAGTTCTCATATTCTTAGGGAACAAAAATAATCAATGCTCACATTAGCTCTGATAACAGGTTGAACACTGCGGAGCCCTCTGTGGACTCAGAAGCATGCATATGAACTGACTGTAAGTCCACTTAACTAAGATTTCATAAGCAATGTCATCAGACTGGAGACTGGAGCATATGGTCTTTACTTCCTGTGGTAAGCCTTTAAATACTGGAAAAGGGGTTTTATTATTCAACTGTACAGCCACAAATTCAAGTTTCTATTAGTCTCAATGAATCAGACCAGCTCGATACCACCAAAGGAAAACAGAAAGAAACAACTAAATGAAATAAGAAAAAACAATGTAAGAACAAAATGAGAAGTTTAGTAAATAAATTAAAAGCAATTAAAATGAACCAAGCAGAACTCCTGAGACTAAAAAATGCAATGGTTGAATGAAAAATTCAGCAGAGATCTTCTACAGCACAATGAATCATACAGAAAAAAATGTTCATGAACTCAAACACAGGTCATTTGAAGTTAGTCAGAAACACTGAAAAGTAAAGAATGAAAACAAGTGAAGAAAGCATATAAGACTTATGGGATATCATCAAGTGCATAAATACACAATGTCATGGGACTCCCAGAAAATCAATGAAAGGGACATAAACTTTATTAACAGAAATAATAGCTGACAAATGTTCCAATTATGGAAGGAATATGAATATCAAGACTCCTAAAGCTCAAAAAACCTTGACCCAATAGAAGATCAATTCAAAGACAATAGGCACAAGACACAATATAATCAAACTGTCAAATTCAAAAACAAATTTAAAAATTGAAGCAGCAAAAGAAAAGTGATTAGTAAGAGAGGTTAAATCCCATTAGGTTATCAGTGGCTATCTCAGCAGAAATATTGGAGGCCAGCAGGGAGTGTTAAGATGCATTCAAAGAGCTAAAAGAAGAAAGAAAGAAAGAAAGAAGAAAGAAAGAAAGAAAGAAAGAAAGAAAGAAAGAAAGAAAGAAAGAAAAAAACTACCACCAATAAAATTATACCTCAGAAGTAAAGGAGACACAAAGACATTCTTAGGCAAATGTTGAGTTAGTTCATCCATAAAACTGCCCTAGGAGAAATTCTAAATATTTTTTCCCATTAAGTGAAAGAAAAATAAGTATTAACATGAAGGCATATGAAATAATAAAACTCAATGAAATAGATAAACACATATTCAAATTCTGAATAATCTAATATTGTAATGTCATGTGCAAGTCTCAATTATTAGAAGTGACAAAAGCTATAATAATTTGTAATGGACATTATTTTTAAAAATATAAAGTGTGACACTAATAGCATAGAAGAAAAGAAGAAAAAGTGCAGAATTCTTATTTCGGTTGTTAGATTCCAAGTGTATGCAAAATTATATAGTATTTATCTTTCTCTTATTTCACTTAGACTAATACCCGCTAGCCTATCCATGTTGTTGTTAATGAAAAGATTTTATTCCTTTTCTTATGACTAATGCACATATATACCACATGTTCTTTATCTATTCTACATTGTTGGACACTTGGGTTGCTTACATTTCTTGACTATTAGAAATAATGGTGCAATAAATTTAGGGTACCCTAAAGAGTCAAAACAATCTTGAAAAAGAAGAAAATATGGAGGAATCACAATCACAGATTTCAAGATATACTACAAACTTGTATTAATCCAAACAGTATGGTGCTGGTACAACAATAGACACATAGATCAATAGACTAAAACAGAGAGCCCAGAAACAAAGCGACGATTATATGATCAACTAATCTTCAACAAAGCAGGAAAGAATATTCAATGGGAAAAAGGCAGTCTACTCAACAAATGGTGTTGGGAAAAATGTACAGCTATATGGTTTCTAACACTGTACACAAAAATAAACTCATATAGATTAAGGACCTAAATGTCAGACCTAAAACCATAAAACTCTTAGAAGAGAGAACACACACTAATTTTTCTGACATAAGCCATAGCAAAATTTTTCTAAATATGGTTCCTAAGGTAGAAGAAACAAAAGCAAAAATAAATTATTGGGACTTCATTAAAATAAAAGTATTTTACACAGTAAAGAAAACAAATACAAAACTAAAACACAACCTACTGAGGTAAAGGAAAGAAGAGGGCGATGTAGGAAGACTCTGGGCTCACATCATCCTGCTGTTCGCTTAGATTCCACCCTCATCTGCCTAAATAACCCAGAAAACCTCCAGAAGACTAGCAGAACAGACTCTCTGGAGCCAAGAGTAGACAAAAGTAACATGGAAGAGAGTAGGAAGGGCTGAGAGGCAGAGTGTGCTACAAGGAGTGGTGGGAGAGAGCCAGGGTAGTGGAGGGACAGCCCACCCAGAAAGGCAGAGCCCCCAAAGTCTGGCTTGCAAAAGTGGAGGGCCCAACTCCGTGAGTTCTGACAGCCAGTGGGACTTAACATCTGGAATGTTAAAAGTCAACAACTCTGCTCTCAGAGCGCGGAGAGGGTGAAAAGACGCTGGGAGGGAGAGTTGTTGAGCCCTGAAAGAGAGAGCTTAGCTTGGCGAGGGAACAAAGTCACTGGCAAGTGCCATCTCCCACTCCTATCCTCCAGCCAAAATTACAAAGGGAACCAGTTCTCATCACAAAACTTGCTTGCACTGTGCAAATGCCCAACACGGTGCTGCTGTGGATCTATCCCTCCAACGGGTCTGTCTCCCTCATGGTGCTGCAGGGCCCCTCCCTTAGGGGACCACTGAAGGCAAAGCAAGCTAAGCCTGCCCCTCCCACCCCTGTGCACCCTACAGATCTGCCCTGGCTAATGCACCAGATTGCATCAAAGCAGCATCAGAAGTTGGCAGTGTGCAAATAGCCCAGATAGGAGCCACACCATGCCACAGTGAGTCCTGCACCTGGGAGAGGGGAAGATAAGTGACACACCAGTCTGCTTGTGTTGCCAGCGGTGGGCTGGGGGCAGAGATTGGTCTGACTGCAGTCCCGCCAACCAGCACAAGTTATTCAGGACAGCACAGGGGAAGTGCCCTGCCATTTGGAGCTACCTCAGGGACTACTCAAAATGACGAAACAGAAGAATTCTCCTCCAAAGAAAATCCAGGAAGTAGCGACAGCTAACAAATTGATCAAAAACGATTTAAGCAATATAATGAAACAAGAATTTAGAATAATAGTCACAAAATTAATTGCTGGGCTTGAAAAAAAGTATAGAGGACAGCAGAGAATCTATTGCTACAGAGATCAAGGGACTAAGAAGTCATGAGAAATTAAAAAATGCTACAAATGAGGTGAAAAAAAAATGGAGGTGGCCATAGGATGGACTGAAAGGCAGAAGAGAGTATAGGTGAATTAGAAGATAAAACTTTTTGAAAAAGAGGAAGCTGAGAAAAAGAGAAATAAAAAATCCAGATATGAGAGGAGAATTAGAGAACTAAGTGATGCAATCAAATGGAACAATAGGCTTATCATAGGAATTCCAGATGAAGAAAAAGAGAGAGAAAGGGGCTGAAGGTGTACTTGAACAAATCATAGCTGAGGACTTCCCTGATCTGGGGAACAAAAAAGACATTGAAATCCAAGAAGCACAGAGAACACCCTTTGGACATAAATTGAATCAATCTTCTGCACAAAATATCATAGTGAAACTGGAAAAATACAAGAATAAAGAGAAAGCTTTGAAAGTAGCTAGAGATAAACAGTCTCTAACGTACAAGAGTAGACACATAAGAGTAGTGCCAGACCTATCCACTGAAACTTGGCAGCCCAGAAAGGAATGGCAGGAAATCTTCAATGTGATGAACAGAAAAAAATATTCAGCCAAGAATCCTTTATCCACCAAGTCTGTCATGAATCCTTTATCCACCAAGACGTCAGAATAGAAGGAGAGATAAAGGTTTTTCCAAACAAATAAAAACTGAAGGAATTCATCACCACTAAACCAGCCTTACAAGAGATCCTAAGGGGAATTCTGTGGGTGAAATGTTGCAAGGACCAAAAAATACCAGAGACATCACTACAAGCATGAAACCTACAGACATTGCAATGACTCCAAACCATATCTTTCAATAATAAAACTGAATGTAAATGGACTAAACCCTCCAACCAAAATACTAAGGGTATCAGATGGATAAAAAAACAAGACCCATCTATTTGCTGTCTACAAAAGACTCATTTTAGACCAGAGGACACCTTCAGATTGAAAGTGAGGGGAGAGAGAACTATCTATCATGCTACTGGAAGTCAAAAGAGAGCTGGAGTAGCCATATTTATATAAGACAAACCACACTTTAAATTAAAGGCTGTAACAAGAGATGAAGAAGGGCATTATATAATAATTCCAGGGTCTATCCATCAGGAAGAGCTAACAATTATAAATGTCTATGCACCGAATACAGGAGCCCCCAAATATACAAGATTATTAATCACAAACATAAGCAACCTTATTGATAAGAATGTGTTAATTACAGGGGACTTTAACACTCCACTTACAACAATGGATAGATCATCTAGACACGGGATCAATAAAGACACAAGGATATTGAACAATATATTGTATCAGATGGACTTGACAGATATATTTAGAACTCTGCATCCCAAAGCAACAGAATATACTTTCTTCTCGAGTGCACATGGGACATTCTCCAAGATAGATCATATACTGGGTCACAAAACAGCCCTTCATAAGTATACAACAATTGAAATTATACCATGCATACTTTCAGATCACAATGCTATGAAGCTTGAAATCAACCACAGGAAAAAGTCTGGAAAACCTCCAAAAGCATGGAGGCTAAAGAACACTCTACTAAAGAATGAATGGGTCAATGAGACAATTAGAGAAGTAATTTAAAAATATATGGGAACAAACGAAAATGAAAATACAACAATCCAAAGGCTTTGAAATGCAACAAAGGCAGTCCTGAGAGGAAAGCACATTGCAATCCAGGCCTATCTCAAGACACAAGAAAAATCCCAAATACAAACTCTAACAACATACCTAAAGGAAATAGAAGCAGAACAACAAAGACACCCCAAACTCAGAAAAAGAAGAGAAATAGTAAGGATCAGATCAGAAATAAGCAATATAGAATCTAAAAAAAAAAAAGTGTAGAGCACATAAATGAAACCAAGAGTTGTTTTTTTTTTTTTAATAAAGAAAATTGATAAACCTCTAGCCAGGCTTCTCTAAAAGAAAAGGGAGATGACTCTAAGAGATAAAATAATGAATGAAAATGGAAATATTACAACCAATCCCTCAGAAATACAAGCAATTATCAGGAAATACTATGGAAAAGTATATGCCAACAAACTGGACAACCTGGAAGAAATGGACAAATTCCTAAGCACCCGCACACTTCCAAAACTGAAACAGGAAGAAATAGAATGCTTTAACAGACCCATAACCAGCGAATAAATTGAATCAGTTATCAAAAATCTCCCAACAAATAAGAGTCCAAGACCAGATGGCTTCCCTGAGGAATTCTACCAGACATTTAAAGCAGAGATAATACCTATCCTTCTCAAGCTGTTCCAAAAACTAGAAAGGGAAGGAAAACTACTGGACTCATTCTATGAAGCCAGCATTACGTTGATTCCCAAACCAGACAGAGACCCAGCACAAAAAGAGAACTACAAGCCAAAATCCCTTATGTATACGGATGCAAAAATTCTCAATAAGATACTAGCAAATTGAATTCAACAGCATATAAAAAGAATTATTCACCATGATCAAGTGGGATTCATTCTTGGGCTGCAGGGCTGGTTCAACATTCGCATATCAATCAATGCAATACATCACATTAATAAAAGAAAAGATAAGAACCATATGATCCTGTCATTCAATGCAGAAAAAGCATTTGACAAAATTCTGCATTCTTTCTTAATGAAAACCTTCGAGAAAGTTGGGATAGCAAGAACATACTTAAACATCATAAAAGCCATTTATGAAAAGCCAACAGTTAATATCAGCCTCAATGGGGAAAAACTGAGAATTTTCCCCCTGAGATCAGGAACACGACAGGGATGTCCACTCACCCTGATGTTGTTTCCCATAGTGTTGGAAGTTCCAGCATCAGCAATCGGACAACAAAAGGAAATCAAAGGCATCAAAATTGGCAAAGATGAAATCAACCACTTGCTTTTTGCAGATGACAGGATACCATACATGGAAAACCCTATAGACTCCACCAAAAGTCTGCTAGAAGTAATACATGAATTTAGCAAAGTTGCAGGACACAAAATTAATGTACAGAAATCAGTTGCATTCTTATACACTTATAATGAAGCAACAGAAAGGCAAATAAAGAAACTGATCCCATTCACAATTGCACCAAGAAGCATAAAATACTTAGGAATAAATCTAACCAAAGGTGTAAAAGACCTGTATGCTGAAAACTATAGAAAGCTTAGGAAGGAAATTGAAGAAGATACAAAGAAATCGAAAAACATTCCATGCTCATGGATTGGAAGAATAAATATTGTTAAAATGTCAATACTACCCAAAGTTATCTACACATTCAATGCAATCCCAATCAAAATTGCACCAGAATTCTTTTCAAAGTTAGAACAAGCAATCCTAGAATTTGTATGGAACCAGAAAAGACCCCGAGTAGCCAAAATAATAGACCAAAGCTGGAAGACCAGCTGGAAGCATCACAATCCCAGACTTTAGCCTCTACTACAAAGCTGTAATCATCAAGATAGCATGGTATTGGCACAAAAACAGACACATAGACCACTAGAATAGAATAGAGATTCCAGAATTGGACCCACAAAAGTATTGCCAACTAATCTTTGACAAAGCAGGAAAGAATATCCAATGGAAAAAAGACAGTCTTTTTAACAAATGGTGCTGGGAGAACTGGACAGCAACATGCAGAATGAAACTAGACTACTTTCTTACACCATCCCCAAAAATAAACTCAAAATGGATGAAGGACCTGAATGTGAGACAGGAAACCATCAAAACCATAGAGGAGAAAGAAGGAAAAAAAACCTCTCTGTCCTCAGCTGCCGCAATTTCTTAACTGACACATCTGAAAGGCAAGGGAATTAAAAGCAAAAATGAACTATTGGGACCTCATAAAGATAAAAAGCTTCTGTACTGCAGAAGCAGTTGTTTAATCAACAAAACTAAAAGGCAACTGATGCAATGGGAAAAGATATTTTCAAATGACATATCAGAAAAAGGGCTAATATCCAAAATGTATATTGAACTCACCAAACTCCACACTCCAAAAACAAATAATCCAGTGAATAAATGGGCAGAAGACATGAATAGACACTTCTCTAAAGAAGACATCCAGATGGCCAACAGGCACATGAAAAGATGCTCAACGTCACTCCTCATCAGGGAAATACAAATCAAAATCACACTGAGATACCACCTCACACCAGTCAGAGTGGCTAAAATGAACAAATCAGGAGACTATAGATGCTGTATAGGATGTGGAGAAACAAGGACCCTCTTGCACTCTTGGTGGGAATGCAACCTGGTGTAGCAACACTCTGGAAAACAGTGTGGAAGTTCCTCAAAAAATTAAAAATAGATCTACCTTATGAGCCAGCAATAGCACTGCTAGGAATTTACCCAGTGGATACAGAGGTGTGGAGGCATAAGAGGACTTGTACCCCAATGTTTATAGCAGCACTTTCAATAATAGCCAAACTATGGAAAGAGCCTAAATGTCCATCAACTGATGAATGGATAGTGAAATTTTGGTTTATATACACAATGGAAAAGTACTTGGCAGTGAGAAAAAATGAAATATGGTCTTTTGTAGCAACGTGGATGGAACTGGAGAGTGTTATGATAAGTGAAATAAGTCATACAGAGAACGACACCATGTTTCACTCTTTTGTGGATCCTGAGAAACTTAACAGAAGACCATGGAGGAGAGGAAGGAAAAAAAAAAGAGAGAGAGGGACAGAGCCAAACCACAATAGACTCCTAAAAACTGAAAATCAACTGAGGGTTGATGGGGGGGTGGGAATGAGGAAAGGATGGGTGATGGGCATTGGGGAGGGCACCTGTTGGGATGAGCACTGGGTGTTAAATGGAAACCAATTTGCCAATGAATTTCGTATTAAAAAATTAAAAAAAGACAGCCTACTGAATTGGAGATGATATAAGCAAGTGAGATATCTGATAAAAGATTAGTGTATAAAATGTGTAAAACATTTATACAAATCAACACACACACACACACACACACACACACACAAATAATCCGATTTAAAAGTATGCAGAAGAAATAAACAGGCATTTCTCTGAAGACTTACAGATGGCTGACACATAAAAAGTTGCTCAATGTCACTCATCACAGAGAAATATAGATCAAAACTACAGTAAGATTACACTTCACACATGTCAGAATGGCTAAATAAAAAACAAAAAAACAATTGTTGGTGAGGATGTGCAAAAAACCATTTTCAACCCTTGGTGGGAATGCAAACTCATTCAACCACTGTGGAAAACAGTATGGAGGTTCCTCAAAAAAATTTAATATAAAATTATCATATGATCCTATAATCCTACATCTGTGTGTTTACCCAAAGAATATAGAAACACTAATTTGAAAAGTTATATGTACCTCTATTTTTATTTCAGCATTAGTTACATTAGCCAAATTATGGCACCCCAAACATCTATGAGAAATGAATGGATAAAAATGGCATGTGTGCATACACACATACACAGACACACACACACACAATGGAACATTACTCAGCCATAAAATTGAATGAAATCTTGTCATTTGCAACAATATGAATGGATTTAGATAGTATAATGCTAAGTAAAATAAGTCAATTCAAGAAAGACAAATACAATATGATTTCATGTATAGATGCAATCCTAAATAAAATTGTAGAAAACATACTGATGGTTACCAGAAGGGAGGTGGGTGGTGGTGGTCGGTGAAATAGGAGAAAAGGATTAGGGCACACTTATCATAATGAACACTAAGCAATGTATAGAATTGCTGAAATCCATTTTAAATTTTTTTTTCAACGTTTTTTATTTATTTTTGGGACAGAGAGAGACAGAGCATGAACGGGGGAGGGGCAGAGAGAGAGGGAGACACAGAATCGGAAACAGGCTCCAGGCTCCGAGCCGAGCCATCAGCCCAGAGCCTGACGCGGGGCTCGAACTCACGGACCGCGAGATCGTGACCTGGCTGAAGTCGGACGCTTAACCGACTGCGCCACCCAGGCGCCCCTGAAATCCATTTTAATGTTCACCTAAATCTAATACCACATATTAATTATACTGGAATTAAAACAACAAAAGAAAATGTAAAAGAAAAAAAAACACTAAACAAAGAAACAAAGTGGTGCATATATCTATTTGAATTAGTGTTTTTATTTTATTTGGGTAAACAAACAAACAAAGAAAAACACAGATTCTTAAATTACATAGGACAAAATGGTATTTCTCAGAGTGGAGGTGGGTGGGGAGATGGATCAAATAGTTGCAGTAGTTTAAAAGGTAAAAAATTGCAGTTATAAAATAAATAAGTCACAGAGATGAAAAGTGCAGAATAAGGAATGTAATCAATAATATTGAAATATCATTACATGGGGACAAATGCTGACTGTACTTATATCACGGTGAGCATTGACTAACATATAGAATTGTTGAGTTAATACTCAATTGTTGAGTAGCATACTTGAAACTACTATAACATTGAATGGCAACTATACTTCAATAATATAGTTTTAAAGTGTAGAAATTATGTATGCAATTGAAGTTAAGTTTTTATCACTTTAATATAAACCTATTATAAATATAACATGTTTTAGGCAAGAGGGAAATAAAATCTATTAGATTAAAAAAAGAAAAAAAAAAGAAAAAATAGCATACCATTACAAAACTAAATTAACAAATCACAGAAGAGACAACAAAAGAGGAAAAAAGGAACTACAAAGAAGTCAGAAAACAATTTAAAAAAATGAAAGTAGAGGGTCCCTATATGAATAATTACCTTAAAAATAAATCCACTATATTCTCTATATTCTCCAATAAAAATATATAGATGCATAAATGGATAAATAATGTGACAATGTTTTGTTCATAAAAAGGACTCACTTTCTTTCTAGATACACTTACGTTGAAAGTGAATGATTGGAAAAAGATATTTCATGCAAATGGTAACCAAAAGACAGCAAAAGTGGTTATGGCAATAAAAAAATAGACTTTATGCTAAAATTGGTCCCAAGAGACAAAGAAAGACACTATGTAAAAATACTGAGTTCAATTAACAAAAAAAAAAAAGATCATTGTAAATATATTTAAAGCAACATGTATATTATACATACACGTATAAAGGAAATTTTGAGTACTAAAGGGAGAAATAACAATACAAGAATAGTACCACACTCTTAAAAATAGATCCTCCAGAGAGAAAATCAATAATGAAACAATGTATTTCAATAACACTATGAAAAAAAAAGGACATAATAGCTATATAGACAATATAGCAAAAGCAGAAGTCACATTCTTCTTAAGTACATACAGATAACTCCCCAGGATTTGTTTGTAGATGCTATGGTTTTATAGGTAGGAAACCTTAAAGACTCAACAAAAGTCTGTTATAAATGATAAATCATCAAAATTGCAAGATATAGTATAAATATAGACAAATCCATTAGATTTTTTAAACATTTATTTATTTTTGAGAGACACAGACAGATCATGAATGGGGGACAGAGGAGACACAGAAACAGGCTCTTGAAACAGGCTCCAAGCTCTGAACTGTCAGCACAGTGCACGACACAGGGCTTGAACCCATGAGCCACAAGATCATGACCTGAGCCGAAGTTGGACGCTTGACCAACTGCTCCACCCAGGTGCTCCTCAAACAGATTTATATACACTAACAATGATCTATCTTAAAAAATTAAGAAAACAATGCCATTTACAGTATCATTATAAGGATAAAATACTTGTTAGAAAAATTATATTAGAATATGAAAATACTGTACATGTACATTATACATTGAATATAAGATATTGATAACAGAAATTGAAGAAGGCACAAAGAAATGGAATGATATGCCATGCTCATGTATTGAAAGAGTAGTATTGCTAAAATGTCCATACTTCTCAAAGTGATCTACAGATTGAATTCAATCCTTATCAAAATTCTTATGATATTTTGATAAAAAACATCTAAAATTTGCATGGAACTCGAAGATCCCAAATCAATTTGGAGAAAGAAAAAACCTGAAGACATTGTATGATATCAAGTTATATTAATATTTTATAACAGTAAATAAATAGAAAACATTTTTAACTTTTATTTTATCTGCATTATATTTTTCTTCTAAATACTTTAGACTTATTTTTTATTTAGCATTAAATGTTTCACAAGTCAATGTTTTCAAAGTATGAGCCATAAAACATTATATTTTATATATATTGTATTTTAAATCTTATAATTTATTGTATCATATAAAAACAATGAACAAAGAAACAAAAGACAAGCATATACATGACATAAATGGTAAACTGTCAAGATACAAACACTATACCATTTTAGAAAGACTGTATCTTTATAAAGACAACATGACAATTTTTGTAAGAACTTAAAATTAACAAGTGATTAACCTATTTAAAACAAAAATTATAAATTTATTTTAGATGAAAGGAAAAACATGAATTAACCAACCACTTTAGAAAATAATTTATTGTGATGAATATATATGACATAAAATTTACAATTTAAACCATTTTAAGTGTACAGTAAAGTGCCATAATTATATCGACATTCTTGTGCAACCATCACCAACACTTATCTCCTGAACTTTTCATAATCCATAACTGGACTTCTGTACTCATTAAGCAATAACTTTCATTTCTCTATCCCTCCAGTCTCTGGAAATCACTGTTTCACTTTCAGTTTCTATGCATTTGAATATTCTAGGTATTTTATATAATTGTCGTTTGTTAATATATTATTTGACTTAACATAGTGTCTCCAAAGTTCGTCCATGGTGGAACATGTACTTGGATTCCATAACTTTAAAGTCTGAATAATATTTTATTGTGTGTGTATACCACGCTTTTATCCATTTATCTATTGATGGATGTTTGTTTTGGTTTCACCTTTTGGCCATTGTGAATAATGGTGCTATGGACATGGGTGTGCATATATCTGTTTGAGTCCTCAATTTCAATTATTTTGTTGTAAATATCGAGACATGGAATATTTGGATCATATAGCAATTTTATGTTTAATTCTTAAAGAAATGGCAGCAGCAAAGCACAAGTTATCAAATAGCTGCACATTTTCATTACACAATGTCCAGGGAGGTGTAGTAACAGCAGAAGAGGAGGAAGACCCTAGATTCTTCTCCCATGAACAAAACTAACAAATCATTTTAAAAACAACAGAAATCAACCAAAAGACTGAAAGAATGAATTCCACAACTAAAGAGACAGAAGAGGCTACATTGAAGAACGTAAGAAATGTGGAGATTTGGTATAGGAAAGAAACATATCTTGGGTGCTACAGAGGGGAGGGATTTGTAGTCTTGCAGAGAGAGTAGAGCACAAAGGGGAATGAAAAATACGAATATTTCCCTAAAGCCACTGGCTATAAATATAACAGAGGCTGATTTTTTAAAAAAATTTTTTAATGTTTATTTTTGAGACAGAGAGACAGAGAATGAACAGGGGAGGGTCAGAGAGAGAGGGAGACACAGAATCCGAAGCAGGCTCCAGGCTCTGAGCTGTCAGCACAGAGCCCGACGCGGGGCTTGAACTCACAGACCGTAAGATCATGACCTGAGCCGAAGTCGGACGCTTAACCGACTGAGTCACCCAGGTGCCCCAACAGAGGCTGATTTTTGTGAGTCTTTGCAATCAGGGCTCAAAGCCTACAGTTTTAAAGGTCAGCAGGCTTGGCTGGGATAGAGTCCAGAGAGCACTTCTCTGCTCCTGGAGAGAAGGCAGGCAAACAACTTGGGGTCAGACTGGATGGAAACAGCAACGTGGTGAACCTCTGGGGCACATGGGGGAAATCTGTGGTTCTTTTTGGAGCACATCCCTGAGAGGCAGTGTGCAAAGATATGCCTCTCCAAGGAGGTGACCTGCACCATTTCCTTCTGCTACCACTCAGCATAAAAATAGAGCCACCTGAAAGAAGCAGCAAAGGACAGACATAGGCTGCATAAATTGTTTACACCAAGTCCCACACCCTATCCTCTGGCAAGATTGCCCTTCTCAGACAAGCTTGTGTTAGTCCATTGCAGTGGGCCCCACCCAAGGTGAACAGAAGAAACCTACCCACACCACCACTCCTGACCAGAGAGTTCTGTAAGACTTCAGTTCTAGTGGAGATAGTATCAAGTCTCCTTTAACAGACAGATCAGAGCGCACATAGTTAAAACTCACCACATTCTGGCCAGGACTAAACACTGCTCACCACAGGAAAGGAGAGCCTGTGCAAAAGACTGGTGTGAAGGATAGAGCAGCCAAAACACAACAGCAGAGCACATGCAGCACACATCATAAATACTCTATGTAGCACCATGACCTGCACCCTACATGACCTCTTTTTCATACAGTCATTACTCTCAGGAGCAGGAAAAGTAATGAGCTTTTTTAACAGAGAAGAATGCAGAGACATAGACAAAATATCAAGACAGAGGAATTCATCCCAAATGAAAGAATAATATAAGGTCATGGCCAGATATCTTAGCAAAACAGATATAAGTGATATGCCTAATGGAGAAATTAATGCGATGATAAGCATACTCACTGGGCTTCATAAAAGAATTGAAGACATCAGGGAGATCCTTACCACAGAGATAAAAGAGTTAAAAAAGTATCAGTCACAAATGAAGAATACAATAGCTGAGATTGGAAACAACCTTGATGCAATGAATAGCAGGCTAGCATAATCAGAGGAATGAAAAAGTGATGTAGAAGATGAAAAATGAACAATAATGGAGCTGAAAAAAAAGCAAAAAAGAATTGTGGAAAATAAGAATGGCCTAAGAAACTGAGTAACTATCTTCAAGTGTAATAACATTCATATCATAGGGTTACAGAAGAAGAGAGGGAATAGAAGGCAGAAAATTTATGTCAATAATAGCTGCAAACTACCTTAACCAGTGGAAGGAAAGAGACACCCATTTCCAGGAGACATGGAGAACCCCCACCAAAATCAGCAAATGCAGCCCCAGACCAGAAATGTTGTAATTAAGCTTGCAAAATACAATGATAAGGAAAAACTCTTAAAAGCAGTAAGACAAAGAAGCCCTTAGCTTACAAGGGAAGATATAAAAGGGTAGCTGCAGAATTCATAACAGAAACTTGGCAAGCCTGAAGGGAGTGGTGTGGTATATTCAAAGGACTGAGTGGGAAAAATCTGCAGCCAAGAATACTCTATCTAGCAAAGCTGTCATTCTGAATAGAAGGACAGATAAGAGTTTCCTAGACAAAAACTGAAGGAGTTCCTGTCTTCTAAAACAGCTTTGTGAGAAATATTAAAGGGGTGTTTTTGAGTGCAAATGAAAGATCAATAATGACAAAGACATGAAAGGATAAAAGACAATCTTCAGAAACAACAACTATGTAATAAAGTGACACTAAATATATCTCTATCAACAATTAATCTGAATGTAAATGGACTAACTGGTGTAATTAAAAGACAGGGTCTCACAATGGAAAAACAAAACAAAACAAGACCCATCTATATGTTGCCTACAAGAAATTCATTTTAGACCTAAAGTGACTTGCTGACTGAAAATGAATGGAGAAATATCTGTCATACAAATTGACATCAAAAGAAAGCTGGAGGAGCAATATTTATATCAGACAACTAGACTTTAAAACAAAGACTGTAACAAAAGATGAAGAAGGTAAATATAACATAATGAAGGGGACAATTTGAGAGATTATCTAACAATTGTAAATATTTGTGCTCCCAACATGAAAGTACCAAAATATATAAAGTAATTAATAACAAATATAAAATAACTAATTGATAACAATACAATAATAGTAGTGGAATTTAACACCCTTCTAACATCAATGAACAGACTATCTAATCAGAAAATCAAAAAGGAAACACTGACTTTGAATGACACATTGGACCTGATGAACTTAATAAATATATTCAGAATATTCCATCCTACAGGAATAGGACACACACTCTTTTCAAATGTACATGGGACATTCTCCAGAATAGACTTCATATTAGGTCACAGAGCACACCTTAACAAATACAAAAGATTGAAATTATACCATGTACCTATTCTGACCATTACACTATGAACTAGAAGTGAACCACAAGAAAAAATTTGGAAAGACCACAAATACATGGAAGTTAAGCAACATTCTACTAAACAATAAATGGGCCAACCAAAAAAAAAAATATATATACATACATATATATATATATATATATATATATATATATATACATAAAAGAAGAAATTACAAAGCACATGGAAACAAATAAAAATGAAAATACAATAGTACAGAACCTTTGGAACCTTTGGAATGCTGCATAATCAGTTGCAGGGAAGAAGTTTATAGCACTAAGGCCTACCTCAGGAAGCAAGAAAAATCTCAAATATGAAACCTAACTTTACATCTCAGTAGCTACATAAACAACAAGCAAAACCTAAAGCCATCAAAAGGAAGGAAAAATGAAGATTAGAGCAGAAATAAATGATGTAGAAGCTTTAATAACTTAGAGGACAGATCAATGAAACCAGGAACTGGTTCTTTAAAAAAATTAATAACATTGATAACCACCTAGCTGGCCTATCAAAAGAAAAATAAAATAACCCAAATAAATAAAATAGCAAAGGATAGAGGAAAGGGGTGCCTGGCTGGCTTAGTCCATGGAGCATGCAGCTCTTGATCTCAGGGTCATGGGTTTGAGCCCCATGTTAAGTGTAGAGATTACTTAAAAAATACAATATTTTTTTTAAAAGAGAGAAGAAAGTAAATAAAAAACACAGATATACAAACAATTAGAAGAGAATATTATGAAAAACTACATGCCAAAATATTGGGATACCTGGAAATAATGGATAAATTTCTAGAAACATGGAAACTACTAAAACTGAAATGAGAAGAAATAAAAACTTTAAGTGACAAAAAACGATCAAAATAATTGAATCAATAATTTAAAAAAATCTTCAGAGAGGGAGGGAAGATGGCGGCGTAGGAGGACGCTGGGCTCACCGCGCGTCCTGCTGGTCACTTAGATTCCACCAACACCTGCCTAAATAACCCAGAAAACCACCAGAGGATTAGCAGAACGGAGTCTCCGGAGCCAAGCGCAGACGAGAGGCCCACGGAAGAGGGTAGGAAGGGCGGCGAGGTGGTGCACGCTCCACGGACTGGCGGGAGGGAGCCCGGGCGGAGGGGCGGCTCGCCGGCCAAGCAGAGCCCCCGAGTCGGGCTGGCAAAAGCGGAGGGGCCTGACGGACTGTGTTCCGACAGCAAGCGCGACTTAGCGTCTGGGAGGTCAGAAGTTAACAGCTCTGCTCAGAAAGCGGGAAGGCTGGAGGACAAAGGGAGGGAGAGCTGCTGAGCCCCCAGACGGCAGAGCTCAGCTTGGCGGGGAACAAAGGCGCTCGCCAGCGCCATCTCCCCCGCCCATCCCCCAGCCAAAATCCCAAAGGGAACCAGTTCCTGCCAGGGAATGTTCTCGCTCACACAAACACCCAACTCTGTGCTTCTGCGGAGCCAAACCTCCGGCAGCGGATCTGACTCCCTCCCGCTGCCACAGGGCCCTCCCTGAAGTGGATCACCTAAGGAGAAGCGAGCTAAGCCCGCCCCTCCTGCCCCTGTGCACCTTGCCTACCCACCCCAGCTAATACTCCAGATCCCCAGCACCACAAGCCTGGCACTGTGCAAGTAGCCCAGACGGGCCACGCCACCCCACAGTGAATCCCGCCCCTAGGAGAGGGGAAGAGAAGGCACACACCAGTCTGACTGTGGCCCCAGCTGGGGGCAGACATCAGGTCTGACTGCGGCCCCGCCCACCAACTCCAGTTATACACCACAGCACAGGGGAAGTGCCCTGTGGGTCCTCACCACTCCAGGGACTATCCAAAATGACCAAACGGAAGATTTCCCCTCAGAAGAATCTCCAGGAAATAACAACAGCTAATGAACTGATCAAAAAGGATTTAAATAATATAACAGAAAGTGAATTTAGAATAATAGTCATAAAATTAATCGCTGGGCTTGAAAACAGTATAGAGGACAGCAGAGAATCTCTTGCCACAGAGATCAAGGGACTAAGGAACAGTCACGAGGAGCTGAAAAATGCTTTAAACGAAATGCAAAACAAAATGGAAACAATGACAGCTCAGATTGAAGAGGCAGAGGAGAGAATAGGTGAACTAGAAGATAAAGTTATGGAAAAAGAGGAAGCTGAGAGAAAGAAAGATAAAAAAATCCAGGAGTATGAGGGAAAAATTAGAGAACTAAGTGATACATTAAAAAGAAATAATATACGCATAATTGGTATCCCAGAGGAGGAAGAGAGAGGGAAAGGTGCTGAAGGGGTACTTGAAGAAATTATAGCTGAGAACTTCCCTGAACTGGGGAAGGAAAAAGGCATTGAAATCCAAGAGGCACAGAGAACTCCCTTCAGACGTAACTTGAATCGATCTTCTGCACGACATATCATAGTGAAACTGGCAAAATACAAGGATAAAGAGAAAATTCTGAAAGCAGCAAGGGATAAACGTGCCCTCACATATAAAGGGAGACCTATAAGACTCGTGACTGATCTCTCCTTTGAAACTTGGCAGGCCAGAAAGGCTTGGAACGATATCTTCCGTGTGCTAAACAGAAAAAATATGCAGCTGAGAATCCTTTATCCAGCAAGTCTGTCATTTAGAATAGAAGGAGAGATAAAGGTCTTCCCAAACAAACAAAAACTGAAGGAATTTGTCACCATGAAACCAGCCCTACAGGAGATCCTAAGGGGGATCCTGTGAGACAAAGTACCAGAGACATCACTACAAGCATAAAACATACAGACGTCACAATGACTCTAAACCCGTATCTTTCTATAATAACACTGAATGTAAATGGATTAAATGCGCCAACCAAAAGACATAGGGTATCAGAATGGATAAAAAAACAAGACCCATCTATTTGCTGTCTACAAGAGACTCATTTTAGATCTGACGACACCTTTAGATTGAGAGTGAGGGGATGGAGAACTATTTATCATGCTACTGGAAGCCAAAAGAAAGCTGGAGTAGCCATACTTATATCAGACAAACTAGACTTTATATTCAAGGCTGTAACAAGAGATGAAGAAGGGCATTATATAATAATTACAGGGTCTATCCATCAGGAAGAGCTAACAATTATAAATGTCTATGCGCCGAATACCGGAGCCCCCAGATATATAAAACAATTACTCATAAACATAAGCAACCTTATTCATAAGAATGTGGTCATTGCAGGGGACTTTAACACCCCACTTACAGAAATGGATAGATCATCTAGACACACGGTCAATAAAGAAACAAGGGCCCTGAATGATACATTGGATCAGATGGACTTGACAGATATATTTAGAACTCTGCATCCCAAAGCAACAGAATATACTTTCTTCTCGAGTGCACATGGAACATTCTCCAAGATAGATCATATACTGGGTCACAAAACAGCCCTTCATAAGTTCACAAGAATTGAAATTATACCATGCATACTTTCAGACCACAATGCTATGAAGCATGAAATCAATCCCAGGAAAAAGTCTGGAAAACCTCCAAAAGCATGGAGGTTAAAGAACACCTTACTAAAAGAATGAGTGGGTCAACCAGGCAATTAGAGAAGAAATTAAAAAATATATGGAAACAAACAAAAATGAAAATACAACAATCCAAACGCTTTGGGACGCCACGAAGGCAGTCCTGAGAGGAAAATACATTGCATTCCAGGCCTATCTCAAGAAACAAGAAAAATCCCAAATAAAAAATCCAACAGCACACCTAAAGGAAATAGAAGCAGACAGCAAAGGGAGCCTAAACCCAGCAGAAGAGAAATAATAAAGATCAGAGCAGAAATAAACAATATAGAATCTAAAATAAATGTAGAGCAGATCAACGAAACCAAGAGTTGGTTTTTTGAAAAAATAAACAAAACTGACAAACCTCTAGCCAGACTTCTCAAAAAGAAAAGGGAGATGACCCAAATAGATAAAATCATGAATGAAAATGGGATTATGACAACCAATCCCTCAGAGATACAAACACTTATCAGGGAATAGTATGAAAAATTATATGCCAACAAATTGGACAACCTGGAAGAAATGGACAAATTCCTAAACACCCACACTCTTCCAAAACTCAATCAGGAGGAAATACAAAGCTTGAACAGACCCATAACCAGCGAAGAAATTGAATTGGTTATCAAAAATCTCCCAAAAATAAGAGTCCAGGACCAGATGGCTTCCCAGGGGAGTTCTACCAGACGTTTAAAGCAGAGATAATACCTATCCTTCTCAAGCTATTCCAAGAAATAGAAAGGGAAGGAAAACTTCCAGACTCGTTCTATGAAGCCAGTATTACTTTGATTCCCAAACGAGACAGAGACCCAGTAAAAAAAGAGAACTACAGGCCAATATCTCTGATGAATATGGATGCAAAAATTCTCAATAAGATACTAGCAAATCGAATTCAACAGCATATAAAAAGAATTATTCACCATGATCAAGTGGGATTCATTCCTGGGATGCAGGGCTGGTTCAACATTCGCAAATCAATCAACGTGATACATTACATTAACAAAAAAAAAAAAGAGAAGAACCATATGATCCTGTCAATCGATGCAGAAAAGGCCTTTGACAAAATCCGGCACCGTTTCTTAATAAAAACCCTTGAGAAAGTCGGGATAGAAGGAACATACTTAAAGATAATAAAAGCCATTTATGAAAAGCCCACAGCTAACATCATCCTCAACGGGGAAAAACTGAGAGCTTTTTCCCTGAGATCAGGAACACGACAGAGATGCCCACTCTCACCGCTGTTGTTTAATATAGTGTTGGAAGTTCTAGCATCAGCAATCAGACAACAAAAGGAAATCAAAGGCATCAAAATTGGCAAAGATGAAGTCAAGCTTTCGCTTTTTGCAGATGACATGATATTATACATGGGAAATCCAATAGACTCCACCAAAAATCTGCTAGAACTGATACATGAATTCCGCAAAGTGGCAGGATACCAAATCAATGTACAGAAATCAGTTGCATTCTTATACACTAATAATGAAGCAACAGAAAGACAAATAAAGAAACTGATCCCATTCACAATTGCACCAAGAAGCATAAAATACCTAGGAATAAATCTAACCAAAGATGTAAAAGATCTGTATGCTGAAAACTATAGAAAGCTTATGAAGGTAATTGAAGAAGATATAAAGAAATGGAAAGACATTCCCTGCTCATGGATTGGAAGAATAAATATTGCTAAAATGTCAATACTACCCAAAGCGATCTACACATTCAATGCAATCCCAATCAAAATTGCACCAGCATTCTTCTCGAAACTAGAACAAGCCATCCTAAAATTCATATGGAACCACAAAAGGCCCCGAATAGCCAAAGTAATTTTGAAGAAGAAGACCAAAGCAGGAGGCATCACAATCTCAGACTTTAGCCTCTACTACAAAGCTGTAATCATCACAACAGCATGGTATTGGCACAGAAACAGACACATAGACCAATGGAATAGAATAGAAACCCCAGAACTAGACCCACAAACGTATGGCCAACTCATCTTTGACAAAGCAGGAAAAAACATCCAATAAAAAAAGACAGTCTCTTTAACAAATGGTGCTGGGAGAACTGGACAGCAACATGCATAAGGTTGAAACTAGACCACTTACTCACACCATTCAGAAAAATAAACTCAAAATGGATAAAGGACCTGAATGTGAGACACGAAACCATCAAAACCCTAGAGGAGAAAGCAGCAAAAGACCTCTCTGACCTCAGCTGTAGCAATCTCTTACTCGACACATCCCCAAAGGCAAGGGAATTAAAAGCAAAAATGAATTACTGGGACCTTATGAAGATAAAAAGCTTCTGCACAGCAAAGGAAACCACCAAGAAAACTAAAAGGCAACCAACGGAATGGGAAAAGATATTTGCAAATGACATATCGGGCAAAGGGCTAGTATCCAAAATCTATAACGAGCTCACCAAACTCCACACCCGGAAAACAAATAACCCAGTGAAGAAATGGTCAGAAAACATGAATAGACACTTCTCTAATGAAGACATCCGGATGGCCAAGAGGCACATGAAAGATGTTCCACGTCGCTCCTTATCAGGGAAACACAAATCAAAACCACACTCAGATATCACCTCACGCCAGTCTGAGTGGCCAAAATGAACAAATCAGGAGACTGTAGATGCTGGAGAGGATGTGGAGAAATGGGAACCCTCTTGCACTGTTGGTGGGAATGCAAATTGGTGCAGCCGCTCTGGATAGCAGTGTGGAGGTTCCTCAGAAAATTAAAAATAGACCTACCCTATGACCCAGCAGTAGCACTGCTAGGAATTTACCCAAGGGATATATGAGTCATGATGCATAGGGGCACTTGTACCCCAATGTTTATGGCAGCACTCTCAACAATAGCCAAATTATGGAAAGAGCCTAAATGTCCATCAACTTTATGAATGGATAAAGAAATTGTGGTTTATATACACTATGGAATACTACGTGGCAATGAGAAAGAATGAAATATGGCCTTTTGTAGCAACTTGGATGGAACTGGAGAGTGTGATGCTAAGTGAAATAAGCCATACAGAGAAAGACAGATACCATATGGTTTCACTCTTATGTGGATCCTGAGAAACTTAACAGAAACCCATGGGGGAGGGGAAGGAAAAAAAAAAAAGAGGTTAGAGTGGGAGAGGGCCAAAGCATAAGAGACTGTTAACTGAGAACAAACTGAGGGTTGATGGGGGGTGGGAGGGAGGGGAGGGTGGGTGATGGGTATTGAGGAGGGCACCTTTTGGGATGAGCACTGCGTGTTGTATGGAAACCAATTTGACAATAAATTTCATATATTGAAAAAAAATGAATAAAAGTAATTATTGATATACATGTGTTTATTGCCATTTTATTACTTGGTTTATAGGTGTTCTGTAGTTTTTCACTGACCCTTTTTTTCTCTTGCTGTCTTTCATAGATTGATGGCTTGCTTTAGTGATACACTTGGATTTATTTCTCTTTAGTCTTTGCATATCTGTTACTGTTTTTTTTTTATTTGTGGTTAACATTATGTTTGTATAGAACACCTCCTGCATATAGAGTTCTATATTAAGTTGATGGTGGCTTTACTTTGAAACTATTTTTACTCCTTCCCCCCATGTTTTAGGTATTTCATTTCATATTTTACATCATTTTAGTTTATGGATACCTGGACTTCTTTTTATAGATATAGTTATTTTTACTGATTTTTCCTTTCCTCCCCTTTATACTCTCACTTATTGTCTATCCTATCCACTCAAAGAGTCCCCTTTAACATTTCTTGTAGGGCACTTTAATGGTCATGAACTCCTTTAGCTTTTGGTTGTCTGGGAAACTCTTTATGTCTCCTTTTCTGAATGATAGACTTGTTGATGGAGATTCTTGTCTCCATATTTTTTTTTTCTTTTCAGTCCTTTAGATATATCATGCCACTGGCTCCTGGCCTCAAAAGTTTCTCCTGAATAAACCACTGATAGTCTCATGGTGTTTCTTTGTATGTAACTACCTTCTCTTGTTTCTTTTAAGTTTATCTGTTTATCACTACTTTCTACAACTTTATTTACTAAGTTTCTTGATGTGGACTTCCTGGTTTGACTTGGGTTTGGGAGTTCTTGGTGTCTCCTGGATCTGGATATCTGTTTCTATCTCCAGATTAGGGAAGTTTTCAGGTACCATATCTTCAAATAAATTTTATGTTCTTCTTTTTCTCTTTTTCTTCTGGGGTCTGTATAAAGTTAATGTGGTTACACTTGAAGTAGCTGCTGTGTTCCTTAAGTCTATTTTTATTTTGCATATTTTTTATCTCCCTTTCTCAGCTTTATTATTTTTCATTTTTCTGTCTTCCAGGTTGCTATTTCATTCCTCTGCTTCCTTTAACCTGCTACTTTTTCCATCCAGTGTATTTTTAATTTCATGTAATGTATTCTTCATCTCTGATTGGCTATGATTTTGTGTATTTGTTAAGGATCTTACTAATGTTCTCTACTCTTTTCTCAAATCCAATGAATATCTTTATGATCATTACTTTCAATTTTTTATCAGGCATATTATTTATATTTGTTTTGCTTAAGTCTCTTGTTTTGGTTTTGTCTTGTTCTTTCATTTGGGATATATTCCTCTCTTTCCTTATTTTGTCTACCTTTCAATGTCTGTTTCTGTGTGTTAGGTAAATTAGCTAAGTCTCTTGCTTTCAAAAGCAATGCCTTATATGAGTATGTCCCATAAGGCCTTGCAGTGCAGTGTTTCCTATTCCCCAGAATCTTGTGCTTCAGGGGATTTCTTATATGTGTGTTATGTGCTCTTGCTGTTTTGTCTGTCCACTTTTCCTTTCAGTTCGGTTGTCTGCAGAGGCTCTCCTTGCCTGTGTTTGCTCCCTGGCAGGGCTGGGCATGCTGTTTCAACAATATGCATGCTGGTCTGCTTCTAAAATGAGACCTGCCAGTGCAGCTGTATTGACTGGGGCCACATGGGTGGGGCACACACTTTTAGCAAAGAGTTCCTTAGGCTCCTTCAGGTCCCACTGCCACCACTGCCACTGGCACCCAGACTGAGGCCCCACAAAATCTATGGGTCAGAAGACACAGATTTGGCATTGTTTGCACTGGTCTTCTGAAGGAGGGAACCACAGCATCTGGACTGAGATAAACTTTACTGAAAACTGCAGATCTGCCAAAGTGTGGAGGGGTGAGGCTTTGTGTAAGAAAGTTAGGTAGTGAATGTTGATGCCTTGCTGGTTCTTGAAGGTGGTCCTGTGTTTGTGCTGGAAGGGGAGGGAGGGAAATGGTGCCTACAAGTTTCTGTGTTCCTAGAGGAATCTCCTTGTAACCTGTCCTTCTGGGACAAGCTCTGAGATGAGAAAATAGTTCCCCTTTCCTCATGCCCCAGATGTTTTTCAAAGTGCTATTTCTATGCTGTATCTCCCTGGACTGTATGTCATGTTGTCTCTTTAAGAATGAGGACTCAGTTTCCTATTGCTCGCTGCGTTATCCCAGAACTGAGCCCATTTGTTTTTAAATTTCCAGTTTTCAAATCACTTTGGTTGTAGGAACTCACAAAATGAATTTGTCTTCATGTGGGTTCCCAATGTGGTAGTCTGTTTCTCACCCTTTCCCTAACTCAGGGCTCCCTCTCAACCAGGTGTATCCATTTCATACCCCAGCACATCTCCACCCCTGGAGAGAGATCTCCACACTCTCTGATGTGTCCTCTTTTCTACCTTTAGTTGTGGAGTTAGTTATTTGGGCTGTGTTCTGGGTTATTTATGCTGATGTGAGTGTTACCTAGTTTTTTCCATGGGGTTCTTAGGGTCTTATTACTCCACTATCTTCGCAGCCTCCTGATCTGTTTCATTATTTTTTATGATATCTATCTATTTGTTGAATTTCTCACTTTGTTGAAATACAGTTTTTTTTTTTTTCTAATTCTGAGCCTGAATGACTCAGAATGACTTTAAGAAGATAATTTTTCACTGTTTATCAACCAATTCATTAATCTTCATTTCAGTTACTGGTCTTTTTTTTTTTTTTTTTCTTCTTCTGTTGCTGCCATGTTATCTGATCTTTTATGATATCGGTAACTTTGCATCAAGTGTGGCACACATGAAGAATGAATCACTTCTTCCAGTATTTACAAAATTGATCTGGAAGTGGAAGTCCAACACAGTCTGAGGAGCCAGAGATTGTGTGTGGACTGGTGCTTGGAGACCATGACAGGCCTTCTCAATATATGAAGTCAGGGAGATGTGCCACATTTGTTGACAGGAACTGGCTTGGCATCAGGTTCCTTTTGGGCTGGTCCAGAACATGATGTTTGTTGATGTTCCAGAATCTGTATACATGATGACGACCACACTGGTATCAGGCAGTACTGAAACAGAATTGAAGCCTTATTCCCTAGAGGTGGGCTTTGAGCCTGGGTTCAGTCTCTTAATAAGGGATATCCTGAGCCCCAAACTACAAAAAACAGCCTGATGCTTGGGTTAGCTTGGAGCCCAGGTCTGCATAGATAGTCCTGTGCTAGGGAAAACTTAGAGCCTTGGTTCTTTAGTACCAGCCTTGTGATGGGGAGGCCTGAGGCCTGGCTCTGCAGGAGCCATCTTGGAACTACAGAGCACCTGAAACCTGCACCTAAATATTCAGTCTTGACACTTATATTCACTGAGGCTATTGTGGAACTTTAGTCTCTCACAACCCCAATGCTCACATTACTCTATTTTTACTGCAGGTGTGCTTCAAGGAAAAGGGATCTCTCTAGCCCTATCCTGGGTGACTTCAGTGGAACAGTGACTTGGGTCAAATTGAAATTATTGTTTATATTTTTCCCAATGTAATTTCTTCTTTTTGTGCTTCACTTAAGTTCTGTGATCACTCTGTTAGAATTAAGGACTCTGATGAAGGCATTTTTATTTATGGATGGTTATTTCTATCAGTGTTTCTGTGAAAGGAAATATGCTGATATCTCCCACTCTGCCATTTTGCTAACATCCTTGTATAATATTCTTGACTACTGTTGTTTTATAGTAAGATTTAAAGTCAGTGCCAACCTTTTGGCTTCATTCTTCTCTTTCAATATTATGTTTAATATTATACATATTAACTTTAAAACCATTTTTTTGATGTCTAAAATTAACTTTCTGAAATTTTATTTAATTAATTTTTTAATGTTTATGTATTTTTGAGAGAGAAAGACACAGAGCATGAGCAGAAGATGGGGAGAAAAAGAAAGAGAGAGAGAGAAAGAAAGGTAGACACAGAATCTGAAACAGGCCACAGACTCTGAGCTGTCAGCACAGAACCCCATGTGGGACTGAGACCCACAAACCCCAAAATCATGACCTGAGCTGAAGTCAGACAGTTAACCAACTGAGCCACCCAAGCTCCCCAACTTTCTGGAATTTCAAATCTATAGACTAATGGGCAATAAAACTGTCATTTTTATAATAATGAAGCTTTTTATCTATTATCATGGAATTTTCTTAGTATATACAGTTTTTTTCATACAAATATTATAGATATTTTATAAGCTGTGTATATATTTTAGTTTTTTGATTATATTTTAGTTGTTACTGTTTTTAACTTAAAATTCCAATTTTTCATTGTTCATATAAAATAGTTCATTTTGTACATTAACCCTATATCCTTTAATTTTGCTAGAATTACTTATTATTTTAATGTTTTTGGTTGATTATTTGGATTGTTCCATATAGGCAATACCAACTCCAAACAAAATATATTTATTCACTCTTCCAATCTATATCTTTTATTTATTCTTTCTAGGCCTCAAATAGGTAATCCCAGATAATGTTGAAAAAGAATAATGGGAATAATTATTCCTGCTTTTTGCTTGCTTTATCTTGATTTTAGCAGAAAATCATGTTTGCCAACATTAATTATGATGCTACCTCTGTGTATTTAGCAGAAGTTCTATTTTTATTATTTATTTTTATTGAACTGTGGATGACACAAAATATTATTGGTTTCCAAGGTATAACATAGTAATTTAATTAATAGATTAGTAAATGTTTAATATAAATGTAGATACAATCTATCATTATACAAAATTATTACAATAATATTGACTGCATCATTTATGTTAAAATTTTCATTGCTATGAATTATTCATTTTATACCTGTAAGTTTATATCTGTTTATCTTTTCCACCTACCTATTTTACCCATTCCTTATACCCCTTGCACTTGCAAACTCTAGTTTTGTTTCTATATTCTGAGTTTCCTTTTCTTTTGTTTCCTTTTCCTTTCTCTCTCTCTCTCTCTCTCTTTTTTTTTTTTTGGTTTGTTTGCTCATTCATTTGTTTTGTTTTCAGATTACACATATAAGTGAAATAATAAGATATTTTTTTCTGACTTATTTCACGTAGCATAATGCCTTCTAGGTATGTCCATCTTGCCATGAATCATGAATAGCAATTATTTCTATGGCTAGCATGCCTATATATATGTATGTGTATATATATATATATATATATATATATATATATATATATATATATACCAAACTTCCTTATCCACGTTTATCAGTGGACACTTGGGTAGCTACCATAATCTGGCTATTGAAAATAATGCTGTAATAAACAGAGAGGTTCATGTATGTTTTCAAATTAGTGTGTTTCTATTCCTTGGGGAAATACCCCATAGTGGAATTACTGGATTATATGTTAGTTCTATTTTTATTTTGTGAGAAATATTCATACTTTCTTCCACATTAGCTGCATAAGTTTGCATTCCCACCAACAGTACAATAGCATTACTTTTCCTCCATATTCTTGCCAACACTTGTTTCTTTTGTTTTTTTTTATTTTATCCATTCTGATAGGTGTAAGGCACTATCTCATTGTGGTTTTAATTTGCCTTTCCCTTATGATGAGTGATGTTGAGCTTCTTTTCATGTGTTTATTAGCCATCTGGATGTCTTTTTTGGATAAATGTCTGTTCATGTCTTCTGCCCATTTTTAATTGGATATTTTGTGTGGTTTGTTGGCATTAGGTTGTGTAAGTTCTTTATATATTTTGGATACTAACCCTTTTCATATGTCATTTGCAAACATGTTTCCCCATTTTGTAGGTTGCCTGTTAATTTTGTTGATTGTTCCTTTTCTTTGCAGAAGTTTTTATTTTGATACAGACCAAATAGTTGATTTTTGCTTTTGGTCCCCTTGCCTCAGGATACATATATAGAAAAATGTTACAAAAGCTGATGTCAGAGAAATTACTGCAGAGAAATTACAATTTTTATGGTTTCAGGTCTCACATTTAGGTCATTCATCATTTAAAATTTATTTTTGTGGATGGAATAAGAACGTGGTCAAATTTCATTCTTTGGCATGTAGCTGTACAGTTATTCTAATACCATTTGCTGAAAATACTTTTTTCTCATGGCATATCCCTGCCTCTTTTTTTTAAGTTTAATTAACTATTAAATTATCTTTGGGTTTTCTATTCTGTTCCACTGATGAATGTGAATATTTTTGCCAATGTCTTACTGATTTGATTACTAAAGATTTGTAGTAATCCCTGAAATCTGGGATTATGATACATACAGTTTTGTTCTTCCGTATCAAGATTGCATTGGCTATTTAATTTTGGGGGGATTTCCGTAAAATTTTTGGATTCTTTGTTTTAGTTCTGTGAAAAATGCTTTTGGTATATTAATAGGAATTGCATTAAACCTGTTGATTGATTTGAGTAGTATGGACATTTTGTCAATATTTTTGCTTACAAACCATGAGTATGTAATAATTTCCCATTATTTTGTGTAATCAGTTTCTTTCAACAATGTTTTATAGTTTGTAGAGTACAAATCTTTGACTTTCTTGGTTAAGTTTATTCCTAAGTATTTTATAATTTTTGGTGCAATTTAAGTGGGATTGTTTTCTTAATTTCTCTTCCTGCTGCTTCATTATTAGTTATATAAATGCAATATATTTCTTTATACTGACTTTGTATTCTGACACCTTAGAATAATTCTTTTAACAATTACAGTAGTTTTTTGGGAGAGTCTTTAGCATTTCCTATATATGGTTTCGTGTAATCTGCAAATAGTGAAAATGTTACTCCTTCCTTACCATGTTGGATGCATTTCATTTTTTTTTTCTTATTTCTCTGTTGTGGCTGGGACTTGCAGAAGTATGTTGAATAAAAGTGGTAAGAGTGGATACCTTTGTCTTGATATTGATCTTATGGTAAAAACTGTCAGTTTTCTCCATGAGTATGATGATAGCTTTGAGTTTTTCATATTGGTCTTTATAATGTTGACATATGTTCCCTTTAAACCTACTTTGTTGAAGGTTTTATTCTGAATGGATGTTGTACTTTGGCAAATGTTTTTTATTTTCTGCATCTATTTAAATGATTATCTGCTTTTTATCCTTCCTCTTATCTGTGTGATGTGTCACATTGTTTGGCTTGTAAATACTGAACAAACTTTGAAAGTTTTCATTCCATTTCTATTTGTTTGGATTTGTTTGAATATATTAGGTATTAATTCTTCTTTAAATGTTTGTAAAAAAGCAGTGTATCAAGTAATATGATCTGGGAAATAGGACAATTTGGTTCAAATTGTTTGGAAAAATATGTAGTATCAGTTGATACAACTTCTTCCCTCCCTTTAGCTGTATGCAAAACACTCTGTAAATTTTATCTCAGGCGATCATCAATCAATGTCTGATAGGTAGATCATTATTCCCAATTAGAGATGAAAAAGCTGAAGTTGAAAGAAGCACAGTAAATTGTTCCAGGTCACACACAAAGTTGCTACGACTTCTTTTCTGCCCATCTGGCTTACGTACTTTGGGCTCCTGAATGCTCATGATCTTGCCTCTGCTTGCACAACTGAGCCTCCTTAGCTGGGGGTAGGCAGATTTCTGCTCCCTAAACACATACCATACTGTATTTATCTTTATTTGTCTGGCTGATTTCACTTAGCATAATGTTCTCCAGCTTCATCCATGTTGTTGCAAATGGCAGGATTTCCGTTTTTGTTTTTGTTTTTTACTTTTTGAGACTGAGTGGTATTCCATCATATGTATATGTCATGTTGTCTTTGTCCACTCATCTGTCAATGGACATTTGGGTTGTTTCTATATCTTGGCTATTGTGAATAATGCTGCAATGAACAAGAGAATGCAGATTTCTCTTTAAGATCCTGGTTTAAAATCATGTACAATAAATATATACAGCTTTTTACTCATCAATTGTATCTCAGTAAAATAGCTTTCAAAATCAAAATAAATAAATGAATGTTTGGTAGAATTCACATGTGAAACCATTTGGCCTGGACTTTGTTTGTTGAGAGATTTTTTATTACTTATTCAATTTCTTTGCTGGTTGTTGGTCTGTTCTAGTTATATATTTCTTCTTTCAGTTTTACATAAACTTTGAATATAAACTTGTATGTTTCTAGGAATTTATCTATTTGTTCCAGGCTGTCCAATTTGTTGGCATATAGTTTTTCATAATCTCATATAATTATATTTATGTGGTATTGTTATTTCTACTCTCTCAGTGATTTTATTTGAGTCCTTTCTCTTTCCTTTTTGTAAGTCTGGCTAGAGACTTATCAAATTTTTTTTTCACATGACCAGCTCCTGGTTTTATTGATTTATTCTATTGTTTCTTTACCTTCTATACCATTTATTTCTGCTCTAATCTATCAACATTAACCACATTATGGAAAGAGCCCAAATGTCTGATGAATGTGGTATATATATATACCATGGGATACAATATACAATGGAGTACTATTTGGTGATCAAACAGAATGGAAACTTGCCACTTGCAACAACATGGGTGGAACTAGAATGTATTATGCTGAACAAAACAAGTCAGTAGGAGAAAGATAACTATCATATAATTTCACTCATATGTGGAATTTAAGAAATAAAACAGATGAACATAAGGGAAGGGAAGGGAAAATGAGATAAAAACAAAGATGGAGACAAACCATAAGAGACTCTTAAATATAGAGAAGAAACTGAAGGATGTTGAAGATGTGATGGTGGAGGATGGATGGGCTAAATGGGTGATGGGCATTAAGGAGGGCACTGTGATGTGCACTGGGAGTTTTATGTAAGTGATGAATCACTAAATTCTACTGGTAAAACCATTATAACACTATAAGTTAACTAACTTGGATTTAAATAATATTTTAAAAATTCCAGGTGTTACTCTCTGCTGATTGTAAGAAATCCTGAAATTTGACTTCACTTGGTTTCAAAGTCAAACATTATGGAGATTTTTGTTTCATATGTAGGTTCCCTGTGGCTTAAGTACTGATTATGAGTGTCTACTTATCCCCATCTCTGCACCTGTAATGTCTCCCCATCCCAAGGGTGGTTCTATAGGTCCTGTTAGCTCCTACTCATGTGTATGCCCTTCTTACCCTTTTTTATGTGGCTTCTTTTCTACATTTAGCTGTGTAGAGTCTGTTCTGCTAGGCTTTGGGTATTTTCTGGGTAATTTACACTGATGTGTGTGTTATCTAGTTGTATTAATGGGCTGAGGTGAGCTTAGGGTTCTGCTAATCTGCCATCGTCCTCAGAACTCTATATTGTATCCATTTATTTATTGATAGGGAATTATGTCTCATCCATATCTAGCTATTATAAATAATGCTGCAATAAACATAAGAGTACAGATATCTTTTTCTATTAGTATTTTCATTTTCTTTGGGTATTTTTTTATATTTTAATTTTTTAAATGTTTATTCTAGAGAGAGAAAAAGAGAGAGAGCAAGCATGAGTGGGGGAGGGGCAGAGAGAGAGGGGCACAGAAATACATATTCTATATAAATATTCTATTTATAGTATTAGTATCAAGTCCTCTGAAAATAGTGAAAGTTTTAATTCTTTCTTACCAATTTGGAAATTTTTAATGCTTTTTCCTGTCTGATCACTAAAGCTAGGACTTTCTGTACTATGTTAAATAAACCTGGTGAGAGTAGCCATTCTTGTCTTGTTCCTGGTATTAAAGGAAAGCATTCTTCCAATGACTATAATGTTAGGGGTGGTTTTGTCATATATGACCTTTATTATTTTGAGGTATGTTTGCCCTAACCCCACCTGGTTGAGAGGTTTTATCATGAATGGATGTCCTATTTTGTTAAAGGATTTTTCTGCATCTATTGAGAAGATCTATGTCTTAGCCTTTATTTTGCTAATGTGGTGTATTGCATAGATTGATTTGCAGATATGAACCATTCTTGTATCCCTGTAGTATCATTTGATAGTTGTAAGCATTTTTAAATGTATTGTTGAATTCACTTTGCTAATATTTTGTTGAGAATTTTTTTTGCATTTTTGTTCAACAAATATAATAACATTTTTCCTCTTTTTTGGTAGTCTCTTTGCCTTGTTTTGGTAGTAGTAGGTTTTCTTTAATAATGAGAGGAATTCTGGGGCACCTGGATAGCCCAGTTGGTTGAGCGTTCTACTCATGGTTTCATCTCATATCCTGATCTCAAGGTTTGTGAGTTTGAGACCCGCATTGAGCTTTGTCTTAACAGCCTGCTTGGGATTGGGATTCTTTCTCTTTCCCTCTCTCTGCCTCTCCCCCACTTGTGCTTGCTCACTCTTGCTGTGTCAAAATAAATCAACCTTAAAAATAATCAAAAACAAACAAAAAAATATGGAAGAATTCTCACCCTATTTCTATTTTGCTGAGAATGTTCTATCTTAGATTGTTGGATATTGTCAATTTTTCTTGAATCTATTAGTATGATTTTATGATTTCTTTTTACTGTTAATGTAATGAATTATATTAATTGATTTAAAATGTAAAATAGCCTTGTATAGGTGGAATAAATGCCCATTTGATCCTGGTGGATGATTTTTATACATTATATTTTTCATGTCTTAATATTTTGTTGCTGAGGTTTAGATTTTTATTCATGATAGTAATTGATATTTAGGGACACCTGGCTGATTTCGTTGGTAGAGTGTGCAACCCTTGATCTAAGGATTGTGAGTTTGAGTACCATATGGGAGTACAGCTTACTGTAAAAAAAAAAAAATTGACCTGTAGTTTTCTTTCTTAAAATCTCTTTCTCTGGTTTGGTATTAGCATCATAAAATAAAGAATATTAACTTTATTATTTTTCTGGAAGAGATTATAGATATTAGGTATAATTTCTTCCCTAGATGCTTGATCTTATTCACTAGTGAATCCATCTTGGCTTTATGCTTTTTGTTTAACAAAATTCTCAATTATTGGGGTGCTTGGATGGCTCAGTCAGTTAAGTGTCTGACTTGATTTCAGCCCAGGTCATGATCTCATAGGTTAGTCAGTTAAATCCCTATATCTGGCTCTGCCATGACAGTGAAAAGACTACTTGGGATTCTCTGCCACCCTGTCTCTTTACCCCTCCCCTGCTTGTGATCTCTTTCAAAAATAAACAAAAAATGATCAATTATCAATTTACATTTTATACTAAAATAGATTATTTCTTTCTTCTTGTTGAAGTTGTAGTAGATTGTTACTTAATTTTTTTAAGTCTATTTATTTTGAGTGTGAGAAAGATCGTACTTGGGAGGGACAGAGAGGGAGAGAGAGAGAGAATCCCAAGCCGACTCTGCACCATGGAGTCCTATGCTTGGCTCAAACTCAGGAACCATGAGATCATGACCTGAGCCGATATCAAGAGTCAGATCCTTAACCAAATGAGCCACCCAGGTGCCCCAAATAGATTGTATCTTTCAATGAATAAGTGCATTTCATCTGTTTTTTTCTAATCTGTAGGAATGAACTTTTCATAATATTTCCTTATTATTATTTCAATGTCTATTGATTCAATAATAGGGGTCATCTTTCAATTCTGATATTAGTAAATTGTGTCTTTTCTCTTTTTATTATTATTCTTTTTTTATAAGATAACCTGGATAAAATTTATTAGTTGTATTGATTAGAAAACAGGTTTGGGTCCCATTAATTCTCTGTTTTAGTGTTTTCTATTTTAGTGTTATTAAGTACTCCTCAAATTTTATAATTATTTTTTCTCTCTCTAATTTGGATTAAATTTTGTTTTCATTTTCTACTTTCTTATGGTGGATAATTAAGTTATTGATTTTAGATTATGCTTCTCTTTTAATATATCCACTCAATGCTACAAAATCCAATTACTACTTTCACTACATCTTCAAGTATTTTAAGGTTTTCCAACTTTGTTTATATTATTGATTTATAGTTTAATTCTTCTTTGGCTTGAGAAAATATTTTGCATGATGTATCTTGTTTTAAATTCATTAAATTGTATTTGTAGCCCAGAATGTGGTCTATCTTGGTGAATGTTTTGGGTGAGCTAGCATCACAATGTTAGATGAAGAATTCTATAGATGTCAATTAAAACCAATTCATTAATGTTACTATTAATTTAAACTAAGTTTTAACTGATTTTTTGCCTTCAGTTTTTGTCAGTACTGATTGAGGAATGAAGTCTCAAAATATAAGAGTGGATTTGTCTACTTCACTTTGCAGTTCTGCCAGATCCCTGCCCCATGCATTTTTATTCTTTGTAGGTGCATACACATTCAGAAGAGTTATGTCTAATTGGATAATAATCAATCTATTGCCCCCCTCTTTTGCTTTCTTAATAATTTTCTTTGCTGTAATGTCTGCTTTGGATGAAATCAATAAGCTTGTTCAGTTTTCTTTTGATTAGTGTTAGCATCATATATACTCTCCATCACTTTATCTTTAATTTAACAATTTCTTTATATTTAAAAAGTTTTTTTAATCGACAACATATCAATTTGTCTTTGTTGTGTTTATCCACTTAGACATTCTCTTTTATTTATTTTTTCTATGTTTTTTAAATAGGTAAGTTGCACCATTAGCATTTTAAGTGTCTACTTCTATGTTTGGATTAATAGCTACCATGTGTTGCTATTTTATATTTACTGTATTTTTAATTAGTTTCTTTGTTATTTTTGTCTTCCCTTCAGTTTTGTCTGTTCATTTTCTAATATAGCTGACCTACAATGTTACAACAGATTTGGGTATATGACATAGTGATTCAATAACTCTATGTTTTGCTCTGCTCACCACAATTATAGGTATCATCTATCTGGTTTTAATTAACACTTCATAATTCTTTGTCTCATAACTTAGGGTATCAGCTTTTACTGTTTTGTTTTGTGTGTGTGTGTGTGTGTGTGTGTGTGATTGGTTACCCTAGAGTTTGCAATATGCATTGACAACTAATTCAAGTCCACATTCCAATAACAATAAACAAGTTCACAGTTCAATTACCTTACAACAAAGTGTTCTCAATTATTTCCTTGTATTTATTACTACATTTCTGTCATTCATTAAAGTTATCTATAAAGTATATACACTAAATACATTGCTATTTCTTCTAGTGTCTTTGATTTTGTTCCTCCTTTTATCTCTGGGTTTTCAAAAATACATCTTTAATAAAGCCTGAAACATGTAGTATTTTAATTTTTAAAATGCAATTTTTACTTGAGTTCTATTGTTGTAGAGGAAAGTTGAGTGGCAGAGATGAAGTATTCCATAGTCTTACTATTGGTTCTTGGTCTGTAATGAGCCTGGGTGCCTAATCTGTGAGCTTCACAAATTATCTCATTTTCTTCTCACTTAGGTGATGCAGAAAATAGAGACAGGGTATGAAATTGGTATTTTGTTTTCTTTGTTGAAGTCAGAAAATGCTGGGTTTGGCTATTTCCCTTCCTTATCATGGAAAAAAAAAATAGAAGTGGCTGTAATTAGGTATTTCTCTTGCTCCAGGCTTGTTAGGTTCTCATAAAATCCTAGATGACTTGGATGTCTGATTTCTTTTAAGATTTTACTTTTAATTTTATTTTTCAGCAACAAGACTATGATGGGCATGATTTTTTTTTTTTTGGCATTTGTACTGTTGTATGTTTTTGAGATTCTTCTGCATTGATGACTTTTATCAACCTTGAAAATATATGGACAATATATTTTAAATATTATTTGTGCCTTTTTGTATGTATATTTTTTGAGAATCTCATTAAACATATATTAGAATCCACAACCGTATCCCATATGTATTCCTTCTTTTACCAGCTGTCCTATGTTTGCATTTCACAAAATTCAGAATCTGTTCTAGGAAAAACTGCTTATACATTTGGGTAACTTACTTTTCATTTGTTATGCAGCATCACACAAATGCCCCAAATTAGTCTGTTTTTCCCCCTTTCCTCTACATTTTTTTTTTTACTCAACATTTCTCCTGTTTTACAAATGATGAAAAATTATTTCCTCATGGTCATCCTTAATCTTAAAACTGTGTCCAGATTAGCAGATGCTTTTGCAGATACAAAAGTAAGCAATCATCAGCTCATTTAGGAAAACCTCTTCCTCTGGATTTTGAATGAATCTAGTCTTGGTTGTTCCCATAGCTGTTTGATATCTTTAAAATATATTTTTAATTATTTATTATTTTTCTCTACTTTTGCAGTGGAATTATTTATCTGCCAAAGACTTCTACATCCTACCTGGAAAATTAAGTCCATAATATGTGTTACTTATAATGTATTAATTCATAACTTTGAACATTTAAGTATTTGTAATTTCTTTTGATATTTTTATATGGAACAGATTTATTCTTTAAAATAACTTTTAGAGATTTTAATGGATGTTATTAATTAATCAGAATTATTAACACCTCCAAGTTTATTAATCTTCAAATTAAAGAGTTTTTTTTTAATTAATAAGCCCATGGAGAAGTGTTGTCTCTAATTTTATTATTGATAGATGTCTAAATAATATTACATATAAGAGGTATAATTGCATTTCATTTGTTTTATTAGTTCTGCAAACATATTGACAAAATTAAAATAAGACAATAAAACAAAGATGTTTCACCTTTTGCAGGCTTTTGTAATTTCACAACCTTGTAACTTGCCTTCTGGGATGATCTTTATATATTTTGAATACTAATCCCTTATTGGATATGTCATTTGCAAATATCTTCTTCATTCAATAGGTTGTCTTTTAGTTTTGTGGTTATTTCCTTTGCTGTGTAGAAGCTTTTTATATTGAGGTACCGTCAATAGCTTATTTTTGTTTTTGTTCCCATGTCTCTGGAGACCTATCTAGAAAAATATTTCTTACAGCCAATGCCAGATACATAACTGCCTATTCTGTCTTCTAGCATCTTTATGGTTTTAGGTCTCATATTTAGGTCTTTCATCAAATTTCAGTTTATTTTTGTGTATGGTGTAAGAAAGTAGTCCAGTTTCTTTTATATGTAGCTGTGGAAAAAAGGAAGAAAAACAAAAGGAGAGACATACCAAAAAATAGACTCTTACCAGTAGAGAACAAACAGATGGTTACCAGAGGGAATGGGTGAAATAGATGAAGGGGATTAAGATAGTATTGGAAATGTGGACATTTAAGTATAATAGAAACTTTTTTTTTTTAACATTTGACTATTAAATCATATAAAAACAATAGCAATTCCTCCATTAAACAAGTGCAATGAATTCAGATTAAGGATATTTTTAAAGAAAAACTACTTGTTTTATTGTTAAAATAAATACAAAATTTAATTAATATAAAAAAGAGCAAAGAAAATCTTACTAATATAATTAGTGGTTCTCTCTTTAGTATAAACATATATAACATTAGAAATAAAATGACATGAAAGAAGGAAGAAAGGGGCAGATGGAAATAGGGAGAAAGGACAAAAGTAAGAAAAGGTATAGAAAATAAGGAAGGCATATAAAAGAACCTTTAAATTCCATATCTTACTATTATACTTAAATAAAAATATGTTGAATAAGAATATGTGACAGTAACAAATAAAAGTAGAATCCAAATAATTTAGAAATGTGTAAGCTAATTTTATATATCTCTTATGATTAAGTCACTACATTATAAAATGATTAATTTTTTTTTTAAATGATTAATTAAAATAATTGTATTTGTTACATTTCCATCTAGGTATTTCAAATTTACTCCTAAATATTATTTGAACATTATCAAATATACAGCATTTTATTTCTAAATTTTTAAATTAATTTTAAAGATTAGTCTTTTTATTCATCAGACTGGTTTAATATGCAACACCAGAATCTTTCTAATATTATAGGAAATAGCTCCATCAAGGTATGCATGTTTGTATGCATTTTCTTATTTCTTTATTTATTTATATTGAGATATAATTGACATACAATGCTATAGCCATTTTAGTTGTACAATATAAAAATTTGCTTTATGCAAATACTGTGAAGAAATAACCACATTATCTTTAATTAATATCTATTATCAACTCATTTCATGATCTCAAGGTAGTGAGATTGAGACCTGCATTGGGCTTGTGCTGAATGTGCAGCTTGCTTGGGATTCTTTCACCTCCTCTCTCTCTGGACCACCCCCCCCCCCCACCTCATCTCTATCAAAAAGAAGAAAGAAAGAAAGAAAGAAAGAAAGAAAGAAAAAACTAAAACAAGCAAGCAAGCAAACAAACAAAAAACTTAGGATAGACGTGAATGTTATGTACAGAATCCCCTGGATTAGGAATCAAAGCTACTTCTCTGTTTCAAAGTGACCAAGGTACTCTGTACAGGAAGGGAATTTTATTCTTATTGTTAAAATCTCAAGAGAAAAATATTTGATAGTCTAGGTAATTAATGATATGGTCTTCTCAATGAGTAAGAAAGCAGCAGTCACTCACAGTAGGGTGCTGGCATGACACCTTATAGTTGCGGAGTGTATTTGGAAAGAGATGATGCTTTCTATTAACTCTATATTTGGCCTTGTCTATTATCTCAACACGATCAAAGGTCAGGAAGAAACTTACATTTTCAGCACTTAAGATTTTTAAAGAGAGGAAGGGCCAGCAAGGAGAAGTAGGGGGATCTGAAGTTTGCTCCTCTCTCAAACAAAGCAGTGTTGAAGACAAAGGACTTTGAACCCCAAGAGTCTGGGAGGCAAAGACACAGAGTGGCTCCCAGGGACTCACCAGGACCACCTGATGGTCCATAGGTGTGTAATTGCAAACTGGGAGAGATAAAACCGAACAGATGGGAGGGATTCTCTTCTGCTGAGAGACAAAGCTAAGAGAAATAGAGGCTGGGGAAGCATAGGACTATATCTGGACAAGAGAAAAACCTCGAACCAGGACAGAGAAGATCCAATCTCTAACTGAGGGGCTTTATCCAGATTTGGGACAGCTGCCCTCCACTCACCTGTGGAGGAGGGAAGCCACCCCAGGCTAGGTGGCTAGGTCAGGAACTCAGTCCATAGTAGGAGAAAGTGATCCCCTCCCTGGAGTGCTGTGGGAATGGAAAAGTGTGCCTACATCCGCCAGACAGAGACCACATATCCAGTGGCATGAATCAGCTCTTCCCCAGTACTGAGGCCCACAGAGCAAGAGTTTGAATCCAGCTAAGAGCCAGGGCATGAGAGTTGGCTGAGTGAGACAAACCACCTCATTTGTACCCATGGCACAGTGAGGATGGCTTGAACAGAGTGGTTTGGGACATCTAGTCAGTGGAGAAGAGACTGTTGCCATTTTTCTTCCTACCATCAACAAGATGGGCCTTAGGGATTGGACAGCAGGGTCCACAGTACAGGGGTGGGGACCCGCCTACACCAACCCATGCCCCTCTGTGCATGGTAAATGCCTCTCTACTGGAGTGGGATTGACACTGATAAACCAGACAGTCCCTACTCCAGACCAGCACTATTGCATTTCCTGGTTTAATTCTTGGACAATTCTTATTATATAGATATATTCTTCTTTCCTTTCCTCCTTCTTATCTCCTCCCACCTCTAGTCTCGTTACTCTGGTTGTTAGTTTGTTTAAGCAGACATATTTAATCCTTTCTCTTGATACATATTCTACATCTCCTCATTTTCCTTTCTCTCCCTCTGGAATAATTAAGCCTTATAGTTTTTCTGTCTGGACAACTTTTTCTTCTTTTCTTTCCCCCACCTCCTTCTTTATTTCCCTTTATCTCTCTCTCTGAATTAAACCATATAGTTTCTCTGACTGTTTTTTTTTTCTTATTTCATGCCCTTGTCATTTCTTTCTTTGTATGGCATAAGTCCTCTTCCATCAGCACCACTTCAACCCTGTTGTTTATTTGTAGCTGGTGTTTCTGTTTGTGTGTGTGTGTGGTTTTGTTTTCTGTTTGTTTTTGGTTTGTTTGTTTGTTTTTATTTCCAGAGCTACTTCAACCAACAAATCAAAACACACCTGGTGGAGGGTCTAAAACATCAACCACCAGTAAGGAGATAAAGTATCAAAACTCAAAACAAGAGAGACCAAGAAACACTCTCAAAAAAAAAAAAAAAAAAAACCTCCTGAAGGGCTAGGACTGAGACAGTGTATGACCAGTGTATGCTCACAGGTGTACAGAACATAACAAGCTTTTAAAACATGTAAGGGACAGAAAACTAGTCAGAATTATGAAACAAAAGAATTCTTATAAAAAGATTCCAGTAAGAAATGAAAAGTAAAGATTTTCTCCAAAAAGATACACGAATATAATTGAAATCTATATGCAAACTAACTTGGATGTAAATTAAAAAAATATGTACCTGAACAAGAATTTAAAATAACAGTCATAAGATTAATGGCTGGACTTGAAAAAGCATAGAAGAGACCAGAGAATCTATTGCATAAATCAAGGAACTAAAAAACAGTCATGATGAATTAAAAAAGCTATAAATGAGGTGCAAAATAAACTAGAGGCAGTTGTAGTGAGATTGAAGAGGCAGAAGGGAGAATAGGTGAATTAGAAGATAAAACTATGGAAAAAGATGAAACTGAAAAAAGAGATTAAAAAAAAATTTGGATCACAAGGAGAGAATTAGAGAACTAAGTGATTCAATGACAGAATGATATCTGTATCATAGGAGTTCCAGAAGAAGAATAAGGAGTGAGAAAGGGCCTTAAGGAGTACTTGAACAAATCATAGCTGAGCATTTCCCCAATCTGTGGAAGGAAACAGGTATTGAAATCCAAGAGGCACAGAGAACTCCCTTCAGACATAACTTGAATTGATCTTCTGCACGACATATCATAGTGAAACTGGCAAAATCCAAGGATAAAGAGAAAATTCTGAAAGCAGCTAGGGATAAACAGGCTCTAACTTATAAAGAGAGACCAGTATGACTAGTGACAGACCCATCTACTGAAACTTGGCAGGCCAGAAAGGAATGGCAGGAAATCTTCAATGTGATGAACAGAAAAATTATGCAGCTGAGAATCCTTTATCCAACAAGTCTGTCATTCAGAATATAAGGAGAGATAAAGGTCTTCCCAAACAAACACATACTGAAGGAATTCATCACCACTAAACCACCCCTACAAGAGATCCTAAGGGGAACTCTGAGTGAAATATGGCAAAGACCACAAAGTACCAGAGACATCACTACAAGCATGAAACTTATAGACATCACAATGACTCTAAACCCATATCTTTCTATAATTACACTGAATGTAAGTGTTCTTAATGGTCCAGTCAAAAGACATAGGATATAAGATTGGATAGAAAAAAGAAGATCCATCTATTTGCTGTCTAGAAGAAACCCATTTTAAACCTGAGGACACTGTCAGCTTGAAAGTGAGGTGATGGAGTATCATCTATCATGCTACTTGAAGTCCAAAGAAAGCTGGAGTAGCCATACTTATAACCAACAAACTAGATTTTAAAATAAAGGCTGTAGCAAGAGATGAAGAAGGACATTGGATAATAATTACAGGGTCTATACATCAAGAAGAGCTAACAATTATAAATGTCTATTCGCCCAATTTGGAGCACCCAAATATATAAAATGGTCACAAGCATAAGCAATCTTATTGGTAAGAATGTGGTAATTGCAGAGGACTTTAATACTCTACTTATAGCAATGGACAGATCATCTTGGCAGATAATCAATAACAAAACAATGGCCCTGAATGATACACTGGACCAGATGGACTTCACAGGTATATTTAGAACTTTTCACTCTAAAGCAGCAGAATATACATTCTTCTCGAGTGTACATGGATCATTTTCCAAGATAGATAACGTAATGAATCACTAAACAGCCCTCAATACATACCAAAGAATTGAGATCATACCATGCACACTTCAGATCACAATGGTATGAAACTGAAATCAACCACAGGAATAAGTTTGGAAAATTTCCAAGTTCATGGAAGTTAAAGAACATCCTACTAAAAAACGAATGGGTCAATTGAGAAATTAAAGAAGAAATTTAAAAAATATATGGAAATAAGTTAAAATGAAAACACAAGAATCCAAACCCTTTGGGATGTGCCAATGGTGGTCCTAAAATGAAATACATTGCAATCCAAGCCTATCTGAAGAAACAAGAAAAATTCCAAATAGAAAAATCTAACAGCACATCTAAAGGAACCAGAAGTAGAAAAACAAAGAAACCCCAAACCCAGCAGAAGAAGAGAAATAATAAATATTAGAGGAGAAATAAAGAATATAGAATAAAAAAACCAGAACAGATCAATGAAACTAAGGTTTGGTTTTTTGGAAAAATAAACAAAATTGATCAATCTCTAGCTAGACTTCTGAAAAAGAAAAGAGACAGGACACAAATAGATAAAATCACAAATGAAAATGCACTTAACCAATCCCTCAGAAATACAAGCAATTATAAGGGAATAGTATGAAAAAACAACAACATACAAAGTGGACAACCTGGAAGAAATTGAGAACTCCTTAGACACCCACACACTACCAAAACTCAAACGGGAAGAAAGAAAAAATTTGAACAGACCCATAACTATGAAGACATTTAATCAGTTATCAAAAATCTCCAAAAAAGTAAGAGTCCTGGACCTTATGGCTTCTCAAGAGTATTCTACCAGACATTTAAAGCAGAGTTAATACCTATCCTCCTCAAGCTGTTCCAAAAAATAGAAGTAGAAGGGAAACTTCTTGACCCATTCTACGAAGCCAGCATTACTTTGGTTCTCAAACCAGAGACCCCCAAAACAGGACTATAGCCAAATATCCCTGATGAATATGGATACAAAAATTCTCAACAAGATACTAGGAAATCTAACTCAATACCATGTAAAAAGAATTATTCACCATGAATAGGTGGGATACATTCCCAGGCTGCAGAGCTGGTTCGATATTCACAAATCAATCAATATGATACATCATGCTAATGAAAGAAAGACTAAGAACCATATTATCCTGTAAATAAATGCAGAAAAAGCATTTTACAAAATACAACATCCTTTCCTAATAAAAACCCTCAAGATAGATGGGAGAGAAAGAACACACTTAAACATCATAAAAGCCATTTATAAAAAGCTCACAGCTAATATCATCCTCAAGGAGAAAAACTGAGAGATTTCCCCCTGAGATCAGAAACATGACAGGGATGTCCACTCTCACCACTGTTGTATAATATAGTGTTGGAAATCCTAGCATCAGCCGTCAGACAACAAAATGAAATAAGCATCAAAATTAGCAAACAAGCAGTCAAACTTTCACTTTTTGCAGACGACATGATACTCTACATGGAAAAGCCAAAAGACTCCACCAAAAGACTGCTAGAACTGATACATGAATTCTGGAAAGTCGCAGGGTACAAAATCAATGTACAGAAATCGTTTTTTTTAATATACACAAATAATGAAGCAACAGAAAGAGATGTAAAGAAACTGATCCCATTCACAATTGCACCAAGAACCATAAAATACCTAGGAATAAACCTAACCAAATATGTAAAAGGTCTGTATGCTGAAAACTATGGAAAGCTTATGAACCAAATTGAAGAAGATGCAAAGAAATGGAAAAAAAAAACATTCCATGCTCTTGGATTGGAAGAATAAATATTGTTAAAATGTCAATACCACCCAATGCAATCTACACATTCAATGCAATCCCAATTGAAATTGTACCAGCTTTCTTCTCAAAGTTAGAAAAAACAATCCTAAAATTTGTATGAAACCAGAAATACCCCAAATAGCCAAAGTAATATTGCAGATGGAAACCAAAGTGGGAGGCATCACAATCCCAGAGTTTAGCCTCTACTACAAAGATGTAATCATCAAGACAGTATGGTATTGGCACAAAAACAGACACATAGACCAATGGAAGAGAATAGAGAACCCAGAATTGGACCCACAAAAGTATGGCCAACTAATCTTTGACAAAGTAGGAAAGAGAATCCCATAGGAAAAAACAAAACAAAACAAAATAGTCTCTTTGGCTAATAGTAGTGGGAGAACTGGACAGCAGCATGCAGAAGAATAAAACTGTACCACTTTCTTACACTGTACATAAAAATAAACTCAAAATGGATGAAAGACTTCCATGTGAGACAGGAAACTATTAAAATCCTACAGGAGAAAGCAGGCAAAAACCTCTTCAACCTCACCTGCAGAAGTTTATTACTTGACACATCTCCAAAGGCAAGGGAATTAAAAGCAAAAATGAACTATCAAGATAAAAATTTCTCTACTGCAAAGGAAATGATCAACCAAACTAAAAGGAAACCTAAAGAATGAGAAAAGATATTCACAAATGACATAGTGGAAAAAGGGCTAGTATCCAAAATCTATAAAGAACTTACCAAACTCCACACCTGGTAAACAAATAATCCAGTGAAGAAATGGACAGATGATATGAATCAACACTTTTCCAAAGAAGACATTCAGACATGAAACGAAGCTCAACGTCACTCATCATCAAGGAAATAAAATGAAAGCCACACTGAGATACCACCTAACACTGATCAGAGTGGCTAAAGTAAACAAATAAGGAGACTATAGATGGTGGTGACAATGTGGAGAAACAGGAACCCTCTTGCACTGTTGGTGGAAATGCAAACTGGTGCAGCTGTTCTGGAAAACATTGTGGAGGTTCCTCAAAAAATTACCAAATAGAACTACCCTATGACCCAGCAATAGTACTACTAGGAATTTACCCAAGGGATACAGGAGTGCTGATGCATAGGAGCACATGTACACCGATGTTTATAGCAGAGCTTTCAACAATAGCCAAATTATGCAAAGAGCCTAAATGTCCATCAACTGATGAATGGATAAAGAAGACGTGGTTTATGTATACAATGGAATACTACTTGGCATTGAGAAAGAATAAAATGATTCCATTTTGAGCATCGTGGATGGAACTGGAAGGTATTATGCTGAATGAAATAAGTCAGTCAGAGAAGGATAGATATATGTTTTCTCTCATATGTGGATATTGTGAAACTTAACAGAAGTCAATGGGGGAAGGGAAGGGGAAGTTACAAACAGAGAGGGAGGGAGGCAAACCCCAAGACTCTTAAATACAGAGAACAAACTGAGGGGGAATGGGGGAATGGGGGAGAAGGGAAAATGGGCAATGGGCATTGAGGAGGGCATGTGTTGGGATGAGCACTGGGTGTTGTATGTAAGCCAATTTGATAATAAATTATATTAAAATACAATAAAGAACAAAAAATGCAATTTTATTTTAAGTGAGTTAACAGTAGGAGGAATTATTTGTTAATATTTATGAGAAAATGGTATCCTTTATGAATACTCTCATTCATAAATTGTTTATGATTGTTATAATGTAGGTTTCTGCATACACACACACTCTATCTATCTATGTATCTATCTATGTATTTGTGTTTCTATCTATCATCCATCTATATAAGCATACATAACACAATACATTGTTGCCATTACCATTGTGAATAAACTGTTAACTATTCAAGCAAACAATACTATGAAAAGTAGAAATTTTATTATACCTTGCCTTATTCCTTCTTTGATTCTCTTCTTTATTTCAGGTAGAAGCAAGTTTTTGACCTATATTATCTTCCTTATATCTAAATAACACATTATTTTTTTTTACAAGATAAGTATTCTCTTAACAACTTTTTTCTATTTATGTTTTCTGATAAATTATTTATTTTACCTTCAATTTTAAAGAATTATTTCTCAGGATACATATTTCTGTTTTGGTGTTTTCTTAACACATTAAATATATCTCTCCATTCTTCTGTGCATGGTTTCTCGGGTGAAGTCAAATATTCTTTTTAAAAAATTTTATTTTAATTTGAGTATAGTTAACATAGAGTGTTATATTAGTTTTAAGTGTACAAATAGTGACTCAACATTCCATGCATCACCCAGTGCTTATCACAAGTGCATGTCTTAATCCCCATCACCTATTTCACCCATTCCCTCGCACACCTCCCCTATGGTTATCATCAGTTTGTTCTCCACAGTTTAGAGTCTGTTTTTTAGTTTGTCTCTTTATCTTTTTTTTCTTTTTCTGTCTTTTGTTTTCTTAAATTCCATATGTGAATGAAATTATATGGGATTTGTCTTTCTCTGACTGACTTATTTTGCTCATTCCTATAAAGATGAGGTATATTTTCCATGTTGCTTATTTTTTTAATGTTTAATTATTTGGGAGAGAGAAAGAGAGAGAGAGAGAGAGAGAGAGAGAGAGAATGAACAAGGGAGGGGCAGAGAGAAAAGGGGACAGAGGAGGATCCAAAGCAGGCTTTATGCTGACAGCAGAGAGCCTGAGCCCAATGCAGGGCTTGAACTAATGAACCGTGAGATCATAACCTGAGCCTAAATTGGATGCTTAACAGACTGAGCCACCAGTCTTATTCTTTCAGAATCATTTTAAAATTAAGATATAACTTACATATAACATTGCATAAGTTTAAGGTCCACAACTTCTTGAGCTAATACATTTATGTATTATAATATGATTAACATGGTAGTGGTAACTAACAGTTGTATCACATCACATAACTATCATTTTTTGTAAGATGAAAACAGGTATGGTTACAAGAGTCTGAAATAAAAGGTACCATTTACCACTATAAATTTTCCCCTTCAACTTAAAACAAGCATGTATTTAAAACATAACTGCCTCCCCCCAAAAAATATTTATCTTTCTTTATTTGTAAATTTGAATGATATGCCTAGATGTAGTTTTGTTTTGTTTGGCATTTTATAGTCCTTATTATTCCTAGCTTTCTGGATCTGCAGTTTGTTGTCTCACATTAAAATATAGAGACTCAGGAACATGGTAGTGTAGGAGAATACTGAACTCACTTTGTCCCAAGGACACACTGAATAAACAATTACACCTATGTGACCATTTCTGATAATGATCTGGTGAGACTGGCAAAACAGAGGCATAGAGGCCATATCAAACAGTGTAGAGCCACAGAAACATGGTATGAAACTAATGCCCTGGAACAAAAACAAACAAACAAACAAACAAACAAAAACACAAATGGAAGGGACATCACAATCATTGGGAAATAAGGCCAGACTCCCATTAGGCATTCTTGCTTCTGGAGACTTATACTGGGAGGACAAATATTGATAATGTCTGCCTTTGAAAATCAGTGGAGCTTAACTACAAGGGCTTTAAAAATTGCAAAGGCCTAACTCTGGGGGAGTCAGAGGAAAATAGGAAGCTGAGTCCCTTATCTTAAAGGCTGAAAAATACCCAGAGTATATGTGAAGGAGATTTATTGACTGACCTTAGATAGAAGAACAGGGATTTGCAGGAAAATTTTCTGGGAACAAAAATGCTGGTAGGTGCCATTTCTCATGCCCTCCTCAGCCTAGATAGTTGTACACTTGTGAAAGCAATTTCTAACACTATCCATTTACCTTGATAGCATTTTTGTGCTCTGCCTCAGTATTTCCTTGCAAAACCACTCCACCCAACTCATCAAACTTGGCAGGCATTCTTGAAACTGCCTGTCTTGCCACACCTTGCACAAATCCCCAGCTGGGAATAGTGCTACTCCAAAATGATTCCTACCTGGGGGTGAGGGTAGGTAACCCTGGAAACTAACACACCTATGGTTCCTGCAGACAGGTTTTTTTGATGGCCATACAAAGGGTGTTCCCATCTGTGGCTGAAGCTAATTGCCAACTAGTAGCGTGCATTCCACCCCACCACCAGTAAGCACACATCAGCTGTATCCAGAATTCTCAGGGGAAAAAAAACTGTTACACACAAGGAAAACAAAGCACATAAGTTTATCAACTGATTTTTGCAGCAGACACTTTGCAAGCAATAAAGGAATGGCATGATATATTCAAAGTCATAAGAACAACAACAACAACAACCACCAAGAATATTCTACATGGCAAGATTGTCAGAGATGAAGAGGAAGAAATTTTTTTTCCAGATAAAGAAAAGCTAAAAGAGTTCATCACTAGTAAACCAGCCTCACAATAAATATTAAAGGAAATTATTTAGGAGGAAAGAAAAATACATAACTAGAAATAAGAAAATCAGGAAAGGAAAACTTCATAGGTTAAAACAAACATATAGTGAAAATCTTAGAGTAATCAGGTATAAAGCCAATACGGAGGGTAAAAATGCAAAAGTAATAAAATAAATTATATCTACAAAATTGACAAAAGGGGTAGACAAAATTGAAGATATAAAATATGACATCATATACCTAAAAGAGAGGGAAAGTAAAAAATTAGTGCTTTTAGAATGTGTTTGACTCTAAGCCACTATCAATATAATATAGAAGGCTATACATATAGAAGGCTATACATATAGGATGTTATATATGAATGCAATGGTAACCACAAATTAAAAACCCATAATCCCATAATATATATACAAAAATATAGAGAAGTGGATTCAAGCATAATACTAAAGAAAGCTATCAAATCATAAGAGAAAAAAGATAAACAGGACCAGAGAAAAAATACAAACAAAACAAAACTAAACTAAAACAAACAAACAAATAAAAAACAATGACAGGGGGCGCCTGGGTGGCGCAGTCGGTTAAGCGTCCGACTTCAGCCAGGTCACGATCTCGCGGTCCGTGAGTTCGAGCCCCGCGTCAGGCTCTGGGCTGATGGCTGGGAGCCTGGAGCCTGTTTCCGATTCTGTGTCTCCCTCTCTCTCTGCCCCTCCCCCATTCAGCTCTGTCTCTCTCTGTCCCAAAAATAAAAATAAAAAACGTTGAAAAAAAAAATTAAAAAAAAAAAAAAAAAAACAATGACAGGGGTGCCTGGGTAGCTCAGTCAGCTGACCTTCTGACTTCAGCTTAGGTCATGATCTCATGGCTCCTGAATTTGAGCCCCCATCGGGCTCTGCACTGACAGTGAGGAGCCTGATTGGGATTCTCAATCTCTCTCTCTCCCTTTCTTCTGTCTCTTTGTCTCTCTCTCTCTGTCCCTCCCCTGGACGTGCTTTCTGTCTCAAAATAAATTTAAAAAGTATTTAAAAATAAAGAAAAAAATGACAAAAACTTAACAAAATGTCAATAAGTACACACCTATCAAAAATTACTTTAATGTAGGTGAACTAAAGACTCCAATCAATAGGTGTATGGTGTACCTCTCTATCTTTTTTACCCCATGTTTATTTATTTTGTTTTTTTTAATTACACATAGGAGTGAAATCATATGATATTTGTATTTTTATGGCTAGCTTACTGCATTTAGCGTAATACTCTTTAGTTCCATTCACATCATTGCAAATGGAAAAATTTCATTTTTAATGGCTGAGTAGTATTACATTGTGTATATATACCACTTCTTCATTATCCATTCATCCAGTAATGGGCATTTGGGCTCTTTCCCATAATTTGACTATTGTATATAATGCCACTGTAAAAATCAGGATGCATGTATCCCTTCTAATCAGTAATTTTCCATTCTTTGGGTAAATACCTAATAGTGCAATTTCTGAATCATAGGGTAGTTATATTTTTAACATTAAAAAAATATTTACTTATTTTGAGAGAGAGAATGAGACTGCACTTGTGAGCAGTAGAGTGGCAGAGAGAGAGGGAGATATAGAATCCCAATCAGGCTCCACATTATCACATTATTGAAGCACATTAGTGGGGCACATTATTGAGTCCCACGTGGGGTTCAATCTCATGAGCGCTGAGATCATGACCTGCGCTGAAATCAAGAGTTGGACTCTTAACCAACTGAGCCACTCAGACACCATTTTTTTAGTTTATTTATTTATTTTGAGAGATAAGGAGTTATTTTTAACTTTTTGAAGAAACTCCATACTGTTTTTCCAGAGTGGCTGCACTAGTTTGCATTCCCACCAACAGTACAAGAGGGTCCCCTTTCTCTGCATCCTCGCCAACACTGCTTATCTCCACTGTTGTTGATTTTAGCCATTCTGACATATGTGAGGTGATATTTCATTGTAATTTTGATTTGTGTTTCCCTGATAATGTGTGATATTGAGCATCTTTTTATACGTATAGTAGTGATCTGTATGTCTTTGGAAAAATATCTGTTTATGGTTTCTGCCCATTTTAACTGGATTATTCACTTTTTGGGTGTTGAGTTTTGTAAGTTCTTTATTGGATACTAACCATTTATCATATATGTTATTTGCCAATATCTTCTTCCATTCCATAGGTTGACTCTTACTTTTGTTGATTGTTTCTTTTGCCGTGAAGAAACTTTTTTTTTACTTTGATAAAATATCATTATTTTATTTTTGCTTTTGTTTCTCTTCCAGCAGGAGACATATCAGGTAAGATTTTTCTAAGCTTATGTGAAGGAGGTTACTATCTGTGTTATCCTCTAGGATGCTGATGGTTTCCTGTCTCATATTTCAGTCTTTAATCCATTTTGAATTTATTTTTGTGTATGGTGTAAGAAAGTGGTCCATCTTCATTCATTTGTGTCTTGCTGTCTAGTCATCTTAACACCATTTGATGAAAAAACTACATTTTTCCATTGGATAAGCTTTCATGAGTTGTCAAAGATTAGTTGACCAGATTGCTGTGGGTTCATTTCTGAATTTTCTATTCTTTTCAATTGATTTATGTGTCTCTTTTTGTTCTAGTCCCATGCTGTATTGATCAATACAGATTTGTAATATAGCTTGAAGTCTGGAATTGTGATCCTTCCAGATTTGCTTTTATTTTTAAACATTGTTTAGGATATTCATGATGTTTTATGATTCTAGACAAATTATAGGATTGTTTGTTCTAGCTCTGTGAAAAATGCTGGTGATATTTTGATAGGGATTGCATTTAATCTGTAGATTGCTTTGAGAAGTATAGATATTTTAATAATATTTTTATTCCAATCCATGAAAATGGAATGTCTTTCCATTTCTTTGTGTAATAGCCAATGTCCTTGATAAGTGTTTTATAGTTTTCAGAGTACAGATCTCTTACGTCTTTGGTTAGGTTTATTCCTACTTATCTTATTGGCTTTGTTGCAATTTCAAATGGTATTGATTACTTCATTTCTCTTTCTGCTGATTCACTATTGGTGTTTAAAAATGTAAGAGATTTCTATACATTGAGTTTTGTATTCTGCATCAGTTCCAGCAATTCTTTGTAGTGTCTCTTGGGTTTTCTATATAGAGTATCATGTCATCTGCAAATAACAAAAGTTCTACTTCTTGTTGCTGATTTTGATAACTTTTATTTATTTGGGTTATCTGATTGCTGTGGCTGCAACTTCCATACTTGTTACATAACAGGGGTAAGGGTGGACATTTCTGCCTTGTTCCTGACAATACAGGAAAATATCCAGTTTTTCTCCATTATGGATGATAGTAACTGTGGGTTTTTCATAGATGGACTTTATTATGTTGAGGTATACTTGCTCTATCCATACTTTGTTGAGGGATATTTTTTAAATCATAAATGCATGTTGTACTTTGGGAAATGCTTTCTTTTGTATCTATTGAAAGGATCATATGGTTCTTACCATTTCATTTATATTGAATGATTCACAAATATTGAACCATCTTTTATGCCCAGGAAAAATCCCACTTGATTGTGGTGTATGTTTCTTTTAATGTAACATTAAAGAAATTTGCTATCATGGATTCAATTTGCTAGCATGTTGTTGAAAAGTTTTTCCTACATGTTCATCAGGGATATTGACTTGTAGTTCTCATTTTTAGTGGAGTCTTTGGTTTTGGAATCATGGTAGTACTACCCTCTTAGAATGAAGTTGGAAGTTTCAATTCCTTTTCTATTTTTTGGTGTAGTTTAAGAATAATGGGTATTAACTCTTCTTTAAGTGTGTGGTAGAATTCCCCTGTGAAGCCCTCTAGCCCTGGACTTTTGTTTGTTGGGATATTTTTATTACTAATTCAATTTCTTTGCTGGGTATCAGTGTCTTCAACTTTTCTACTCCCTCCTGTTTCAGTTTTGGTAGGTTATATGCTTCTAGGAATTTTACCCATTTCTGCCAGGTTTTCCAAGTTGTTGGAATATAATTTTTCATAATATTCTCTAATAATTATTTGTCTTTCTGTGGTGTTGTTTGTTATTTCTCCCCTTTCTTTTGTGACTTTATTTGTTTGGTTTGTTTCTCATTTATTTTTGATAAGTCTGGCAAGGGGTTTATCCATTTTATTATTTTTTTCAAATAACTATCTCCTGGTTTCATTGATCTGTTTATTGTGTTGTTGTTGTTGCTGTTGTTGTTGTTGCTGTTGTTTCTATATCACTTATTTCTGCTCCAATTTTTATTATTTCCCTTCTGCTGGCTTTAGGTTTTGTTTGTTCTTTGTTTTCATAACTTATTTAAGGTTAGATTGTTTATTTGAGATTCTTCTTGCTTCTTGTGGTAAGCTTCTATCGCTATATGCTTCCCTGTTATGATCAGTTGCTGCATCCCAATGTTTTAGGCCCATAGTGTTCATTTTCATTTGTTTCCACTTATTTTGTTTTATTTCTTATTTGGTTTCCTGGTTGACCCATTTATTTTTTAGTAGCATGAGGTTTAAAATCCACGTATATGTGGTTGTTCTTTTTTTTTCTTTCTTGTGGTTGACTTCAAGTTTCATATCATTGTGCTCAGAAAATATGTCTGGTCTGATCTCAATCTTTTTATACTTGTAGAGGCCTAAATTGTGACCTAGCATGTGATCTATTCTGTAGAATGTCCCATGTGAACCTGAAAGGAATGTGTACTCTGCTGATTTAGGATTAAATGTTCTGAATATAATTATTTAGTCCATCTAGTCTAGTATGTCACTAAAGTCATCATTTTCTTATGGTTTTCTGCTTCGATGATCTGTCCATTGAGGTAAGTGAGGTGTTAAATTTCCCTAACATTATTGTATTTTTATCAGTGAGTTCCTTCATATTTGTTAGTCTTTTTTATATCTGGGTGTTTCTGTATTGGGGTCATAAGTATTTACAATTATTTAATCTTCTTGTTGGATAGCTCCATTTATTATGATATATTGCCCTTCATCTATTGTTACAGTCTTTGGTTTAAAGTCAAGTTTGTCTCATATAAGTATTGCTATGCTGGCTTTCCTTTGACATCAATTTGCATGATTACTATTTCCCCATCATCTCACTTTCAATCTACAGGTGATTTTACATCTAAAATGAGCCTCTTATCGGCACATATAGATGGGTCTTGCTTTATACATTCTGACACCCTATGTCTTTTGATTGGAGCATTTATTTCATTTACATTCAGAGTAAATATTTATAGGTACGTATTTAGTGCCATTTTGTTATTCATTTTTTACTTGTTTATGGAGATTTTCTCTGTCACTTTCTAGTCTTGGTCAATTTTGGTCTTTCCTACTCACTCATAGAGTCCTCTTTAATATTTCTTGCAAGGTTGGTTTAAGTAGTCATGACCCATTTTAGTTTTTGTTTGTCTTGGAAACTCTATCTATTTTTCTATTTTGAATGATAATCTTCCTGGATATTCTTGGCTGCAGATTTTTCTCATTCAGCATGTTGAATATATCATGTCATTCAATTCTGGTTTGCCAAGTTTTTGTGGAAAGAGCTGTGGCTATCTCTATGGGTCTTCTTTTATAAGTTAGAGACTTCTTTTATCTGGTCACTTTTAGCATTTTTCTTTATCACTATATTTTGCAAATTTAATTATAATATGTCTTGACATAAGCATGATTTTGTTGCTTTTAGTGGTAGATCTCTGTGCATCCTGGATCTGGATGTCTGTTTCCTTCTCCAGATTATGAAAATTTTCAGCTATTGTTTCCTAAAATAAATTTCATGCTCCCCCTTTTCTCTTCTTCTCGTAATTCTATGATATGAATGTTATTATGTTTGATTGAGTCACTGAGTTCCCTAAGTCTATTCTTTTGACCCATAATTCTCCTTTCTCTATTTTGTTCAGTTTCACTATTTTTCATTATTCTATCTTCTTTATCATGTATTCATTCCTTTGCTTCTTCCATCCTTGTGGTCGGTACATACAGTCTGTTTTGAATCTCAGTTATAGCATTTTTTTTCACTCTGACTGATGGTTTTTTTAAGTATTTTATCTCTGTGGTAAGAGTCTCCCTGATGCTTTCCATGCTTTTCTCAATCCAAGCTACTATCTTATTATTATTATTATTATTATTATTATTGCTTTAAATTCTCAACCAGTCATGCTACTTTTATCTATTTCAATTAGCTCTCTGGTGGTGTCCTTGTCCTGTTATTTCTTTTGGGATGAATTCCTCTGCCTTGACATTTTTTGTACGTCCCTGTTTTCTTCTCTGTGTTGGAAAAGCCTATTATGTTTTATGGTCCTGATAGTAATGGCTTTATGAAGAAGAGATCATATAATGTCCAGGACCTAGTGCTTCACGGAGTATCTCTGATGTGTGCTGTGTGCACTCTGCTGCTATACTTTGGATGTTCTACCCTTTGTTCCAGTCATCTGCAGAGGGCCTGCAGTGGGAAATGCTTGGACCTGGGCCAGGTTGTGGTGAGTTGTTTTTTTTTTTTAATTTTATTTTCAACGTTTTTTATTTATTTTTGGGACAGAGAGAGACAGAGCATGAATGGGGGAGGGGCAGAGAGAGAGGGAGACACAGAATCGGAAACAGGCTCCAGGCTCCGAGCCATCAGCCCAGAGCCTGATGCGGGGCTCGAACTCACGGACCGCGAGATCGTGACCTGGCTGAAGTCGGATGCTTAACCGACTGCGCCACCCAGGCGCCCCTTAGGTTGTGGTGAGTTTTAACTAGGTGTGCTGTGGTTGGCTTGTTCAATGAGACCTGGTGCTAGATTCCACTAGAACTGAAGGATTGCAGGACTCTATGGTTGGTAAACATGGTGTGTATGTGTGGTTTTATGCTGGTCTTCTTGGGAAGGGGTCTTCTTGAGCTGGTCCTACAAGACACTTTACCAAGAAAAGCAGTAACAGTGGAGCACAGTGGGGTGAGACTTGGTGTAAGCAGGTTAGGCAGGCTGTGTTGGCATTGCCCTGTTTACTGAAGTTGTTTAAGCTGAGGTGCAGAGGAGGGAATGGTGCCAGCCAATTCCTTTGTCCCCAGAGAAGGATCTATGTGGTTGCTACTCTCAGGGTAGTACACCCAGAAGAGTAAATAATTTCCCCTGTGCATCCCAGGTGTTTTTCTGATGGCCATTTTCATGCTGTCTGTCTCTGGGTTGCTTGCCTACCTGGAGAAACACAGTGCACTTTGGGCTCTACCACTAAAAATCAACTGACTTAAAACTCTAAACCTTAGGAAGTGCTGTGGCAGTGACCTGTGCTGATCTGGGGACAGATTTAACTGGATGGATGCAATTTTGACTGAGAAGGACACCAGAGTGCAGAGTTGTGGGATTTGGAGTAAAGCAGGCTAAATATCTAGTGTCTGGTTTAGCCACCCTGAAAAAGTGTCTCTGAGCATTTGTTCAGTGACAGAGGAGAGAGATGGCCTCCACTGGTTCTTTTGTCCCTGGAGAAGTATCTTAGTGAAGCTGCTTCTCACAAATGTCTTACAAGAAGAGAGAAGAATATCTCTCCCTTTGCCTTAGGAGATATTCAAATTATGCCATCAGTCCCAGGGTTGTTTGCCTGCCTTCTCTCGAGGAATAGGACAGCTTCCTCAGGGTTCTACCTCACCAAGCCCTTGGACCTCTAGAACTCCAGTCTTTGTGGTTGGTTGGTTACACAATGTGATGAAAATCAGCCTTTCTCACTTTCCCAGCCAATCAATGGCTTTGGAGAATTGTTCTCCTTGTTCATTCCACTGTACTTTCTTCTCTCTTTCATCTTTCTCTGCAACTAGGGCTTCCACCCCTCTGCAGCACCTGTGACTTGTTTCTCGCCCATACCATGTCTCCACAAATCCTATCTTCTTTGATGTGACCTCTTCTCTCCCTCTAGTTGTGCCGTTTGTTCTGTGAGTCCTCAGATCACTTTTTTAGGTATTCAGAATGATTTGATAGTTATCTAGTTGTGTTTGTGTGAGACAAACCTAGGGTATTCCTACTATGAAATTTTTTTTTAATGAAAATTTATTGTCAAATTGGTTTCCATACAACACCCAGTGCTCATCCCAACAGGTGCCCTCCTCAATGTCCATCACCCACTTTCCCCTCCTTTCCACTCCCCATAAACCCTCAGTTTGTTCTCAGTTTTTAAGAGTCCCTTATGGTTTGGTTCCCTCCCTAACTTTTTCTTTTCTTTTTTTCCTTCCCCTCCCTGAAGATCTTCTGTTAACTTTCTCAGGATCCACATAAGAGTGAAAACATATGGTGTCTGTCTCAGTATGACTTATTCACTTAGTATAACACTCTCCAGTTCAATCCACATTGCTACAAAAGCCATATTTCATTCTTTCTCATTGCCAAGTACTATTCCATTGTGAATATAAACCACAATTTCTTTATCCATTCATCAGTTGATGGACATTTAGGCTCTTTCCATAATTTGGCTATTGTTGAAAGTGCTGCTATAAACATTGTGGTATAAGTGCCCTAATGCCTCCACACTCCTGTATCCCTTGGGTAAATTCCTAGAAGTGCTATTGCTGGGTCATAGGGTAGATCTATTTTTAATTTTTTGAGGAAACTCCACCCTGATTTTCAGAGTGGCTACACCAGTTTGCATTCCCACCAACAGCGAAAGAGGGTTCCCATTTCTCCACATCCTCATCAGCATCTATAGTCTCCTGATTTGTTCATTTTAGCCACTCTGACTGGTGTGAGGTGGTATCTCAGTGTGGTTTTGATTTGTATTTCCCTGATGAGGAGTGACGTTGAGTATCTTTTCATGTGCCTGTTGGCCATCTCGATGTCTTCTTTAGAGAAGTATCTATTCATATCTTCTGCCATTTCTTCACTGGATTACTTGTTTTTTAGGTGTGGAGTTTGGTGAGTTCTTTATACATTTTGGATACTAGCCCTTTGTCTGATAGGTCATTTGCAAATATCTTTTCCCATTCCATTGATTGCCTTTTAGTTTTGTTGATTGTTTCCTTTGCAGTGCAGAAGCTTTATATCTTCATGAGGTCCCAATAGTTCATTTTTGCTTTTAATTCCCTTGCCTTTGAGGATGTATCAAGTAAGAAATTGCTGCGGCTGAGGTCTGAGAGGTTTTTTCCTGCTTTCTCCTCTATGGTTTTGATGGTTTCCTGTCTCACATTCAGGTCCTTCATACATTTTGAGTTTATTTTTGTGAATGATGTGAGAAAGTGGTCTACTTTCATCCTTCTGCATATTGCTGCCCAGTTCTCCCAGTGCCATTTGTTAAATAGACTTTTTGTCCATTGGATATTCTTTCCTGCTTTGTCAAAGATTAGCTGGCCACACTTTTGTGGGCCCAATTCTGAAGTCTCTACTCTATTCCTTTGTTCTATGTGTCTGTTTTTGTGCCAATACCATGCTGTGTTGATGATTACAGCTATGTAGTAGAGGCTAAACTCTGGGACTGTGATGCCTCCCACTTTGGTCTTCTTCAATACTACTTTGGCTATTCAGGGTCTTTGTGGTTTCATACAAATTTTAGGATTGTTTTTACTAGCTTCGAGAGGAATGCTGGTGCAATTTTGATTGGGATTTCATTGAATGTGCAGATTGCTTTGAGTAGTATTGACATTTTAACAATATTTATTCTTCCAATCAATAAGTACAGAATGTTGTTCCATTTCTTTGTGTCTTCTTCAATATCCTTCATAAGATTTCTATAGTTTTCAGCATACAAATCTTTTACATCTTTGGTTAGGTTTATTCCTAGGCATTTTATGCTTCTTGGTACAATTCTTAATGGGATCAGTTTCTTTATTTGTCCTCCTGTTGCTTCATTATTAGTGTATAAGAATGTTGGGGCACCTGGGTGGCTCAGTCGGTTGAGCGTCCAACTTCAGCTCAGGTCACGATCTCATGGTCTGTGAGTTCGAGCCCCGCATCGGGCTCTGGGCTGACAGCTCAGAGCCTGGAGCCTGCTTCGGATTCTGTGTCTCCCTCTCTCTCTGCCCCTCCCCCGTTCATGCTCTGTCTCTCTCTGTCTCAAAAATAAATAAATGTTTAAAAAAAAGAATGCAACTGATTTGTGTACATTAATTTTGTATCCTGCAACTTTGCTGTAACTGCCCCTCCCACCCCTGTGCACCTTGCAGATCTACCCCTGCTAATATGCTCTTGGTCAGATCCCATAGAAGCAGCACCACAAGCCTGTCAGTGTGCAAGTAGTCCAGACAGGGGCCACACCAGTCCACAGTGAGTCCTGCCCCTGGTAGAGGGGAAGAAAATGTACACACCAGTCTGACTGTGACGCCAACAGTGGGCTTTGGGCAGACATCTGGTCTGACTATAGCTCCGCCCACCAAGACAGATTTCTCCAGACAACACAGGGGAAATGCCCTGCCATTTGGAACTACCTCAGGGACTACCCAAAATGACAAAATGGAAGAATTTGCCTCAAAAGAAACTCCAGGAAATAGTGACAGCTAACGAATTCATCAAAAACGATTTAAGCAATATAATGGAAAAAGAATTTAGAATAATAGTCATAAAATTAATCGCTGCACTTGAAAAAAGCATAGAGGACATCAGAGAATCTATTGCTAGAGATCAAGGGACTAAGAAATAGTCATGAGGAGCTAAAAAATGCTATAAATGAAGTGCAAAATAAAATGGAGGCAACCATAGCACGGATTGAAGATGCAGATGAGAGAATAGGTGAATTAGAAGATAAAATTATGGAAAAAGAGGAAGCTGAGAAAAAGAGATAAAAAATCCAGGAGTAGGAGGGGAGAATTAGAGAACTAAGTGATGTGTTCAAACGGAACAATATCAGTACCATAGGAATTCCAGAAGAAGAAGATAGAGAAAGGGGCCGGAGGTGTACTTGAACAAATCATAGGTTAGAACTTCCCTGATATGAGGAAGGAAAAGGGCATTGAAATCCAAGAGGCACAGAGAACTCCCTTCAGATATAACCTGAATCCATCTTCTGCACAACATATCATAGTGAAACTGGAAAAATACAAGGATAAGGAGAGAATTCTGAAAGCACCTAGGGATAAACAGTACCTAACTTACAAAGGTAGACACATAAGAGTAGTAGCAGACCTAAATACTGAAACTTGGCAAGGCAGAACGGAATGGCAGAAAATCTTCAATGTGATGAACAGAAAAACATATGCAGCCGAGAATCCTTTATCTACCAAGTCTGTCATTCAGAACGATGAAGAGATAAATGTTTTCCCAAACAAAAACTGAAGCGATTCATCACCACTAACCATACCTACAAGAGATCCTAAGGGGAATTCTGTGAGTGAAATGTTTCAAGGACCGCAAAGGACCAGACATCACTACAAGCATGAAACCTACAGACATCACAATGACTCTAAACCATATCTTTGAATAATAACACTGAATGGAAATGGACTAAATGCTCCAACCAAAAGACATAGGGTATAAGAATGGAAAAAAAGAAAAAAAGACCCACCTGTATGCTGTCTACAAGAGACTCATTTTAGGCCTGAGGATACCTTCAGATTGAAAGTGAGAGGATGCAGAACTATCTATCATGCTACTGGAAGTCACAAGAAAGCTGGAGTAGCCATACTTATATCAGACAAACTAGACTTTAAATTAAAGGCTGTAACAAGAGATGAAGAAGGGTATTATATAATAATTACAGGGTCTATCTATCAGGAAGAGCTAACAATTATAAATGTCTATGCACTGAATACATGACCCCCCAAATATATAAAACAATCACAAACAAAAGCAACGTTATTGAGAAGAATGTGGTAATTGCAGGGGACTTTAATACCCCACTGACAACAATGGATAGATCATGTAGACACAGGATCAATAAAGAAACAAGGGCCCTGAATGATACATTGGATCAGATGGAATTGACAGGTATATTTAGAACTCTGCATCCCAAAGCAGCAGAATATACTTTCTTCTCAAGTGCACGTGGAATATTCTCCAAGATAGATCACATACTGGGTCACAAAACAGCCCTTAATACATATAAAAGAATTGAGACCATACTATGCACACTTTCAGACCACAATGCTATGAAACTTGAACTCAACCATAGGAAAAAGTCTAGAGAACCTCCAAAAGCTGAGAAAAGAAGTAAGAAAGCAGAAGAAGAGAAATAATAAAGATCAGAGCAGAAATAAACAATATCGAATTTAAAAAAACAACAACAACAACAACACAACAACTGTAGGGCAGATAAATGCAACCAAGTGTTGGTTTTTTGAGAAAATAAACAAAATTGCTAAAACTCTATCCAGGCTTCTCAAGAAGAAAAGGGAGATGACCCAAATAGATAAAATCATGAATGAAAATGGATGAACGGAACGGCTGTAATAACAGCCAATCTCTCAGAAACACAAAGAATTATCAGGGAATATAAGAACCATTATATGCCAACAAACTGGACAACCTGGAAGAAATGGACAAATTCCTAAGCACCCACACACTTCCCAAACTGAAACAGGAAGAAATAGGAAACTTGAACAGACCCATAACCAGTGAAGAAATTGAACAAGTTATCAAAAATCTCCTAACAAATAAGAGTGCAGGACCATATGGCTTCCCTATGGAATTCTAGCAGACATTTAAAGCAGAGATAATATCTATCCTTCTCAAGCTGTTCCAAAAAATAGAAAGGGAAGGAAAACTTCCAGACTCATTCTATGAAGCCAGCATTACTTTGATTCCCAAACCATACAAAGACCCAGCAAAAAAAGAGAACTACAGGCCAATATCCCTAATGAATATGGATGCAAAAATTCTCCATAAGATACTAGCAAATCGAATTCAACAGCTTATAAAAAGAATTATTCACCATGATCAAGTGGGATTCATTCCTGGTCTGCAGAGCTGGTTGAACATTCACAAATCAATGTGATACATCACATTAATGAAAGAAAAGGTAAGAATCATATGATCCTGTCAATCGATGCAGAAAAAGCATTTGACAAAATTCGGTATCCTTTCTTAATCAAATCCCTCAAGGAATTCTGGATAGCAGGAACGTACTTAAACATCATAAAAGCCATTTATGAAAAGCCCACAGCTAATATCATCCTCAATGTTGAAAACTGAGAGCTTTCCCCCTGAGATCAGGAACACGACAGGGATGTCCACTTTCAACGCTGTTGGTTACCATAGTGTTGGAAGTTTTAGCATCAGCAATCAGACAACAAAAGGAAATCAAAGGCATCAAAATTGGCAAAGATGAAGTCAAGCTTTCACTTTTTGCAGATGACATATACATGGAGATCCTGATAGACTCCACCAAAGTGTTCTAGAACTACTATGCAATCTTACCTCTATCTTCTGTCATTTTTTGTCACTATTGCTAAAATTTGTCAATTTCATTGATGTTGAAAAATCTGTTTCTTACATTGATCTTTTTCATTGTTTTGCTGTGCTCAATTTCAATATTTTCAGTCTTATCTCTATTTTTCCTACCTTATCTTGCTTTATTTTTCTCTTACTTTTGTAAATTCTAGAAGTTGGCACTTTAACTTCAGTTTGATCAGTTTGATTTCTAATGGAAGCATTTAATGGTAAAATTGCTGTAGCTATATCACAAATTTTCATACCCATACAAGGAGGTTCTCAGCCATAGTTTGTTTAAGTATCCTTCTTACCTTCCCCCCCCCCCCTTTTTTTTCCTTCTGGGACTCCTATGATATGGGTAGTGTTTCATTTCACGGGCATAGAACCTAGGTCACCCCTCATGATCTACTAATTTTCTTCCTTTTTTTCCCCCAGCATCACTATATTCCACATTTTTTCTTTTATTTTAACTATCTATTCTTTACTCTGGTTTTCCTATCCTCACTGTCATTGTATCCAGTTTACTTTGCATCTTATAACATTTTAAATTCATCCTGACTAGGTCTTAGGTCTTTTATCTCTGCCATAGGGGCTACTCTGTTGCCTTTGTTTTTCTCAAGACTAGCTGTTAGTTTTATGACTGTTGTTATAAATACTTATTCAGATATATTGTTTATATCTGTTTTGAGCAAGTACCTGGCTATGATATCTTCTTGACCTTTCCTTTGGGGACAACCTCTGTCTTGTCATTTTTTCTAAATTTCTGTCTTTTGTGTGCTTTTATTATGTTTCCTGCACCTGAGAGTTCTACTATATTTAAAGGGGCCATACACTGTCTGGGGACTGACACTACAGGAAGTGTTTCTGGTATATGCTCTGTGCACTGTGTTTGGCTGTGTTTTGGTTGCTCTATCCCAATAGTCAGCCTTCTGCAGAACTCCTACTTCCTTTCAATGGTGAAGTGTATGGACCTTTAAGTAGGTATGCTTTTATTTGTTTGTTGAAGTAACCCTGGAAAAAAGGGGTACAGACTGCTCCCCCAAAACTAAAGGGAACAATAAACAACATAATTAACAAGCTACAAGGCTTATTCCGTAGAAAAATAAAAGAAAAATGGGGGGGGGGGGAGAACAGAAGAAAGAGAAAGGAAGGAAAAAGAAAAAAAAATTAAAAAGCCTGATCAAAAAAAGAGAGAGATAGAAAAGGAAATTGAAAGAAAAGAACTATGAGCCTGATTTCAAAAGAAAAAAAAAGGAGAAATAAAAAGGAAAATAGATTTGTCTTTTGGTGCCTGGAGGTGGTGGCTGTGCAGGTCTGGAGGAGAGGTTTGCTGTTTTAGCTCAGAGTCAGTCTTGCCTTAGTAAATAAGAAGTTGTCAGTCAAAGAGGAACAGGACTTGGTGTCAGCATGTCCCATCTCTACTGGGGGCTGCCGTTTTAGTCCTTGAAGTCCCACTGTGTTGGTATTAGGATGGGGAAAATGGCGTCAATCCAGTCTCTCATCACTGGACTGGGCATCTTGATCCTAATTGTTCAGGCTGTCCTCAAAGAATAGATATGTTAGTGAGCTCATTCTGAGCCAAAACTCTATTGTGGTTTTTCTTTGGTGAATGGCTGGGATTCAAAACCCAAAGTCTTAAAGGACCACATGGCAGCATGCATCCATTCCCCTCCTCTGGAGTACAGCCTCTCCACCCTGCTGATGAAAGGTCTTTGGCTGGCACTTGCAGAGCCTCTTGTTCTTGTGGAGGCAATTAACCCTCTTCCAATAGTACTCCAGGCATGGAACTGTTCTCTGAGTGCACCACAGAGATCACTACACCATGCTATGCACTCAAGGACCAGCTCCCTCCTCCTCAGGATAATGCATAACAGTCCCTCTCTGGAGAAAGTCACACACTTCCAAAACTTCAGAGCTTTAGCTCCAAAAGTTGTTAGCAACAAAGAATTGGGTCACTCAGTACTTCTTATTCCCTAGTATGTGGTTCATAGATATTTTCCTTTTGGGCAAACTCAATGCCACACTATCTGACCCGCTCTCTCTTTCTCTCTCTTTTGTCTCTCCATGGAAAGTGTTCTTTCACCTCTGAGGCCACTGATTTTTTTCTCCTGATTCACATCCATGCACCTCACACCTGCCAAGCTCTCTCCCTCCAACTGTAGAAATCCTTCTCCAACTCCACTGACCAATTTCTTAGGTGGTCCATGTAATATGACCTAAATATAGCTGTGTTTGGGGTATGAATAAAGCCCAGGATACCCTAACTTCTCTTCCATCCCAACTCCTCATCCTAGAGACTTTTTTCCATTGGATAGTCTTTCCTTATTTCTCTGAGATGAATTACCATAGAGTTACGGGTTCATTTCTGGGTTTTTGATTCTTTCCCCTTGATCTCTGTGTCTATTTTTAGGGCCAGTATCATATGGTGAGGGGATGGGTCAAATGGGTGATGGGGATTAAGGAGTGCCCTTGTTATGATGAGAATAAACAATGTATTGTTTGGAAGGGTTGAATAACTATATTGTACACCTGAAACTAATATTACACTGTATGTTCACTAACTGAAATTTAAATAAAATTCTTATTTCTTTAGAAATTAAAAAAATGTATTATTATGAAATTTTAAAGGTCGTCACAAAGCAAAATCCTGTAACTCATACATAAAGGGGAAAGACAAAAGAATCAAAACATATCATTATAAAAATCCATCTATTTACAAAGGAATGCATCAACAGAGTATGAAAGAAACAAAGGAACTACAAAATAATTAAAAACAATTAAATTGTAATAGTAAGTCTTCACCTACCAACATATACTCTACGTGTAGATAGCACATGTTATCCAATCCAGTGGTTGAATGAATGAAAAGACAAAAAAAAAAAAGACCCAGGTAAATGTTACCTATAATAGACTCATTTAATCATTGAGGTCACTCAGACTGGCTGTGAAGGAAAGGAAAAAAAAATCAGAGAGAAAAGAAGCTATTCTTATAAAAGTCAAAATAGGCTTCAGGTCAAAAGTTGTAAAAAAAAATAAAGACATTAACTCCATAATGATAAGAGGATTGATCAATATAGGAATCCAACTATTAATATACATATACCCATATTAGCTGGAGATTTCTCAACAGATATTTGGCAAGACAGAAGCGAGTGGAATGATATATTCAAAGTGAATAATTGGAGGGGTGCCTTGGTGGTTCAGTTAGGTGTCTGTATCCAGCTCAGGTCATGATGTCATGGTCTGTGAGTTTGAGCCCCACGTTGAGTTTTGTGCTGACAGCTCAGAACCTAGATCTTGCTTTGGATTCTGTGTCTCCCTATCTCTCAGGCCCTCCCTCCTTCCCCTCTCTTTCTCTCAAAAATAAATAAACATCAAAGTGCAGAATGGGAAAAATCTGCATCCAAGAATACTGTATTGAGCAAGGCTAGCATTCAGAATAGAAAGAGAGAAAAGAGGTTTCCAGACAAGATAAAACTAAAGGAAATTGTGAAAATTTAACCAGCCCTGAAAGAAATATCAAGGGAGAATCTTTGACTGCAAAGAAAAGACCAAAAGTGATAAAGACAAGAAAGGATCAGAGAAAATCTCCAGAAATAATGACAAAACACATAATAAAATGAAAATAAATACATATCTATCAATAATTAGTTTGAATGTGAATAGACAACACATAGGGTATCAGAATGGATAAAAATAAAACGAATATCTTTCAATATGCTACAAAAAGGACACCCATTTTAGACCTAAAATCACATGTAGATTGAAAGGGAGGGGGTGGAGAAACATTTATCATGAAAATCATTGTCAAAAGAAAGCTATAGAATCAATACATTTATGGGACAAAATAGACTTTAAAACGAAGACTGCAAAAAAAAGGGCATTATATAGTCAGAAAAGGTACAATCGATCAAGATCTAATGATTGTAAATATTTATGCCCCCTAAATGAAGGCACACAATATATAAAATAATAACAAAAGTAAAGGAAACCACTGATAATACAATAATAGTAGGGAAATTTAACACCCGACTTACACCAATAGGCATATCTAAATAAAAAATAAACAAGAAGACAAAGGCTTTGAATGATACACAGGACCAGATGAACTTAACATTATTTACAGTATTCACAGTATTCCATCTTAAAGCAGCAGAATACACATTCTTTTCAAATGCACATGGAACATTCTGAACAGATCACATATTGTGTCACAAATCAGTACTCAACAAAGAGAGAAGAAAGAAAGAAAGAAAGAAAGAAAGAAAGAAAGAAAGAAAGAAAGAAAGAAAACAATGCTCCTTTATTGGCCACTGTATTATGAAACTAGAATTCAATCAAAAGAAAAACTGGAAAGACAAAAATACACGGAGGCTAAACAACTTGCTACTAAAGAATGAATGGGTCAATTAGCAAATCAAAGACAAAATAAAAATTATGTGGAAATAAGTGAAAATAAAAACACAAGCATCCAAACATTTTGGGATGCAACAAAAGTGACTGCTTTTTTTGGGAGGTATAAAACAACACAGGTCTACCACAGGAAGCAAGAAATATCCAAATAAACAACATAACTTTATCCCTAAAGGGGCTAGAAAAAGAACAAAGGAAGACTAAAGTGAGAAGAAGTGCACAAAGGAATTTGCAACTTAAATGCAATCCCTATCAAAGTTCCAATGATGATTTTTGCAGAAATTTAAAAAAAATTATCCTAATGTTTATATGGAGCCACAAAAGAAGCTCATTAAGCAAAATGAATTGGAGCAAGAAGGAAAAATCTGAAGGCATCATATTTCTTAATTTCAACATATATTGCAAAGCCAAGAAATCAAAATAGATGGTTCTGGCTTAAAAAGAAGAGAGCTAAGAAATACACCCAAGCATATATAATCAATTGTTACTCAAGGAAATTGGCAAACATATACAAAGGAAAGGACAATCTTTTAAAAAATAACATTGGGAAAAAATACAACCATGCAAAAAATAAATAAGTAAACTAGGATGCTATTCTACACCAAACACAAAATCAACACAAATGGATTAAAATTTAAATATTACAAGAGACTTTTTGTATAACCGGGAAATATTCTTTGTGACATTATTTTTGACAATTAATTTTAGTATTTGACTCAAAAAGTAGACTTTAAAACTAAAGTACACAAGTAGCATTATGTCAGAGAAAAATCTCCTAAACAGCAAACAACTAACAAAGTGAAAAATTAACACACAGAAAAGGAAAAAATTATTTGCACAATATACATTTGAGAAACAATATCCCCAAAATATAAAGAACTCCAGCTCCTGAATAATAGTAACAATCATAATCATAATCATAAAATATTTTCTGAGTAACTGAATAGACATTTCTCCAAATAAGATATACAAATAGCATAGCAAAAAAGGTATATGAAAAATTGTTCATTATCACTAATCACAAGTGAAATGCAAATTCAAACAATGTCAAGATCTCATTTCCCAGCAGTTAAAAAAAACACATTATCAAAACAAAACAAAACAAAACAAAAGCAGTTAAGTGTTGGTGAGGATGTGGAGGTAAGGAAACCTCCATACAACACTGGTGAGAATGTAAATTGGTACAGCTACTATGAAAAATAGTTTGGAAGTTCTTCAAAAACTAAAAATAGGATCATTGTATGATCCATAAATTACATTTCTGGAAGTATATTCAAAGAAATTGAAATTAGGATCTTAAAGAGATATCTGCAATCCCATTTCAATTGAAGTATTTTACACAATAGCCAACAAACGGAAGCAAACTAAATGTCCGTAAACAGATGAATGTGTGAACAAAATGCAGGATATAATGTACAATTATTATTGAACTAAAGAAGGAAGGAAATTCTGCTATTTGCAATGACATAAGTTGAGCTCAAAAGACATTATACTACATAAAATAAGCCAAATACAGAAAGACACATACTACAAGATACCACTTATAAGAGGATCTAAAATAGTCAAACTCCTAAAAACAAAGAGTAGAGTAGTGATTGTCAGGGCCTGGTAGCAAAGATAAACTAGAAGATATTGGTAAAATGGTACAAAGGTTTGATTATACAAGATGACTAATTCCTAGAGATCTGTACAGAATAATGCGTGTAGTTATCAATACTATATTGCATGCTTAAAAATATACTAATATGTAAGATGTTGGGGAAAAACACTTAATAATTAGACAGAAACAGCTGGAACACCTGGGTGGCTTTGTCAGTTAAGCATCTGACTTCAGCTCAGGTCACGATCTTGTGGTCTGTGAGTTCGAACCTTATATCTGAGCTGACAGCTCAGAGCCTGGAGCCTGCTTCAGATTCTGTCTCTCTCTCTCTCTCTCTCTCTCTCTCTCTCTGACCCTTTCCTGCTTGCACTCTGTCTCTCTCTCTCTCTCAAAAATAAACAAACACTACAAAAAAAGTTACAATTAGACAGCAACAGCTGACAAAGTGTTCCTTCATGTCAAGAAAGAAAAACTAAAATTTTCATTAGGCTGAAGAATTGTGAGGAAAAAATAAAACAGCACAGGCTTGCACAAAAAATCAACACATATCACAAAAGACCACTGCAACATATCCTATTATATTCTCCAAAACTTGCCACATCCTGAACCTGTTACCAGAAACTGCAAACTGTATCCCGTTTGCCACTCTGCTCCTAAAAATTACACGCTGGGATTTAGTTTGACTAGTCTTCATAAAGGACATAGAACTTGTAGGTTTTGTCTATTTAACCCTGAGCTTAATATTTCCCCTTCAGGGTGTACTTTTTTGTCTGTAGCCAAAGGCTGTATGGCAGCCTTTGCAAACTGTGTGGCAATAAAGCTTGTTGTAACTGACTAAATCATTGCATTCTAGGATGATTTTTTGACACTGTGTTCTTACCAAAAAATATAAGTACATTTGGAGGAAATTTTGGAGGTGATAGGTATGCTAGGGCATGGATTGTGGTGATACACTGTTGTATGCTTATCTGCAAATTCATTAAGTTGCATACATTAATTATGTGTAACTTTTTGCATTTCATTTATTCTTTAATAAAGTAGTATTTCTGTGCTCTCTATATTGTTTGCTGTGAATCTGTATATTGCTTTGGATAGTATGGACATTTTAATGGTATTTGTTCTTGCAATCTGTGAGCATGGAATATCTTTCCATTTGTTTGTGTTGTCTTCAACTTCTTTTGCCAATATTTTTAGCTTTGTTTTTAAATACAGATGTGTTTGGGACTCCAACTCCAAAACTTCTTCAACTTCATTAGTATCTTCAATTTATTCTTCTTAATACTTTTTACTGTCTCTCAATCATGCCCTTACTGGGGCGCCTGGGTGGCGCAGTCGGTTAAGCGTCCAACTTCAGCCAGGTCACGATCTCGCGGTCCGTGAGTTTGAGCCCCGCGTCAGGCTCTGGGCTGATGGCTCGGAGCCTGGAGCCTGTTTCCGATTCTGTGTCTCCCTCTCTCTCTGCCCCTCCCCGTTCATGCTCTGTCTCTCTCTGTCCCAAAAATAAATAAAAAACGTTGAAAAAAAATTAAAAAAAAATCATGCCCTCACTTCTTTCCTGAATCAGCTTAAATTATATCTACCATTCTTTTTTTACATGTCTTCAACTTTATTGCTCCCTCTTGTTTTATTATATTTGCTGTACTAAATAGCACACTGCTTAAATGAAACTTTTCACGCACTTAAGGCAAACATTTATGCAAGTTAAAGTGGTTGTATAAAAATTATACCATGATGATGGCTTCATTAAGCACGGGTGGACTTTCCATGTTTCCCAGATCCTTGCTAGGTCCTAGGTCCATTCCTTGATCCACTCTTTTAAATGACTATTTCATACTGATTGTTCTCTTCTTAAGTTCCAAAAAACCTCCATATTAATTCTGAGTCATTGGCCTTAATATCTATTTTTATGAGAAATGTGTAAAATTCATGAAGAAGAGAAATTCATATAGATTCTTCCCAGCCTATTTTCACCTGTGCCTATGCATTCTATTTTTTCTCCTAATCAAATTAGGAGCTCTCTGTGCTTCTAACAGGGACTCAAAGTGGCATTTGTGTTCTAGATTCCATTCTGCTGCCAACTATTTAAAGGCTTTACCTCAGAGATCCTCCTTTCTCTCTCAACAATCATTGTTTCTCCCTTCACTGAACAATGTTTTTTTTTTTTCAGAATATTAACAGGCTTCATTTATTCTCCTTACTTCAGTTACTTTAACTATAATCTACAGTCTAGTGACTCCCAAGATTTAAGTGTCTCTAGAAGATGAGTCATTCCTAAACTTGACCACTCTTATAATTGCCTTCTTGTGGTCACTACTTGAATACCTAAATGGTTTCTAAAAAACAAACAAACAAACAAAAAACATTGATGGGAGCCTGGGTGGCTCAGTGGGATAAATATCTGACTTAGGCACAGGTCATGATCCCACGGTTCATGGGTTCAAGCCCCTCATCAGGTTCTGTGCTGACAGCTCAGAGCCTGGAGCCTGCTTTGGATTCTGTGTGTGTCTCTCTCTACCACTGTCTCACTTGTGCTCTGTCCCTCTCTCAAAAATAAATAAATAAACATTAGAGAAAATTTAAAAGAAAAAACATGGTAAATACTGTCCTGATCTCTTCACTCCCCCAAAAATTTCACTCCTATTCCAATTATTTCCTCATCTTAGAAAAATTAAAGAGCAAAATTAAGTAACAAGAGGAAGAAAATGAGTCATTTTGCCTCTTCTTTTTTATATTCCAATCTATCGGCAAATATTGTTGACCCAAAATCTCAAAATGTACCACATCTCGACATCTTCAGTGTTTCTATACCAGGTCTAGACTTGACCATATTTTAGTTTATTGCATGGTCTTCCTAATTTCTTTCTCACCCTCCTATGATATGTTCTCAACCCATTTTTCTCCATAGGGCTTTTCAAGATATATCAATTGTGTATTTATTTTCTTAATTATTATATTAATTCACAAGGTTTAAAAGCCAAAATCACAATATGCACCCACAAAAATCTAGGTATTTTTTCTGCACCTTCTCTTCCCCATTTTATTCTTCCTCTTCTTTCAAAATATAATCTTTCCTTAATATTTTATTTTCACTTATTAATAAATCATTTTTTATTTATTTATTTTTTTTGCCAAAGACATTAGATGATGTTATGCTATTTTATTAAATATTTAAAAAAATTAAGCCCAGACAGTGTTTAAATTCATGAACATTTAATTTTATGGTTTGATTATTAAAATTATGTTTTGGATAGTTAAGTCATGAAAAATGGTAAGAATTTTTTTTTTTTTTTTTTTTTTTTTACCTCAGGGAGTATTATCAAAGCACCATACATTTTCATTTCACACATCAAATTTTAATTTGTTGTTTGGAACTCTAAATCCATGCCTTTTATTTCAAAGGGTGTCCTCACTCTCCTCCATCCTACTCAGATTTTCTCCACATTTTCAATTCAGTTGTTAGAGTATTGTCATTCTGTGTATTTTACTCTCCTGACTTTTAAATATGTAACAATATAGAGAATACAGGGTATGCATGCAAACTCCTACATATTACTAAGAACTCGTCTGTTTTCTTTTCTCTCCTAATTGAAAATTTTATATTATTTCCTTTGGTCATTTTTAATATTTACAATATCTAATATGTCTCATTGGAATCACACAAAACCTACTAAGTCAGAAAGAATCATCCAAGGGAAATTCGGGATTACCCACATCAGATATTCCAGAAAGTGTTATATGTGAGGTATAGTGTGTTTATGTATGTCATACAGCAATGTCCATTTTTTTTTTATTATTGTAGGGAACAGCTATGAGGGCTGATATCTAGATGTGAATTTGCTAATTATAAACAGGAATTAATGAAATTTAAACATATCCTTAAGCTTTCCATTTCTTTATTTTTCTTTAAGTTTTTAATTCTGTTTAGTTAACATCCAGTGTTATATTAGTTTCAGATATACAATATAGTGATTCAACACTTCCATATATCGCCCTGTGCTCATCACAACAAGTGCACTCCTCAATCTCAATTATGTATTTAATCCATTCCCCCACCCTCCTCCAGGGGTTGTTCTCTATAATTAAGAGTCTGTTTCTTTCTTTTTATCTCTTTGTCTTTTTTTCCCTTTGCATGTAAATTTTGTTTCTTAAATTCCACATATGAATTAAATCATATGGAAATTGTCTTTCTCTGACTGACTTATTTCACTTAGCATTATATTCTCTAGCTCCATGCCTGTCTTTGCAAATGGCAAGATTTCATTCTTATTTATGGACGAATAAATGGGTAAATATATACCACATATTCTCTATCAATTCACTAACTGATGAACAATTGGGCTGCTTCCATATCTTGGTTATTGTAAATAATGCTGCTATAAACATAGCAGTACAAAAACAAAATATAGGGATCCATGAAAACATATTGATCCATGCATTCTTGTATTTGTAGGGTAAACACCTAGTAGTGTGATTACTGGATCATAAGATAGTGCTATTTTTAAGTTTTTGAGGAACTTCAATACTCTTTTTTAGAGTAGCTGCACCAGTTTGCATTCCCACTAACAATGTATGAAGTTTCCTTTTCCAGCAAATCCTCACCAACACCTCTTGCTTCTTGTGTTGTTAATTTTAGCCATTCTGACAGGTGTGAGGTAATATTCCATTGTAATTTTGATTTTCATTTCACAGATGATAAATTATGGTAAGCATCTTTTCATGTATCTGCTATAAATGAGGTGGTTCTGACCATTTATTAATTGGATTATGTGTTTTTTGTGGGTGGCATGACCTAAATCCTTTCTCACTTAGAGCCAGCATTCATCTCAAATTCTGGATAACTCTGGGAAGTGGAATGCTTTTACAGTCTCTCTTTTTATGTCTTTGCAAAATCACCCTCAAAGCCACCCAATAGCAAAAGAAGGACCAGGAGCTTGTTATGACAGTCCTCAAACACAAAACCAGAAGAACCAAGAAAAACAAAAAAGGGAGAACTGTAAGGAATAAATTTAGGAATTCCCTGAGCTTGCACCAATGGGTTAACAAAGAGTAGAGCAGAAAGCATCAGAGAATAGGTAAAGAGTGTGGAACTCCCCCAGCATAGAACAAAGCTTAGCGTGGTAAGCCGCTTCCACAGGATGAAAGTGTCTGAGAATAGGTAAACAGGTAAACATTGCGAAAAAACCACCACAGCAGGGCGAAATTGCCAGGAGCCAATTACAAAAAATAAAATAAAATAAAATAAAATAAAATAAAATAAAATAGAAAGAAAGAAAGGAGAAAAAGAAAAAGAAAAAGGAAAAGGAAAAGAAAGAAAAAGAAAAAGAAAAAGAAAAAGAAAAAGAAAAAGAAAAAGAAAAAGAAAAAAAAAGTGCTTTGTTGACCCTGGGGTAGCATACTGTATCTGTCTTATCCCCTGGACAAGTTAAGATAAACAGACATGGTGCCTGGTGCCTGCCATAGACAGCCATCTGCTCTGCACTGGGATTTTGTTTTGTATTGACCCAGGTCCCTAACACCGCATATCTTTGAAACCCCCTTTATCTCACATATATGTGTTAATGATCACTGTTTTATTGTCTCTTTCTGCACGTCCATCCTGCTTGTAAGCCTTCATATCCTAAAAAAAATATAGAACAAGGACCCATACTGGGGCGCTAGTCCCCTTCTGGGCATTAACCTCTCTTGCATTCCACTCTGAGTCTGCTTCCTTGCTGGACAAGAGAGAACTTCAGACTCAATGTCTGTGACAACCCCCTTTATTGGATATGTCACTTGCAAATAGCTTCTCCTATTCCAAAGTTTGCCTTTTAGTTTTGTTGATTGCTTCCTTCTCTCTGCAGAATTTTTGCAATTTGAAATCCCAATATTTTATTTTTGCTTTCCTTTCCCTTTCATCAGAAGACATATCTAAAAAGATGGTGCTGGGGTGCCTGGGTGGCTCAGTCAGGTAAGCATCCAACTTCAGCTCATGTCAAAATCTCGAGGTGGTGAGCTCAAGCTCCGTGTTAGTCTCTGTGCTGACAGCCTGGAGCCCACTTTGGATTCTGTGTGTGTGTCTCTCTCTGCCCCTCTCCCCATTCTCTCTCTCTCTCTTCCTCTCTCTCTCCTTCAAAAATAAATAAACATCAAAAAAATTTTAAAGACTTTGCTATGCTGATGTCAAAGAAATTACTGCCTGTGTTTTATTCTAGGATTTTCATAGTTTCAGATCTCTCATAGAGAGAGAGAGAGATCTCTCATAGAGAGAGAAAACATAAAGTTTTCTATCAATTTTGAAAATATTTTTTGTGTGTGGTGTAAGGAAGTGATCCAGTTTCATTCTTTTGCATGTTTCTTTCCAGTTTTCCCAACACCATTTGTTGAAGAGACTGTCTTTTTTCATTGGATATTCTTTTTTCATTGGATATTCATTGGATATTCTTTCCTGCTTTGTCAAAGATTAAGTGACCATGTGTTTTTTTTTTTTTTCAAATTTTTTTTTAACGTTTATTTTACTTTTGAGACAGAGAGACAGAGCATGAACGGGGGAGGGTCAGAGAGAGGGAGACACAGAATCTGAAACAGGCTCCAGGCTCTGAGCTGTCAGCACAGAGCCCGATGAGGGGCTTGAACTCACAGACCGTGAGATCATGACCTGAGCCGAAGTCAGATGCTTAACCGACTGATCCACCCAGGTGCCCCGACCATGTGGTTTTAAGTTGATTTCTTTTTGTCTCTTTTCTTTTCTTTTCTTTTCTTTTTTTCTTTTCTTTTCTTTTCTTTTCTTTTCTTTTCTTTTCTTTTCTTTTCTTTTCTTTTCTTTTCTTTTCTTTTCTTTTCTTTTCTTTCTTTCTTTCTTTCTTTCTTTCTTTCTTTCTTTCTTTCTTCTTCTTTGTAGGTTCATTTTCTGGGTTTCTATTCTGCTCCTTTGATCTCTGTGTCTATTTTTGGGGCCAATACTTTACTATTTTGCCACTACTGCTTTACAATATACCTTGAAGCCCAGAAATGTGATGCCTCCAGGTTTGCTTTTCTTTTTCAAGACTGCTTTGGATATTTGGAATCTTTTGTGGTTGTATACAATTTTTAGTATTGTTTGTTATATATCCGTGAAGAAAGTTGTCGGTATTTTGATAGGCATTACATTCAATCCATACATTGCTTTGGGTAATACAGGCATTTTAAGAATATTTGCTCTTCAAATCCATGTTCATGGAATGTCTTTCCATTTCTTTGTGCTGCCTTCAATTTCTTTCATCAGTGTCTTATATATTTCAGAGTACAGGTCTTTTACCTACTAGTTTTAATTCATTTTTCAACATATTATTTTGGGTGAAATTGTAAATGAGATTGTTTCTTTAAAACCTCTATCTTCTGCTTCATCATTGGTGTATAGAAATGCAACAGATTTGTGCACATTAACTTTTTATCCAACAACTTTACGTTTGTGTATCACTACTTGCCATTTTTTGATGGAGTCTTTTGGGTTGTCTGTGTGTAGTATCATTTCATGTGCAAATTTATATGTTTCCAGCAATTTATCAATTTCTTCTAGGTTATCCAATTTTTTGGCTTATAGTTATCCATAATATTCTTTTTTGATAGTTTGTATTTCTGTCATATTGGTTATTTCTCCTCTCTCATTTGTTTTTATTCGAGTCATTTTTTATTGATAAATCTGGTTATAGGTTTATCAATTTTGTTGATATTTTCAGTGAACCAACTCCTGGTTTCACTGATCTTGTCTATTGTTTTTGTTGTTTGTTTTTGTTTCTATATCATTTATGTCTGCTCTAATTTTATTTTTTTCTTCTTTCTGTTGGCTTTAGGCTTCATTAACGTTTCTTTTTCTATATCCTATAATCTTTAAATTTAAGGTTAGACTATTTATTTGATATTTGTTCTTGCTTCTTAAAATAGACCTCTATAGCTATAAACTTTGCTTTTAAAGTCACTTTTTCTGCATCCCAGATATTGGACAATTGAGTTTTCATTTTCATTTATCTCCAAGTACTTTTGACTTGTTTTTATTTCTTAGTTGCATTCATTATTTAGTAGAATTTTTTTTTTTAACCTTCATGTCCTTATGGTCTTTCCAGATCTTTTCTTGTGATTGACTTCTAGTTTCATAGCACTGTGAACCAAGCAATATGCATGGTATGTTTTCAATCTTTTTGTAGAATGTTTGTATGTATTGGAAAGAATGTCTCTCCTGCTGTTTTAGGATGGGATGTTCTGAATATATGTGTTAAATTAAAATGATCCAGTGTGCCATTCAAAGCCACATTTTCTTGTTTTTTTTTTCCGTTTAGATAATTTTTCCATGGATATAAGTAGAGTGTTAAAGTCCCCTATTATTTTGGTATTATTATCAATTAGTTTGTTTTAATTTTTTTATATATTTGGGTGCTCTCATGTTGGGTGCAAAAATATTTACAATTGCTATATCTTTGTGTTGAATTGTCCCCTTTATTATTATATAGAGTCCTCTTATGTCTTTTCTTACAGTCTTTGTTTTAAAGCCTACCTTGTCTGGGGCGCCTGGGTGGGTCAGTTGGTTGAGCAGCTGACATCGGCTCAGGTCATGATCTCATGGTCATCATCTCGCATTGGACTCTGTGCTGACAGCTCAGAGCCTTGAGCCTGATTTGGATTCTGTTTCTCCCTCTCTCTCTCTGCCCCTCCCCTGCTAGTACTCTGTCTATCTCGTCTCTCAAAAATAATTAAAAACAAGCATTAAAAAATTTTAAATTCTACCTTGTCGTATAGAAGTATTGTTACTCTGGTTATCTGTTGACATTGTTTTGAATTATAGATGTTTCTCTATCTTCTCACTTTCAATCTGCAGGTGTTTTTACATCTAAACTGGATGTCTTGATGGCAGAATATAGATGGGTCTTGTTTTTTTTTATCCATTCTGTCACCCCATGTCTTTTAATTGGAACATTTAACCCATTTACATTGAAAGTAATTAATGATAGATATGCATTTATTGTCATTTTATTACATTATTTGTGTTTGTTTCTGAAAATTTTCTCTGATCCTTTCTTTTCTTTCTCCCTTTTGTGGTTTGCCAATTTTCTTTAGGAACAAATATACCTGGATTTTTTACTCTTTATTCATTTCATATTACTGGTTTTTGAGATACAGTTACTGTTAGGTTTGTGTATAACCTCTTGCACATATAGCAATCTACATTAAATTGATGGTCATTTAAGTGTGAACCCATTATTTACTCCCCCTACCCCAAGTTCTAGGAATATGTTACTTTATTTTATATCCTTTTTTGTAAGTTTCTTCACTGATTTTTACAGAAATATTCATTTTTATTTCTTTTGTGTTTTATACCTCTATACTGTCACTTCTGATGTCTCCTTTTACTCTTAAAGTGTCTCTTTTATTATTTCTTACAGAGCTTGTTTAGTGGGCATGAAGTCCTTTAGATTTTGTTTGTCTAGAAATTCTTTATCTCTCTTTCTATTCTGAATGATAACCTTCCTGGATACAGTATTCTTGGCTGTACTTTTTTTCCCATTTAGCATTTTGAATACATCATGCCACTCACTTCTGTCTTGCCAAGTTTATGTTGCAAGATGTGTAGCTAGTCAGGGTCTTACCTTGTAAGTTAAGAATTTCTTTTGTCTTTTGTTTTTATTTTTTTTTTAATTTACCACTATATTTTGCAAATCTAATTACAATATGCCTTGATTTTTTTTTTTTTATTCTGTTGGGGGTCTTCTGTGACTTCTGGTTCTGAATATTTGTTTCCTTCCCAAGATTTGAGAAGTTTTCAGCTATTATTTATTCAAATAAATGTTCTTTTCTCTTTCTCTCTCTTCTTTTGGGACACCTATAATAGGAATATTATTATATTTGATGGAATCACTGAGTTTCCTAAGTCTATTCTGTTCCATAATTATTTTCTCTTTCTTATGTTCAGCTTGATTATTTTCCATTACTCTGTCTTGTAGGTCACTGATTCATTTCTCTACCTCTTCCATCCATCTGTTCTTATGTTCATTCCATCAAGTATGTTTCTCATTTCATTTACTGTGTTCTTTATCTCTAATATATTATTCCTTATCTCTGTATTATGGGTCTCACTCAGGTCTCCTACTCTTTTCTAAGTCAAGGGAGTATTCTTATTATCATTGGTTTAATGCTCTATCAGGCATGTTACTTGTATCTCTTTCACTTAGATCTGAATGTGGCCTTGTTCTGTTCTTTCCTTTGTGATCAATTTTTTTGCCTCCTCATTTTGCCTGCTTCTCTTTGTTTCTGTGTGTTAACAAGACCATGTATTCCTTCTGCCCTTAAACTTAGTGACTCTATGAAGAAGTTATGGAGTGTTGTGCAGTGCAGTGTCCAGAACCAGAACCTGGCACTTCAGAAGAGTATCCTATGTGTGTTTCTTGGACCATGCTATCATGTCTGAGTCAATTTACTTTCAGTTCAGTCATCTGCACTGATCCCCTGTCTGTTGTGGGCTGTGCCAGCTCTTTGCAGTGTTAGTGGGACACAGATAGGCCAGCTTTGGGAAGGCATGACCACTGAGGAACTTAGGAGTAGGGCAGGCATGTTACCAAATTTGTTCTGGGCTTCTCTTTCTTTGCAGCATCCTATGAAGTTCTCAGGCAGTGGGGTAGTGGAGTCAGGCAGCTGGGTTGGTGAAGCAATTGGACCAGGCAAGGTGGCTGGGCATGGTTCATAACGCACCTGACAGCTGTTTGTATTTCATGATGGTGTCTGGGTGCGTGTGACTGGGTGAAACATGCAAGTGTGTCTCAGGATGCAAAGACGGGCATGGAGTGGTGAATGTGCATGATGTACAGTGGTGTCAGTGGACTCATTGTTTTAACAAAATTTGCACTAAGTCCAAGGTCTAAGGAAGCAGGCTTGGAGTGGGTAAGTCCTCAGAAGAAGTCATGGGCATGGCACTGTGTTAGTGAGTTAGGTAGCAAGTATCTGTGTAGCTCTATGTCCCACAGGTGGCTCTGTGCTTATGTTGGCAGAGGGGAAAATAGTGCCTGCCCTCATTTTGGAAGAACTTTCCAAACTTGCTCAGGCCCCTGAACACCCCATATCCCTATAACCTAAAGTTTTAAAAGAAAACAAACTTTGCTTGGAAAGACCCTAGAAGGCCTTGCATGACTCCTGGAGAGAAGGCAGGCAAGCAACCCAGAGTCAGACAGTGAAGAAACAGTGATCTAAAGAATACCTGGATACACAGTGGGGAGATTATTCGCTCTTCTTAGAGTGCTTGTTTGAGAGCAGTGGGCACAAAAACCACTCTCCCTGAGCAACGGATCTGGCTGGCATCAAATCCCTCCCCCCGCTTCTGTATAAGCTCGGAGTCACCTTTGGTAAACAGCACAGTACCCACACTAATCGCCTAACCTACTAACACCAAGTCTCACTACCCTACACTCTGCCAATACTGCCCTTCTCAGTCAAGTTTGCCTCAGTTTCAGCACCATGGACTTCATCCCCAGAAAACCACCAGAAACACCTACCCACACACCATGTCTTCTGATCAGATAGTTCTGCAAGTCTGCAGTTCCAGTGGAAGTAGTATCAGGTCTCATTTAATAATCAGACCAGAACATATCTAGTTCACCACATTCTGGTCAAGTGGCCACTGCCACTTGGCCACTGCAGGCAAGAAGAACATGTTCCGACAATGGGCTTGAAGGATAGAGCAACCAAAACACATCAGCAGAGTTCACACAGCACATTTCAGAGACCCTTTCTGAAACACCAAACTCTGGACATTATATGACTTTTATTTATAAAGGATTACTCTCAGGAGCAGGAAACATAACAAGCTTTTCTAACACAGAGAGGAAAAAACAGACTTAAACATAATCCCATAAGGCTAGCTGCAAACTCTAACCAAAAAGTTGGCAAGGCAGAAGGAGTGAAACGATATATTCAATGGGATGAATAAGAAAACTCTGCAGCCAAGAATACTCTATCCAGAAAGGCTATCATTCATAGCAAGAGAGATAGAGTTTCCCAAATAATAACCAAAAGAATATGTGACCACTAAACCAGCCCTTAAGGTAATAAAAAGGGGGTCCTTTGAGCAGAGAGGGAAGACCAAAGGTGATAAAGACAAGACAGGAACAGAGAAAATTTCCAGAAACAATAACAAAACAAGTAACAAATTGCACTAAATACATACCTATCAATATTTACTCTGAATGTAAATGAACTAAGTACTCTAATTGAGAGACATCAGATGTCACAATGGATAAAAAACAAGACCTATCTATCTGTTACTACAAGAAACTCATTTTACACCTAAAGGACACCTGCAGATTAAAATTGAGGAGATGGAGAAACATTTACCATGCAAATAACATCAATAGAAGACAGGAGTAGCAATATTTATATCAAGCAAGCTAGATTTTAAGGCAAAGAATGTAACGACAGATAAAGAAGGACACTATGTCATAATTAAAGGGACCGACCAACAAGAAGGTCTAACGATTGTGAATATTTATTCCCCCAACATTGGAGAACACGCATATATAAAAAAAAATTAATAACAAAAAACAAAGGAACTCACTGATAATAATACAATAATTGCAAGGACTTTCACACCACACTTACATCAATGGACAAAACATCTAAGCAGAAAATCAATAAGGAACAATGCCTTTAATTGACACACTGGACCAGATGGACTTAACAGGTATATACAGAATATTCCATCCTAAAAGAGCAGAATACCAATTCTTTTCAAGTGCACATGGGGCATTCTCTAGAATAAACCACATATTAGGTCACAAATCAAGCCTCAAAAAATACACAAAGTTTAAGATCATACCATGCATATTTTCTGATCACAATGCTATGAAAATGGAAGTCAACCACAAGAAGGAAAAAAAAATGAAAGACCACAAATACATGGAGGTTAATAGGCATTTTACTAAATAATGGATGAGTCAAACTGGAAAGCAAAAAAGAAAATTAAAAATACACGGAAACAGGGGCACTGGGGTGGCTCAGTCAGTTAAGTGTCTGACTTCAGTTCAGGTCATGAGCTTGCAGTTTGTGAGTTCAAGACCCACTTCAGGCTCTGTGCTGACAGCTCAGAGCCTGGAGCTTGCTTCAGATTCTGTGTCTCCCTCTCTCTGCCCCACTCCAGCCTGTGCTCTCTCTCAAAAATAAATAAGTATTAAAAAATTTAAAAAAATACACAGAAACAAATGAAAATGAAAACACAACAGTCCAAAACTTTTGGAATGCAAAAAAAAAAAAAACCCCAAACCCCCCCCCAAAAAAAAAAAACTGGCCGTGAGATGGGAATATTAGAGCAATACACCCCTACCTAAAGAAGCACAGGGGTGCCTGGGTGGCTCAGTCGGTTAAGCGGCCGGCTTCGGCTCAGGTCATGATCTCGCGGTCCGTGAGTTCGAGCCCCGCGTCGGGCTCTGGGCTGACAGCTCAGAGCCTGGAGCCCGTTTCAGATTCTGTGTCTCTCTGTCTCTCTGACCCTCCCCTGCTCATGCTCTGTCTCTCTCTGTCTCAAAAATAAATAAACGTTAAAAAAAAAAAAGAAGCACATAAGAAACCTAAATTTACACCTAAAGGAGTTAGGAAAACAAACAAACAAACAAACAAACAAACAAAAGAAATCTAAAGCCAGCATAAGAAGGGAAATAATAATAAAAATTAGAGCAGAAATAAAAGACAGAACTTAAAAACAAAACAAAACAAACAAACAAACAAAAAACATAGAACAGATCGACGAAACCAGGAGCTTTTTCTTTGAAAAAAATAAATAAATAAACTGCCAAAATCCTAGATGACTTATCAAAAAGATAAGTGAAAGAACCCAAATAAAGAAAATTACAAAGGAGAGCAGAGGAGGAAAAATAGCACCCAAGGAATACCAACAGTTATAAGAGAATATTATGAAAAATATATGCCAACTAATTGGACAGTCTGTAAGAAATGGATAAATTCCTAGAAACATATAAACTACCAAAATTGAAACAGGAAGAAATAGAAAACTTTAACAGACCTATAGCCAGCAAATTAATTGAATCACTAATCAAATCAAAACAAAACAGAACAAAACAAAATAAAAAACACTTCCTAACAGAAAGTCCTGGCACAGATGATTCCTTAGGGGAATTCTATCACACATTTAAAGAAGAGTTAATACCAATCTACTCAAAGTAGACCAAAAATTAGAAACGGAAGGAAAATTTTAAAGTTCATTCTATGAGACCAGAATTACCCTGGCCAGGGTAAAACAAAACCAGACAAAGACTCTGAAAAGAGAAGTACAGGCTAATAGCCTTCATGAACATGGATGTAAAAATTGTCAACAAAATACTAGCAAGTGAAATCCAACAGTACATTAGAAGATTCATATTCTATGATCAAATGGGATTTCTTCCTGGGCTTCAAGGGTGGTTCAATATTTGCAAATTAATAATTGTGATGCACCACATTAATAAAAGGAAGGATAGTGCTGGGATAACTGGACAGCAACATGCAGAAAGATAAAACTAGACCACTTTCTTACAACATTCACAATAACAAACTCAAAATGGATAAAGGACCTAAATGTGAGACAGGAAACCATCAAAACCCTAGAGGAGAAAGCAGGGGAAAATCTCTCTGACCTCGGCCGCAGCAATTTCTTACTTGACATATCCCCAAAGGCAAAGGAATTAGAAGCAAAAATGAACTATTGGGACCTCATGAAGATAAAAATGTTCTGCACTTCAAAGAAAACAATCAACAAAGCTAAAAGGCAACCAACGGAATGGGAAAAGATATTTGCAAATGACATATTGGACAAAGGGCTAGTATCCCAAATCTATAAAGAGCTCACCAAACTCCACACCTGGAAAACAAATAATCCAGTGAAGAAATGGGCAGAAAATATGAATAGACACTTCTCTAAAGAAGACATCCAGATGGCCAATAAGCACATTAAATGATGCTCAACGTTGCTCCTCATCAGTAAATACAAATCAAAACCACACTCAGATATCACCTCACGGCAGTCAGAGTGGCTAAAATGAACAAAACAGGAGACTATAGATGCTAGAGAGGATGTGGAGAAACGGGAACCCTCTTGCACTGTTGGTGGGAATGCAAACTGGTGCAGCCGCTCTGAAAAACAGTGTGGAGCTTCCTCAAAATTTAAAAATAGACATACCCTATGACCCAGCAGTAGGACTGCTAGGAATTTTCCCAAGGGATACAGGAGTATTGATGCATAGGGGCACTTGTACCCCAATGTTTATAGCAGCACTCTCAACAACAGCTAAATTATGGAAAAAGCCTAAATGTCCATCAACTGATGAATGGATAAAGAAATTGTGGTTTATGTACACAATGCAATACTACGTGACAATGAGAAAGAATGAAATATGGCCTTTTGTAGCAACATGGATGGAACTGGAGAGTGTTATGCTAAGTGAAATAAGTCATACAGAGAAGGACAGATTCCATATGTTTTCACTCCTATGTGGATCCTGAGAAACTTAACAGAAGACCATGGGGGAGGGGAACAACAACAACAAAAAAGGTTAGAGAGGGAGGGAGCCAAAACATAAGAGACTCTTAAAAACTGAAAACAAACTGAGGGTTTATTGGGGTGGGAGGGAGGGGTGGGTGGGTGATGGGTATTGAGGGCACCTGTTGGGATGAGCACTGGGTGTTGTGTGGAAACCAATTTGACAATAAATTCCATAATAAAAAATAATAAAAAATAAATAAAAGGAAGGATAATAACCATATGATGCTCTCAATAAATGCAGTAAAAATATTTCACAAAGTACAATATCCATTCTTGATATAAAGTCCTCAAAGAAGTAGGGTTAGAGGGAACATACCTCAACATAATAAAGACCATATGTGAAAGCTAGTAGCTAATAACATCCTCAATAGGGGGAAAAATGAGTTTTTTCCTTCAAGATCAGGACACAGGGATGTCCTCTCTCAGGACTGTTATTTAACATAATACTGGAAGTCGTAGCCTCAGAGAGAAGAGGCGTTCAGACAACAAAAAGAAATAAAATACATCCAAATTTTTAAAGAAGTCAAGCTTTCTTTGCAGATGACATAATACTTTATATAGAAAACACAAAAGACTCCACCAAAAAATTACTAGACCTGAAACATGAATTCATTATAGTCACAGGATACAAAATCAACCTATAGAAATCAGTTACATTTCTATACACCAAAAATAAAGCAGTAGAGAAAATTAAGGAATCAATTACATGTACAATTGCACCAAAAATCATAAGATACCTAGGAATAAACCTAACCAAAGAGGTGAAAGATCTGTACTCTGAAAACTATAAAACACTGATGAAAGAAATTGAAGAGGACACAAAGTAATGGAAAAAATATTTTGTGTTCATGGATTGGAAAAAAATGTTTTTTAAATGTCTGTATTACCCAAAATGATCTACATGTTTAATGCAATGCCTATCAAAACCTATCAACAACACATTTCAGAGAACTGGAACAAACAATCCTAAAATTCGTATGGAAGCAAAAAAAGACTCCAAATATCCAAAACGACTTTAAAAAAGAAAAGCAAAACAGGAAGCATCACACTACCAGACTTCAACTTATATTACAAAACTGTAGTGATCAAAATAGTCGGTACTGGCACAACAACAACAACAACAACAAATAGGTCAATGGAACAAAACAGAAAACCCACAAAATGAGCCCACAACTACACAATGACATGGTCAATTCATCTTTCTCAAAACAAGAAAGAATATATAATGGGAAAAAAGAGTCTCTTCAAAAATTGTTTTGGGACAACTGGACAACAAAAGGCAAATTAATGAAACTGGATTACTTTCTTACACCACACACAAAAATAAATTAAAAATGCAATAAAGACCTAAATGTGAGACAGGAAACCCTTAAAATATGAATGAAGAAAACAGGCAGTAACCCATTTGACATTGTCCATAACAACTTCTTACTAGTTCTGTCTTCTGAGGCTAAGGAAACAAAAGCAAATATAAATGATTTAGCCTTCATCAAAATAAGAAGCTTTTGCACAGTGAAGTAAATAATCAACAAAAGTAAAAGGTAACTTATATGGAGAGTGTGATGCTAAGTGAAATAAGCCATACAGAGAAAGACAGATACCATATGGTTTCACTCTTATGTGGATCCTGAGAAACGTAACAGAAACCCATGGGGGAGGGGAAGGGAAAAAAAAAAAAAAAAGAGGTTAGAGTGGGAGAGAGCCAAAGCATAAGAGACTGTTAAAAACTGAGAACAAACTGAGGGTTGATGGGGGGTGGGAGGGAGGGCAGGGTGGGTGATGGGTATTGAGGAGGGCACCTTTTGGGATGAGCACTGGGTGTTGTATGGAAACCAATTTGACAGTAAATTTCATATATTAAAAAATAAATAAATAAATAAATAAATAAATAAAATAAATAAAAAAAAAAAAAAAAAAAGGTAACTTATAGAATGGGAGAAGATATTTGAAAATCACATATCTGATAGAGGGTTAATATCCAAAATCCATAAAAAATTATAAAATTTAACACCCAAAAAACCCCAAATAATCCAGTTTTTAAAAAATGGGGAAAAGACATCCAGATGGCCAAAACACACATGAAACTATACTCAATATCACTCATATCAGGGAAATACAGATCAAAACTACAATTAGATGTCACCTCACAAATCTCAGAATGGCTAAAATTAACAACACAAGAAATAAGTGTTGGTGAGGATGCAAAGAAAAAGGAACCCTCTTACACTGTTGGTAGGAATTGAAACTGGTGCACTCTGGAAAACAATATGGATGTTCCTCAAAAAGTTAAAAAGAGAACCACCCTATGATACAGCAATTGTACTACTAGGTATTTACCCAAATGATACAAAAATGCAGCTTCTAAGGTGGACATGCACCCTGATGTTTGCAGGATCATTCTCTACAATAGCCAAACTACGGAAAGAGTTCAAACATCCATCAACTGATGGATGGATAAAGAAGACGAGGCATATACATGCAATGGAATATTACTCAGCCACAAAAAACAATGATATCTTACCATTTGCAAGGACAGGGATGGAGTTTACGCTAAGCAAAATACGTTAGACAAATAAAAATACCATATGATTTCACTCACATATAGAAGAAATAAAACAAATAGGTGGGGAAAAAAAAAAGAGGAAAACCAAGAGACTTTTAACTAGGGAGAGGAAAATGATGGTTACCAGAGAGAAGGTGGGAGGGGTGGCTTAAATAGGTGATGGCTTCAATGGGGATTAAGAAATGCACTTGTTACGAGCACTGGCTGTTGTATGAAACTATTGAATAACAAAACTCTACATTGAAACTAATATTACACTGCATGTTGGCTGACTGAAATTTCAATAAAAACTCAAAAAAAAAAAAGAAAAAATAACTGGAGCAAGGGAGTGATATCCTTACTTTCACAGATTAAATAATATGTCTAACATGATAGTGTATTGCATTGATAAATGAAACATAACTAAAATATATGAAGAAAATATTTAAGTACAAGAGAATCATCTGAAGTTTTCAAATTAGCAGATTTTAGAAATATGGACACATGCAAAGAAGTTACATGAAAACCTTTTCACACTTAATACTTATTACATATTCTTAAATGAAGTAATATTATTTTTAAAATGCTAATAAAACAAAAAATAATCTTTGAAAAATTTCAACAATAACTGCAGAGAATTGTATAAGAAACCTTAAAACTTAGGTTTATCTTCTAGATAAACAAACAATTTGAATAACCTGTCATACCTATCATGTTTCTCATAGAAACTCTCAACATTTAGCAGTATCAATTATTTCTAAATGTATTTTGATTATTTTCTAACCAAAATTCTAAACAAAATGTTTAAAAATCAGCTATTTACAAAATTAAACTTCTAATCATTTGTACATTTTGAAGATAAACGTACTGTGACCAAAATAATTAATTGCTAAAAATTAAGCTGAATCAAACAAAAAGAAGTAATTCAGTAAAAGATCAACAGAGTAAAGGAATTATATGGAAACAACCTTATCTGTACAATCCTCTAATAAAAAATAATGGTCACACCTTTTGTCCCATTGTTTTTTCTATACACTGTTCATCTCTAAACCCATATCTTCAAACCTTTCCTCCTCATTAATGACTCAAAACTCTAGTGGTCCTGCATTATCTCCGCTACATGTGTCCTAGGCAATTCAAGACCCAAACTCTTAGTTTCAAGTTTCCTGTAACCAGCACAACCCCCAATATCCTGAGTGCATCCATAGCACTACAACTTCACCTCCTCCATTATCACCTCCTTGCCCAGCCCCCACATTTCTCACCAGGACTCTTGTTGAAACCCCTTCTTGCATTTTGTTGCTCTGGATTTATTCTCCACTATGCCTCCAATGAGAGTCACACAGCTAAGCCCTATCATCTCTTTTCTTTCAATCTTCCAATGATATCTTATAGTGGGGCTTAACAATAGCTAGGAAGAGCTTAAGTTCTAAGGGCCCTCATTCTCTGGTGGTTGTGCCAATACTGACAGTTTCGGGAGTTCTAGAATATAAAGGTAAGGAGAGGAAATCATTCTGAATTAAGGATACAAGACAATGTGAGCAGGTCTGGTAACTGTTTTAGAAGATATGGATCACTACTGACCAATACTTGAATATTATTGCCTTTCTTTTCTAAACCCACATCCACTCTTGTGTGGTTTGTACTGGACATTTTTATTCCATTCCATTCCTTAAACATGATTTGATTATTCCTGGTCCTTCCTAAACCCCTCACTATTTTTTTTTTTTACTTTTTTCCTGTTTTTTGTTTGTTTGTTTGTTTGTTCTGCTTTCCAATTGTGTGTGTGTGTGTGTGTGTGTGCGTATAATGATTCAGTATTTGTGTACATTTGAAATTATCACCACAATAAGTCCAATTAACATCAATCACCATGAAGAGTGACCATCTTTTCTTGTCATGAGTACTTTTAAGATCTGCTCTCTTAGCAAGTTCCAACTATGCAATGCATTATTATTAACTATAGTTCCCATGCTGTACATTACAACACTAGGACTTATTTATTTTATAATTGTAATTTTGTACCTTTTTACCACCTTTACCCATTTCACCCCCCTCCTCCTCTCTTCCTACCAACCCTGCCCTGCTTGTGTTCTTTGTATCTATGTTTTTTGTTAGTTTGGATTGTTTTGTTTCATTTTGTTTTAGATTCCACATACAAGTAAGATTATATGGTATATATCTTTCTCTGAGTTATTTCATTTAGCATAATACCCTCAAGGTCCATCCATATTATTGGAACTGGAAGGATTTCCTTCTTCATAATGGCAGGTAAGTATTCCATTGTATTATATACTGCCTCTTCTTTATCCATTCATCCGTCTATGAACACTCCAGTTGTTTCCATGTCTTAGCTACTGTAAACTAATGCTGCAATGAACATAAAGGTGTCCATTAGTAATTAGTTATCTAATTAATAATTTCTTTTTGAATTAGTGCTTTTAGCACCTTTGACTATATTCCCAGAAGTGGAATTGCTGGATCATTTGGTAGTTCTATTTTTAATTTTGAGGAGAACTTTGGAAAAAATTGGAAAAAATACTGTTTTCCATAGCAGCTAAATCAGTTCACATTCACACGAATAGTGAACAAGAGCTCTCTTTTCTCTATATCAATGCCAACACTTGTTATTTCTTGCCTTTTTTTTCTTTTCAAATTTTTTACTTAAATTCTAGTTAGTTAATATACAGGAAAATATTAGTTTCAGGAGTAGAATTCAGTGATTCATCACTTATATACAACACCCAGGGCTCATCATAACAAGTGCCCTCCTTAGGACCCATCACCTACCTAGCCCATCCTTCACCCACTTCTTTCCATCAACCTTCAGTTTGTTCTCTATCTTTAAGAGTTCTTATGATTTGTTTCCCTCTCTCCCCCACATCCTGATATGTTCATCTGTTTTATTTCTTAAATTCCACATGAATGAAATTATATGGTATTTGTTTTTCTCTAATTGACATATTTTGCTTGGCATAATACATTCAAGCTCCATTCACATCGTTGAAAATGGAAAATTTCATTCTTTCTGATGGTTGAGTAATATTCCATTGTATGTATACCACATCTTCTTTATCCATTCATCTGTCAGTGGACATTGGCTCTCCATAGTTTGGTTATTGTTGATAATGCTGTTATAAAATCAGGATGCATATACCCTTATGAGTCTGCATATTTTTATAACTTAGCTCCTCATTATTAATGTTAATGTATCAAGCAAAATAAAAAATACTTCACCAAAATATCAAAGCCAAAAAATGTGCTTTTTACTAGTCAAAGTAATTGTACTTTATGCAGAATATATATACACAAACTCTGAAAAGAAATAAAATATACAAATATGTAAAAGGAGGTTTCACAGAATTACTAGTTATAAAGATAAACATGAAAAATCATATAAACATGTAAATAATCAAGAAAAGCAAATTAAACAACGGCATATCTATCAAATTGGCTGAGGTGAAAAAACACAAAATTCAGTGCTAGTGCAGGTAAAGTTTGATGCACAATTTCCAAATGATTTTGAAAAATAATTCAATTTTGGATATTAAGAACCTTTCAAATTTTTATACCTTATAATAAATTATCTTAGTAAAAATTGCATTCAGAAAAATTTTTCCATATAAACTATTTCAGCACAATTGTTAATTTAGAAAGTTGGTCAGAGATTAATTATTTAATATTAGAGGTGTTGTAATGTGGTATAATTTGTTTCATGGATATCAACCTGTGGGGGGCTGGGCCCCAGTGCCAGGCTGAGACCGGGTTGAGCAATGTTCCTTGTTGACTCAGGCAACCCGGTGGTTCCCCCTCCCATTCATGTGGGAGGCCGAGACCCGGCGCCAGGCTGAGACCAGGTCGAGAAACGTTCCCTGTTGACTTAGCCAACCCGGTGGTTCCCCCTCCCATTCCCCCACTTTCAAGGGCATACAAAAGCCTGGTCAAGGCTGAGAAAGTTAATTCCTGAAGCCTGTGGTCTTCAGGTGTTGGCAGTAATGCTACCTCCCCTTTTTCTACCCCGAGTCAGATAGAAACAAACATGGGAATTGTGTTTTGCTAGCAATCTTATCAACAAGGTCTTGTGACCCGTCTAGAAAATGCACAAGAAACACAGAACTAAATGTTTTGGTTGGCAGCGATTATGTGAAACTTGTTTATTCTTAGAATGGCCTGACCCATAAGAGTCTGGATATAAAAGATTGTGTACAGCAACAATAAAGCCGTCACTTGGGCCATCAGCCCAGGGGACCCTCTTGTTCCCAAACTTTCTTCTCTCTCTTTTTTCTTGCATTCCCCTACCCTCAGGACCCTGACCTCGGTGTTTGTCGAGCCGGTCATGACATCAACCTCGTTGGTGAGAGTCCAGTCACATACAACCACTTTACACATCTGAAACTGAAGATATTTAATGTAAAACATTGGTGACAGAGAAGGCAAAGCACTGGGGTGGATTGGGAAGCTGGGAGGGGAGTATTGTCATCAAAAGCAAGGAGTGCTCACCTGCCACTGGAACCCCATGTTTTCCTTACTGCTGAGCTGATGAAGACCGTATTCTGGGGATACTTTTGTGACCCTTCCCTTCTAATGCACAGAAAATCAGATACTGAGGTATTGGAGTCCAAAGCTTGAATCCTCTAGTTAATATACAGTGTAATATTAGTTTCACATGTAGGATTTGGTGATTCATCACCTAAATACAACACTCAGTGCTCATCACAACAAATGCCTTCTTTAATACCCATCACACATTCAACCCATCCTCCACCCACCTCCCCTCCAACAACCTTCAGTTTTCTTTCTTTCTTAAAGTCTGTTTTATGGCTTCCCTTTATGTTCTCAGCACTTTAAAATATACAATACAAAATTATTAACTATAGTCGCCATACTCACATTAAATCCTAAGTATTTATTAATTTATTTTATAAATAGAAGTTTTATTTTTTGACCATCTTTACCTTTTACCCACTCTTAATCCCCCATTTCTGACAACCACCAATATTTTCTGTGTATCTATGAGTTTATTTATTTATTTATTTATTTATTTTTAATATGAAATTTATTGTCAAATTGGTTTCCATTCAACACTCAGTGCTTATTAATTTAATTGCTGCTGCTGTTGCTGTTGTTTTAGGTGAGATCATATAGTATTTTTCTTTATCTTTCTGACTTATTTCACTTATAATGCCCTCAAGTCCCATCTATGTTGTCCTAAATGGCAGGATTTACGTGTGTGTGTGTGTGTGTGTGTGTGTATGTATGTAAACTACTTTAACATACTACAAGTAATACATGAAAAGTTCACAGTGAACATCATGCAGAATAATGAAAGTTTTCCTCTAAGATCTAAAGTAGTACAAGGATGTCATGTTCACCACTTTTATTAAACATAGTACTGGAAAATTGAACCAGAGTAATTAGGCAAGACAAAGAAATAAATGCATCTACTTTGTTAAGAAATATACAATATTACCTTTATACACAGATGATAAGTTCTTATATGCAGAAAAGCTTAAAGGATACATAAATAATTTTAGCTAATAGAAATCCAAAAAAGTAAAATGATTCAAACTCAATACACAAAACTAAGTACATCTCTATAACAATGATCAATCCCAAAGAAATTTAAATTTTTTTAATATTTATTTTTGAGAGAGAGAGAGAGGGAGAGAGAGAGAGAGTTCATGAGCGGGGAGGGGCAGAGAGCGAGGGCTTAACAGACTGAGCCACCCAGGCACCCCCAAAAAGGATTTTAAAAAATCAATTTACAATAGAATCAAAAATAACAAAATACTTAGGTTTTAATATAATTAATGAGGTGAATACTTTGCACAATAAAAATGACAAAATATTTCTGGAAGATATTAAAAAGGGCATAGTGAAATAAAACCTATTTTCATGGGTTGCAACACTTATTAAGATGGTGATACTAACCAAAGCAATCTGCAAATTCAATGCAATTCTATAAAAATATTAATGATGATTTTCATACAAATAGAAGACCCACTCTAAAATTCTTCTAAAATTTCAAGTGACTCCAAGTAGACTAAATAATCCCAGAGAGGAACAAAGCATGAAGACCCACACTTCCTGATTCAAATTACTACAAACCTACTGCAATAAAAGTTTGATACTGACATAACGCCAGACACATATGCCACTGGAATGGAGTAGACAGCCCAGAAATAAATTCTTACATAAATGTTAAAATTATTTTTCAAGGAAACAAAGATCATTCAATGGGGAAAAGGGAGTGTTTTCAACAAATGTTTTTGGAACAATGGCCATCCACAAGCAAAATAATGAGGTTGGACCCTTATGTAATGTCATATGCCAAAAAATAATGCAAAATTAAGCAAATACCTAAATATAAAATTTAAAACTACACAACTTTTAGAAAAAAAAAACAAACAGAAAAATAACTAGGAAAACAGACATTGGATTTGACAATGTTTCTTGAAATGACACCAGACATAGACAACAAAAGAAAACTAGAAAAAATGAATTTTTAAAAATTTGCTTTGGGGGCACCTGAGTGACAGCTGAGCATCTGACTTCTGCTTAGGCCATGATTTCATGGTTCGTGAAGTTGAGCCCTGAAGTGGGCTCACTGCTGTCAGTGCAGACCCAGCATTGGATCCTCTGTCCCCTTCTCTCTGCCCCCCCTCACATCCTCTCTCTCTCTTTCTCTCTCTCTCTCAAAAATAAATAATAAATATATATAATAATAAATAAATATAATAAATAATAGTGAATACAAAAAATTAAATAACAACCCACCAAACTGGAGAAAATAATTTAAAACCACATACCTGATTAAAGACTAATATTTAGAAGTTACAGTGTAATGCTAAAATACAGCAATACAAACACAAACAACCTGATTTTTTAATGTATATTTTTGAGAGAGAGAGATACAGACAGAGAGAATGAAAGTGGGAGGGGGGCAGAGAGAGAGGGAGACACAGAATCCAAAGCAGGCTCCAACCTCTGAGCTGTCAGCACAGAGCCTGACGTGGGGCTGGAACTCATGAACGGTGAGATCATGACCTGAGCTGCAGTTGGATGATTAACCAAGTGAGCCACCCAGACCCCCCAACCTGATTTTTAAGATAGGCAAGGACTTGCATGGATATGTCTCTAAAGAAGATATGCAAATGGGCAAAAGCGCATTGAAAGATGCTTATTAAAGAGAGAATTAAAGATAGAATTACAATGTGATTCTACATTCCACTTATAGCTCTATGCCATAAAATAGTGAAAGCAGGGTCTTGAAGAGATATTTATATATATATATATGTTTATAGCAACATTATATTTAATATTTAAAACATGGATATAAGTTTCCATTGATAAACTAATGTTGTATATACATACAACTGAATATTAACCTTAAAATGAAGGAATTTCTGTAATATGCTGAAGCATGGATGAACTTTGACAACATGCTAAGTGAAATGAGCCAGTCATAGAAAACCAAACCTGTATTATTTCACTTATTATGAAGCAATTAGAGTATTCAAATATATAAAGCATAATTGTGATTGCCAGGGGGTGGGGGAAAGGAGGAATTGGGAGTTATTACTTAATGGGTATTGAATTATAAATCTACAAGATGAAGAGTTCTGGAGATAGTGCTGAACGGAGAACAACAAATGGAATATACTCAATACCATCAAACTGTATGCTTTAAAATGGTTGAGATGATATATTTTCTGTTATGTATATTTTATCAAAATAAAAATGGAGAAAATATTTCCCTTGGAAGGAGGGCCAACATGGCAGAGAAGGAGGATCCGCACTTCCCCTGTCTCTCAAAGAAGGGCTGAAGCCAAAGGACTTTGAACCCTAGGAGTGTGGGAGAAAAAAAAAGACCGAGTCTATCAGGGAGACACCGGGACAACCTGAGGACCATAGGTGGGTGATTGTGAACTGGGAGATGTGAAATGGGCCCCTAGGCACGGAGGGGAGGGATCCCCTTCTGCGGAGAGACAAAGAGAAGAGAAAGTGGCTGGGAAAGCATAGGACTGGATCTGAACAAGAGAAAAAAACTTTGGGCCTGGACAGAGAGTGATCCCATCTCTAACTGCAGGTTAGAGGATCTCTAACTGCAAATCCCATCTTGGGACTGGGGGTCGCTGCCCTGTTTACACACCTGGGGAGCAGGGGAGCCACCTCCGGATTCAGTGGTAGATCAGGGACGCAGTCCGCAGCAGCAGAAACCAGTCGGTTCCCCTGAAGTGCTGTGGCACAGGACAAAACCAGCCAGGACACATACCAGGGGGGCCTTCCCTGGTACTAGGGAGCACAGCACAGGAGTTTAAATCCCAGCCAAGTTCTGGGGCAAAGGAGTTGGTGGAGCGAGACAGACAGCAACACAGTGAGGATGGATCCAAAGGAGAGATTTGGGACACCATGTCATGGAGAAGAGACTTGGGGGGGGTCGCCATTTTTCTCCCCACCACCACCAAGGCGGGGCCTCAGGGATTGGCCCACAGTACCCAGAGTAGAAGCAGGACCAGCCTACACCAAATTAAACCCCTCTGCACCAGGTAACTGTGTATCTACTGGAGCAGGATAGATGCTGTGGAACTAGATCAACTCCTCCTCCAGATCCGCACCGCTGCATGCCTGGATTAATTCTAGGACAATTCTTGATATATAGATATACTCTCCCCCATTTCTCCTTATCTCTTCCCTCCTCTAAGCTGGTTACTCTGCTTATTGCTTTGTTTAAACAGACATATTTAATCCATTCTCTTCATACCTGTTCTACATCTCCTTCTTGCATTCCTTTTTCCTCTCTCTGGAATAATCAAGCAGTATAGTTTATCTGTCTAGGTAAAATTATCCTCCTTCCTTTTTCCCTGCCTCCTTCCTTATTTTCCTTTCTCTCTGTCTGGATTAAGGCTTTTAGTCTCTCTGCCTGCTCAATGTTTATTTTTTTCTTTTACCCCAGCCCTGTAATTCCTCTCTTTGTATGTGCTCTTCCATCAGCACTGCCTCCACCCTGTTCTTTACCCTGTATCTGGTGTTTCTGGTTTTTTGCTTTTGGATTGTTTCTAGTTTTTAGTTTTTGTTTGTTTCTCTGTTTTATTTGTTTGTGTGTTTGCGTGCTTTTGTTTCCTATTTATCTGTCCATTTGTGTTACTTTCCGGGATGACTTTAAGGAAAAAATCAAAGCACACCTCGTGGAAGGTCCAAAACATCACTATCAGTAGGGAAATAAAATAATCAAAGTAACAAAGTGACAACAGAGAGCGAGTAACACTCCCCAAAAAACACCTCCTGAAGGGCAAGGCCTTGAACGGTGTATATATCCCCCCCCCCCGCTTTAATATAGCAGTGCTCAGAGGTGCAGAGCACATAACAAACCTTCAAAACTCATAAGGGACAGAAAATTAGCCAAAATGATGAAACGGAAGAATTATCCTCACAAGAAATTCCAGGAAGAGGTGACAGGTAAAGAATTGTTCAAAACAGATTTAAGTAAGTGAACTGAACAAGAATTTAGAATAATGATAATAAAATTAATCACTAGGTTTGAAAAAAAAAGCATAGAAGACAGCAGAGAATCTATTACTGCAGAGATCAAGGAACTAAAAAATAGTCATGATGAATTAACAAATGTTATAAATGGGATGCAAAATGAAATGGAGGAGACTGCAGCATGGATTGAAGAGGCAAAGGGGAGGATGGGTGAATTAGAAGATAAAATTATGGAAAAAGAGGAAGCTGAGAAAAAGAGAAAAAAAAATCCAAGATCAAGAGGGAAGAATTTAGAGAACTAAGTGATGTAATCAAACAGAACAATATCTGTATCATAGGAATTCCAGAAGAAGAAGAGAGAGGGAAAGGGGCTGAAGGTGTCCATCAACAAATCATAGCTGAGAACTTCCCCAATCTGGGGAAGGAAACAGGCAGTAAATCCAAGAAGCACAGAGAACTCCCTTCAGATGTAACTACTGCTAGAAATCTACCCAAAGGATACAGGAAAGTGGATGCATAGGGGTACAGGTACCCTAATGTTTATAGCAGTACTTTCAACAATAGCTAAATTATGGAAAGAGCCTAAATGTTCATCAACTGATGAATGGATAAATAAGATGTGGTATATATATATATATATATATATATATATATATACACACACACACACACACACACACACACAATGGTATACTACTTGGCAATAAGAAAGAATGAAATCTGCCCTTTTGCAGCAATGTGGATGGAACTGGAAGGTATTAGGCTATGTGAAAAAATCCAGCAGAGAAAGACAGATACTATATATTTCCACTCATACGTAGATCTTGAGAAACTTAACAGAATACCATGGGGGAGGAGAAGGAGAAAAAAAATTACAGAGAGGGAGGGATGCAAACCATAAGAGACTCTTGGATACCCAGAACAAACTGAGGGGGGATGGGGGAGAGGGGAAAGTGGGTATTGGGCACTAAGGAAGGCTCTTGTTGGGATGAATACTGAGTGTTGTATGGAAACCAATTCGGCAATAAACTACATTTAAAACAATCCATAAAAGTAAACAAAAAAATAAAAATGGAGAAAGGAAAAAATTAAATGCAACATTACAGTAGCATAAATTGTGTGTTAATGACAGGAAAAAAAGTGAAATCAATAAACTCATGAAGACCGATAGAGAAAAAGATGTGAAGGAGCACACCCTCAGTTTTAATCTCCACCACAATACTGATAAGTGGTATTGTCTTTGATACATTAATTGATCTCTAAGCTTCAGATTCTGTAACTGTGAAAGATGAAAACACAAAAGAAAAACAAATTTCATCAATTTTTGAGGATTAAATGATTACACATATACATATTTATTACATATATAAAATAAATTTTGTAAAGCAAAAAGGCTACAAAAATTAATATATTTTACAGAGAAGAATTAATAATGGTGAGATTTGAGATTATTTTAAATGTTGGTTAAGATTTTGAGGCATATTACATTTAATAATAAAAGGAGAGGGAAGATGGTGGCACAGGAGGGCGCTGGGTTCACCTTGTCCTGCTGATCACTTAGATTCCACCCACATCTGCCTAAATAACCCAGAAAACCACCAGAAGACTAGCAGAATGGACTCTCCAGAGCCAAGTGTAGACAAGAGGCCCAAGGAAGAGGGTAGGAAGGGCAGAGAGGCAATGCATGCTACACGGACTGGTGGGAGGGAGCTGGGGTGGTGGAGGGGCAGCCCACCCAGCAAGGTGGAACCCCCAAGTCTGGCTAGCAAAAGTGGAGGGGCCAGACTGCGTGAGTTCTGACAGCCAGTGGAACTTAACATCTGGAATGTTATAAGTCAACAGCCCTACTCGGAGAGCAGAAAAGCAGGAGGACACCAGGAGGGAGAGGTGTTGAGCCATAGAAGACAGAGCTCAGCTCTGTGGGGAACAAAGGCACTGGCAAGCACCATCTCCCTCTCCCATCCCCCAGCTGAAATCCCAAAGGGAACCAGTCCCCATCATGGAAATTGCTTGCACCTCACAAACACCCAATGCTGTGCTTCTGTGGATCCATCCCTCTGACGGGTCTTCCTCCCTCCTGGTGCTGCAGGGCCCCTACCCCAGGGGACCACCAAGGGAAAAGTAAGCTAAGCCTGCCCCTCCTGTCCCTGTGTACCTTGCAGATCCACCGTAGCTAATACTCCAGATCCCATCGAAGCAGCAACACAAGCCTGGCAGTGTACATGCAACCCAGACAGGGGCCACACCACTCCACAGTGAGTCCTGCCCCTGGGAGAGGGGAAGATAAGGTACACACCAGTCTGACTGTGGCCCCAGTGGTGGGCTAGGGGCAGACATCTGGTCTGACTGAAGCCCCGCCCACCAACACAAGTTACTCCAGACAGCACAGGGGAAGTGCCCTGCAGTTTGGCGCCACCCCAGGGACTACCCAAAATGACAAAATGGAAGAACTCTCCTCAAAAGAAATTCCAGGAAGTAGCAACAGCTAATGAATTGATCAAAAACGATTTAAGCAATGTAACAGAACAAGAATTTAGAATAATAGTCATAAGATTATTTATTGGGCTTGAAAAAAGCATAGAGGACATCAGAGAATCTATGGCTACAGAGACCAACGGACTATGAAATAAGTCAAGAGGAGGTTAAAAAAGCCATAAATGAGGTGCAAAATACAATGGAAGTGACCACAGCATGAATTGAAGAGGCAGAGGAGAGAATAGGTGAATTAGAAGATAAATGGAAAAAAGAGGAAGCTGAGAAAAAGAGAGATAAAAATAGCCAGGAGTATGAGGGGAGAAATAGAGAACTAAGTGATGCTATCAAGTGCAACAATATCCGTATAATAGGAATTCCAGAAGAGGAAGAGAGAAAGAAAGGGCCTGAAGTGTTCTTGAACAAATCATAGGTGAGAACTTCCCTGATCTGGGGAAGGAAAAAGGCATTGAAATCCAAGAGGCACAGAAAACTCCCTTCAGACATAACCTGAATCCATCTTCTGCACAACATATCATAGTGAAACTGGAAAAATACAAGGATAAGGAGAGAATTCTGAAAGCACCTAGGGATAAACAGGACCTAACATACAAAGGTAGACACATAAGAGTAGTAGCAGACCTAAATACTGAAACTTGGCAAGGCAGAAAGGAATGGCAGAAAATCTTCAATGTGATGAACAGAAAAACATACGCAGGCGAGAATCCTTTATCTACCAAGTCTGTCATTCAGAACAGATGAAGAGATAAACGTTTTCCCAAACAAAAACTGAAGGAATTCACCACCGCTGAACCATTCCTACAAGAGATCCTAAGGGGGATTCTGTGAGTGAAATGTTTCAAGCACCACAAAGGACCAGAGACATCACTACAAGTATGAAGCCTACAGACATCACAATGACTCTAAACCTTTATCTTTCAATAATAACACTGAATGGAAATGGACTAAATGCTCCAAACAAAAGACATAGGGTGTCAGAATGGATTAAAAAAAAGAAGAAGAAGACCCATCTATTTGCTATCTACAAGAGACTCATTTTAGCCCTGAAAACACCTTCAGATTGAAAGTGAGAGGAGGCAGAACTATCTATCATGCTACTGGAAGTCACAAGAAAGCTGGGGTAGCCATACTTATATCAGACAAACTAGACTTTAAATTAAAGGCTGTAACAAGAGATGAAGAAGGGCATTATATAATAATTACAGGGTCTATACATCAGGAAGAGCTAACAGTTATAAATGTCTATGCGCCGAATACGGGAGCCCCCAAATATATAAATTAATTAATCACAAACATAAGCAACCTTATTGATAAGAATGTGGTACTTGCAGGGGATGTTAATACCCCACTTACAACAATGGATAGATCATCTAGACACAGGATCAATAAAGAAACAAGGGCCCTGAATGATACATTGGATCAGATGGACTTGACAGATATATTTAGAATTCTTCATTCCAAAGCAGCAGAATATACTTTCTTCTCAAGTGCACATGAAATATTCCCTAAGATAGATCACATACTGGGTCACAAAACTGTCCTTAATAGGTAAAAAAGAATTGAGACCATACCATGCACACTTTCAGACCACAATGCTATGAAACTTGAACTCAACCATCGGAAAAAGACTGGAAAACCTCCAAAAGCATAAAGGTTAAAGAACACCCTCCTAAATAATGAATGGGTCAACCAGGCAATTAGACAAGATATTAAAAAAAATATGGAAACAAATGAAAATGAAAATACAACAATCCAAATGCTTTGGGTTGTAGCAAAGGCAGTCCTGAGAGGAAAATACATTGCAGTCCAGGCCTATCTCAAGAAACGAGAAGAGGGGCGCCTGGGTGGCACAGTCGGTTGTGCGTCCGACTTCAGCCAGGTCACGATCTCGCGGTCTGTGAGTTCGAGCCCCGCGTCAGGCTCTGGGCTGATGGCTCGGAGCCTGGAACCTGTTTCCGATTCTGTGTCTCCCTCTCTGTCTGCCCCTCCCTCGTTCATGCTCTGTCTCTCTCTGTCCCAAAAATAAATAAAAAACGTTGAAAAAAAAAATAAAAAAAAAAAGAAACGAGAAGAAATCCCAAATACAAAACCTCGTAGCACACCTAAAGGAAAAAGAGGCAGAACAGTTAAGACACCCCAAATCCCAGCAGAAGAAGAGAAATCTTAAGGATCAGAGCAGAAATAATATAGAATCTAAAAAATACTGTAGACCAGATCAACTTGAAAACAAGTATTGTTTTTTTGAAAAAAAAACCAAAATTGTTAAAACTCTAGCCAGGCTTCTCAAAAAGAAAATGGAGATGACCGAAATATATAAAATCATGAATGAAAATGGAATTATTACAACCAATCTTTCAGAAATACAAGCAATTTTCAGGGAATAATATGAAAATTGTATGCAAACTGAAACGGGAAGAAATAGGAAACTTGAACAGACCCATAACCGGCAAAGAAATTGACTAAGTTATCAAAAATCTCCCAACAAATCAGAGTCCAGGACCAGATGGCTTCCCTGAGGAATTCTACCACACATTTAAAGCAGAGATAATACCTACCCTCCTCAAGCTATTCCAAATAATAGAAAGGGAAGGAAAACTTCTGGACTCACTCTATGAAGCCAGCATTACTTTGATTCCTAAACCAGACAGAGACCCATAAAAAAAATTAAAAAAAAAAAAAAACTACAGGCCAATATCCCTAATGAATACAGATGCAACAATTCTCAATAAGATACTAGCAAATCGAATTCAACAGCATATAAAAAGAATTATTCACCATGATCAAGGGGGATTCATTCCTGGGATGCAGGGCTGGTTCAACATTCGCAAATCAATCAATGTGATACATCACATTAATGAAAGAAAAGGTAAGAATCATATGATCCTGTCAATCGATGCAGAAAAAGCATTTGACAAAATTCAGCAACAATTCTTAATAAAAACCCTCAAGAAAGTCGGAATAGAAGGAACATACTTAAAGATCATAAAAGCCATTTATGAAAAGCCCACAGCTAATATCATCCTCAATGGGGAAAAACTGAGAGGTTTCCCCCTGAGATCAGGAACACAACAAGGATATTCACTCTCACCGCTATTGTTTAACATAGTGTTGGAATTTTTATCATCAGCAATAAGACAACAAAAGAAAATCAAAGGCATCAAAATTAGCAAAGAAAAAATAAAGCTTTCCTTTTTTGCAGATGACATGATACAATACATGGAAAACCTGATAGACTCCACCAAAAGTCTGGTAGAACTGATACATGAATTCAGCAAACTCGTAGGATACAAAATCAATGTACTGAAGTCAGTTGCACTCTGACACACTAATAATGAAGCAACGGAAAGAAAAATAAAGAAACTGATCCCATTCACAATTGCACCAAGAAGCATAAAATACCTAGGAATAAACCTAACCAAAGATGTAAAAGATCTGTATAGTGAAAACTATAGAAAGCTTATGAAGGAAATTGAAGAAGATATAACAAAATGGAAAACCATTCCATGCTCATAGATTGGAAGAATAAATATTGTTAAAATGTCAATACTACCCAAAGCTATCTACACATTCGATACAATCTATATCAAAATTGCACCAGTATTCTTCTTGAAGCTAGAACACGCAATCCTAAAATTTGTATGGAACCACAAAAGACCCCGAATATCCAAAGAAATATTGAAGAAGACCAAAGCGGGCAGCATCACAATCCCAGACTTTAGCCTCTACTACAAAGCTGTAATCATCAAGACAGTATGGTATTGGCACAAAAACAAACACATAGACCAATGGGATAGAATAGAGACTCCAGAATTAGACCCACAAAAGTATGGCCAACTCATCTTTGACAAAGCAGGAAAGAATATCCAATAGAAAAAAGACAGCCTCTTTAACAAATGGTGCTGGGAGAGCTGGACAGCAACATGTAGAACAATGTAGACCACTTTCTTACACCATTCACAAAAATAAACTCAAAATGGATAAAGGACCTGAATGTGAGACAGGAAACAATCAAAAGGAGATGGAAGAGAAAGCAGGAAAAAACCTCTCTGGCCTCAGCTGCAGCAATTTCTTACTTGACACGTCCCCAAAGGCAAGGGAATTAAACACAAAAAGGAACTATAGGGATCTCATGAAGATAAAAAGGTTCTGCACTGCAAGGGAAACAATCAACAAATCTAAAAGGTAACTGATGCAAAGGGCAAAGATATTTGCAAATGACATATCAGACAAAGGGTTAGTATCCAAAATCTATAAAGAACTCACCAAACTCCACACCTGAAAAACAAATAATCCTGTGAATGGGAAGAAAACATGAATACGCTTCTCTAAAGAAGACATCCAGATGGCCAACAGGAACATTAAATGATGCTCAACGTCGCTCTTCATCAGGGAACTACAAATCAAAACCACGCTCAGATACCACCTCACGCCAGTCAGAGTGGCTACAATGAACAAATCAGGAGACTATGGATGCTTGCGAGGATGTGGAGAAACGGGAACCCTCTTGCACTGTTGGTGGGAATGCAAACTGGTGCACCCACTCTGGAAAACAGTGTGGAGGTTCCTCAAAAAATTAAAAATAGATCTTCCTAATGACCCAGCAATAGCACTTCTGGGAATTCACCCAAGGGATACCGAGGTGCTGATGCATAGGGGCACTTGTACCCCAATGTTTATAGCAGCACTTTCAACAAAGGTAAATTATGGAAAGAGCCTAAATGTCCATCAACTGATGAATGGATAAAGAAATTGTGGTTTATATACACAATGGAATACTATGTAGCAATGAGAAAGAATGAAATATGGCCTTTTGCGGCAACATGGATGGAACTGGAGAGTATTATGCTAAGTGAAATAAGTCATACAGAGAACCTGAGAAACTTAAGACCATGAGGGAGGAGAAGGAAAAAAAAAAAGGTTAGGGAGGGAGGAAACCAAAACATACGAGACTCTTAAAAACTGAGAACAATCTGAGGATTGATGGGGGGTGGGAGGGAGGGGAGGTTGGATGATGGGTTTTGAGGAGGGCACCTGTTGGGATGAGCACTGGGTGTTGTATAGAAACCAGTTTGACAATAAATTTCATATTAAAATAATAATAATAAAAGGATACTTTTTAAAGCATGAGCAGAAAACCAAAATAGTGCAAATAAAATATTAATGATCTTTTTTAGCTGTTTCTAGCTGAATTATTCTTTCAAACCTCAAGGGGATTTATCAACAGACCTCTTAACCCTCTCCTTGAAGAAGCATATTAAAATCAAGAATGATGTCATTTATCTGCTTCTGTTATAAACCTAACCTGGTCATATTTCATTGCCCATCTGGATGAAGCTTACAGTTGCATCTGATGATTTATTCAGTCAGAGAAGTGATAAACCATGAAAAAGCCAAGGGGTGATTATTGTCCTTGACTTGTTCTGCTTCTGACCATTCTATTAGCTATTGAAACTATTTCTACAATTATTTTACCTATCATCTATTTTTTTGTTATTTTTTAAATATTTATGTATTTTGGGAAGCAGAGAGAGATAGAGAGAGAGTTTCTGTGGGGGCATGGAAGGGGCAGAGAGAGAGAGAGAGAGAGAGAGAATTCTAAATAGGCTCATTACTCTCAGTGTAGAGTCCAAAGCAGAACTTGATCTCATGAACCATGAGATCAGGACCTGAGCTGAAATCAAGGGTCGGATGCTTAACCAACCGAGTCACCGAGGCACCACATCTATCATCTATTTTTATTGAGAAAAGGAAATGTACTTTTCCATGTAAAGCTCTTTATATAATTCATATTTACTGTAACATATTTGGAAATGGATTATCAATTTTCAATTACTGAAGGGATAAAATAATGAATATTATTTGTATACTATTGAATAACATGTTTATTTTTGTGAAGCTAAAATTTTTCAGAGGAAGAGTGGCTATATTTACCTTGAGGGGTATTATTTGGGGTAGTTAGACGACTGAAACAAATGTCTTAAACATATTGATATTTCCCTGTTTAGACTTACAATGTGTTACCTAAAACCCAAATTAAAAACTGTGGAGAGGGGGTTGTGTCTCCAACCAATCTAAAGTAGATTTAGAGAATATTGGTCTCATTCTTGCTGAGATAGAGTTTGTTATATTAGACACTTACCACAAGAACTTTAATTTTTTTAATATGTAAAGGAGAAAATATGTATGTCATATACTCTTGGACAAGATTTAAGTGTGGTGCACGATTAAATACTTGGTTTGATGATTCAAATAAAGATTCAATATTATTTTGCTATCACTATCAATGATTCTGCAAGTTGGACATGCACAAAGCTGTTTAAATTAATCTCAAGCAACTGGATAAAGGTAAGAATCAACCTGGAGGCTAGTTGCCCTGCCTAGTACAAACAACATTCCTTGGTCTGTCAGGTGTCTTGGTTAAGCTATTCAGTGTGGCTTGATCACAGTCATCCTTATTTATCAAATTGCATCAGTGATTTGTGCAGCACCCCTAACCACCCTCTTTCTTTCCCTCCATCAACTCAGCAAACAGCTTCAAGGTCTTCAATGTTTTAGACACAGTACTGGTCATTGCTTCACTTTGATGGTAAATATAGACTAGGTCTGTGGATGATTTTGCAGCTCACTGGACTATTTTTAAATGGTGCACAGAGCTCAGCTTTCATCTGCCAGTTAGGATAAGATTTAATAGAGAGATTATTAATCTTTTTGCATTGTATTCTCGACTTGTTGGATATTTTTTTCAATATATGAAGTTTATTGTCAAATTGGTTTCCATACAACACCCAGTGCTCATCCCAAAAGGTGCCCTCCTCAATACCCATCACCCATCCTCCCCTCCCTCCCACCCCCCATCAACCCTCAGTTTGTTCTCAGTTTCTAAGAGTCTCTTATGCTTTGGCTCTCTCCCACTCTAACCTCTTTTTTTTTTTCCCTTCCCTTCCCCATGGGTTTCTGTTAAGTTTCTCAGGATCCACATGAGTGAAACCATATGGTATCTGTCTTTCTCTGTATGGCTTATTTGACTTAGCATCACACTCTCCAGTTCCATCCATGTTGCTACAAAGGACCATATTTCATTCTTTCTCATTGCCACGTAGTACTCCATTGTGTATAAACCACAATTTCTTTATCCATTCATCAGTTGATGGACATATAGGCTCTTTCCATAATTTGGCTATTGTTGAGAGTGCTGCTATAAACATTGGGGTACAAGTGCCCCTATGCATCAGTACTCCTGTATCCCTTGGGTAAATTCCTAGCAGTGCTATTGTTGGATATTTTTTGAGAAAGACAGGGAGAACATGTATGGGGCAGGGGCAGAATGAGAGGGAGAAATACCAAGAAGTCTCCACACTGAGCACAGAGGCTGGCTTGGGCCTTGATCTCATGACCTTGAGATCATAATCTGAGCTGAAATCAAGAGTCAAATGTTTAACCAACTGAGCCACCCAGGTGCCCTTTGACTTTATGGACATTTTTATTAAGGCTTCAGAATCATCAGAGTTGTCTACCATTTCAGCACCCCAAAACAAGGGATTGTAATAAATTGAAAATTACAATTAACCTCTGGATTATCACAAAATGCATTTGAAATTTAAAGATGCTTCTTGAAATATCCTTGCATCATACTACTTGTAAACGTTTCCCAGAAAGAGAATCCAATATTTCCTTCCTATTTGCAAAGGGTTTTAAAATGTAACATTTAATATATCAGAAATTTTAAAGAGTTACAAAGCTTTAATCTCCATAAGAGAAAATGTGGAAGAATTATTACTAATTGTATTCATAATGGTCAGAGATACTTTATGTTTACTAATCTTATTTATTTTGTATCTATTTTTAGATTCTAGTTTAAATCACATTTATATAACATCGGTCTCTGAGTAGGCAACTGTTACCTCCTTAAGTGTAACCAATTTTAATTTCACTTTGATTTGTCTTCAGAGTCTAAATGACTCAGGCTGCAAGCAGCAAGATAGAGAAGTCATCAGTGAGTTTCCGTCAGTGACATCTCAGTGGTATGCAGTTTCTCTCTATGCATTTTAGTTTCCATTAAAAATTAATTTTATGTGCATAGAGCATATGACATTTGGATACATAACTAAAGCCTTATCTACTAAATAGCAGTGACCATCTAGAGCCGAGTTTCTCCCTCACACACAGAGTTATGAAGAAATTAATTTCAACTTGGAGTAGCATGTACTAGATAGAAACAAGATGAGATGCTCCATAGAGGTATGAACCAGTTTGAAATAATACATATTTATGTTTATAATTATATTTTATTTACACATCCATTATATATTTATTTAAATTAAATATTCATGTAAAATTAGTATATGTATATCAGTTATTAGTTATCATATACATATAAATACACATAATTAGTATATATACTGTGTTAATATTCATACACAAATCTATGTGTGTCTGTCAAAGAGAGTCAAGGTAGCAATACTTATATCTGAGAAACCAGATTTTAAACAAAGACTCTGACAAGAGACAAACAAGGGCACAATATCATAATAAAGTGGTGTATTTACCAAGATTTGACAATTGTAAATATTTATGTGCTCATCTGGAGAGCATCCAAATACATAAATTAATAACAAACATAAAGAAACTCATTGATACTAATACAATAACAGCTATTATTTCCTCAAATAAATTATCCAGCTTTTTTCCCCCTTTCATTTTCTGGGACTCCTGTATGAATATTTTTAAATTTGATGGAGTCACTGAGTTCCCTAAGTCTGTTCTTGTGTTGCATAATTTTTCTCTCTTTTATTCAGCTTCATTATTTTGCATTATTTTGTCTTCTATATTGCATATTCATTCTTCTGCTTCTTCCAGCCTTGTGTGGATTGTGTCAATCCTGGTCCTACTCAATTATTATATTTTTCATTTTTTAAGTATATAAATTTATTTTGAGAAAACTAGAAAGAAAGAGAGAGAGAGAGAGATGGAGAGAGAGAGAAAGAGACAAAGACAGAGATAAGGGACAGGTAGAGAGGGAGAAAGAGAATCAAAAACAAGCTCCACACTGTCAGCATGGAACCTGACGTGGGGCTAGAACTCATGATCTGGGAGATCATGACCTGAACTGAAATCAAGAGGTGGATGCTTACCTGACTGAGTCACCCAAGAGCCTCTGAATTTTTCATTTCTGATTGATTGTTTTAAAGCCCTTTCTTTCTGCAATAAGTGCCTTCTCAAAGTATTCCATTATTTTCTCAAGCCCAGGAAGTATCCTTATGATTGTTACTTTAAATTCTCTCTCAGGCATATTAGTTTTTCCTGTTTTGATTGTCTCACTCTGTGACCTTTCATAGGTTCTTTTGGGTTGATTTCCTCCATCTTAACATTTTATCTAAATCTCTGTCTTTTTCTCTGTGTCAGAAAAGTCTGTTATGTTTCCTGATCTCACAAGTAATGGCATTATGAAGAGGGGGGTCATACAACATCCAGGGCCTAGTGCTTTAGAAAATGTGTATGCTCTGTGCCCTCTGCTGCTGTGTTTTAGCTGCCATAGGCTTCACTTTTCCTTGTAATTTTTTTAAAATAACATTTTCTTTCTCTACCTTACTTTATTGTAAAACTGCAATATATAATACATTTAATGTACAAATTATGTTGACTTTTGATGTTGCCAGCAAAAGTTTTGGCCAACATAATCTATTAGTAGTTAAGCTTTTGGAGAGCCAAAAGTTATACATAAATTTTTAATTGCATATGTGCTCAGCCCACCTAATACTTGCCTTCTTTAGAATCAATTACAATATTTTATTAAATGGATTATACATCATTATTTTCCCTTTATCAGTTGATGGATATTTTTTTGTTTCTACCTTTTGAATATTCTGAATAATGTTGCTTTCTATAATCTTTCTTTGGACATGTGGTTTTATCTTTCTGGGGTAATATTTAACAATTGATTTGTAAGATTATATGGTAATTCTTTGCATAACTACTAGACAGATGTCCAAAGCAACTGCAAAACTGGGATTTTACATTCCCAACGGTAGTGAATGAGATTTCCATATCAGTACACCTGTAAAACACTTGTTATTATTCTACAATTTCATTCTATCTGGTCAATTTTATTCTAACCACACATTCTAGTGTGCCAATGGCTATCTCATTGTGGTTTCAATTTGTATTTCCTTGACAAATAATATATTGAGCATCTTTTCACATGCACATTCATCATTTATATAACTTCTTGGATTACTGTGTATTCAATTAGTAACCCATTTAAAAAATCACTTTTCTCTTAATAGTTTGTTAGAGAGATGTAATAGATATAGTAGATAGATATATAGATATAGATATAGATATAGATATAGATACAGATACAGATATAGATATAGATGATATAGATATAGATATAGATATAGATGATATAGATATATGATATACTAGATATTTACCAGATATGTGATTTATGAATATTCATTCCAATTTTATATTTTGGAATTACAATTTCTTAATTTTGTCATTTGAAACAGAAGTTCTTAATTTTGATGAAGTCCAAATTTTACAGTTTTGCTGTTGTTGTTACTCATAGTATTGGTGCTATATTTACAGCCCTTTAAAAATCTAAGGTCTTCCAATAATCTTTCATAGAAGTTATACTTCTGTTTTTAATTTAGGTCTTTGATTAATTTTTATTTAATTTGGTATGAAGTGTGAGGTAAAGGTTAAAATTCACTTTTTTTTTTCTTTTTGCAGTGGTTACCTATTGTTTAATTCCACATTTTGGACTGATTTTTTTTTTCCCATTAAAAGATTTTGGCACTACGCTTAATATCAACTAACTACACTCACATGGCTTTATTTTATCTTCTTAATTCTATTCCTTTAATCCATGTGTCTATTTTTCACCAGTATTGCATCATTTTTATTATTGTTGCTTTATAGTAAATTTTGAATTTTAGAAGAATGAGTCCTCCTATATAGTGTCTTCTAAATCATTTGACTATACATGCCATTACAGATGCATTTTAGAATCAGATTGTCAGTTTGTATAAGAAGTCAGTTGGGATTATGATAGATTTTTTGTTTAATCTACACACCAAATTGGGGTGTATTGCTCTCTCAACAATGTTAAGTCAGCTAACTCTTGAAAATGGGATGTTTTCCATGCATTTAGATGTTTCTAGATTTTGTTCAGCCAATATTTTTAATATTCAGCATACATTTATTGATAATTATATTTTTCCCAAGTATTATTTATTTTTCATACTTTTGAACATGTTATTATCTTTAATTTAAAAATAGTGTTTTATTAAAGTAAAATTAACATACGATGTGATATTAATTCAGGTGTACAACATAATGATTCAGTAACTCTTTACATAACTCAGTACTCACTACAGTAAGTGCAGTCATCATTTTTCACTATGCAACTTTATTACGTTATTTATTATATCACCCTATCCTGTACTTCTCATCTACTTGACTTATTTATTTTATAAATAGAAATTTGTATCTCAGAATTTTATTTATATGTTTCACCTATATCCCCACCTACCTTACCTCTGGCAACCACCAGTTTGTTCTCTGTATTTAAGAGTCTGTTCAAAGTTCCTTTTTTTAATTACAATTATATGGAAATACAATCTTGTATCCTGAGATAACATATCAGTTCTAACAACTTATTAATGGATTATTTAAGATTTAGTTTACATATGATCATTTTATTTATAAATAAAAAATAATTTTACTTTTCCTTTCTAATGTTAAGAGCCTTTTTATTTTCTTGCAAAATTTCACTGTCTGCCGCCTTCAGAAATATGTTTAAAATGAGTTGTGAGAGTGCACATCCTTCTTTTGTTTCTGATCCTAGAAGAAAGCATCCTGATTTTCACCATTAAGTTAGAAAAGAGTTGTATGATTCTTCACATATGTCCTTTGCTATTTTAAGGATTTTCTCTTCTTTCCATTTCTGTTGACTTTTTTATTGTAGTAAAGTATGGGATTTTATCAAATATTTATTTTGGATCTCTGGTGGTAATCCTGTGGGTTTTGTTTTTAGTTTGTTTTGTTTTGGTTTGGTTTTTAAGTGTGTTGCATTACTTGATTTCTTTTTTTTTTTTAAGTATTTGTTTATTTATTTATTTGTTTGTTTATTTATTTATTTATTTATTTTGACAGAGTGAGAGCGCAAGTGCGGGAAGGGCAAAGAGTGAGGGGGACAGAGGTTCTGAAGTAGGCTCTGCCTGGACAGCAGAGAACCCAACATGGGACTTGAACTCATTAACCTTGAGATCATGATCTGAGCTGAAGGCAGATGTTTAACTGACTGAGCCACCCAGGAGCCCCTGCATTACTTGATTTCTGTATGTTAGACAAACCTTTAATTCCTGGAATGAATACTACTCTGTTATAGTGTATAATCATATTTGTATGCTTCTTGATATAATTTGTTAATATTTTGTTCTGGATTACCCTGTCTACATTTGTAAGAGAAATTATCTGTCATTTTCATTTCTTGAGTTACTTTTGTCTGGTATTAGTGTCAGGGAAATATTGTATTCTTACATTTTGAAAACAAAAAATAATTGCTATCACATTTGTTAAAATTCATACCTGAAGTCATGTGAGCATGGGGTTTCCTTGGAGGTAATTTCTAAATTACTAATTCAATAACTTTACTGTATATATTCAATAAACCTTTACTATAGATATTGAAGTATAGGTATTACATAACCATAGATAGTAAATTTTATAAGTTTAATTATATAATCTAAAGAAATGCATAAAGAATTATATATAAATTAGTATAAATGGTAATTATATATATATATATGCATATGTAGGAAAGAACTTATAAAACCTAACACATGAAAATCAAATAATCCAATTAAAACTGGGCAGAAGATATGAATAGAAATTTTTCCAAAGAATACACAAAGATGGCCAATAAACACATCAAAATTGCTCAAAATCACTTATCATAGGGAAATGCAAATCAAAACTACAATGAGATATCACTATCATGTGATTTAATTTATTCTAGTCACACTTAATGTTATAATTTATATTTTTGATTAAGATATGTAATTATAAATATTCCATGTATCTCATCTATTTCTTCTTTCATTCTCTCTTTTGGCATTAAGTACATTTTTAATGTAGAAATTTCTTTTTTTATGACTTTTATTATATTCTGTTATTTTTAATTTTTTTCTATGTTTATTCATTTTTGAAAGACAGAGACAGAGCACAAGCAGGGGTGGAGCAGAAGGGGGATACAGAATCTGAAGTAGGCTCCAGGCTCTGAGCTGCCAGTCCCGACGTGGGACTCAAACTCACGAACCATAAGATCATGACCTGAGCCGAAGTCGGATGCTCAACCAACTGAGCCACCCAGGTGCCTCTCTTCTGTTATTTTTAATTGTTCTATGATTTGCCACATACATTTTATCTTTATCAAAACCAGCTTAAGCTGATTTGTCCCAGTTGAATTTCAGTGCGTACAGAAATTTACTCTAGCATAGTTCCTTTACCCCTCTTTTGTGGGAAATTACATTTATAATATTATGAAAGTCAACAATATTTTTTTATAATTCTTACTTGTCTGACTAACTCATTACCACTTTGCTGTCAACCATCTCCTTATATCATATTTGTTGTTATTGGAAAATTATGAATTAATACTCTCTTAAAACTACATAATTTTCACTATGATTTTTGCACATAGATGTGAATTACCATTACAGTCTGTTTGCCTTCAGCCTGAATTTACTACACTAATTCTTGTAATTTGACTCTGCTAGTATCATGTAAGCATGTGTTAATCTATGAATGTTTTTATTTTACTGTTATTTTTAAAATTTGGCTTTGATACATATAGTGTTATTGGTTCACAGTTACTTTCTTTGATCACTTCAGTCATATGATCACTATGTTTTCAGTAGTTCAATGTCTGTGGAGAAATCAGCTATTAATCCTAGCATGATTTTCATGAGCTATTTTTCTTTTGCTGTCAGGTTAGTATTTTACTATAAAGTTAAAAATGTTTTAGCAAATATTTCTTGTAATGTATACACTGAAAATTTTAATTGAATATATATATTTAATGTTTATATGTATTTTTTCTGCTTATTTATCTTTCTTTTGCTTCTTGTACTCCAAAAGTAAATTTTTTGGTAATCTTGATTTCCTACAATTCTTTGAGTGTTCTTTTTCTTTTTCTTTCTCCGTTTTCTTTCAATTTTAACTTCTATTTATTTTTTATAATGTCCACTGTTTTATATTAGAATTTGGTCATTAATATTTCTGTAATTTCAAGTTTACTCATGATTTTTAAAAAAAATTGTTATTGTAGTTTTCAACATCAGAATTCCCTTTGGTTGTTTTTAGTTATTTATTTTTATTGGTGTTCTCTGATACAATATTAAAATCAAACTTTATTTTCAAATCATAGTTTACTTTAGTTTTTAGAACACACAATGCATACTTTGATGTGTTTGTTTCTGATAACCTCTGAATATTTTCCCTGATATATGGAGTCTGCATTCCAGTTTCTCTCCAAAATGAATAACATTACAGTTTGTTTGTTTTGTTCTTGTCTTAAGAGACATGTAAAATAATGTTGCCACAGCTGAAGTAAAATAAACTCTTGTGTGTTTCTCTTCTAAAACTTTTATCATTTCTGGTCTCATGTTTAGGTATTTAGTCCATTTTGAGTATATTTTGTGTGTGGTAACAGAAAGTGATTCAGTTTTATTCTTTACCAAATTTCTGTCCACTTTCCCCAGCACCATTTATTGGAGAAATTGTCTTTTCCCATTGTGTATTCTTGCCTCCTTTCTCATAGATTAATTGACCATATACACATGTTTATTCCTTGGCTATCTGGTATGTTCCATTGTTCTTTCTGTGGCAGTAAAAAATTGTTTTCATTATTAAAACTTTGTTCTATATCCTCACATTTGGGTGGGAGGTGTTGAGATGGTGGTGCAGTAGAGGTACCCTGGACCAGTCTCATCTCTTACACACAGCTAAATCAACATCTTATTTTGAAAATCTAGGCAATTGATCTAAGTATTAAGAGAATATTATGCATAATATGAAAGAGAGAGAACACAGGAAGCTTATTTTAACAAAGAAATAAAAAGCTCACCTAGTTAAGAGTCCCCACAGTCCCCACTATAGGCAAAGAGGAATTCTGCAGAGGACTGATGTGGGGGAAAGAGCAGCCAAATCTCAACAGTTGAATTTACATAGCACATACCAGAGACACTTCCTGAAGCACTAGGCCCTGGACAATGTATAAACCCTTATTAATATAGCATTACACTAAGGAGTGGGTAATATAACACTTTTTCTTTTTTAAAATTTTTTAAAGTTTATTTTTGAGAGTTAGAGAAACAGAGAGAGGCAGAGGGCAAACAGAGAAGAGGTAGAGAGAGAGGGAGACAGAATTGGAAGCAGGTTCCAGACTCTGAGCTGTCAGTATACAGCCTGATGTGGGGCTTGAACTACAAACTGTGAAATCAGGACCTGAGCCAAAGCCATACACTTAACCAACTGAGCCATCCAGGAGCCCCAACACAACAAGCTTTCATGCATACAAAGGACAAAAACTTAGTGAAAATGAAAAGAGTGATGAGTTCTCCTTCAAAGAAAGATCAAGAAGAAACTACTATCAGGGATTTGCTAAAAAAAAGATTATAAACGATATATCTGAACAAGAGTTTATAACAACAGTCATAAGAATAGAGGCTAGGCTTGAAAGAAACATAAAAGACTACAGAGAAATTCCTGTTGAGATCAAAGACCAGAAACTAGACAGGCAAAAATTTAAAAAAAAAAAAAAAAGCTATTACTGAGATGAAAAACAAACTAGATGTAATTATGAGGATGGAAGAAGCAGAGCATCAAATAGGTGACATAGAAGATAAAATTATGGAAAATAATGAAGCTGAAAAGGAGAGGAGAAAATATTAGATCTCAAATATAGATTTAGTGAAATCAGCAATTCTATAAAGCACAATAATATCCATATCATAGGAATACCAAGTGAAGAGCAGGAAAAAGGGACAGAAGATTTATTTGAAAAAAATAATAGCTTGAACTTCCCTAATCTGTGGAAGGAAACAGGTATTCAAATCCAAAAGGTACAGACAACTTCCCTTACAATCAACAAAAACACATCAAGACATATCATAGTGAAATTTGCAAAATACAAAGATAAAATGAGATTTCTGAAAGCAACTAGAGATAAAAGGTCATTAACCTACAAGGGTAGAAACATATAGTTAGCAGCAGACCTGTCTACACAAACTTGACAAGACAGAAGGGAGCAGCATTGATATATTCAATGTGATAAATGGAAAAATATGCAGCCAATGATATTTTATCCAACAAGGCTGTCATTCAGAATAGGAGAGATAATGATTTCCCAAGACAAGCAAAACTAAAGGAGTTCATGACACTAAACACTAAAGAGAAGACTCTTTGAGTTGGAAAGAGATACAAAAAAAAACAAAGACTAGAAAGGAACAAAGACAATCTACAGAAAAAGTGATTCTACAGGTAATATAATGGCATTAAATGTATATCTATCGGAGGTTGGAAGATGGCGGCGTAGGAGGACATTGGGCTCACAGAGCGTCCTGGTGATCACTTAGATTCCACCTACACCTGCCTAAATAACCCAGAAAACTGCGAGAGGATTAGCAGAACGGAGTCTCCGGAGCCAAGCGCAGACGAGAGGCCCATGGAAGAAGGTAGGAAGTGCGGTGAGGCTGTGCGAGCTCCACGGACTGGCAGGAGGAAGCCTGGGAGGAGGGGCGGCCTGCCGGCCAAGCAGAGCCCCTGAGTCTGGCTGGCAAAAGCAGAGAGGCCAGACAGAGTGTGTTCCCACAGCAAGCGCGACATAGCATTTGGGAGGTCATAAGTTAACAGCTCTGCTCTGAATGCGGAAGGCTGGAGGACAAAGGGAGGGAGAATTGCTGAGCCCCCTGAAGACAGAGCTCAGCTTGGCAGGGAACAAAGGCACTCACCAGTGCCATCTCCCTCGCCCATCCCCCAGCCAAAATCCCAAAGGGAACCAGGTCCTGCCAGGGAACTTGCTCACTCCACGCAAACACCCAACTCTGTGCTTCTGCAGAACCAAACCTCCGGCAGCAGATCTGACTTCCTCCCGCTGTGACAGGGCCCCTCCTAAAGTGGATCACCTAAGAAGAAGCAAGCTAAGCCTTCCCCTCCTGCCCCCATGCACCTTGCCTACCCACCGCAGCTAATAAGCCAGATCCCCAGCACCACAAGCCTGGCAGTGTGCAAGTAGCCCAGACAGGCCACACCACCCCATAGTGAATCCCACCCCCAGAAGAGGGGAAGAGAAGGCACACACCAGTCTGACTGTGACCCCAGTGGTGGCCTGGGGGCAGACATCAGGTCTGACTGCGACCCCGCCCACCAACTCCAGTTATACACCACAGCACAGGGGAAGTGCCCTGCAGGTCCTCATCACTCCAGGGACTATCCAAAATGACCAAACGGAAGATTTCCCCTCAGAAGAATCTCCAGGAAATAACAACAGCCAATGAACTGATCAAAAAGGATTTAAATAATATAACAGAAAGTGAATTTAGAATAATAGTCATAAAATTAATCGCTGGGCTTGAAAACAGTATAGAGGACAGCAGAGAATCTCTTGCTACAGAGATCAAGGGACTAAGGAATAGTCACGAGGAGCTGAAAAACGCTTTAAACGAAATGCAAAACAAAATGGAAACCAGGACGGCTCAGATTGAAGAGGCAGAGGAGAGAATAGGTGAACTAGAAGATAAAGTTATGGAAAAAGAAGAAGCTGAGAAAAAGAGAGATAAAAAAATCCAGGAGTATGAGGGGAAAATTAGCGAACTAAGTGATACACTAAAAAGAAATAATATATGCATAATTGATACCCCAGAGGAGGAAGAGAGAGGGAAAGTTGCTGAAGGGGTACTTGAAGAAATAATAGCTGAGAACTTCCCTGAACTGGGGAAGAAAAAAGGCATTGAAATCCAAGAGGCACAGAGAACTCCCTTCAGATGTAACTTGAATCGATCTTCTGCACGACATATCATAGAGAAACTGGCAAAATACAAGGATAAAGATAAATATCTGAAAGCAGCAAGGGATAAACGTGTCCTCACATACAATGGGAGACCTATAAGACTCGTGACTGATCTCTCTTTTGAAACTTCCCAGGCCAGAAAGGATTGGCACAAGATCTTCAGTGTGCTAAACAGAAAAAATATGCAGCCGAGAATCCTTTATCCAGCAAGTCTGTCATTTAGAATAGAAAGAGAGATAAAGGTCTTCCCAAACAAACAAAAACTGAAGGAATTCATCACCACTAAACCAGCCCTACAAGAGATCCTAAGGGGGATCCTGTGAGACAAGTACCAGAGACATCACTACAAGCATAAAACGTACAGACATCACATGACTCTAAAACCATATCTTTCTATAATAACACTGAATGTAAATGGATTAAATGCACCAACCAAAAGACATACGGTATCAGAATGGATAAAAAATCAAGACCCATCTATTTTCTGTCTACAAGACACTCATTTTAGACCTGAGGACAGCTTTAGATTGAGAGTAAAGGGATGGAGAACTTTTATCATGCTACTAGAAGCCAAAAGAAAGCTGGAGTAGCCATACTTATATCAGACAAACTAGACTTTAAATTAAAGGCTGTAACAAGAAATGAAGGGCATTATATAATAATTACAGGGGCTGTCCATCAGGAAGAGGTAACAATTATAAATGTCTATGCGCCGAATACTGGAGCCCCCAAATATATAAAACAATTACTCATAAACATAAGCAACCTTATTGATAAGAATGTGGTAATTGCAGGGGACTTTAACACTCCACTTGCAGAAATGGATAGATCATCCAGACACACGGTCAGTAAAGAAACAAGGGCCCTGAATGATACATTGGATCAGATGGCCTTGACAGATATATTTAGAACTCTGCATCCCAAAGCAACAGCATATACTTTCTCCTCGAGTACACATGGAACATTCTCCAAGATAGATCATATACTGGGTCACAAAACAGCCCTTCATAAGTTCACAAGAATTGAAATCATACCATGCATGCTTTCAGACCACAATGCTATGAAGCTTGAAATCAACCACAGGAAAAAGTCTGGAACACCTCCAAAAGCATGGAGGTTAAGAAACACCTTACTAAAGAATGAGTGGGTCAACCAGGCCATTAGAGAAGAAATTAAAAAATATATGGAAACAAACGAAAATGAAAATACAACCATCCAAAATCTTTGGGATGCAGCGAAGGCAGTCCTGAGAGGAAAATACATGGCAATCGAGGCCTATCTCAAGAAACAAGAAAAATCCCAAATACGAAATCTAACAGCACACCTAAAGGAAATAGAAGCAGAACAGCAAAGGCAGCCTAAACCCAGCAGAAGAAGAGAAATAATAAAGATCAGAGCAGAAATAAACAATATAGAATCTAAAAAAACTGTAAAGCAGATCAAGGAAACCAAGAGTTGGTTTTTTGAAAAAATAAACAAAATTGATAAACCTCTAGCCAGGCTTCTCAAAAAGAAAAGGGAGATGACCCAAGTAGATAAAATCATGAATGAACATGGGATTATGACAACCAATCCCTCAGAGATACAAACAATTATCAGGGAATACTATGAAAAATTATATGCCAACAAATTGGACAACCTGGAAGAAATGGACAAATTCCTAAACACCCACACTCTTCCAAAACTCAATCAGGAGGAAATACAAAGCTTGAACAGACCCATAACCAGCGAAGAAATTGAATTGGTTATCAAAAATCTCCCAACAAATAAGAGTCCAGGACCAGATGGCTTCCCAGGGGAGTTCTACCAGACGTTTAAAGGAGAGATAATACCTATCCTTCTCAAGCTATTCCAAGAAATAGAAAGGGAAGGAAAACTTCCAGACTCGTTCTATGAAGCTAGTATTACTTTGATTCCCAAACGAGACAGAGACCCAGTAAAAAAAGAGAACTACAGGCCAATATCCCTGACGAATATGGATGCAAAAATTCTCAATAAGATACTAGCAAGTCGAATTCAACAGCATATAAAAAGAATTATTCACCATGCTCAAGTGGGATTCATTCCTGGGATGCAGGGCTGGTTCAACATTTGCAAATCAATCAACGTGATACATCACATTAATAAAAGAAAAGAGAAGAACCATATAATCCTGTCAATTGATGCAGAAAAGGCCTTTGACAAAATTCAGCACCCTTTCTTAATAAAAACCCTTGAGAAAGTCGGGATAGAAGGAACATACTTAAAGATCATAAAAGCCATTTATGAAAAGCCCACAGCTAATATCATCCTCAATGGAGAAAAACTGAGAGCTTTTTCCCTGAGATCAGGAACACGACAGGGATGCCTACTCTCACCGCTGTTGTTTAACATAGTGTTGAAAGTTCTAGAATCAGCAATCAGACAACAAAAGGAAATCAAAGGCATCAAAATTGGCAAAGATGAAGTCAAGCTTTTGCTTTTTGCAGATGACATGATATTATACATGGAAAATCCGATAGACTCCACCAAAAGTCTGCTAGAACTGATACATGAATTCAGCAAAGTTGCAGGATAAAAAATCAATGTACAGAAATCAGTTGCATTCTTATACACTAACAATGAAGCAACAGAAAGACAAATAAAGAAACTGATCCCATTCACAATTGCACCAAGAAGCATACAATACCTAGGAATAAATCTAACCAAAGATGTAAAAGATCTGTATGCTGAAAACTATAGAAAGCTTATGAAGGTAATTGAAGAAGATATAAAGAAATGGAAAGACATTCCCTGCTCATGGATTGGTAGAATAAATATTGCTAAAATGTCAATACTACCCAAAGCTATCTACACATTCAATGCAATCCCAATCAAAATTGCACCAGCAGTCTTCTCGAAACTAGAACAAGCAATCCTAAAATTCATATGGAACCACAAAAGACCCCGAATAGCCAAAGTAATCCTGAAGAAGAAGACCAAAGCAGGAGGCATCACAATCTCAGACTTTAGCCACTACTACAAAGATGTAATCAAGACAGCATGGTATTGGCACAAAAACAGACACATAGACCAATGGAATAGAATAGAAACCCCAGAACTAGACCCACAAACGTATGACCAACTCATCTTTGACAAAGCAGGAAAGAACATCCAATGGAAAAAAGACAGTCTCTTTAACAAATGGTGCTGGGAGAACTGGACAGCAACATGCAGAAGGTTGAAACTAGACCACTTACTCACACCATTCACAAAAATAAACTCAAAATGGATAAAGGACCTGAATGTGAGACACGAAACCATCAAAACCCTAGAGGAGAAAGCAGGAAAAGACCTCTCTGACCTCAGCCGTAGAAATCTCTTTTTTTTTTTTTTTTTTTTTTAATTTTTTTTTTCAACATTTATTTTATTTTTTGGGACAGAGAGAGACAGAGCATGAACGGGGGAGGGACAGAGAGAGAGGGAGACACAGAATCGGAAACAGGCTCCAGGCTCTGAGCCATCAGCCCAGAGCCTGACGCGGGGCTCGAACTCACAGACCGTGAGATCGTGACCTGGCTGAAGTCGGACGCTTAACCGACTGCGCCACCCAGGCGCCCCAACCGTAGAAATCTCTTATCGACACATCCCCAAAGGCAAGGGAATTAAAAGCAAAAATGAATTACTGGGACCTTATGAAGATAAAAAGCTTCTGCACAGCAAAGGAAACAACCAACAAAACTAACAAGCAACCAACGGAATGGGAAAACATATTTGCAATGACATATTGGACAAAGGACTAGTATCCAAAATCTATAAAGAGCTCACCAAACTCCACACCAAAAAACAAATAACCCAGTGAAGAAATGGGCAGAAAACATGAATAGACACTTCTCTAAAGAAGACATCTGGATGGCCAACAGGCACATTAAAAAATGCTCAATGTCGCTCCTTATCAGGGAAATACAAATGAAAACCACACTCAGATATCACCTCACGCCAGTCAGAGTGGCCAAAATGAACAAATCAGGAGACTGTAGATGCTGGAGAGGATGTGGAGAAACGGGAACCCTCTTGCACTGTTGGTGGGAATGCAAATTGGTGCAGCCGCTCTGGATAGCAGTGTGGAGGTTCCTCAGAAAATTAAAAATAGACTTACCCTATGACCCAGCAATAGCACTGCTAGGAATTTACCCAAGGGATACAGGAGTACTGATGCATAGGGGCACTTGTACCCCGATGTTTACAGCAGCACTCTCAACAATAGCCTAATTATGGAAAGAGCCTATATGTCCATCAACTGATGAATGGATAAAGAAATTGTGGTTTATATACACAATAGAATACTATGTGGCAATGAGAAAGAATGAAATATGGCCTTTTGTAGCAACGTGGATGGAACTAGAGAGTGTGATGCTAAGTGAAATAAGCCATACAGAGAAAGACAGATACCATATGGTTTCACTCTTATGTGGATCCTGAGAAACTTAACAGAAACCCATGCGGGAAGGGAAGGAAAAAAAAAAGAGGTTAGAGTGGGAGAGAGCCAAAGAATAGGAGATTGTTAAAAACTGAGAACAAAGTGAGGGTTGATGGGGGGTGGCATGGAGGGGAGGGTGGGTGATGGGTATTGAGGAGGGCACCTTTTGGGATGAGCACTGGGTGTTGTATGGAAACCAATTTGACAATAAATTTCATATATTGAAAAAATAAAAAAATAGAAAAATAAAATAAAATACAGTATTGATTACAAAAAAATGTATATCTATCAATAATTACTCTAAATGTAAATGGACTAAATGCTCCAATCAAAAGACATAGGGTAATAGAATGAATTAAAAAAAAAAAAAAAGATCCTTCAATATGCTGCTTATAAGAGACTGATTTTAGCTACCGAGATACCTTAAGATTGAAAATGAGGGGATGGAGAACCATTTGTCATATTAATGGACATCAAAAGAAAGCTGGAGTAGCAATACTTATACAAATCAAATTTTAACCCAAAACCTGTAATAAGAGTTGAAGGGTGAGATATCATAGTAAAGGGATCTATCCAACAAGAAGATTTTTTTTAATTTTGTTAATGTTTCTATATTTTTGATAAAGGGAGAGAGGGAGAGAGAGAAATAAAGCGTGAGCAGGAGAAGGGCAGAGAGGGAGGGAGACACAGAATCCAAAGCAGGCTTCAGGCTCTGAGCTGTCAACGCATAGCCTGATGCAGAGCTCGAAATCTAAACTGTGAGATCATAACCTGAGCTGAAGTTGGACACTTAACTGGCTGAGCTAGCCAGGTGCCACAAAAAGATTTAACAATTACAAATATTTGTGCCTCCAACTTGAAAGCAGTCAAATATATAAGTCAATTAATGACAAACTTTAAGAAACTCATTGATAATCATACAGTAAAAGCAGGAGACTTTAAAAACCACACTTACAACAATGAACACATTACCTAAGCAGCAGATCAACAAGGAAACAATGGATTTGAATGACACACAGGACCAGATGGACTTAAATATATTCAGAATATTCCACTCTAAATCAGAAGAATACACATTTTCTTCAAGTGCACATGGAACATTCTTCAGAATATATCATATACTGGGTCACAAATCAGGCTTCAACTGGTACAAAAATATTGATATCATACCATGCATATTTTCAGATCACAACACTATGAAACTTGAAGTCAATCGCAAGAACAAAATTGGAAAGACTACATGAAGGTTAAAGAGTGAATGTATTGGGGGCATCTGATTGGCTCAGTTGGTTAAACATCTGACTTCGGCTCAGGTCATGATCTCATGGCTCATGAGTTTGAGCCCCACATAAGGCTCTGTGCTGACAGCCCAGAGACTATAGTCAGCTTCAGATTCTGTGTCTCCTTCTCTCTCTACCCCTCCCTCACTCGTTATTTCTCTCACTCTCTCTCTCTCAAAAATAAATAAATATTTTAAAAGAGTGAGTGGTTTAACCAAGAAATTAAATTAAAAATAAGAAAAATACATGAAAACCAATGAAAATGAAAACATGACAGTCCAAAACCCATGGGATGAAGCAAAGTTGGTCATAACAAGGAAATAAATAGCAACACAAGCCTTTCTCAAGAAGGAAAAAAGTCTCAAATACACAACCTAATCTTACACTTAAAAGAGCCAGAGAAAGAACAGCCAATAAAACCCAAAACCAGCAGAAGAAGGGAAGTAATAAAGATTAGAGAAGAAATAAATCATGTAGAGATTTAAAAGAAAAAAGTATAACAAATCAACGAATGTAGGAGCTGATTCCTCAAAAGAATTAACAAAATTGATAATTACCTATCCATACTTATCACAATGAAAAGAGAAAGGATCTGAATAAATTAAATGATGAATGAAAGATGAGACATACAAAAATACACACAATTATAAGAGTATATTATGAGCAATTATATTCCCCCAAAATTGGGCAATCTGGAAGAAACAGCTGAATTCCTACAAATGTATAATCTACCAAAACTGAAATAGGAAGAAACAGAAATTTTTAACAGACCTATAACCAGTAAAGAAATTGAATCAGTAATGAATAATCTCCAAACAAAATTTCAGGGCTGGATGGCTTCCCAGGGGATTTCTACCAAATATTTAAAGAATTAATACCTGTTCTTTTGAAACTGTTCCAAAAAATAGAAATGGAAGGAAAACTTCCAAAGTCATTCTACAAGGCTACTATTACCTTGATTCTAAAACCAGTCAAAGACCCACTTAAAAAGGAAAATTACAGACCAATATTCCTGTTGAATAAGGATGCAGTAATTCTCAACAAGATATTAACAAGTAAAATCCAAGAAACATTTTAATGTTTAAGAATTATTCACCACTATCAAGGAGGATTTATTACTGGAATGCAAGGCTGTTTTAGTATGTCCAAATCAATCAATGAGATACACCACATTACTAAAACAAAGCTTAGGAACCATATTATCATGTCAAGAGATGCAGGGAAATCATTTGACAACACACAGCATCCTTTATGGATAAAAACAATCAACCAAGTAGGGAGTGAAAGAACATACCTAAACATCATAAAGTCCATATACAAAATACCCACAGCTGTTATCATTCTCAATAGGGAAAAACTGATAAATTTCCTTTTAATGTCAGGAACACGACAGGGCTGTCCACTCTCACCATTGTTGTTCAGCATAAGCCTCAGCAATCAGACAACAACAACAACAACAACAACAACAACAAAGAAATAAAATTCATCCAAATTGGAAAGGAAGAAATCTAACTTTCACTTTTAACAGATGACATGATACTCTACATGGAAAACCAAAAAACGCCTCCACCAAATAAATACTAGAACTGACAAATGAAATAAGAAAATTCACATGATATAAAATCAATGTACATAAATCTGTAGCATTTCTAAACATCAATAATGAATCAGCAAAAGGAAATCAAATAATTGATCCCATTTACCATTGTGCCAAAACCATATGATACCTAGGAGTAAATCAAAGCAGAGAGGTAAAAGATCTGTGTTCTGAAAACTATAGAATACTTATGGAAGAAATTGAAGACAGCACAAAGAAATGGGAAAACTTTCCATGCTCATGGATTGGAAGAAGAAACATTGTAAATGTCTGTACTACCCAAGGGAATCTACAAATTCAATGCACATTCAATTCACAGAGCTAGAACAAACAACACTTAAATTTGTATAGAACCAGAAAAGACCCCAAACAGCCATTGTAATGTTGAAAAAGAAAACCAAAGCTGGTGGCATTACAATTCTTGACACTAAGCTGTTTTACAAAGAGGTAATCCTCAAGACAGTTAGGTACTGGCACAAAAACAACACATAGATCAATGGAACAGAATAGAGGATCCAGAAATGCACCCACAACTATATGGTCAACTCACCTTCAACAAAGCAAGAAAGAATATCCATTGGAAAAAAGACTCTCTCTTCAACAAATGGTGTTGGGAAAACTGGATGCAACATTCAGAAGAACGAAAGAAGAACTTTCTTACACCATACACAAAAATAAATCCAAAGTGGATGAAAGACCTAAACGTGAGACAGGGAAATATCAAAATGTTAGAGGAGAACACAGGCAGCATGTAGTTGATTTCTAGCTTCATACAATTGTGTTCAGAAAAGATGTATGTATACTTTTAATCTTCTTAATTTCATTGAAATATTTTTTGCCTAACATGATTTATTTTGGAGACTGTTCCATGTGCACTTGAAAATAATGTGTTTTCTGTTGTTTTTGGATGGAGTGTTCTGAATATATCTGTTATGTACATCTAGTCCAATGTGCCACACAAGGACACTGTTTGTTTATTGATTTGCTGCCTAATATATCCACTGATTTAAGTGGGGTACTAAAACCCCTTCTCTTAGTTACTACCATTAATTTCCCTCTTTGTATCTTAACATTTGCTTCACACATTTAGGTGTTCCAAAATTGAGTACATAAATATTTACAAGTATATCTTGCTGTTGGATTGATTATTATTTTGTAATGTCTTCGTCTCTTGCTACATTTTATTTTTTAAATGTTTATTAATTTATTTTGAGAGCGAAAGAGGGCAGGAAGAGGGACAGAAAGAGAGGGGAGAGAGAAATCCAAGCAGTCTCTGTGCCAATAGCACAGAGCTGGACGTGGGTCTTGAAGTCATGAATTGTGAGATCATGGCCTGATCTGAAATCGAGAGTTGGACTCTTAACCAACTGAGCCACCCAGGCACCTCTCTTGTTATGTTTTAAAGTCTATTTTGTGATATAATCATTGCTATTCTTTTTTTAACCTTACATTAGCATGGTAAATGTTTTTCCATCTCTTCACTTTCATTAATATGTATTTTTTAAACATTGATGATATATTAATCATATGGAACCATATGGTATCATCAAGATAAAAAGCTTCTGCACAGTGAAGGAAGCAATAAACAAAATTAAAAGGAAGGTTATAGAATGGGAGAAGATATTTTCAAATGACATATTGGACAAAGGGCTAGTATCCAAAATCTACAAAGAGCTTATAAAAATCAACACCCCAAAAATAAAAATTCTAGTTAAGAAATGGACAGAAGACATGAAGAGACACTTCTTCAAAGAGGATATACAAATGGCTAACCAACACCTGAGAAAACGTTCAAAATAACCTATTATCAGGGAAATACAAATCAAAACCACAATGAAATGTCATCTCACACCTGTCAGGATGGCTAAAGTTAGCTACTCAGGAAACAACAGATAATGGCAAAAATGAGGAGAAAGGGGAACCCACTTACTCTGTTTGTGGGAATGCAAACTGCTGCAGCCACTCTGGAAACCAGTGTGGAGGTTCCTCAGAAAGTTAATTACAAAAATATACTATAATGCAGAAATTGCACTACTGGGTATTTATTCAAAGGATACAAAAATACTGATTTGAAAGGGCATAGGCGCCCTAATGTAGCAGCACTATCAACAATATCCAAATTATGGAAAGAGCCCAAATGTCCATCGAATGATGAGTGGAGAAAAAAGAGGTGGCATATGCATACAATGGAATATTAATCAGCCATCAAAAACAATGGAATTTTGCCATTTGTAACAACAAGGGTGGAACTGGAGTGTATTATGGTAAACAAAATAAGTCAGAGAAAGAAAAATACCATATGGTTTCCCTCAGATGTGGAATTTAAGAAACAAAACATAAAACGTTAGGTGAAGAGAAGGAAAAATAATATAAAAACAAAGAAGGAGGCAAACCATAAAAGGCTCTTAACTGTAGTGAACAAACTGAGGGTTGCTGGAGGGAAGGTGGGTGGGGGGTGGGCTAAATGGGTGATGGGCATTAAGGAAGGCATTGTTGTCATGAGCACTGTTATGTGTAAGTGATGAATCACTAAATCTACTCCTCAAATCAATACTAAACTATATGTTAACTGACTTGAATTTGAAAAAAATCTTGGAAGAAAAAATAAAAGAAATTTGAACTATACAACTCGGGTTTTCTAGCCATAACATTAGAGGATTACATTTTCGAACCATGTGTCAAACAGATAGAGAAACCACTTGTTTATATAACAATATTAAGTAGGGAAAGGCAACAATGTTTAATGTCAGAGTCAATGCATCTATTTTTGTTTATTTGTATTTATTTCTTGAGCCATCCCTAGAAAATAATTTTTAAATTTTTATGTCTTCAAATTTTATACTTTGAACTAATTTAAAATTTTAAAATATATAAAATAATGCAAGTTTCTCTACCTAGTCCATGTTGACTTATTCTTAAATTATGGTAAACAATTACAGTCTGTATACTTAATGCATTTTTGAGATTTTAGAAATTCTGAGACCTTGTTACCATAGGGTACAAGTGATACATCTGGCCAAATGGTAGTGACATCACAAACTCAAAATTATGAATCCATTTTGTAGTTTAAAAATTTTAAACTACTCTGTTAACAGATATTTATTTTGCATTGTAAACAAGTGTAATTGAGTATCAAAAACTCTTTCAATTAAATTTTTTTAAGTTTATTTATTTTGAAAGACAGAACCAGCAGGGAAGTGGCAGAGAGGGAGAGAGGGGAACAGAGGATCCGGAGTGGGCTCCACACTGAAAGCATAGAGCCTAATGTGGGTCTAAAACTCACCAACCACAAGATCATGACCCGAGACAAAGTCAGTCAGTTAACCAACTAAACCACCAAGATACCTCTCTTTCATTTAAAAATTTAATCCCAGGGGCGCCTGGGTGGCGCAGTCGGTTAAGCATCCGACTTCAGCCAGGTCACGATCTCGCGGTCCGTGAGTTCGAGCCCCGCGTCAGGCTCTGGGCCGATGGCTCGGAGCCTGGAGCCTGTTTCCGATTCTGTGTCTCCCTCTCTCTCTCTGCCCCTCCCCCGTTCATGCTCTGTCTCTCTCTGTCCCAAAAAAATAAATAAAAAAAGGTTGAAAAAAAAATTTAATCCCATATTCAAGAAATTTGGACTAACAATTGTTCCTCCATGTCTAGGAATTCTAAATATCAGATATATAATTTTACAGAGAAATTCCAAACAGTATAGTTATTTTAATATCTAATTAGTAGAGATTATGAAAAAAATTGTTTTTTGAACACATTCTTTAAAAAAGATAACTCATTATAGACACTTCTCCAAAGAAGACATCCAGATGACCAAATGACATATGAAAAAATACTCAACATCACTCATCATCAGGGAAAACAAATCAAAACCACAATGAGATACCACCTCACACCTGTAAGAATGGCTAACGTTAACAACTCAGGCATCAACAGATGTTGGCGAGGATGCAGAGAAAGAGGATCTCTTTTGCACTGCTGGTGGGAATGCAAACTGGTGCAGCCACTCTGGAAAACAGTATGAAAGTTCCTCAAAAAATTAAAAATAGAATTACCCTACAACTCAACAATTGCACTGCTAGGTATTTATCCATGGGATAGAGGTAGGCTGTTTTGAAGGGGCAAGTGATCCCCAATGTTTATAGCAGCACTATCAACAATAGCCAAAGTATGGAAAGAGCCCAAATGTCCATCGATAGATGAATGGATAAAGAAGATGTAGTGTGTGTGTGTGTGTGTGTGTGTATATATATATATATATATATATATATATATGTAGTGTGTGTGTGTATGTATATATATATATATATATATATATATATATATATATTTGAATATTACTTGGCAATCAAAAATAATGAAATCTTGGGGCGCCTGGGTGGCTCAGTCGGTTGAGCGTCTGACTTCAGCTCAGGTCAGGATCTCGCGGTATGTGAGTTCGAGCCCTGCAGCGGGCTCTGTGCTGACTGTTCAGAGCCTGGAGTCTGTTTCAGATTCTGTGTCTCCCTCTCTCTCTGCCCCTCCCCCGTTCATGCTCTGTCTCTCTCTGTCTCAAAAATAAATAAAACGTTAAAAAAATTAAAAAAACAAAATAAAAAAAATGAAATCTTACCATTTGCGACTACATGGAAGGAACTAGAGGATGTTATGTGAAGCAAAATTAGTCAGAGAAAGACAAATATCATATGACTTCACTCACATGAGGACTTTAGGATACAAAACAGATCAACATAAGGGAAGGGAAGCAAAAATAATATATAAAACGGGGGGGGTGGGGACAAAACATGAGACTCTTAAATATGGAGAACAAACAGAGGGTTACTGGAGAGGTAGGTTGTGGGAAGGGGAATTAACTAAATGGGTAAGGGGCATTAAGGAATCTACTCCTGAAATCATTGTTGCACTATAGGCTAACTAACTTGGATGTACATTAAAAAAAATTAAGAGATTTCATTGTTTTATAATAATTTTTTAGAGTTTTATTTATTTTGGGAGAAAGAGGTGGAGAGCACAAGCAGGGGAGGGGCAGCGAGGGGGATAGAAGCAGGCTCTGCACTGACAGTGGGCAGCCTGATGTGGGGCTTAAACTCACAAACTGTGAAATCATGACCTCAGCTGAAGCCAGATGCTCAACTGACTGAAGCACCCAGGTGCCTCATATTTTATCATATTTTTAAATAAAACTTTTTGATTTAAGATACAGTAAAAAATAAAGCCAAATTTTGTAGAAAATGTTTCCACTCCACATTTTGTTTCTTTTCATTATATTTGTCTTCCATGTCTAGGGTGTTACAAATGGAAACATCAAATGTGTGTATGATACAGTCCAAAAAATTGAGAGGTGATGCATTATCCTTCTCAATTCTTTTTGAAATTGAAAGAATGTGTATATTTTATTCATTCATTCATTCATTATTCATTCATTATTATTCATGAATAATCAATAATTCATTCATTATTATTCATTTTGAAGCAAAAATATTGGAAATTGGTTTTCTAATCTGAAATCTCAAATATTGCAAGATCCTTATTCTATGGTCATGATAATTACTGTGTCAAAGAAAATAGGATTTGTATGTTTGAAACAACTGGTAATTCTCAATTTAGACACAGTCATTTGGAAAATGTTAGACAGGAAACCATGTCTGTGGTTTTATAGAACAAGTTCAACAGTGTTACACTTACCCTAAATATCTTTCCTGGTTAAAGCATGGTCTAGTTCAGTTAGATTAACGATGTTTTGTTCACCATCCTTAATCACCTGGACTTCATCCCTCCAAGCTTACCTTTTTCCAGTTGGTGACTGCTTTAACATTTCTAAAATACAAGTCTGAGAACTTAATTACTTCCTGTAAAACTCTGAGTTAAGGAAAGGCAAGAGATGAGTATCTAAAATATCCCCCTAAATAAATAAATAAATAAATAAATAAATAAAATGAGTTTCCATTGAAATATTTATTGTTCTGTTTGTTCAACCATCTCCTTTGCTCACGTTGTATATATGAGATACAGTGTATCTATTTCCTTTCAGACTCCATGTGAACTTGAGGAGAATGTGTATTCTGCTGCTTTATGGTGAAATTTTCTGAATAAATCCGTTAACTCCATTTGGTCCAGTGTGTCGTTCAAAGCCATTGTTTCCGTGTTGATTTTCTACTCAAACAATCTGTCCACTGGTGTAAGTAAAATGTTGAAGTCCCCTAAAGTTATTGTATTATTCTCAATGGGTCTCTTTATGTTTTAATTAACTGGTTTATATGTTTAAGTGTGCCACATGGGGGGCAAATTTATTTACAATTAACTGTTAGATCTTCTCAGTGGATAGACCCCTTAATTATGATCTAATGCATTTCTTCATCTCTTGTTACAGTCTTTATTTTATAATCTAGCTTATCTGATATAAGTATGGCTACTTCAGCTTTGTTTTGATGTCCATTAGCCTCATAGACGGGTTTCCATCCCCTCGCTTTCAATCTGCAGGTGTCTTTAGATCTAAAATGAGTCTTTTGTAGACAGCATATAGATGGGTCTTGTATTTTTTCAAATCCATTCTGATATGCTATTTCTTTTTTACTTGAGCATTTAGAACATTTTCATTCAGAGTGATTATTGAAAGATATGAATTCAGTTCTATTGTGTTGCTTGTAGAGTTGGTGCTTCTGGTGATATTCCCTGGTCCTTTCTAGGTTTCATTGCTTTTGGTCTGTTTTGATTTTTTTTGTTTTTGTTTTTGTTTGTTTCAACACTCAGATTGCCCCTCTTAACATTTATTGCAGGACTAGTTTAGAGTTTACAACTCCTTTAGTTTTTATTTTTCTGGGAATCTCATATCTCTCCTTCTAATCTGAATGACAGCCTTGTTGGATAAAGAATTTTTGGCTATGGGGCACCTGGATCAGTTCATGTCATGATCTCATAGTTCGTGGGTTCAAGCCCTGCATCAGGCTCTGTGCTTACAGCTTGGAGCCAGGAGACCTACTTCAGATTCTGTGTCTTCCTCTCTTTCTCTGCCCTCCAACACTCATGCTCTCATTTTCAAATACAAATAAACGTCTAGAATATTAAAGAATTTTTGATACATATTTTTCACATTCAGCACTTTCAGTATATCCTGCCATCCCTTTCTGACCTGTCCATTTCTCTGTGGATGGATCGGCTGTGAACCTGATCTATCTTCCCATGGGAAGGCTAAGGACCTTTTTTCCCCTTGCTGCTTTCATGATTCTTTCCCTGTCTGTGTATTTTGTGTATTATGTCTTGGTCACTGTCCTTCTCTTGAATCTAATGGAACTTCTATGTGCTTCTTGGATTATGAGGTCTTACTCTTCCTCATATTTGGGAAGTTTTCAGCTATAATATGCTCACATAAACATTCTCCTCACTTTTCTCTCTTTGTCTTCTGGTAGTCCTAAGATATGAATATTATTCCTAGTTAATAAGTCACTGAGTTCTCTCCATCTTGTATTGTGATCTTCTGTCTTTGTTTCCCTTTTTTTCAGATATTTTCATAATTTCATCTTATATATCACTGATAACTATTCTGTTTCTTTCATCCTTGCCATCATCACATCCATTGGAGATTGCCTTTCAGTTTTGGATTTTTAATTTCAGACTTACTAAATTTTAGTTATTTTACTTCTGCAGATTGGGATTCTCTGATGTGCTCTATGGTTCTTTCAACTCCAGCTACTATTATTATAACTATGCTTTTAAATTTTAGTTCAGACATCTTACTTCTATCAGTATTGATTACATTTCTTTAATTTAATTTAATTGGTCATTTCTTCCTGTTCTCTTTTTTGGGGTGAATCCTTCCATTGCCAAGTTCTCTCACTCAAATTATGCAGATTGATATATGAATCGTCAGCTCAATTTCCTAGGTGTTCAAAACAGTTTGATGCATATATACCTGTGTTTAGGAGATGAGACGAGCCCAGGGTTCCCATACCATTCAACCTTCTTAACTCCTCCCTCTGTAATTGTTGAATCACTATATTGTACACCTGAAACTAATAGAAAACTGTATGTTAACTAATAGTAACTAAAATAAAAACTTAAAATAATAAATGCAAATATATAGGCAGCTAGGTATCTTGTCTGTTAAATATCTGACATTTGATTTTGGCTCATGTCATGATTTCATGGTTTGTGAATTTGAGCCCTGTATCAGTCTCTGTGCTGATAGTACAGGGGCTCCTTGAAATTCTATCTCTTCTTCTCTCTCAGCCCCTTCCCCTTCTCAAAATAAATAAATAAATATAGTTATAAAATGAAAATATAAAGAGTAAGCAGTCAGAGATGAAGAAATCCATAAGTGAAATAAAGGTATGGTAGTATTAAACAATAGCATATGACAGAAGGTAGAAGAGCAAATCAGAACAATACAGGCTAATATAGAGAAAAGAAGCAGAACAAAGAAAAATAATAATAATTTTAAGAAGCAGAACAAAGAAAAATAATAATAATTTTAAAAATGATAATATATTAAGAGAACTAAACAAAATCAAGTGTTATAACATTAGCATTATAAGGATACCAGATGAAGAAGAATGAAAGAAATGGGCAGAAAATTTATTTTAAGAAATGACAGCTATAAACTTTCCTAACCTGGGGAAGGAAACACACATCAAGGTCTATGCAGCAAAGAAATCCTTCTAAGAAAATTAATACAAAGAGGTCCACACCACAACACACTATACGTATAATGGCAGAAAATACTGATAAAGTAATAATTTTAAAAGCACCAAGAGAAAAAAAAAGTTACTTAAGTGGGAAACCTATAAGGCCATCAGCTGAGTTTTCAGCAGAATATTTGCAGGCTTGAAAAAAAGGCATCATATATTCAAAGTGGCAAAAGGAAAAAAAAATGCCAGCAATAAAAAATACTCTACAGAAAGACTATATTCAGAATATAACAGATAAGTCGTTTCCCATACAGTTAAAGGTTTAAGGATATTATCACCACTAAAATCTCATTAAAAGAATGTTTGGTTATGCATCCAATTCTTAATTTTGGTTTAGGTCATGATCTCATGGTTTGTGGGATTGAGTCCCATGTTAGATTCCATGCTCACAGCATGGAACCTGCTTGGGATTCTCTCTCTACCTTTCTCTATGTCACTTCCCCACTTGTATGTTCTGTCCCTCCTCAAATTAAGAAAAAAGAAAAAAGAAAAGAAAAGAAAAGTTACAAGAAATTTTTTTGATTTTCTTGTCTTTGATAGGAAAAGTCCATGATAAGGAGTGAGAAATTTATCAGAGAAAACAATTTTACAGGTAATGCAAACATATAATTAAAGTAGTAAATAAATCACTTATGAATTAGTATCAAGGTTAAAGTAAAAAAAAAAGCAAGAAATTATATTATGTCTATAAAAGTTACTCAAGGCATTCACAAAATGAAAGGATGTAAATGATGGTATTATATAATACTAATTAACTATCAACTTAATGTAGACTGCTATGTGCATAAAATGTTATTTATGAATGTAGAGTTAACCACAAATCTAAAACTTATGTAGATGCCGAAAAAATAGACAATTAAAGCATCATACTATAGAATGCATCAACCCATAAGGGAAGAGTTAGCAAAGAAGGAAAAAACAGAGAACTACAAAAACAATAGCAAAACAAGTAATAAAATGGAACTAAGTACTTATCTATCAATAATACCTTGAATATAAGTGGGCCAAATGGTCCAATCAAAATACATAGGGTGAATGAATGTACAAAAATGCATCATTTATCTATATGCTGCATATAAGATAGTCACTTCAGACCTAAAGCCACATACAGACCGAGAGTGAAAAAATGTAAAAACATTTACCATGTAAATGGAACTGAAAAGAAAACAGGAGTAGCAATACTTATATCAGACAATATAGAAATTAAAACAAAGCTTGTAACAATAGACAAAGGACACTACATAACTATGAAAGGGCATAACAATTGTAAATGTTCATGCACTCAACATAAGAGCATATAAATGCATAAATCAAAATTAATAGACATAAAGGAATAAATAAACAATAATACAACAATAGTAGGGGACTTTCTCACTCCACTTACATCAATGCATAGATTATCCAGAAAGAAAATCAATGAGGCGACATTGCTTTTGAATGACACATTGGAACAGTTGGACTTAACAGATACCTTTGAATCATTGCATCTGGAAACTGTGGAATATACATTATTTTATAATGCATATGAAATATTCTCCAGAAACTCAACATTTTAGGCCACAAAACAAGTGTTACTAAAATAAAAAAAGATTAAAATCATATCATACCTAAGACACATGTTGATTGAAAATAGAGAGAAAACCATTTATGATGCTAATGGAAGTAAAAAGAAAGCTAAAAGAACAATACTTATATCAAACAAAAGAGATCTTAAACAAAGAGTGTAGCAAGGACAAAGGAAGACACTACATAATGATAAAGGGAACAATCCACCAAAAGATAACAATAGTAAATATTTATACACCCAGCATGGATACACCCAAATACATAAAACAATTATTAATAAACATGCAATAAGAAGTCAATGGTAATACAATGATAGCAAGGAAATTTATACCCTACTTATATCAATGCATAGATCATCCAAACAGAAAATTACGAAAATAGTGGTCGTGAATAGCACATTGGATCAGATTGATCTACCAGATAAATCCAGAATATTCTATCCAAAAACAGTAGGACACACATTATTATACACATTGGATCCAAGGAACATTAAATATTCTCAAGAAGAGATTACATGTTGGACAAAAAGTGAGTATCAACATATTCCAAAATATTGAAATTATGTCATGTACTTTTTCCAGTGACAACACTATGAAACTAGAAATCAACCATGGAAACACACACACACACACACACACACACACACACACACAAGAAAAAAATCTTCAAAGAACACAAATACATGGAGGTTAAGTAATATGCCACTAAACAATATTGGGTTAAAGAATAAATCCAGGGGTGCCTGGGTGACTTAGTCAGTTGTATGTCCAACTCTTGGTTTTGGCTCAATCAGGGCCTCAAGGTTCATGGGTTCAAACTCCTTATTGAGACCTTCACCGTCAGTGCATAGCCTGCTTAGGATTCCCTCTCTCTCTCTCTCTCTCTCTCTCTCTCTCCCCCCCAAAATAAATAAATAAATAAACTTAAAGACACACAAGAGGAAATAAAACAATACATGGAGATGAATGGAAATGAAAACCCAATGGTCCAAAATCTTTGGGGTGGAGGAAAAGCTCCTCTAGGAGGGAAGATTAGTAACAGGGAAGATGGCAGCATAGGAGGACACTGGGCTCACCGCGCGTCCTGGTGATCACTTAGATTCCACCTACACCTGCCTAAATAACCGAGAAAACCACGAGAGGATTAGCAGAACGGAGTCTCTGGAGCCAAGCGCAGAGGAGAGGCCCATGGAAGAGGGTAGGAAGGGCGGCGAGGTGGAGCACGCTGCACAGACTGGCGGGAGGGAGCCGGGCCGAGGGGCAGCCTGCTGGCCAGCAGAGCCCCCAAGTCTGGCTTGCAAAAGCGGAGAGGCTGGACGGAGTGTGTTCCCACAGCAAGCGGGACTTAGCATCTGCGAGGTCATAAGTTAACAGCTCTGCTTGGAAAGAGGGAAGGCTGGAGGACAAAGGGAGGGAGAGTTGCTGACCCCCGGCACAACAGAGTTCAGTTTGGCGGGGAACAAAGGAGCTAGCCAGCACCATCTCCCTCGCCCATCCCCCAGCCAAAATCCCAAAGGGAACCAGTTCCTGCCAGGGAATTTGTTTGCACCGGGCAAACACCCAATGCTGTGCTTCTGTAGAGCCACCCCTCCAGCAGTGGGTCTGACTCCCTCCCGCTACCACAGGGCCCCTCCTGAAGTGGATCACCTAAGGAGAAGTGAGCTAAGTCTACCCCTCCTGCCCCCGTGCAACTTGCCTACCCACCCCAGCAAATACGCCAGATCCCCAGCACCACAAGCCTGGCAGTGTGCAAGTAGCCCAGACAAACCACACTACCCCACAATAAATCCCGCCCTAGGAGAGGGGAAGAGAAGGCACACACCAGTATGACTGTGGCCCCAGCGGTGGGCTGGGGGCAGTCATCAGGTCTGACTGTGACCCCGCACACCAAATCCAGTTATACACCACAGCACAGGGGAAGTGCCCTGCAGGTCCGCACCTCTCAAGGGACTAAACAAAATGACCAAATGGAAGAATTCCCCTCAGAAGAATCTCCAGGAAATAACAACAGCTAATGAACTGATCAAAAAGGATTTAAATAATATAACAGAAAGTGAATTTAGAATAATAGTCATAAAATTAATCGCTGGGATTGAAAACAGTATAGAAGACAGCAGAGAATCTCTTGCTACAGAGATCAAGGGACTAAGGAACAGTCAGGAGGAGCTGAAAACCGCTTTAAACGAGATGCAAAATAAAATGGAAACGTCCATGGCTCGGACTGAAGAGGCAGAGGAGAAAATAGGTGAACTAGAAGATAAAATTATGGAAACAGAGGATGCTGAGAGAAAGAGAGATAAAAAAAAATCCAAGAGTATGAGGGGAAAATTAGAGACCTAAGTGATACACTAAAAAGAAATAATATACGTATAAATAGTATCCCAGAGGAGGAAGAGAGGGAAAGGTGCTGAAGGGATACTTGAAGAAATAATAGCTCAGAACTTCCCTGATCTGGGGAAGGAAAAAGGCATTGAAATCCAAGAGGCACAGAGAACTCCCTTCAGACGTAACTTGAATCGATCTTCTGCACGACATATCATAGTGAAACTGGCAAAATACAAGGATAAAGAGAAAATTCTGAAAGCAGCAGGAGATAAACGTGCCCTAACTTATAAAGGGAGACCTATAAGACTCGTGACTAATCTCTTTTTTGAAACTTGGCAGGCCAGAAAGGCATGGCAGGAGATCTTCAATGTGATGAACAGAAAAAAATATGCAGCCGAGAATCCTTTATCCAGCAAGTCTGTCATTTAGAATAGAAGGAGAGATAAAGGTCTTCCCAAACAAACAAAAACTGAAGGAATTTGTCACCACGAAACCAGCCCTACAAGAGATCCTAAGGGGGATCCTCTGAGACAAAGTACCAGAGACATAGCTACAAGCATAAAACATACAGACATGACAATGACTCTAAACCCATATCTTTCTATAATAACACTGAATGTAAATGGACTAAATGCACCAACCAAAACACATAGGGTATCAGAATGGATAAAAAAACAAGATCCATCTATTTGCTGTCTACAAAAGACTCATTTTAGACCTGAGGACACCTTTAGATTGAGAGTGAGGGGATGGAGAACTATTTATCATGCTACTGGAAGCCAAAAGAAAGCTGGAGTAGCCATACTTATATCAGACAAACTAGACTTTAAATTAAAGGCTGTAACAAGAGATGAAGAAGGGCATTATATAACAATCACAGGGTCTATCCATCAGGAAGAGCTAACAATTATAAATGTCTATGTGCCAAATACGGGAGCCCCCAAATATATAAAACAATTACCCATAAACATAAGCAACCTTATTGATAAGAATGTGGTCATTGCAGGGGACTTTAATACCCCACTTACAGAAATGGATAGATCATCAAGACACACGGTCAATAAAGAAACAAGGGCCCTGAATGATACATTGGATCAGATGGACTTGACAGATATATTTAGAATTCTGCATCCCAAAGCAACAGAATATACTTTCTTCTCGAGTGCACATGGAACATTCTCCAAGGTAGATCATATACTGGGTCACAAAACAGCCCTTCATAAGTATACAAAAATTGAAATCATACTATGCATACTTTCAGACCACAATGCTATGAAGCTTGAAATCAACCACAGGAAAAAGTCTGGAAAACCTCCAAAAGCATGGAGGTTAAAGAAAACCCTATTAAAGAATGAGTGGGTCAACCGGGAAATTAGAGAACAAATCAAAAAGTATATGGAAACAAACGAAAATGAAATTACAACAATCCAAACTCCTTGGGATGCAGCGAAGGCAGTCCTGAGAGGAAAATACATTGCAATCCAGGCCTATCTCAAGAAACAAGAAAAATCCCAAATACAAAATCTAACAGCACACCTAAAGGAAATAGAAGCAGAACAACAAAGGCAGCCTAAACCCAGCAGAAGAAGAGAAATAATAAAGATCAGAGCAGAAATAAACAATATAGAATCTAAAAAAACTGTAGAGCAGATCAACGAAACCAAGAGTTGGTTTTTTGAAAAAATAAACAAAATTGATAAACCTCTAGCCAGACTTCTCAAAAAGAAAAGGGAGATGACCCAAATAGATAAAATCATGAATGAAAATAGGATTATGACAACCAATCCCTCAGAGATACAAACAATTATCAGGGAATAGTATGAAAAATTATATGCCAACAAATTGGACAACCTGGAAGAAATGGACAAATTCCTAAACACCCACACTCTTCCAAAACTCAATCAGGAGGAAATACAAAGCTTGAACAGACCCATAACCAGTGAAGAAATTGAATCGGTATCAAAAATCTCCCAACAAATAAAAGTCCAGGACCAGATGGCTTCCCAGGGAGTTCTACCAGATGTTTAAAGCAGAGATAATACCTATCCTTCTCAAGCTATTGCAAGAAATAGAAAGGGAAGGAAAACTTCCAGACTCGTTCTATGAAGCCAGTATTACTTTGATTCCCAAACGAGACAGAGACCCAGTAAAAAAAGAGAACTACAGGCCAATATCCCTGATGAATACGGATGCAAAAATTCTCAATAAGATACTAGCAAATCGAATTCAACAGCATATAAAAAGAATTATTCACCATGCTCGAGTGGGATTCATTCCTGGGATGCAGGGCTGGTTCAACATTCACAAATCAATCAACGTGATGCATCACATTAATAAAAGAAAAGATAAGAACCACATGATCCTGTCAATCGATGCAGAAAAGGACTTTTCTTTTTTCTTTTTTTTTTAATGTTTATTTATTTTTGAGACAGAGAGAGACAGAGCATGAACGGGGGAGGGGCAGAGAGAGAGGGAGACACAGAATCTGAAACAGACTCCAGGCTCTGAACAGTCAGCACAGAGCCCGCTGCGGGGCTCGAACTCACATACCGCAAGATCGTGACCTGAGCTGAAGTCGGACCCTTAACCGACTGAGCCACCCAGGCGCCCCAAAAAGGACTTTGACTAAATTCAGCACCCTTTCTTAATAAAAACCCTTGAGAAAGTCGGGATAGAAGGAACATACTTAAACATCATAAAAGCCATTTATGAAAAGCCCACAGCTAATATCATCCTCAATGGGGAAAAACTGAGAGCTTTTTCCCTGAGATCAGGAACACGACAGGGATGCCCCCTCTCACCACTGTTGTTTAACATAGTGTTGAAAGTTCTAGAATCAGCAATAAGACAACAAAAGAAAATCAAAGGCATCAAAATTGGCAAAGATGAATTCAAGCTTTCGCTTTTTGCAGATGACATGATACTATATGGAAAATTCGATAGACTCCACCAAAAGTCTGCTAGAAATGATACGTGAATTCAGCAAAGTTGCAGGATACAAAATCAATGTACAGAAATCAGTTGCATTCTTATACACTAACAATGAAGCAACAGAAAGAAAAATAAAAAGACTGATCCCATTCACAATTGCACCAAGAAGCATACAATACCTAGGAATAAATCTAACCAAAGATGTAAAAGCTCTGTATGCTGAAAACTATAGAAAGCTTATGAAGGTAATTGAAGAAGTTATAAAGAAATGGAAAGACATTACCTGCTCATGGATTGGAAGAATAAATATTGTCAAAATGTCAATACTACCCAAAGCTATCTACACATTCAATGCAATCCCAATCAAAATTGCACCAGCAGTCTTCTCGAAACTAGAACAAGCAATCCTAAAATTCATATGGAACCACAAAAGGCCCCAAATAGCCAAAGTAATTTTGAAGAAGAAGACCAAAGCAGGAGGCATCACAATCCCAGACTTTAGCCTCTACTACAAAGCTGTCATCATCAAGACAGCATGGTATTGGCACAAAAACAGACACATAGACCAATGGAATAGAATAGAAACCCCAGAACTAGACCCACAAATGTATGGCCAACTTATCTTTGACAAAGCAGGAATGAACATCCAATGGAAAAAAGACAGTCTCTTTAACAAATGGTGCTGGGAGAACTGGACAGCAACATGCAGAAGGTTGAAACTAGACCACTTTCTCACACCATTCACAAAAATAAACTCAAAATGGATAAAGGACCTGAATGTGAGACACGAAACCATCAAAACCTTAGAGGAGAAAGCAGGAAAAGACCTCCCTGACCTCAGCCATAGCAATCTCTTACTCGACACATCCCCAAAGGCAAGGGAATTAGAAGAAAAAATGAACTACTGGGACCTTATGAAGATAAAAAGCTTCTGCACAGCAAAGGAAACAACCAACAAAACTAAAAGGCAACCAACGGAATGTCAAAAGATATTTGCAAAAGACATATCGGACAAAGGGCTAGTATCCAAAATCTATAACGAGCTCACCAAACTCCACACCCGAAAAACAAATAACCCAGTGAAGAAATGGGCAGAAAACATAAATAGACACTTCTCTAAAGACATCCGGATGGCCAACAGGCACATTAAAAAAATGCTCAACGTCCCTCCTTATCAGGGAAATACAAGTCAAAACCACACTCAGATATCACCTCACGCCAGTCAGAGTGGCCAAAATGAACAAATCAGGAGACTGTAGATGCTGGAGAGGATGTGGAGAAATGGGAACCCTCTTGCACAGTTGGTGGGAATGCAAATTGGTGCAGCCACTCTGGAAAACAGTGTGGAGGTTCCTCAGAAAATTAAAAATGGGGGCGCCTGGGTGGCGCAGTCAGTTAAGCGTCTGACTTCAGCCAGGTCACGATCTCGCGGTCCGTGAGTTCGAGCCCCGCGTCAGGCTCTGGGCTGATGGCTCGGAGCCTGGAGCCTGTTTCCGATTCTGTGTCTCCCTCTCTCTCTGCCCCTCCCCCGTTCATGCTCTGTCTCTCTCTGTCCCAAAAATAAATAAAAAACGTTGAAAAAAAAATTAAAAAAAAAAAATGGATCTACCCTATGACCCAGAAATAGCACTGCTAGGAATTTACCCAAGGGATACAGGAGTGCTGATGCATAGGGCACTTGTACCCCAATGTTTGTGGCAGCACTCTCAACAATATCCAAATTTTGGAAAGAGCCTAAATGTCCATCAACTGATGAATGGATAAAGAAATTGTGGTTTATATACACAGTGTAGTACTACATGGCAATGAGAAAGAACGAAATATGGCCCTTTGGAGGAACGTGGATGGAACTGGAGAGTGTGATGTTAAGTGAAATAAGCCATACAGAGAAAGACAGATACCATATGGTTTCACTCTTATGTGGATCCTGAGAAACTTAACAGAAACCCATGAGGGAGGGGAAGGAAAAAAAGAAAAAGAGGTTAGAGTGGGAGAGAACCAAAGCATAAGAGACTGTTAAAAACTGAGAACAAACTGAGGGTTGATGGGGGGTGGGAGGGAGGGGAGGGTGGGTAATGGGTATTGAGGAGGGCACCTTTTGGCATGAGCACTGGGTGTTGTATGGAAACCAATTTGACAATAATCTTCATATATTGAAAAAATAAATAAAATAAAATAAAATAAAATAAAATAAAATAAAATTCAGCAGACTTTCAAGTTACGTTCTACCAGGAGTTATTTTTGCATACACCTGCATTCCCCTAAGGAGATTCATTCTTTATATAAACACTTTGCCATTAATTTATATCTTTGTCCAAACCCCTTGAGCATCTGTATCTATATATCAATATTCATACCATATTTATATCTATCCATTTTATGTAACTAACGAATAGTTTACATTAAATAGTTTAAAGATCTTGAGATTACCTAGATGCCCTGAACAATGTTGATGTTTCTCCTTTTTGGGGATTTGTACCTGTCATTCCTTTAGCTATGTTAATTTGAGAAAGCCAACTTTCTCTATCAGTCTGTCTGTTGCCTTATCAGTAATACTGGGATAATAGTACCTTCTGCCCATATCACAGGATGTTATTGAATCTTTAAAGCACATTCATGAATGTTTTTGAGTAAGATAACATATTTAAATAAGCTTCTAAAATTCCAGCATGCAAATGCACCATTATTATTAATTTAGAAAAAAATAAATGAAATCACATTATCCAAAAAAAAAAAAAAAAAAGAGGGAAGATTATAGCAATACAGGCCTACCTCAATAAGAAAAAAACAAAAACAACACCCCAACACAATAATTTAATTTTATGCCAAAAGGAACTAGAAATAAAATAAACAAATACCAAAGGCAGTAGAAGGAAGGAAATAATAAAGGCTACAGCAGAAACGAATAAAACAGAAAGTCCCCTCCACTCCTCAATAAATAGAACAGATCAACTAATCCAGAAGCTGGTTCTTTGAACTGTCAATAAAATTGATAAGCCTTATTGAAGATTAACCCATAAAACAACAGAAAAAGAAAAAAAAACCCACAGAGGTAGGGCTCAAATAAAATCAGAAATGAGGGGGCACCTGGGTGACTCTGTCACTTAAACGTCTGAATTTGGCTCAGGTCATGATCCGTTTGTTCATTGATTCGAGCCCTGTGTCAGGCTCTGTGCTGACAGCTCAGAGCCTGGAGACTACTTCAGATTCTGTGTCCCCATTTCTCTTCTCTCCTCTCCTCTCTCCTCCCCTCCCTTCTCCTCTTCCTCCTCCTTCTCCTCCTCCTCCCTCTCCTCCTTCTTCTTCTTCTTCTTCTTCTTCTTCTTCTTCTTCTTCTTCTTCTCTGTCTCTCTCTCTTTCTGTCAAATACACATTAAAAAATCAGAAATGAAGATTGAAGAATAACAATCAACACATACATAGAGAAAAGATTATAAGAGAATACAATAACAAAAAAAAAATCACAAAACAGTGAACAACCTAGAATTAGATAAATACCTAGAAATACAAAACTCCCAAATCTCTATCAGGAACAAATAGAATTTTTTAAAAAAATGTGTTACTAGCAAATAAGTTGAATCTATAATCAGAAAAATCTCAACAAACAGAAGTTCGGGACAAGAGCATTTGTTGTGGATGACAACAAACATTTGAAGAATTAATATTTATTCTTCTCAAACTACTCTTAAAAAAATAGAAGCAGAAGTAAAGATTCCAAATTCATCCTGCAAGGCAGAATTGCCGTTATATCAAAACCAGATAAAACACTTTAAAAAGAGAAAGAAAGAGGAAGAAAGAAAGAAAGAAAGAAAGAAAGAAAGAAAGAAAGAAAGAAAGAAAAATAGAGTCCAATATCTCTAATGAACAAAAATGAAAAAAGTTTCAACAACAACAACAACAAAAAAAACCAGAATCCAGCAATACATCAAAAACAAAACTTATTACACTTAAGTGAGATTTACTTCTGGGATGCAAGTGTGGTTCAATATTCATAATTCAATCAGCATGACACATTAAATCAAGAAAAGAAAGCACAAAAAATGACCATTTCAATAGATGCAGAAAGTAACATTTGACAGCCTACAACATTCTTCTATGATACAACCTCTCAACAAAGTAGTTTGAGCAGATAAGATACTAAAAGCCCCATATGAAAAACACACATGTAATATCATACTCAATGCTCAAAAAACAGGAGCTATTCCTCTAAGATCAAGAACAAAAAAGGTTATCTATTCTCACCACTGGAAGTTCTAGCCATGGCAATCATACAAGAATAAAAAAAAAAAAAAGAAAGGCATCCAAATTGGTAAGGTAAGGGAGAAGTAAATCTTTAAATAGTTGTAGATGACATTTAAGTGATAAAAAAATCCCTAGAGTCTACCAAGAAACTACTAGAACTAATAAATGATTACAGCAAATTCATAAGATAAAAAAGCAATAGTCAGAAATAAATTGCATTTCTATACATTAATAATGAAGTAGAAGATATAGAAATTTAAAAGAAAAAATCCCATTTATAATTAAAACAACAAAAAAAAATATCCAGGAATAAACATAGAAATTGAGGCGAAAGATAATATAAATATAAAAATAAATATATGTATGTGTGTGTGAAAAATATAAAGCATAGATAAGATAAATTGAAGGTACATGAACAAATGAAAAGATATCCCATGCTCATGGATAGAACAAACATTCTCATGGGAGAATAAATATTGTTAAAATGTACATACTACCCAAAGCAATCCACATATATAATGTGATTACGATCAAAATACCAACACCCATTTTTTCACAGAACTACAATAAATAAATAATACTAAAAATTGTGTGGAACCACAAAATACCTCAAAATTTCCAAAACAATCTTGAAAATGAACAAAATTGAAGGTATTCCAATCAAAGATTTCAAGACATACTACAAAGCTATAACACTTTTTGAAACCAAAAACAACAAACAAACAAAATGCAACACTCATTACTTCTTGCTCCCCAGCCTGTGGTCCACAGAGGTTTTCCTCTTGTGCAAACCCAATATTGGACTCTTTCAACTCCTCTCTCTTTCCCTCTTTTTTTGTCTCTCCATGGAATTGTTCCCTTCCCTCTGCAGCACCACCATTTTTCTCTTCCTCAAATCACTTCCATGCACCTTGCACCTACCACACAGTCTCCCACCAACTGTGGAGATCCTTCTGCCAGTTCTATTTTTAGTTTTTTGAGAAACCTCCATACTGTTTTCCAGAGTGGCTGCACCAGCTTGCATTGCCACCAACAATGCAAAAGAGATCCTATTTCTCCTCATCCTTGCCAACATCTGTTTTGCCTAAGTTGTTAATGTTAGCCATTCTGACAGGTGTGAGGTGGTATCTCATTGTGGTTTTGATTTGTATTTCCCTGATGATGAGTGATGTTGAGCATTTTTTCTGTGTCGGTTGGCCATCTGGATGTCTTCTTTGGAGGAGTGTCTCTTCATGTCTTTTGCCCATTTCTTCACTGGATTATTTGTTTTTTGGGTGTTGAGTTTGAGAAATTCTTTGTAGATATTGGATTCTAACCCTTTATCTGATATGTCATTTGCAAATATCTTCTCCCATTCAGTCGGTTGCCTTCTAGTTTTGTTGATTGTTTCCTTCAGGGTGCAGAAGCTTTTTATTTTAATAAGGTCCCAATAGTTCATCTTTGCTTTTGTTTACCTTGCCTCCGGAGATGTGTTGAGTAAGAAATTGCTGCGGGCAAGATCAAAGAGGTTTTTGCCTGCTTTCTCCTCCAGGATTTGGATGGCTTCCTGTCTTACATTGAAGTCTTTCATCCACTTTGAGTTTATTTTTGTGTATGGTATAAGAAAGTGGCCCAGGTTAATTCTTCTGCATGTCGCTGTCCAGTTTTCCCAGCACCACTTACTGAAGAGACTGTCCTCATTCCATTGGATATTCTTTCTTGCTTTGTCAAAGATTAGTTGGCCATATGTTTGTGGGCCCATTTCTGTGTTCTCTATTCTATTCCATTGGTATGAGTGTCTGTTCTTGTTCCAGTACCATACTGTATTGATGATTCCAGCTTTATAGTATAGCTTGAAGTCTGGTATTCAACATAGTATTGGAAGTCTTAGCCTCTGCAATCAGATAACACAAAGAAATAAAAGGCATCCAAATCAGCCAGGAGGATGTCAAACTTTCACTCTTCGCAGATGACATGATACTCTATGTGAAAATCCCAAAAGATTCCACCAAAAACCTGCTAGAACCGATTCATGAATTCAGCAAAGTTGCAGGATATAAAATCAATGCACATAAATAGGTTGCATTCCTATACACCAACAGTGAAGCAACAGAAAGAGAAATCAAGGAATTGATCCCATTTGGAGTTGCACCAAAAACCATAAAATACCTAGGAATAAATCTAACAAAAGAGGTGAAAAGTCTATACACTGAAAAGTGTAGAAAGCTTATGAAAGAAATGGAAGAAGACACAAAGAAATTGGAAAAGATTCCATGCTCCTGGATAGGAAGAACAAATACTGTTAAGATGTCAATACTACCCAAAGCAATCTACATATTCAACGCGATCCCTATCAAAGTAACACCAGCATTCTTCACAGAGCTAGAACAAATAATCCTAAAATTTGTATGGAACCAGAAAAGACCCCAAATAGCCAAGGTAATCTTGAAAAAGAAAACCAAAGCAGGAGGCATCACAATCTTGCCCAGGTTTTGTTGAAAAATCTACAGCTAGCTTTATGAGTCTTCCCTTAAAATTTAAAGACTGCTTTCGTCTTGTTGCTTTAAACTATTTTCCTTTATCACTACATTTTGCATTATCACATTTCTTAGTGTTGGCTAGTTTTTGCTCATTTCAGTGGGATTTCTCTGTGTCTCCTGGATCTAGATGTCTGTTTTCTTGAAATTTTCACAATTTCATAAGGGAAATTTTTATAATTTCATAATAATCCTGACATAAATTTTATGCCTCATTGTCTCTCTCTTGCACTCTTTAGTGCAGCATCCTTATATTCCAATTTTTTCTCTTCTATATCACTAATTTATTCTGCTGCTTCTTTCAGCCTACTATTCATTAATTACATGAAGCCTGTTTTCAACTTCAGTCATTACAATCTTCATTTCTGACTGATTCTTTTTTAACTCTTTATATCTGTGGAAAGTGAACCCCTATGTCTTCCATTCTTTTTTCTTAAGCCCATAGAGTATCCCTGTGATTATTGCCTTCAATTATCCATCAGACATGTTACTCATATCTGTTCACCTTAGATCTTTGGTTGTGGCCTTATCTTGTTCTTTCATTTGTGATGAATTCTTCAGTCTCTGTATTTAGTCTCAGTTTCTGCCTCCTTCTCTGTGTTAGTAAAGCCAGTTATGTTTCCTGCTCCAGGGAGTAATTGCTTTATGAAGAAGAGGTCATATAGTCTCTGGGGCCTGGCATTTCAGGGAGTGTTGTTGTGTGCTTTGCTGTTGTGTTTTGGCTCCTGTGTCTTTCAGGCCAGTCATCTGAAGAGTCCGTCCTTGGCTTCAGTGGGTAGTGTTTGGTCCTTGGCAAGGATGTGGCAGATTTTCACCAGGTGTGCTCCAGTTTGTTTGTTAAAATATATCTGATACTACTTCCACTAGAACTGAAGCCCTGAAGAACTCTCTTGTTGTGGGATATTGTGTGGTCAAGGTTTCTGCTGACTTTCTGGGGGAAGGACTCACCATGCTGACACTGAAGCAAGGTTGACTGAGAAGGGCAGTCCTGAAAGAGTGCAGATGTGTTGGACTTTGTGTAAGCAAGTTAAGCAGGATGTTTGGGCACTGCACTGCTTCCTGCAGGTGGCTTTGTGTTTCTTCTGAGGGGCGAGAGAGGGAAATGATGCCAGCAAGCGTCTTCATCCCCAGAGAGACATATCCAGATATGCTGCTTCTAAGATAAGCACTATGAGAAGTGCAAATAATCTTCCCTTTATGTGTCCTGGGCCTTTTTCAGATCACTGTTTCTAATCTGTCTGCCCCTGAGTTGTTTGCTTTCCATCTTTTCCAGGAGCTGAACAGTGCCCTCTGCTCTCTATCCCAGCCAAGCCTACTAGCCTTTCAACATCCAGTCTTTAGACACGTAATTTGGGTAGGGGATTGTACTGGTGTTCTGTGGGAGGGCCCTATCTTTCTCAGACTGAGATCAGCTTGACCAAGGAGGACTGTCCCACCAGAGTACAGGGGTGAGGGTCTTGGTGTAAGCAAGTTAGGCAACTATGCTGTTTCCTGCAGATGGCTGTGTTTATGCTGAGGGTGGGAGAGGAAAATATTCAGGAAATGGCCTGTTATTTTGTCCCCAGAGAGGTATCTTTGTGAATGCTCCCTCTCAGGGATGCGTTCCAAATACAGGGAATAATCTCCCCTTTGTGTGACCCAGGCATTCTACAAATCGCTACTTCTAAGCCATCTACCACAGGGTGTTGCCTGCTTTCACTTCAGGAGCAGTGTGGTGTCACATATGTTGACCTTTAAATTCCAGTTATTAAGTTTCACTGAACCTCAAGAACTCACAAAATTCAGCCCCTCTAGTTTTCCCAGTCAATAACTTTGGGGAAATGTTCTCCTTGGGCATTACCCTGCATGTTCTGCTCCCTCTCACCCTTCTCTGTGACCATGGCTTTCTCCTCTCACCAGCACCTACCATCCCTTTCCCTCCTAAACCATGTCTGCACACTTTCTACCCTCTTCAATGTGTCTTCTTCTGTCCCTTTATTTGTGGAGTTTGATTTGTCAGTCTTCAGCTTGATTTATGAGGTATTTAGAAAGATTTGATATTCATTTAGTTCTGTTCATGGACCGGGAGCCTACGGTCCCCCTACAACAGCATCATATTCTCTTCCCCTTACTGTCTTCTTCATGATAGGTATTCTATAGGTGTGAGGAGAAATATTTCCATGTTTTCTATTTCTATTTTCTAATTTTTAGTGGTGTTGTGCAACCTTTATTTACCATTACAATGTCTTCTTTGAACAAAAATAATTTAGTTCTTCTGGGTGATTCCATGTTAGTGTACTTCCAGACATTGATGGGTGGACTTCTTACTGAGAGCAGCCATCAGACTGTATTTCTTTATGACATTTTATATTCTTATGCACTACTTCTATCATTTTGCTTCTTCCTCCCAGTCACAGAGCAAGAAAAGTGTTACTTCAGCTGTGTTCCACACCACTGGGGAAGATGGGCATTCAATCATTTCTCTTGGTTTATCCTGTGAGAGATGTTTGGCAGATCATACCTGTGTGTTGTTGCCTTAGGCAAGGATGGGGATTGTCCCATAGAGAGCTCCTATCTCTGTTGCATTCAAACTCACTTTTATATTCTCCATTAGCATGCTGAAATCACCCCTTGAGAAGATTGGACTTGTGAAGTTTCTTTCTTCTCTGTGTATCTGTATATCTGCCCATTTCTGCACTCTCCAGATTTTGCTGATCACAGAGAGAGGATTTGAGGTAACTTCAGTGTTCACCTGTTTCTGTAATTCCTATAAAGCTCTGCCTGCTTATAACTGTATATACAAGTGGGGGAGACTCCTCCTGAATACCTGCTTTTGTTCCTGGATGGATGCCTAATTCTTTGTTACAAAAGGGAGACTAAAAGAAAAATAAATTATGCAGTTGTAATGCTTATATCACTCTTCTTTTGATAAAGTTTAACTTAATTACTTTTACATATTACATTTGTTCTTACTTTTATAAGTTCTTGTTATTTTATCTATTTACCCTGTGTCAATAATCTTTCATTTTCCAAAATTTGTTTCTTTTCTTGAATGATTGAGTTTCAATTGTCTATACACTGTCATTTTTATTTATTTGAAAGATGTGTATATTACTAAGAGTCTTATTTGGCATGACAATACAAAATGCATTCGTTAAACTTATATTTCTACACATACACACACACACACACACACTTGTATCTTCCATAAAAACAATTACATTTTGTTAAAGTTTTAACGCTTATTTTCCTTACCTTTTAATTTTCATTTTTGGAATTATATTCATAGACTTCACAAATATATATTAAAATTTATAAAGGTATCCAGGGAGACAGAAAGATAGTATTGGAGTAGTTGAAAGCTAGTCTTACCTCATCCCAAATATACAACTAGATACCAATCGAATCATACTAAATACCAAGAAACTGAACTACGGACTGACAGAAGGAACTCCACAACTAAAGGGAGAGAAGGAGCCATATCATAGAAGGTGAGGGGAGGAGCCAAGATGGCAGAACAGCATGGAAGTTTTTTGTGTGTCTCACATCCATGAAATACAGCCAGACCAACACTAAACCATCCTGCACACCTAGAAAACTGACTTGAGGATTAACACACCAATCTACACAACCTGAACCACAGAACTCAGCAGGTATGTGGCACAGAGATGTGAACTGGGGGAGAGAGAAGCTGCAGAGGGTAGGGAGCCACTTTTCAGGCAAAGAGAGGACAGAGTCAGAGGGAGAGTATGGGAAAAGCACCTCCACAAAAGCAGCTGGAGAGAAAGTGGAAAAGTGGAAACAGCTGCAGGAACTGAACTAAAAAGGGAGAAAGGAGAAAGGAAAGGGTTTAAATTCCATCAAGACTATAAACAGAGGGAGTGCAGAGTCTGAAACTCTGCAGCTCAATGCCTGGTGGTGCTCTGGTGGGAAGGGTGAATTCCCAGGAGCAGAGTGGAGTCTGGAGGCCTTAGGGCCACATGCAGGAGCTGGTTACCCTGCTGGGAGGACACCTGTAGAGGCTGTGTGGGTAATCCAATGTCAAGGCCCCAGTGGAACCAGGAGAACAACCACATTCGCTGGTGCTGGAACAAGGTCATTAAGGGTGAAGCCTGGTGCGAGATGTGTGTTGTGATTTTCCATAATCCCTGAAATGCTGCTGCTACACTATCTTGTGAACTTTTTCTGTGGTGGACTGGCACCTGGCTGCAGTCTCCGGGCATCGGCAGCAGCATGGTCCTGCAAATGTCCTGGGTGCTGCTGGCACCTGGCCATTGCTCAGTGAGACCCTCTTGCAGAAGGGCAGAATGGGTCAAAGCTGCAGCCCCTCAGAAGTAAGCGGTTGGGAAAAACAGCCACATCTGAGAAAAAACTCAGGATGGAGGTGCTGCCTGGAGTGTGGTCATGGACTGTGTAAAAGCACAGAGTGGAAAAAAGTCAAAGACAAAGGACAGGTGCATGATCGCTGATCAGGAAAAGCAGAGTTCTGATACTAGAGAATGGATAGCTGGGTGATGCCATTTTCACCACTCCCATGCATGTGCATATGTACCTACAAGCACCACAACAATCCACCCCAGTAAGCTAAGCAGTTCCATCTAGTGGAGAACAAAGCTGTTACACTAAGCCCTACCCTACTGGGCCAACCTCGCTCTTTAGTAACACAAGTCTCTCTGCCTGCTTAGTTTATGGACTATAAAGTGCTTCATCGTTTGACTTCTAGGGGAAAACAAAGTAATTTCAGTCGTCTTTCAGTCTGTTCACTGGTCCATCTATTCAATTTTCTTTCTTTCATTTCTTTTTCTTTTTCTTTTTTCTCTTTTTCATTTCTTTTTCTTGAATACAGAAAGAAAAATCATTTTTATTTTTTAATTTTATTAAAAATACATTTTTTAAATTTTTTCTACTATATTTTTTTTACTTTTGTGTAACTTTTTTCAAAATATATTTTACTTCCATCATTTCAAATTAGTCTACTTCCATGTAACCTTTTTTTTCAAATTTTCAAAAGATTTCCTTTTTTTCTTTTTCACCCTTTTTCCCTCTAATCTGTGAAGCCCCTTTCAACACCCACACCAAATCACACCTAGGATCTAGCATAATTTATTTGATTGTGTGTGTGTTTAATTTTTAAAATCTTAATGTTTTTTAAGTTACTTTATTTTAATTTTAATATTTTCACCTCATTAATTCCTTTTCTTCTTTCAAAATGATGAAATGAAGGAATTCACGCCAAAAGAAAGAGCAGGAAGAAATGACAGTTAGTGACTTCATCAAAACAGATACAAGCAAGATGCCTCAAACAGAATTTAGAATCATAATAATAAGAATACTAGCTGGAGCAAAAAATGGATTAGGTTCCCTTTATGAAGAGATACAAGAAGTAAAACTAGTCAGGATGAAATAAAACATGCTATAACTGAGCTGCAATCTTGAATGGATGCCATGGTGGCAATGGTGGACCAGGCAAAGAGAGAATCAGCGGTATTGAGGACAAACTTATGGAGAATAATGAAGCAAAAAAAAAGGAGAATAAGGAAAAAGAGCACGATTTAAGAATTAGAGAAATCAGTGACTCATTAAAAAGGCATAGCATCAGAATCATAGGGGGAGAGAAAAATAGGGGTAGAAGGGTTATGTGAGCAAATCATAGCAGAAAACTTTCCTAACCTGAGGAAAGACACAGACATCAAACTCCAGGAAGCACAGAGGACTCCTTTAGAATCAACAAAAACTCACTATCAACAAGGCATATCATAGTCAAATGCACAAAATACTAAGGCAAGGAGAGAATCATGAAAGCAGCAAGGGACAAAAAGTTCTTAACCTACAAGGGAAGACAGATCAGGTTTGCAACAAAATCTCTCCACAGAATCTTGGCAGGCCAGAAAGGAGTGGCAGGATATATTCAGTGTGCTGAATCAGAAAAATATGTAGGCAAGAAATCTTTATCCAGCAAGGGTTTCATTCAAAATAGATGGAGAGATCAAAAGTTTCCCAGACAAACAAAAATTAAAGGAGTTTGTGACCACTAAACCAGCCCTGCAAGAAATTTTAAGGGGGACTCTCTGAGGGGAGAAATGAAGAAATTAGAAAATAATAAATAAATAAATAAATAAATAAATAAATAAATAAATACCAAAAGCAACAAAGACAAGAAAGGACCAGAGAACACCAGAAACTCCAACTCTACAAGCAACGTAATGGCAATAAATTCATATCTTTCAGTACTCACTCTAAAGTCAATGGACTAAATGCTCCAATTAAAAGACAGAGGGTAATAGAATGGATAAGAAAACAAGATTCATCTTTATCCTGTTTACAAGAGACCCACTTTAGACCTAAAGACACCTTCAGATTTAAAGTAAAGGGATGGAGAACCATCATGCTAACGGTCAACAAAAGAAAGCCGGAGTACCCATACTTACATCAGACAGTCTAGACTTAAAAAAAAAGACTTTATCAAGAGTTGAAGATCATTATATCATAATTAAGGGGTCTATCCGCCAAGAAGACCTAACAATTGTAAACATATATGCGCCAAAAGTGGGAGCACACAAATACATAAATCAATTAATCACAAACATAAAAAAAACTCATTGATAATAATACCATAATGTTAGGGGAGTTCAACACCCCACTCACAGCAATGGACAGATCACCTAATCAAAAAATAAATAAATAAATAAACAAGGAAACAATGGCTTTGAATGACACACTGGACCAGATGGACTTAACACATATATTCAGAACATTTCATCCTAAAGCAGCAGAATATACAATCTTCTCCAGTGTACATGGAATGTTCTCCAGAATAGACCACATACTGGGACACAAGTCAGCCCTCAGCAAGTAAAAAAATATTGAGATCATACTGTGCATATTTTCATACCACAACACTATGAAAATTGAAATCAACCAAAAAAACCCAAAACTTGGAAAGGTGAGAAATACATGGAGAATAACGAACATCTGACTAAAGAATGAATGGACTAAGCAAGAAGTTAAAGAGGAAATTAAAAAGTATATGGAAGCCAATTAAAATGATAACACCACAACCCAAAACATCTGCAATGCAGCAAAGACGGGCTTAAGTCAATAGTATATAGAAATCCAGGCCTTCCTAAAGAAAGAGGAAAGATCTCAGATACACAACCTAACCTTATGCCTTAAAGAGCTGGAAAAAGAACAGCAAATAAACCAACACCAGCAGAAGACAGAAAATAATAAAGATTACAGCAGAAATTAATACTATCAAAAACAAACAAACAAACAAACAAACAACAACAAAACAGTAGAATAGATCAATTAAACCAGAAGCTGGTTCTTTGAAAGAATTAACAAAGTTGATAAACCACTAGCCAGTTTGATCAAAAAGAAAAAGTAAAGGGCCCAAAAATGAGATTGAGAATGAAAGAGGACAGATCACAGCCAACACAGTAGAAATAAAAATAATAACAAGAGAATATTATGAGCAATTATATGCCAATAAAATGGGCAATCTGGGAGAAATGGACAAATTCCTAGAAACATATACATTACCAAAACTGAAACAGGAAGAAACAGAGAGTTTGAACAGACCCATAACCAGTAAGGAAATCGATTAGTAATCAAAAATCTCCCCAAAAAACAAGAGTCCAGGGCCAGATGGCTTTACAGGAGAATTCTACCAGACATTTAAGGAAGAGTTAATGTCTATTCACTTAAAGTCATTCCAAAAAAATAGAATAGGAAGGAAAACTTTCAAGCTTTTCCTATGAAGCCAGCATTACCTTGATTCCAAAACCAGACAGAGACCCCACGAAAAAGGAGAACAATAGACCAATTTCCCTGATGAACATGGATGCAAAAATCCTCAACAAGATATTAGCCAACTGGATCCAACAATACATTAAAAAAATACTCACCATGATACGTGGGATTTATACCTGGGATGCAGGGCTGGTTCAGTATCCACAAAAAAAAATCAATGTGATTCATCACATCAATAAAAGAAATTACAAGGACTAGATGACACTTCAATAGATGCAGAGAAAGCATCTGACAAAACACAACATCCTTTCTTGATAAAAACCCTCAAAAAGTAGGGATTTAAAGATAACCTCAAGATCATAAAAGTCATACATGAAAGACCCAATGCTAATATCATCCTCAATGGGAAAAACTCAGATCTTTCACTCTAAGGTCAGGAACAAGACAGGGATGTCCACTCTAGCCACTGTTATTCAACATAGAATTAGAAGTCTTAGCCTCTGCAATCAGACAATATGAAGAAATAAAAGGCATCGAAATCGGCCAGGAGGAGGTCACACTTTCACTCCTTGAAGAGGACATGATACTCTATATGGGAAACCCAAAAGATTGCACCAAAAAACTTCTAGAACTGATTCATGAATTCAGCAAAGTTGCAGGATATAATATCAATGAACAGAAATAGGTTGCATTCCTATACACCAATATTGAAGGAACAGAAAGAGAAATCAAGGAATTGATCCCATTTACAGTTGCACCAAAACCATAAAATACCGAGGAATAAATCACACGAAAAAAGTGGTGAAAAACCTACACACTGAAAAGTACAGCTTATGAAAGAAATTGAAGAAGACACAAAAAAATGGAAACAGATTCCATGATCCTTGATAGGAAGAACAAATATTGTTAAAATGTCGATATTACCCAAATCAATCTACATATTCAATGCAATCCCTATCAAAATAACAACAGCATTCTTCACACAGAGATAGAACAAATAATCCTAAAATTTGTATGGAACCAGAAAAGACCCTGAATAGCCAAAGCAATCTTGAAAAAGAAAACTAAAGGAGGCATCACAATCCCAGACTTCAAGCTATACTACAAAGCTGTAATCATGAAGACAGTATGGTACTGGTACAAAAACAGACACTCAGATCAATGGAACAGAATAGAAAACTTAGAAGTGGACCCACAAACGTATGGCCAAGTAATCTTTGACATATGGCCAAGTAATCTTTGACAAAGTGGGAAAGAATATCCAGTGGAATAAAGATAGTCTCTTCAGCAAGTAGTGCTGGAAAAACTGGACAGTGACATGCAAAAGAATGAAACTGGACCACTTTTCACCACACACACAAATAAACTCAAAATGGATGAAAGACTTCAATGTAAGACAGGAAGCCATCAAAATCCTCGAGGAGAAAGCAGGCAAAACCTCTTTGATCTTGGCCGCAGCAATTTCTTACTCAACTTGTCTCCAGAGGCAATGGAAACAAAAGCAAAAATGAACTACTGGGACCTCATCAGAGAGTTCCCAACAACAACAACAAAAAACAACAACAACAACAACAAGCAGGTCAACTGCAAGACATACTGTAGTTAAATGTAAAATATATTGATACTGAAAATACCTTAAAATCAACCAAACAAAGAAGTCCATAACACTCAAGGGAAAGTCTATAAGGATAGGTGGATATTTATTTACACAAACTAGGCAAACCAGAGGGAGTGACATGATATACTCAAAGTGCTGAAGAGGAATAATCTGCAGCCAGGAATACTCCATCCAGCATGGCTATCATTCAGAAAATAAGGATAGAGAAAGTTTTCTAACAAACAAAAGGTAAGGGAGTTTATAACCACTAAATCAGACATGCAAGAAATATTAAAGAGGACACTTTTAGTGGAAAGAGAACAAAAATGAGAATGATAAGAAAGGATCAGAGAAAATCTCCAGAAATAATGACAAAAGAGGTGTTAAAATAGCAATAAATACATATGTATCAATGAATACTCTGAATATAAATGGACTATGTGCTTCAATTGAAATATATAGGGTTTCAAATGTACAACAACAATAAAAGACCTATATGCTTCATACAAGACACTCATTTGAGCCCTAAAGGCAATAGAAGATTGAAATGAGGGGATGGAGACATTTATCACTCAAAAGGATGTCAAAAGAAGACTGGAGTAACAATATTTTTTTCAGAAAATTTTCACTTTAACAGAAGAGTGTATGGAGATACAAAGATGGACACTATATCAAATAAAAGGGACATCCAAAAAAGAGATTTAATAAATGTAAATATTTATGTACCAAATATCAGAGTACCAAATACATTAAAAAAATTAATAACAAACAGAAAGGAACTGATTGATAATACAATAATAGTATCAGAATTTTAACACCCCACTTACATCAATGGCGAGATCATATAAAGAGAAAGTAAACAAAGAAGCAATGGCTATGAATTATACACAGGATCTGATGCACTTAACAGATAATCAGAACATTCCATCCTAAAACAGCATAATACACTTTCTTTCAAAGTTCATATGGTACAGTCTCCAGAATAAACCACATATTAGGACACAAATCAAGCCTCAATAAATAAAAAAATATATATATATATTGAAATCATACCGGGCATCTCTTCTGACCAAAATGCTATGAAATTTGATATCAAACACAAGAAAAAAATTTGAAAGGTCACAACTACAAGGAGGTTAAACAACATGCTACTAAACAATGAATTGGTCAAACAGGAAATAAAAGAGGATTTTTTTTAATCACATGGAAACAAATGAAAATGAAAACACAATGGGCATTACAAATGGCATGATATTATTTTTATGACTGAGTAATATTCCATTGTATTTATATACCACATCTTCTTGTCTATTGATCACTCAGTGGGCATTTGGGCTCTTTCCATAATTTGCCTATTATTTATAATGCTGCTATAAACACTAGGTTGCATGTGGATGGACCTAGAGTGTATTGTGCTAAGCTAAATCGGACAAAGAGAAATTCTATATGTTTTTCACTCATATGTGGAACTTAAGAAACAAAACAGCTGAATATAGGAGAAGGAAGAAAAATAAAGAAGGCAAACCATAAGAGACTATGAACTTTAGAGAACAATCTGAGGGTTGCTGGAGGGAAGGTGTGTGAGGGATGGGCTAAATGGGTGATGAGTATTAAAAAGGGCACTTGTGATGAGCGCTAGATGTTATAAGTAAGTGATGAGTCACTAAATTATACTCCTGAAACCATAGTACATATAGATAAACTTAAATTTAGACAAAAACTTGAAAGAAAACACAATGGGCAAAACAAACGAACAAACAAACAAACAAACAAACATTGGGATGAAACAAAAATGGTCCTGAGAGGAAAGTATATAGTAATGCATGGATAATGCAAGAAGTGTGAAAAATCTCACACAAACAACCAAAACTTATATTTAAAGGAGCTAGAAAAAAAAAAAGAAAGAAAGAAGAAAGAAAGAAAGAAAGAAAGAAAGAAAGAAAGAAAGAAGGAAAGAACAAGTGAAGTCTAAAGTCACCAAAAGGAAGAAAATAATAATGACTCGAGCAGAAATAAGTCATATAGAAATTTAAAAATAAACAATAGAACAGATAAATAAAACTAGGGACTGGTTCTTTGAAAAAGATAATAAAATTGATAAACTTCTTAGCATAACTTATCAAAATCAGAAGAGAAAACACCTAAAAGAACAAAACTACAAATAAAAGAGGAGAAATAAAAATCAACACCAGAGAAACATAAAGAATTATAAGAGAATGTTATGAAAATCTATATGCCAACATTTGGACAAATGGAAAGAAATGAATAAATTCCTAGAAATATATAAACTACCAAGACTAAAACAGGGAGAAATAGAAAACCTGAATAGAAATATAAACAGCAACAAAATGGAATCAGTAATAGAAACACTCACAACCTACAAAAGTCCAGGACCACATGACTTCACAGGCCAGTTCTACCAAATATTTAAAGAAGAGGTAACACCTATTCTTCTCAAACTCTTACAAAAAATAGAAAAAGAATAAAACTTCTAAATTTGTTTTATGAAGCCAGAGTTAACCTGATACAAAAACCAGAGGAAGACTCCATTATATCATCAGGTCAATATCCCTGATGAACTTGGTTGCAAAAATTCTCAATAAAATATTAGCAACCTGAATCCAACAGTACATTGAAAGCATCATTCACCATGATCAAGTGGGATTTATTCCTGGGTTTTTAGGGTGGCTCAATATTCACAAATCAATGAACGTGATACACCACATAAACAAAAGAAGAGTAATAACCATATTGTCTTCTCAGGATGCAGGAAAAATATTTGACAAAGCACAAATCCCTTCATGATAAAAAACTCTCAAGAATTTGTGGAATTTCTCTCATATGTGGAATTTAAGAAACAAAACACATGAGCAGAGTCCCAAAAGAAGAGGGGGGGGGGTAAACCAATGAATCAACTCTTAACTGTGGAGAACAAACTGATGATTACCAGAAGAGGGAGGGAGAGGGATGGGTTAAATGGTTAAATAGGTGATGGGGATTAAGGAGTGCACATGTTGTGATGAGGATAAGGTGTGGCATTGAAGTGCTAAATCACTACATGGTACACGTGAAACTAATATTATGCTCAATGATAACTAACTGCAATTTAAATGAAAACTTAAAAAAGCTAACTAGGATAAGTAAAAACTTCAGAAAAATTAAAATGGCAGTTTAGAGAAAAAAAAAGGTGAAGGGGTTAGTGTGAGTCATCTGAAGGCTGAAATCCTAGAGGACACAGAATGCTCCAGTCTTCAAGTGTGGGCTTTACAAACGAAAATCATTGTCTGGAGAAACAATGTCATAGATAAAGGAGGGCATAAGAAAATGACCAATAGTTTCAGAACACATATAGAGAAAAGGGTTTAGAAGAATTGCTACTATCTTGTGTCCTGGTTTGTCTGAACTGCCTGGTACAAGCTAAATACAACATAGTTGTATTAGTTTGAAAGCTAAAAAACAACCTTTAAAGCATTATTTTTGTCTGGGAGTGTACTTTATGGTTGATTTTAATTTTTTAAATACTATTATTTTTATTATTGAAATATAATTGGCATACAATGTTATACTAATTTCAGGTGTACAGTATATTAAGTTTTCTTTTTAATAGTTTGTGTTTTTATATTTTTCTATTATTACCACATCCACATTTAAATTATAAAACAATTACCCTAAAATGCAACATTAAAGCAACACTGACTACAGTGGAGTGAGTAAAGAAAGAGTACAATCAGTAATCTAATGAAGTGATTGAGAAAAAGATATATAAAGGAGATCCTTCAATTTTATTCTCAACTACAGTACTGATTAGTGGTGCTGTCTTTGATACATCAGTGAGCCTAAGAGTTGAAGATACAACTGTCTTATCTTTGAGATAAGAGAAAGATAACATAACTAAATAAATACCCCTCACAATATTTTTGAAAATTAAATGAGGATATACACATACGTAAGAAAAATATTTTACAATATGAAAAAGTTATGGCCACTTATAAACTGACATCTATTTCACAGATGAGATTTTATTGGTTATGGGGAAATTTGATATTACTGTTAATATTAGTTAAGATTTCCAGTTTAATAATAAGAAATTATTTGAAAAAGACATGAGGAGAGAACCAGAACAGTGTAACAGAGACACCTGTTACCTTTGTTGTTGTTGTTATTAGGTCTCTTAATTGCATTCTTCTTCAAAGTCCCAGAAGGAATTTTTCAACAACAAACCTCATCAACTCCCATGATGGGCATAGTAAAACCAGGATGATGTCACTCTCCTGTTTATCTTTATGCAGTTAATCATGGCCACACTCCATTACCTATATGCATAAAGGCTGCAGCATCATCTGATGCTGAGTTTAATCCTGTAGAAAGAACTACAGGAACAAATGGATAATTATTGTTTTTGATTTGTTCTCCTTCTGTTACAAGTTATTAATTCTTGACCATATTTCCTATTTTGTTTCCCTGTCATCTATTTTTATGAAGAAAAGCAAATGTGAGTTTAAAAAATTCAATGTAATTAACATAGTGTCATATTAGTTTCAGTTGTACAATATCATGATTCAACAACTGTATACATTTCTCAGAGTTCACTAAGGTAAGTGTATTCTTAATCATCCTTTTTTGGTTGAATTGTTCATATAATCATTTACTGCAACATATCAGAAAGTGGCTTCTTTATTTTCATTTATTTATGGACACAAGAATATGCATGTCTCCTATATTATTGAATGATGTGTTTGTTTTATTGAAACTGAAATTTTACAGAAGAAATGAGACTGATTTTTCTTTAAGTGAAAACTATTTCTGGTCGTTAGAAAACTGAAACATTATCTCAATTATATTTATGTTTCTTAGATGAAACCAACAATGACTGATTATTGCTAAATTGTAGACTGTGGAGGGAAGATTGTGTTCTAGAGAGCTAAGGCAATCTTATTGGCTCAGGGTTCTATCACCTGAGTTGAGAGTGAGACACAAATCGTCCCTCAGGTGAATTGTGTGATGATAGGCAGATACTCTGGGAATTTGAATTATTTAATTTGTAAAAGGAGAAAATGAGTTGATGAAGTACCTCATTGACTCCTGGGGAAGATAAAATATGGTGACACAATGAAACATTTCTGAGATGCTGTCAGCTTTAAGTAACGATATGATATTCGTTACTTAATATTCATAGTATTAAAAAAAAGTTATAGTTTGAATATTTAAAAATATTTTTAGTAAACACTATGCACAACATGGGGCTCAAAATCATGACTCCAAGATCAAGAGTCACATGTCTACCACTGAGCCATCCAAGTGTCCCTGCCATGACTATTAATAATTCCCCAATTTAAATATGCACTATTATATTTACATTAAACTCAAGCAATTGGATAGAAAAAAGTTAGAATGAAGAAGCTGGCCAGTTACTTTGCAAAGTAGAGACAGAATTCCATTGTCTGTTTGGTGTGTCGGGTAGACTGCTGAGTTTGGCTTGATCACAGTGACTCCCATTTACCAAAGTGCAACAGAGATTTGCTACATTTGGCCACATTGACTCAGACAGCAGATATGTTTTGCTTTTATTTGACTGTTTTAAAATTTTGTCCAGAGGTCAGCTTTCTTCTGCCAGTGGGGGAGAAAAGTGACAACTGCTTTAGCACCCCAGAACATGGGACTGTTAATAAGTTGAATATTGTAATTAGCCTTTGGAATCATTACAAGAGTACACAATGTTTTGAAAGTCAGACTTTATTCCTGAAATATCCCTGTATCATAACCACTTCTAAACTCTTCCTAGAGATAAAAGCCAATATGTATTTTTTTGTGTTGGTAAGAACTTTTAAAATCTTCCTAGAGATAAGAGCCAATATTTATTTTTTTGTTGTTGGTAATAACTTTTAAAATCGAAGATTTAACATGTCAGTACTTAAAAAAATTGCAAAGGTTTGATTTCTAGAAGAGAAAATGTAGAAGCTACTACTGATTCTTTCAGAAACAACAGATCTATTTTACTTTTATTGTTCTTATTTATTTTGAGCTATTTTAAAATTCTACTTTAAATCTCTCTCTCTCTCTCTCTCTCTCTCTCTCTCTCTCTCTCTCTCTCTCTCCCCCTGTCTCTCTCTCTCTCTCTCACACACACACACACACACACACAAACTCACACTCACACAGACACTATCTTTGCCTGAACTGTGACCTCCTTCAGTGTAATTGATTTTGTATTACTTTGTCTTCAACATTTAACAGAGATGTAGGCTTTGAATAGCGAGATTTTAGGTGTGGGGGCAGGAAGTTGAATTGTAGTCAGAGACAAACTCAGTTTTGTTCAATTTTTTTGTCTACATCTCAGTTTCCATGAAAAGTTGGTTGTTATAGACAAAAAAGTAGATTGTGTTTGTAAAAACAACTAAAGCCTTGTCTTATGATTGTCAATTATCTTATAAATGCTAGCTCTTCTTCCTGAGATTTAGAACAAATAGTAGGAAATTTAAGTTGATGAAGTTAGAAAGCATAGAACCAAGACAGTATTCCCCATAAAGATCTGCTTAACTGGAGTAAAATAATAAATATTGATTATATATTTATTTGTACATTCAGGTATATATATATGTATATAATATGGGACTACAGAAATCATCAAATCCAAATTCTTATGTGTATGAATAGATACTAAATTGACAAACTTAATAATACATTTTATATCATAAGATACAAATGTTAACTTCCATCTCTTACACAGATTCTGCATAATAATTACCACAGATATTAACTCTTTAAATTAATGATATATGTGCTTACTCTTCTGTAACTGGTAATGTCTAATCATTTTCATTGTTTTACATCATTTAATCCTGAACATACCTGAGATCTAACATTATTATCCTGTGTTTATGTAAAGTAGACAAAAGGATGGTGGGTAGAGGATAATCTGGATCCACAGTCACAGTCCAACCTCGAAGTTTGGGCTCCTAAGTTGATGACCCTAGGATATCTAAGGGGTTGGTCATTGGTGAGGACTCTGATCTGCTCCTTTGTATGCATGGATCACTCTGCACAACCACAGAGCATCACAGCCTGGCCTGACTGAACAGATAACAATGGTTCAAAATTTGGTATAAGCATTCCCCAAGGTTTGTTTCAGTTACTTTCCAAATCTTTATTATATGGAATATACCTCTAAGAGTTTTTAAGATCCAGTTGGATCCTTAAACCAGAAACATTGATTCAGTTTTGAATTCCATAACAAAAAAACTCTATATTTTTATTGTCTTTATTTCAATAATTCTCTTTTTTTAAGTTTATTTATTTTGAGATGAGACAGAGAGCGTGAGGAGGGAAGGGGCAGAGAGAGAGAGAGAGAGAGAGAGAGAGAGAGGGAATTCCAAGCAGGCTCTGTGCTATCAGCACAGAGCCAGGCACAAAGCTCAAACTCATGAAATGTGAGATCATCACCTGAGCCAAAACCAAGAGATGGATGCTTAACCAAATGAGCCACTGAGGTGCCCCTTACTTTCTGAGTTTTTATACAGTAGTGATTCTGAAAATTTTCCATACTTATTAGTAAACAACACTATCTATCATCAGGAAATTTCAGGACCTTCCACATGAACCTTACTGTAAGTTACCAATATTTAAAAGTGTTTTTATTTTATTTGAGTGTACCTGACCCTCAATGTTATATTACTTTCAGGCAAACAACATAATGATTCAATAAGTTATATGTTATGCTGTACTCACAAGTGTAGCTTCCATCTGTCACTATACAATATTATTAAAATATCATTGACTATATTCCTTATGTAGTGCCTTTTTTCCCTGCAACTTATTCATTTCATAACTGGAAGACTGTATCTCTCATTCCCTGTCACCCATTCAACCCAACACCACACAGCTCTCCCCTCTTATAACCATCAGTTTCTTCTATTTCTGGGTTTCATACTGGGTTTTGTTTGTTTGTTTACTCACTCCTGATTTTAGATTCCACATAAGAAGGAAATAAATAATACTGGTCTTTCTATCTGACTTCTATCACTTAACATGGTGGCTCAATCCATGTTGTAAAAAATGGCAGAAACCATCCACTATTATAGTGGCACACTATACACACACACACAAACACACACTATTCCTTACTTACCCATTTGTATATTGATGCACACTTAAGCTGTTTCCATATATTGACTATTGTAAGTTAATGCTGCAATATATGTGTGCATATTAAAATATACAACGGAATATTACTCAGCCACCAAAATGAATGCAATCTTGATATTTATAACGACATAGATGGAGCTGGAGAGTATTATGCTAAGTGAAATAAGTCAGTCAAAGAGATATATCATATGATTTCATTCATATGTGGAATTTAAGAAACAAAACAAACAAAGGGGGAAAAGGAGAGGCAAACCAAGAAACAGTATCTTTACTATAGAAAACAAACATTTCTACTAGAGTGGAGGTGGGGGGGAGGAGTGGGTGAAAAAATAGATGGAGACTAAGGAGTGCACTTGTGATAAGCACCAGTTGTTATATGAAAATGTTGAATATTATATTGTATAGATGAAACTGATATTACACTGTGTGCTAATTACCTGGAATTTAAATAAAAACTTTAAAAAAGTCATATGAAGATTTGGGTGTTGCATATAGCACTTTTGTTTTCTTTGGGGAAATGCATACCCAGTGGAATTATTGAGGTACTGATATTTTTGACCCATGGTTTCAAATTCTTAGATATTTAATATATTTGTTCAATTACAAATAATTTATAGTCTTAAAATTTACAAGTCCTTGAAACTTCCCATTATTAGCACACTGAGTTACTATGTGTAAACATACACACGTGCACGCACACACACACACACACACACACACAATCATTAAACATTTCTTTCTATTAACTCCACAGTTTTCCTTGTGATCCAGACGAAATTCAATGGATAGCACGACTTGGGTGGTCAACCATACTGGACGATCAGATTTTTACCTAGTAGGACTCTTCAGTCAATATAAGTACCCAGCTCTCCTTTGTGTGATCGTCTTTGTGGTTTTCCTGATGGCCCTGTCTGGAAATATCATCCTGATCCTTGTGATATACTGTGATGCTCACCTTCATAACCCTATGTACTTTTTTATCACCCAGTTGTCTTTCATGGATGTGATGTACATTTCTGTCACTGTGCCCAAGATGCTCATGGACCAGGTCTTGGGTGTAAATAAGATCTCAGCCCCTGAATGCGGGGTGCAGATGTTTCTCTATTTGACATTAGGAGGTTCAGAAGTTTTCCTTCTAGCTGCCATGGCCTATGACCGCTATGTGGCCATCTGTCATCCACTCCTTTATCCTATCCTAATGAACCATAGGGTGTGTCTCCTCTTGGTCTCTTCTTCATGGTTTCTGGGATCTTTGGATGGATTTACTCTCACACCTGTCACCATGACATTCCCCTTCTGTAGATCCCGGGAGATCCACCATTTCTTCTGTGAGGTTCCTGCTGTAATGAAGCTTTCCTGCTCAGACACTTCCCTCTATGAGACACTCATGTACTTATGTTGTGTTCTCATGCTCCTCATTCCTGTGACAGTCATTTCAAGCTCCTATTCTTTTATCCTCTTTACCATCCACAGGATGAACTCAGCAGAGGGACAGAAGAAGGCCTTTGCCACTTGTTCTTCCCACATGACTGTGGTCATCCTCTTCTATGGGGCTTCTGTCTATACCTACATGCTCCCCACCTCCTACCACACCCCTGAGAAGGACATGATTGTATCTTTCCTTTATACTATACTCACTCCTGTTCTAAACCCTTTAATTTATAGTCTTAGGAATAAGGATGTCACAAGGGCTCTAAAAAGAATGTTGAATGTGGGTACTCTCAGGAAAATATTAGGTAGGAAATGTTTGTACTAATGTTTTTTTTTTTCTGTACTCTACATATTAAAATTTTAGGATCCCAAGCCAATATGAGAATGTTTCCTCATATTCTCATACCATGATGTGTAGTCACCCATTCATCCCTTTTGGAGGAATTGTTTCCTTGTATCAGAAAATTCTTCATTTGAAATATTTATGCAATTGTATTATAACCATGTTACATTTTTCTGAAACTTCCACTGTGATTCTGTTGAAAAATATTTATAGTCTTAAGAAATATGTAATAAAATATTTAGAAACCAAGATCATAATGTGTGCAACAGATGAGAGAAAGAGAAAGCATAGAGACTGAGAGAGAGAGAGAGAGAGAGAGAGAGAGAGAGAGAGAGAGAGAGAGGTGGAGAGAGGGAGGTATGGAGTGAGAAGTGATAAATTAATTGGGATATAAAATTAATAGGAGAACCTAGGCAAAAGGTGTATGAGTGTTAATTGTACTATTATCATTATCCATACTAATTTTCTGTAAATTTGAAATTATTTAATAATAAAACATAAAGTATCAGACTTCTATTTAAAAAAAAAATTCTTGCTGCATTGTGGCAGTGGAAGTGAGAAATCATGCTCAGGTTCACATGGCTGATCATTATTGCAATAATCCAGTTGTTGGCCTGCATTTAATTAGGGCAATTTTGTTCTTTAAGTTACAAACAGTGGCTGTTATCTCTCTGAAATTATTAGCATAGTATGGTAGAAGGTACTGTGGGTATAAAATTAACCCCAAGGAGGGTTTAGGGAAGTTTTCCAGCATAAGGATGTATCAGACCTTAGATTTGAAGTATGTAACTTATTATAAAAAAAAAAAGCAGGTGAAGACCATCAAATAATCTGTCAATTATTTTTTAAAAATCTTATCCTATATTATAATAAAAATAATAAGATAATAGCTAAGTGAATTTCCCATGTATACCAAATGTCTGCTCTCCCTAAGGAATTTTAACTATAAGTGTATTTTGTTCAAATATTTGTAACAAAATACATAAATTGTTTGAGGCACATATGGAAAGTATACAGCTCATAAGGACACACCAGTTCTACCTATGACATGTGAGCTTAGCCAAAGAGGCTGAAAAGAGGCCCTAGAGCTCAGTGTTGAATGGTAACTAGATGGTACCTTCATATGAGTACAGGATGCTAGGACCAGGGATCTTGCTCAAGGACATCCTGCCACAGAAAAGGAACACTATGAGCAAAGTTCAGGTGGTTGACCAAGCAGGAGAGAAATGTTCCAATGGCACCTCCTTTCCAGATTCACTTTATAGCCCAATTATTGCCCTTTTGTGACCTGGATATTTACAAATGATAATAAAATGATGAGACATCAATTTAAGGAGAGTGAAATTAGTAGGAATCAATTGAAGAAGAGCAACACTGAAGGTATGGAGACCAGGTGTGTGAGGACGATTGAGCTGAATAGTGTTGATCTAAGTGGAATGGACCATTCCAAGTGGAATTAGCAGCTTTGGTGAATAAGCAGGGCTTTGTTGAATCTGTTCCATAAAACCATAAATCTGGTTGCATGTTTACCAGTTTCCAATTAGCTGTGACAAATTGTGAATTATCAGGTGGTTTCAAAAGTAGAGATCCCTTTTTTCTGGCACTCTCAATACCTTCATGACTATAAAATAAAGATCTGACAGTATTTTAGGACACAATGTTAGAAAATTAGATATATTACAATTACAACATTATAATTATATTACAAAAATTATAGTATATGTTGCAGTAAAATAGAATGAATAAAATATGTACATTCTTTAACTTCTAAAGTAATTGAGAAGTGTATACATTACCCCTCAATTTATTGGACCATAATAATACACATATTTGATTGTTCCATTGAAAACACTGTAGACATGGGAAACAAAATGGGGTAAAACAAAGAAAAACAAAACAATCTATGGAATCAAATTTTTTTCCATAATTAAAATTTTACTATATCTCAAGAAAAAAAGAATAAAATGTTTGAGGAAGAAGACCAAAGCAGGAGGCATCACAATCTCAGACTTTTACCTCAACAACAAAGCTGTAATCATCAAGACAGCATGGTATTGGCACAAAAACAGACACACAGACAAATGGAATAGAATACAGACTCCAGAATTGTACCCACAAAAGTATGGCCAACTAATCTTTGACAAAGCAGGAAAGAATATCCAATGGAAAGAAGACAGTCACTTTAACAAATGGTGCTGGGAGAACTGGACAGCAACATGCAGAAGAATGAAATTAGACCACTTTCTTACACCATTCTCAAAAATAAACTCAAAATGGATGAAGGACCTGAATGTGAGACAGGAAACCATCAAAACCCTAGATAGAGGAGAAAGCAGGAAAAAACCTCCCGGACCTCAACCACAGCAATTTCTTACTTGACACCTCTCCAAAGGCAAGAGAATTAAAAGCAAAAATGAACTATTGGGACCTCATGAAGGTGAAAAGCTTTGGCACTGCAAAAGAAACAGTGAAAAAAACTAAAAGGCAACCAATGGAATTGGAAAATATATTTGCAAATGACATATCAAAGGGCTAGTATCCAAAATCTATAAAGAACTCACCAAACTCCACACCCGAAAAAAAAAATAATCCAGTGAAGAAATGGGCAGAAAACATGAATAGACACTTCTCTAAAGAAGAAATCCAGATGGCCAACAGGCACATGAAAAGATGCTCACTGTCACTCCTCATCAGAGAAATACAAATCAAAACCACATTCAGATATCACCTCACACCAGTCAGAGTGGCTAAAATGAACAAATCAGGAAACTATGGGTGCTGGAGAGGATGTGGAGAAATGAGAACCCTCTTGCACTGCTGGTGGGAATGCAAACTGGTGCAGCCGCTCTGGAAAACAGTGTGGAGGTTTCTCAAAAAATTAAAAATAGATCTACCCTATGAGCCAGGAACAGCACTGCTAGGAATTTCCCCAAGGGATACAAGAGTGCTGATGCATAGGGGCGCTTGTACCCCAATGTTTATAGCAACACTTTCAACAATAGCCAAATTATGGAAAGAGCCTAAATGTCCACCAACTGATGAATGGATAAAGAAATTGTGGTTTATGTACACAATGCAATACTACGTGACAATGAGAAAGAATGAAATATGGGCTTTTGTAGCAACGTGGATGGAACTGGAGAGTGTTATGCTAAGTGAAATAAGTGATACAGAGAAAGACAGATACCATATGTTTTCACTCTTATGTGTATCCTGAGAAACTTAACAGAAGACCATGGGAGAGGGGAAGGAAAAAAAAGAGAGCGAGGGAGGCAAACCATAAGAGACTCTTAAAAACTGAGAATAAACTGAAGGTTGATGGGAAGTGGGAGGGAGGGAAAGTGGCAATGGGCATTGAAAAGGGTGTCTGTTGGAATGAGCACTGGGTGTTTTATGGAAACCAATTTGACAATAAATTTCATATATTAAAAAAATAAAAGGAAAAAATACTGCTTGCATAATATTCAGAGTTACTAGACATGGAAGAACACTTGATGCTCAATTTTTGTTGTATCTAAAATAAAAGCAAGAAATGGACAAATTTCTGGCATTCAGGTTTACTGGCTTACAGTGCCATATAGGTAGATGTGTACTGCAGTAGCTTAAAATGTTCAAATTTCAAAATGTGTTATGTGTTTGTGCTTGTGCTCATGATGCCACCAGCATTTTGCCAAAAAGAAATCATTTTTATCCCATGAAAACCAGCCCTCAGTGTTCTTGCATACCCCATAGGTCATTAATGACTATGATTGGGATTATTACAAATTTAGTCATAAACTAACATGGGTTAGGTGGTGAAGCTTGTAGTGTTTTTTTACAAATATTCCACTTTTAATTTCTAATTGTATTCTAACTAGAATATATATTATATAACATAATTAATTATAATGTATATATAATATAATTAATTATTAAGATGATTAGTATTATATTAATTATATATAATACTATCTTAATAATTATATATTATATTATATTATATTATATTATATTATATTATATTATTATACTATATTAATTATATTATCACATGTTTTTCTACAGTATGTCCCAGTCACTGTTATAATATTGTTATATATATTAACCTATTCAAAAATTTTTTTTTTTTATTTTTATTAACGTTTTTTATTTATTTTTGGGACAGAGAGAGACAGAGCATGAACGGGGGAGGGGCAGAGAGAGAGGGAGACACAGAAGCGGAAACAGGCTCCAGGCTCTGAGCCATCAGCCCAGAGCCCGACGCGGGGCTCGAACTCACGGACCGCGAGATCGTGACCTGGCTGAAGTCGGACGCTTAACCGACTGCGCCACCCAGGCGCCCCTCAAAAATTTTTTTGGAAGCTCCTCTAACCCCATACTATTGGAATTTTACTTTTTTCCAGTTTTTAAAATTTAATTTTAGTTAATTAACATACAGTGCAATATTGGTTTCAGGAATAGAATTCAGTGATTCATCACTTACATATAACACCTACTGCCCATCACAAGTGCCTTACTTAGTACCTATCACCCATCTAGCCCATCCTCTATCCACCTCCCTCCATCAACCTATAGTTCATTATTTATCATTAAGAGTCTCTTGTGGTTTGTTTCTCTCTTCTCCCACCCCCATATTCATCTGTTTGGTTTCTTAAATTTCACGTATGAGTGAAATCATATGGTAGTTGTCTTTCTCCGACTATTTCGCTTAACATAATACACTGTCTCTGACCATGTTATTGAAAATTTCAAGATTTTATTCATTCTGATGGCTGTGTTATATTCCTTTGTAAATATATACCACATCATTTTACCCATTCATCAGTCTATGAACATTTGGGCTCTTTCCATAATTTGGCTATTATTGATTATGTTGCTATAAACATTGGGGTTCCTGTCACACTTCAAATCTGTATTTCTGCATCCTTTGAGTAAATACCTAATAGCATAATTGCTGTATTGAAGGGTTGTTCTATTTTTAGTTTTTTGAGGAAACTCCATAGTGTCCTCCAGAATGGATATATCATTATGCATTCCCACCAACAGTGCAAGAGGGTTCCCCTTTCTCTGCATCATCGCTAACATCCATTGTTTCTTATGTTGTCAATTTTAGCCATTTGGCCAGGTGTAAGGTGGTATCTCATCATGGTTTTAATTTGTATTTCAATGATGATAAGTGATGTTGAACATCTTCTCATGTATCTGTTAGTCATCTGGATGTCTTCTTTGGCAAAGTGTCTACATTGGAATTATTAAAAATTTAGTCATAAACTAACTGGATTAGTTGGAGAAGCTTGCATTGTTTTTACAAATATTTAACTTGTTCAAACCTCTTAAACTCTTTAAGGAAGATACAATATTGGGTTCTTGTTGTTGATAAATGTATTTTATTGTGGTAGGAAAACCATCACTAGGTCAACTTTCTTAAGAATTTTTTATGTGTGCAGCACAGTATTGTTGGCTATAGCACAGGTATTGTTTTCTTTTTTAAGTTTATTTGATGCAGGGCTCAATCTCATGAACCGTGAGATCATGACCTGAGCCGAAAACAAGAGTCAGATGCTCTACTGACTGAGACTACCAGGCATCCCTAGGGAAGGTATTCTTATTATCTCCATTTTACAGAGAAGAAAGCTAAGGCACCAACAAGTTAAATAATTCATTTGAGGCTACCAGGAGGTAATGTACAAATGTATATTTTCTAGTAAGTGTGAACTCAAGAGTTGGTTGGAGTAACTGGGTCTTTCCTCAGTTAAAAGTGGTTTATTTGGGTTAAAGTTGGGTCTGTCATCTTTGCTCTAGACAGAAAACTTGGTGATACTAACTTCTAGAGAAAACCAGTTTCTTGCACTACAGTTTACTCACAGATACTGTATATCTTCCATTACTTGAGGTCTGTATTTTCCACTGCCTTTCACCCATTTTACTCATCACCCCACTCCTCTCCTCTATGACAACCATCAGTTTGTTCTCTATATTTAAAACTCTGACTCTGCTTTTTGTTTATTCACTTGTGTTTTTAATTCCACATATGACTGAAGTCATGTGGTGATTGTCTTTCTCAGGCAGACATATTTCACTTATTATATGTCCTCCAGACCCATCCACATAATCACAAATGGCAAATGTCCTTATTTTAAAAATGGTCCTTATGTTTTAAAAGCTGAATAGCATTCTATTGCATACCACATTCCATATTTTGTCACATTGTTTATCTATTTATATTTGATAGTTATTTTTTCCATATCTTAGTGAATAATATTAGTGACTATTCTTGAATAATATGACAGAATATGAAAGTGCAGATATCTTATTGAGATACAAATTTCAATTCATGTGGATATATACCTAGAAGTGATATTGCTAAATCAAATGGTAACTATGCATTCAAAAATTTTAAGAACATATATTGTTTTTCAAATGTCTGTATCAGTTTAAATTCCAACTAAACAGTATACAAAGGTTACCTTTTTTCCACATTCTCACAAGAACTTATTCTTTCCTCTACACCTAGTTTGTTAAGAGATTTTTTTTCTTTTTAATCGTAAATGGATGTTGAATTTTGTCAAATGTTTTCTCTACAACTACTGATATGATTATATGATTTTTATGTCTCATTTTATGAATGCAGTTTATCACATTAATTAATTTGCAGAAGATTAACCATCTTTTAATCTGTAGAATAAATCCTACTTGATCATGATTCATCCCACATATGTTGATATGTTATATTTCCATTGGTTTCCACAATTTCATTTTCTTTTTTGATTTTTCTTTGATCCATTGTTTTTCCAGTAAGATATTATTTCATTTCCACAAACTTGTGAAGTTTTCAGTTTTCTTTTTCCAGTTTTGTACCAAGTGGTCATAAATGATGCTTGATATGATTTTAATCTTCTTAAATTTTGTAAGACTTGTTTGGGTCCTAACATATAGCCTATCCTGGAAAATATTCCATGTACACTTGAGAAAAATGTGTACGTTGCTTTTGGTTGAAATGTTCTGTATGTATCTGTTACGTCAATCTGATCTAATATGTCATTTAAGGCTAAAGTTTCCTTACTGATTTTCTGTGGGGATGATGTAAACACTGATGAAAGTGAGGCTACTAGGGATCCCTGCTATTATTTTATTGTTTATTTCTCACTTTAGTTCTGTTAATATTGTGTGTGTGTATATATATATATATATATATATATATATATAGACATAATTTGCTCCTGTGTTGGATTCATAATTCTGTACAGTGTTTTATCATGTTGGATTAATTCCTTTATCATTTGTAATGTACTTTGACTCCTTGTACAGTCTTTTCTTTAGTCTGTTTTGTCTCATAGTTATCCCAGCTGTCTTTACTTTCCATTTGCATGAAATATTTTTTATCCTTTTGTTTTCAATCTTTGTGTGCTTACATCTGGAGTATCTTTTCCAGCATATAAGTGAATCTTTTTTTGTTTTATGTATTCAACCATTCTGTTTTGGATTTGAGAATTTAGTTTCAATTTTTTTTTCAATTACTTTCAAATTTTTAATATTATTTTCACACTGGTTTGTAATTATACTCTTTTTTGTATGTATGATTTGATTCTTTTGGAGTGATTTGCTTAGATTCCTTTCTTTTTGTCACTCTTGTGTAAACTGTAAGTCCTGCTTTGCAATTACTGTAAGATTTACAAAAGCAACTTTTATATAGACAGTCTATTTTAAGTTCAACTTAAGTTTTAACACATTCTGAAGCTGTACACTTTTATCCGTGTTTGAAACTTTTATGCTTTTGATGTCACAATTTACATATTTTTATTTTATATCCCTTAACAAATTATTATAGTTATAATTATTTGTTACTATTTTTGGGTTTTAGCATTCAGACTGGCTTACAAATGATTGACTTACGGCTTTTACAGTAGATTATTCTGAAATTTGGTATATATTTATTTTTACCAGCGACGTTACACTTCAAAAGGTTTTCTTTTACTTATTAGTACTCTTATTTTGCTTATAGAATTCCCTTCAATGTTTCTTATAATGTTGGCTTGGGGTAAAGAAGTACTGTAGCCTTTGTTATCTTTTAAGCTTCTCTTTTGTTCAAGTATTTAATCCATTTTGATGTTATTATTGAATATGGCATGAAATAAGTGTCCCATATCATCTTTTGTTATGTGTATAACCAAATTTTCCCAACACATTTAGAGGCGACTATCCTTTCCCTATGTGTATTCTTGGCTTTGAAATTAAATAAGATTTATGTGCATGGGAATATATTCCTAGAATCTCTTTTCACTTCCATTCAGCAAAGAGTCTGTTTTTAACCTAATAACATATTGCATTTTTAAATTTTTAAATTTAAATTGCAGTTATTTAACATACAGTGTAATATTAGTTTTGGTGTACAATTTACTGATTCAACACGTATATAAAACGGACTTTTTAATCCCCATCACTTATTTAACCTATCCACCCCTCCTTTTTGGGAACCATCAGTTTTTTTTCTGTAGGATTAAGAGTACATTTCTTGGTTTTCTCCTCTCTTTTTCCCCCTATGATTGTTTCTTTTGTTTCCTAAATTCCATATATAAGTGAAATCATATGTCATTTGCCTTTCTCTGTCTTATTTTGCTTAGCATAATACTCTCCAGCTCCATCCAGGTCACTGAAAATGGCAAGATTTCACCCTTTTTATGGATGATTAATATCCCATTGTGTATGTGTGTGTGTGTGTGTATGCCACTTCTAATCCACTCATCAGTTGATGGGCATTTGGGCTTTTTAAAAATGTTGGCTATTGTTGACAATGAGGTATGTTACACTTAAACTTTGTATATTAACTTAAAATTTTAATAAAACCTTTAAAAATTAAAATAAATTAATAATATTTTTCATTTCAAAACAAACAAACTAAGGAAGAGGAGCTATTGCAACAGGAAATTATTTTCAGGAAAAAAAAAAGAATCATGAATAATTACTTTAAACAATCTCATTTAAATGAACTGCATTATCAAGAAGAAATGAATAAATTATTAGAAGCATAAAACCTACCAATACTGGATTAAAAATAAGTAGTGAGGCTGAACAAACCAATAACAAGTGGGGAGATTGAAGTGATGATGATGACGATAAATCCTTCAAGAAAGAAATCTCTGGATTAGATGGCTTTGCAGCTGAATTACCAAACTGCAAAGAAAAAAAAAACACAAATCCTTTTTTAATTCTTTTAAAACATAGAAGTAGAAAGAATACTTTCAAAATTATTTATGAATCTAGGGTAAGTGTAATACACACACACACACACACACACACACACACACACAATGACACCACAGGAAGAAAAAACTACAGGCCAATATGTCTAAACCAAATGGATGCAAACTTCTCAACAAAATTCTGACAAACTGAATTCAACAACCATCAAAAATATTATACACCAAGAACTAGAGGGATTCATCCTTGGGATGCAAGGATGATTTAATATGTACAAATCAAACAATGAGAAAAACCACATTAAGATAATAAAAATAAAATGTATATGATTATTTGATTAAATGCATACAAAATTTGACAAAGTTCAAATTCCATTCAGGATAAAAATGCTCTATAAAATATATATAAACATTTTCCTCAGCACAATGAAGGCGATTTATGGAAATCCCACAACTGAAATCATAATCAATGGAGAAAAGCTAGAAGCTTTTTGTCTTAAATTTTGAACGTGGGGAGGACATTTATTCTCACCACTTATATATGACATTGTATTAAAATACTAAAAAGAGCAATCAGAAAATAAAATATGTAAAAGACATCCAAAGCAGAAAAGAAGACATACAATTACCTCTCTGTGTATATGACATAATTCTATATGTATACAATCCTAAATACTCTATAAAAAGCTGTTAGTTCTAACCAAATTCAGTAAAGTTACAGATTATAAAGTGAGCATACAAAAACTGTTGCACTTATTTATACTAGCAATGATCTACTCAAAAAGGAAATCACAAAAACAACCCCAATAAAATGAATATTTAGGAATGTATTTAACCAAAGAGTTGAAAGACCTACACTGAGATCTACAGCACATTAACTGAAAGGAATTGAAGAATAGATAAACACATGGAATGATCTCATGTTCATAGGTTGGATGAATTAATAAGGTTAGCATGTCCATAAAACCCAAATCTCCCCATATATTCAATGCAGTCTTTATCAAAGTTCCAATGGCAGTTTACTTAATGGAGAAAATATCTAAAATTTTTATGGAACCACAAAAGATCCTGCATAGTCAATGCCCTTTTGAGAAGGAACAGTTTTAGAGGTATCATCTTCCTGATTTTAAATTATATTACAAGATTGTAGTCATCAATACAGGATGGTAAAACAATTTTAAAAAGTGGAAATAGGGGCGCCTGGGTGGCGCAGTCGGTTAAGCGTCCGACTTCAGCCAGGTCACGATCTCGCGGTCCGTGAGTTCGAGCCCCGCGTCAGGCTCTGGGCTGATGGCTCGGAGCCTGGAGCCTGTTTCCGATTCTGTGTCTCCCTCTCTCTCTGCCCCTCCCCCGTTCATGCTCTGTCTCTCTCTGTCCCAAAAATAAATAAAAAACGTTGAAAAAAAAAATTAAAAAAAAAAAATAAATAAATAAAAAGTGGAAATAAAACAGACCACTCAAAAAGAATAGAAATCCCATAAATAAACCCAAGCATATAAGATCAGTTAACTTTGATAAAAACACAATGGGGATAATCTTTTCTGATAATGGTACTGTGAAAACTGGATATCCATATATAAAATGAGTGGACCCTTACCTTACATGATACAGAAAAATCAACTCAAGCAAAAAAAATCGGTCAGAGGAAGACAGATATCATAGATTTTCACTCATATGCGGAATTTAAGAAACAAAATAAACAAGCATAGGGATGAAAATACAGAGACAAGCCATGAAACGGACATTTAAATATAGATAACATACTGATGGTCACCAGAGGGAAAGTGAGTGAAAAGATGGATTAAATAGGTGATGGAGATTAAGGCGTGCACTTGTAGTGATGAACACCAGGTCTTGTATGGAGGTGTTGAATCAGGAAATTGTACATATGAAATTGATATTACACTATATGTTAGCTAGCTGGAATTTAAATACAAACTTAAGAAAAAACCTAAACAGATAATGATTTAAAAATATTATTAATAAATCCTCACATAACAATAACACTAGTGTAAATAGATTTAATTCATCAATCAAAAGCACACCATGCCTTGTTGTGCTTGTTGTGTAGGAAAACTATAGGTTTCCTACAAGAGACTCACTTTACTTTTAGAGAAACACATAAGCTGAATGTGAAGTGGTGGAGAAAGATATTCTATACAATTGGAAAACAAAAGAAAGTGAAGATAGTTATATTTATATGAGACCAAATAGACTTTAAAGCTAAAACAATAACAAAACAAGACAAAAGTCATTAAACAATGTTAAAGGGGTCAATTCATCAAGAAGATAAATAATTGTAAATATATAAAAAACCAATACAAGAACATCTAAATAATTTAAACAAATACTAACAGATCAGAACAGAGAAATAAACAATAACAGTGCATTTTCAAAATGAATAGATCCTCCAGGCAAAAAAATCAGCAGCAAAATGATGGGTAAGAAACATACCTCAAATGAAATGAACCTAACAGATATTTACATAATATTCCATTGAACAGAAACAGAATCCACATTCTTCTCAAGTGCTTACATAACAATCCTCAAGTGCTTACATAACAGTATAGTACTGGCATAAAAATAAACTTGTAGACCTTTCTTGCATATGATAGTATCCAAAACAAGTCTGATTATTTTAAACATTTTTTTCCAACCACAATGTTACAAACAAAGAAATTAAAAAAAAGGATAACTGGAAAACCAATAATAAGAAATTTGAACCAGCAATGAATACCCCCCCAACACAGAAAGACTCAGGATAAGATGGTTTCATTGATGGACACTACTAAACATTTAGAAAGAATTACTGCCAAATCTTCTCAAATTCTACAACAAATTGAAGGGAATGGAAAACTTCTAGTTTTATTTTATGAGGCTGACTTTATGCTGATATCAAAGCCAGATAAGGACTCTACAAGAAATGTATAGACTGATACCCCTGAGGAATATATGTGCAAATTTTACATTATAATTTCATATATAATATATGAAATTATACATATACATATAATATATGATAATAGGGATATAAGCCAAATTCAAATACACATTAAAATGATCATACATAAGTGAGATTTATCCCTGGAATACAAGGATGGTTTAATATATGCAAACTAATGCATACTGTGTACAATATTAATAGTTTAAAATGATATGAGTATCTCAATTATTCAGAAAAAAAAACCAAAAACATTTAACAAATCACAACAACCTACCAAAGGAAAATACTTCACAATAAAGGCCATATGTTGCAAACCCACAGCTAACCTTTTACTCAATGGTAATAAAAAAAACTGGAAGATTTTCCTCTAAGATCGGGAACAAGACAAGTGTTTACTTTCACCACTTTTATTCAATATAGTACTAGAAGTCATAGCTAGAGCCATTAGGCTAGACAAAGAAATAAAAGGCATCCAAATCAGAAATGAATAGGTAAAAATTTTCCTTTCTTGCAAATGATAAAGAATTATGTATAAAAAGTCCTAAAGATTCACTCATTCAAAGTTGAATTATTGCTGAGTTTATTAGTACCATTGGAACTAATAAAAAAATTCAGTAAGCTTGAAGAATATAGAACCAATATGTAGAAATCTGATGTGTTTCTCTACACTAGCAATGAAATGTCTGAGCAAGAAAAAAAAAGATTCCATTCACTATGGCATCAAAAACAATAAAGTCCTTAGAAATAAATTTAATAAGGTAAGTGGAAGACCTGCACAATAAATATTTTGATGAAAGAACTTGAAGAAGACAAAAATGGAAATACATCTTATTTTCACTGAACAGAATAGTCAATATTTTCAAAATTTCTATACGATCCAAAGCCATATATACAGTCAATTCAATCTCTATCAAAACTCCATTTTTGTTTGTTTGTTTTACAGAAATAGGCAAACAACCGACCCTAAATGGTCACAGCGATTATGGAGCAGAACAAAACTGAAGACACCACACTTCTAATTTCAACATAAATGGCAAAGCTGTAGTTATTAAATAGTATAGTACTGTCATAAAAATAAACTTGTAGACCAATGGAACAGAATAGAGACCCCAGGATAAATCCCTGTTTATATAGTACCCTAATATTGACAAAAGATCCAACAATACTCAAAGAGGAAATGAAAGTCTCTGACAAATGATACTGAGAAAACTGCATAACCACATGCAAAAAGTGGAATCAGATCCCTATAATATACTACTCACAAAATTTAGCTCAAAATATATTATAGACACGGGGCACCTGGGTGGGTCATTTGGTTGGGCGTCTGACTTTGGCTTAGGTCATGATCTCACAGTTCGTGGGTTCTAGCCCCACATTGGGCTCTGTGCAGACTGCTTGGTGCCTGGAGCCTGCTTCAGATTCTGTGTCTCCCTCTCTCTCTGTTCCTCCCCTGCTCACAGTATGTCTATCTCTCTCTCAAAAATAAATGAAGATTTAAAAAATTAAAAAAAAATGGATTATAGACTTAAATGTAAGACCTAAAGCCATGAAGCTCCTAGAGGAAAACAGGGAGCTGTCAAGGAACTGATATTAGACTGGGCAGTGATTTTTGGAGTGATAAGACATGAAAAACACGAACAAGAAAAGGAAAAAAAAACAGTAAGTAGTACTACATCAAACCAAAAAGCTATGGCTTTACTTCAACAAAGAAACAATAAAAAAAAATTGGGATTACAACCTACAGAATGAGAGAAGATATTTCCAATCCTTACACTGGATGAAGAGATAATATACAGAATATTTAGAGTTCTCATACAATTCAATAACAAACTAAAAATAATAAAAATGGGCAGGAGGCTAAATAGACATTTTTACAAAGAAGATATACAAATGACCACTTGTACATAAAAAGATGATCAGCATCATTAGTTATCAGGGAAATGCAAATGAGATATCATCTCACAACTTCCAAAACAGCTATGATGAAGACAAGAGAAAGCAAAGTGTTGGCAAAGATGAGGAGATAGGAGGACACGTATACACAGTTGGAGGGAATTTAGGTTGATTTAGCCTATGGAAAACAGTTTGTAGGTTCCTCAAAAACATAAAAATAAAACTATCATATGGTCCACTAATACCACTTTAGCGCATAAACTCAGAGAAAATGAAAACAAAAATCTGAAGAGATATATGTAATCTTACACTTATTATATTATTTATAATAGCCCAGATATGGGAAAAACCTGAGGGCCCATTACACAGAAAATATTTATAATTGAGATATCATTGGAATTCTCAGTAATAATACTAAATGTTAAAAGACAAAAAAGAGAAACATAATCATGATGGAAAATCATTTTCAATCTAAATCTACACTTAAATGAACTTCCATCAAGTGGGAAGATAAAATAGTGTCATTTTCAGACATGTAAATTATGAAAAAAAAATTCCTCCCATGTATCTTGTTTAAGAATTTATTGAAAGCTATGCTCCAGTAAATTGGAGAGTAAATCAAGAAAGAGGAAGGCTTGGGCTTGGGAGACAGACATCAGAGGATCAAGGAAAAAGAGTTAACTGTGAAGAAACATCTCAGGAGGAGCTTTGTGCAGCTAAGCTCTAGGCAAGCAGTGTATGTGGGACCAGGAAGACAGAGGCTACAGAAGACATAGCCCAGGAAGTATAAACTGGGAGAATTCTAAAGTAGTCATTTTATCCAGGGGTATTTATCAAGAGGGAACATATACATATGGCAGAAAAACAAATTAAGCAAACAAACCAGCCTGACACCTAATTTATTCTATGAAAAACAAAAACAAAAATGTAAACAACAAAGTGGCATCTTTTTTTTAATATATGAAATTTATTGTCAAACTGGTTTCCATACAACACCCAGTGCTCATCCCAAAAGGTGCCCTCCTCAATACCCATCACCCACCCTCCCCTCCCTCCCACCCCCCATCAACCCTCACTTTGTTCTCAGTTTTTAACAGTCTCTTATGCTTTGGCTCTCTCCCACTCTAACCTCTTTTTTTTTTCCTTCCCTTCCCCCATGGGTTTCTGTTACGTTTCTCAGGATCCACATAAGAGTGAAACCATATTGTGTCTGTCTTTCCCTGTATGGCTTATTTCACTTAGCATCACACTCTCCAGGTCCATCCACGTTGCTACAAAAGGCCATATTTCATTCTTTCTCATTGCCACATAGTATTCCATTGTGTATATAAACCACAATTTCTTTATCCATTCATCAGTTGATGGACATTTAGGCTCTTTCCATAATTTGGCTATTGTTGAGAGTGCTGCTATAAACATCGGGGTACAAGTGCCCCTATGCATCAGTACTCCTGTATCCCTTGGATAAATTCCTGGCAGTGCTATTGCTGGGTCATAGGGTAGGTCTATTTTTAATTTTCTGAGGATCCTCCACACTGCTATCCAGAGCGGCTGCACCAGTTTGCATTCCCACCAACAGTGCAAGAGGGTTCCCGTTTCTCCACATCCTCTCCAGCATCTACAGTCTCCTGATTTGTTCATTTTGGCCACTCTGACTGGCGTGAGGTGATATCTGAGTGTGGTTTTGATTTGTATTTCCCTGATAAGGAGCGACGTTGAACATCTTTTCATGTGCCTGTTGGCCATCCGGATGTCTTCTTTAGAGAAGTGTCTATTCATGTTTTCTGACCATTTCTTCACTGGGTTATTTGTTTTCCGGGTGTGGAGTTTGGTGAGCTCGTTATAGATTTTGGATACTAGCCCTTTGCCCGATATGTCATTTGCAAATATCTTTTCCCATTCCGTTGGTTGCCTTTTAGTTTTGTTGGTTGTTTCCTTTGCTGTGCACAAACTTTTTATCTTCATAAGGTCCCAGTAATTCACTTTTGCTTTTAATTCCCTTGCCTTTGGGGATGTGTCAAGTAAGAGATTGCTACAGCTGAGGTCAGAGAGGTCTTTTCCTGCTTTCTCCTCTAAGGTTTTGATGGTTTCCTGTCTCACATTCAGGTCCTTTATCCATTTTGAGTTTATTTTTGTGAATGGTGTGAGAAAGTGGTCTAGTTTCAACCTTCTGCATGTTGCTGTCCAGTTCTCCCAGCACCATTTGTTAAAGAGACTCTCTTTTTTCCATTGGATGTTCTTTCCTGCTTTGTCAAAGATGAGTTGGCCATACGATTGTGGGTCTAGTTCTGGGGTTTCTATTCTATTCCATTGGTCTTTGTGTCTGTTTTTGTGCCAATACCATGCTGTCTTGATGATTACAGCTTTGTAGTAGAGGCTAAAGTCTGGGCTTGTGATGCCTCCTGCTTTGGTCTTCTTCTTCAGGATTACTTTGGCTATTCGGGGCCTTTTGTGGTTCCATATGAATTTTAGGATTGCTTGTTCTAGTTTCGAGAAGAATGCTGGTGCAATTTTGATTGGGATTGCATTGAATGTGTAGATAGCTTTGGGTAGTATTGACATTTTGACAATATTTATTCTTCCAATCCATGAGCAGGGAATGTCTTTCCATTTCTTTATATCTTCTTCAATTACCTGCATAAGCTTTCTATAGTTTTCAGCATACAGATCTTTTACATCTTTGGTTAGATTTATTCCTAGGTATTGTGTGCTTCTTGGTGCAATTGTGAATGGGATCAGTTTCTTTATTTGTCTTTCTGTTGCTTCATTGTTAGTGTATAAGAATGCAACTGATTTCTGTACATTGATTTTGTATCCTGCCACTTTGCTGAATTCATGTATCAGTTCTAGCAGACTTCTGGTGGAGTCTATCTGATTTTCCATGTATAATATCCATGTCATCTGCAAAAAGCAAAAGCTTGACTTCATCTTTGCCAATTTTGATGCCTTTGATTTCCTTTTGTTGTCTGATTGCGGATGCTAGAACTTCCAGCACTATGTTAAACAACACCGGTGAGAGTGGACATCCCTGTCGTGTTCCTGATCTCAGGGAAAAAGCTCTCAGTTTTTCCCCGTTGAGGATGATGTTAGCTGTGGGCTTTTCATAAATGGCTTTTATGATGTTTAAGTATGTTCCTTCCATCCCGACTTTCTCAAGGGTTTTTATTAAGAAAGGTGCTGGATTTTGTCAAAGGCCTTTTCTGCATCGATTGACAGGATCATATGGTTCTTCTCTTTTTTTTTTTGTTAATGTGATGTATCTCGTTTATTGATTTGTGAATGTTGAACCAGCCCTGCATCCGAGGAATGAATCCCACTTGAGCATGGTGAATAATTCTTTTTATATGCCATTGAATTCGATTTGCTAGTATCTTATTGAGAATTTTTGCATCCATATTCATCAGAGATAATGGCCTGTAGTTCTCTTTTTTTACTGGGTCTCTGTCTCGTTTGGGAATCAAAGTAATACTGGCTTCATAGAACGAGTCTGGAAGTTTTCCTTCCCTTTCTATTTCTTGGAATAGCTTGAGAAGGATAGGTATTATCTCTGCTTTAAACGTCTGGTAGAACTCCCCTGGGAAGCCATCTGGTCCTGGACTCTTATTTGTTGGGAGATTTTTGATAACCGATTCAATTTCTTCGCTGGTTATGGGTCTGTTCAAGCTTTGTATTTCCTCCTGATTGAGTTTTGGAAGAGTGTGGGTGTTTAGGAATTTGTCCATTTCTTCCAGGTTGTCCAATTTGTTGGCATATAATTTTTCATAGTATTCCCTGATAATTGTATCTCTGAGGGATTGGTTGTCATAATTCCATTTTCATTCATGATTTTATCTATTTGGGTCATCTCCCTTTTCTTTTTGAGAAGCCTGGCTAGAGGTTTGTCAATTTTGTTAATTTTTTCAAAAAAACAACTCTTGGTTTCGTTGATCTGCTCTACAGTTTTTTTAGATTCTATATTGTTTATTTCTGCTCTGATCTTTATGATTTCTCTTCTTCTGCTGGGTTTAGGCTGCCTTTGTTGTTCTGCTTCTATTTCCTTTAGGTGTGCTATTAGATTTCGTATTTGGGATTTTTCTTGTTTCTTGAGATAGGCCTGGATTGCAATGTATTTTCCTCTCAGGACTGCCTTCGCTGCGTCCCAAAGCGTTTGGATTGTTGTATTTTCATTTTCGTTTGTTTCCATATATTTTTTAATTTCTTCTCTAATTGCCTGGTTGACCCACTCATTCGTTAGTAGGATATTCTTTAACCTCCATGCTTTTGGAGGTTTTCCAGACTTTTTCCTGTGGTTGATTTCAAGCTTCATAGCATTGTGGTCTGAAAGTATGCATGGTATAATTTCAATTCTTGTAAACTTATGAAGGGCTGTTTTGTGACCCAGTATATGATCTACCTTAGAGAATGTTCCATGTGTACTCGAGGAGAAAGTATATTCTGTTGCTTTGGGATGCAGAGTTCTAAATATATCTGTCAAGTCCATCTGATCCAATGTATCATTCAGGGCCCTTGTTTCTCTATTGACCGTGTGTCTAGATGATCTATCCATTTCTTTAAGTGGGGTGTTAAATTCCCCTGAAATTACCACATTCTTATCAATAAGGTTGCTTATGTTTATGAGTAATTGTTTTATATATTTGGGGGCTCCGGTATTTGGCGCATAGACATTTATAATTGTTAGCTCTTCCTGATGGATAGACCCTGTGATTGTTATATAATGCCCTTCTTCATCTCTTGTTACAGCCTTTAATTTAAAGTCTAGTTTGTCTGATATAAGTATGGCTACTCCAGCTTTCTTTTGACTTCCAGTAGCATGATAAATTGTTCTCCATCCCCTCACTCTCAATCTAAAGGTGTCCTCAGATCTAAAATGAGTCTCTTGTAGGCAGCAAATAGATGGGTCTTGTTTTTTTATCCATTCTGATACCCTATGTCTTTTGGTTGGTGCATTTAATCCATTTACATTCAGTGTTATTATAGAAAGATATGGGTTTAGAATCATTGTCATGTCTGTATGTTTTATGCTTGTAGTGATGTCTCTGGTACTTTGTCTCACAGGATCCCCCTTAGGATCTCCTGTAGGCCTGGTTTAGTGGTGATAAATTCCTTCAGTTTTTGTTTGTTTGGGAAGACCTTTATCTCTCCTTCTATTCTAAATTACAGACTTGCTGGATAAAGGATTCTCGGTGCATATTTTTTCTGTTTAGCACACTGAAGATCTCGTGCCAATCCTCTCTGGCCTGCCAAGTTTCAAAAGAGAAATCAGTCACGAGTCTTATAGGTATCCCTTTATATGTGAGGGCACGTTTATCCCTTGCTGCTTTCAGAATTTTCTCTTTATCCTTGTATTTTGCCAGTTTCACTATGATATGTCGTGCAGAAGATTGATTCAAGTTATGTCTGAAGGGAGTTCTCTGTGCCTCTTGGATTTCAATGCCTTTTTTCTTCCCCAGTTCAGGGAAGTTCTCAGCTATATTTCTTCAAGTACCTCTTCAGCACCTTTCCCTCTCTCTTCCCCCTCTGGGAAAGCAATTATGTGTATATTATTTCTTTTTAGTGTATCACTTAGTTCTCTAATTTTCCCCTCATACTCCTGGATTTTTTTATCTTTCTCTCAGCTTCCTCTTTTTCCATAACTTTATCTTCTAGTTCACCTATTCTCTCCTCTGCCTCTTCAATCCGAGCTGTCGTAGTTTCCATTTTGTTTTGCATTTCGTTTATAGCGTTTTTCAGCTCCTCGTGACTGTTCCTTAGTCCGTTGATCTCTGTAGCAAGAGATTCTCTGCTGTTCTCTATACTGTTTTCAAGCCCAGCGATTAATTTTATGACTATTATTCTAAATTCACTTTCTGTTATATTATTTAAATCCTTTTTGATCAGTTCATTAGCTGTTGTTATTTCCTGGAGATTCTTCTGAGGGGAATTCTTCCATTTGGTTATTTTGTTTAGTCCCTGGAGTGGTGAGGACCTGCAGGGCACTTCCCCTGTGCTGTGGTGTATAACTGGAGTTGGTGGGCGGGGCTGCAGTCAGACCTGATGTCTGCCCCCAGCCCACCGCTGGGGCCACAGTCAGACTGGTGTGTGCCTTCTCTTCCCCTCTCCTAGGGGCGGGATTCACTAGGGTGGGGTGGTGTGGCCCGTCTGGGCTACTTGCACACCGCCAAGCTTGTGGTGCTGGTGATCTGGAGTATTAGGTGGGGTGGGATAGGCAAGGTGCACGGGGGCAGGAGGGGCAGGCTTAGCTCGCTTCTGCTTAGGTGATCCACTTCAGGAGGGGCCCTGTCGCAGCGGGAGGGAGTCAGATCCGCCGCTGGAGGTTTGGCTCCACAGAAGCACAGAGTTGGGTGTTTGCGCGGAGCGAGCAAGTTCCCTGGCAGGAACTGGTTCCCTTTGGGATTTTGGCTGGGGGATGGGCAGGGGAGATGGCGCTGGCGAGCACCTTTGTTCCCTACCAAACTGAGCTCTGTTGTCCAGGAGCTCAGCAGCTCTCCCTCCCTTTGTCCTCCAGCCTTCCCACTTTCTGAGCAGAGCTGGTAACTTATGACCTCCCAGACGCTAAGTCGCGCTTGCTGTCGGAACACAGTCCGTCAGGCCCCTCCGCTTTTGCCAGCCAGACTAGGGGGCTCTGCTTGGCTGGCGAGCTGCCCCTCCACCCCGGCTCCCTCCCGCCAGTCTGTGGAGGGCGCACCGCCTCAGCCGCCCTTCCTACCCTCTTCCGTGGGCCTCTCGTCTGTGCTTGGCTCCGGAGACTCCGTTCTGCTAATCCTCTGGCGGTTTTCTGGGTTATTTAAGCAGGTGTAGGTGGAATCTAAGTGATCAGCAGGACATGCGGTGAGCCCAGCGTCCTCCTACACCGCCATCTTCCCTCTCCCAAAGTGAAATCTTAAAGGAAGTGTAACCACAATGCAAGTAAGGACTTTAATGTAAATATTTGTAGCATTTTAATAATATAAAAATCTTAGTTTAACAAAATGAGTAGAACTATAATTTTATTGGCGTGATGAGAGAAGTACATGTTTGTGTGTAGAGACTAGGAGAGTGGAAGGGACCTAAATTTACATTATGTCTAGTCAAACTTGTGCTAGTAATTTCCCTATGGACTCTGAGCTCTTAACATCTATCTGTCTGTGAAAATGCTAGAGAGAATAAGCCATGCAGCCTGCATGTTTTCCTCATAGCCCTTTAACCCTATTTACACTCTTATATAGTTCTTCTGCAGGATGCCAATGGTGGTGATGGGCTCTGTGGAACTTTCTATCTAAGACTGGTTCTCAGTTGGGCATAGTCTCATCCCAGACTACTAGTTTTCTAATATCAAGACCATAAAACTTGGGGATAGTGATACTTTCTTTTTTGTCCTTAAGTAAAACAATTGGTAAATTACTTTGTAATTTTAAATAGTCATATTATGATTGAAAAATCTTAGGGACAGAATAATAAGATATTTTCTGGTCATGCAATGGAGTGGTGTACATTCATTTTAAATTTAATGTTTAAAAGTACCTTAAATATATGTGTTAGAATAGAAAACATAAAAGTACAGAGAAGTCAAGGAAAAATTTATGAAAAATAGCTACAAATAAATTTATTCAACAAATAATTTTCTTCCCCAATGTAAAGGTACTTTGAATAAGTATCTTCTTTTTAGGTATACAAAATAAAAGAAGGAAAATTGCCTTTGAAATGCACTTAAAGCAAAATAAAAAACAAAACAAAAACAAAACGCTCTCACACACAGAACCATCCACTTTTCTTGCATTGATATTTACAGAAGTGTATCTGGAGAAATAAGAAAGAAAGAATTTTTTTTGTATCTTCCTAATTGCTTCTAGAGTGATATGGAGTAAAGGTGAGAATATTTTAATACCAGGGACTAATAGAGGGGACAACTGCACACATAAATAGAATGTGTTAATAACACTTACACCTGAGGACTGTTATAGAGGACGATGGATATCATGATCAGCCAATTGTTCCTATGAGGAGTTCAAGCACCCGAAAATGGTAAACTGTTCATATCCCATTAGACTCACACTCAGGTTTCTGGCCCTAGAGCGTCAGCCCTTGATCCAGTATGTACATTGGGTGCTGGGGAGAATAATAATAATGGTGCTGCTAATAATAAAAACTAAAACAAGAACTATAATCAAAGAAAGAGCTCCACTTGTATTACACACATAATGTTCATGAAAATAAAGACACGGAGTCAGAAAAAGTTAAGTAATCTGCCTAAGTCTGTAAGTCATGGAGTTTGGGTTGAGACCTAGCTCATCTGTGCTCTTAAAAACAGAATAATGCCTTTAATATTGATGATGACATCAACTAAAAATCTGATCAATGCTTAATGACAGAAAGAAACACAAAATCAACACCATTTTTCAAAAATACCCTTAATATATTTCATTTTAGCTCCTTTTTGGGGGGATTGTTTTATTTTCCTAATCATACATAGTGGTTTTCTTTAATTTATAAAAATTACATACTGAAATTCAAGTTAGTTAACATACAGAGTAGTGTTGGTTTCAGGAGTAGAGCCCAGTGCTTCATCACTTACATATAACATCCAGTTCTCATTTCAACAAGTACCCTCCTTAATGCCCATCATGCATTAATCCATACCCCCCACTCAACATCACCCAGTAACCCTCATTTTTTTCTCTGTACCTAAGTCTCCTATGGTTTGTTTCCCTATCTATTTTTATCTTATTTTTCCTTCCCTACATAGTCTTTTAGGGAATACAGCAAGGGCACACAGTGTAGTTTTAAAATAATGTCGTGTTGTTAATTATCCACAAGATGGCACATGGATGATGCCAAGTTGGTCCCCTAGTAATACCTACTGGAGGGCTAGAATCTAAAAATAATCCCCTGAGGACTTTAACAAATTTTATAGATTTCTTCTCCCTGTAAACATATATCATTAAGCCAAGGGTTAAAGGGGAGAAATATAAATGTCCCAGATTCAATCACAAATGATTATGATTTTGGTACTTAAATTATAAGTTATTTAATGAATCAAGAGAGACTGCTGGTGAGAACACTGTCTTGAGAATTCATAGTAAAATGCTAAGTGACCATGTGATAAAAGCAGAACTTCCTTTACTTCAAGAAGCAACAGTTACAGACTCAGAAATCTCTGTTGTAAGGACCTTTTTCCCTTTCTTGATCTTTAATAGGAAATTCTTCCTTAAAATGGGAAAATTTGATACAGAAAGTTTAGGTAACATGGCCAAGGATAGAAAATACAGAAATTAAAAAGCCAAGATTCAAACACCAGTGAGTTTACGTACAAGCCAATGATCTTAAGCCCACTCTCATTTGCACCTGAAATTGGCACATGGGTTTGAAGTAATTTAGAAATATTTAAACTTGAATCAGAAAAAAAAAGCACAATCAGTTCAAAAGCTGAACAATAAGTTACTAGGGATATGAAAAGGTAGAAGTCTGAACATTTTAATAAAATCTATCAAAACAGAAGACTGTTCACTGAGTACATTAGCTAATCCAACTTGTTATCAGAAAAGCCATCAGAAAGACTAGTTTAAAGACTGGATGTATGGGGGGGGTCATTAACTCGTAAATTTAAACAATTAGTATGTTGAAGGGGCAGGATTACCTTATGATTCCAAATCAAATCATGTTATACAATAAGTTTCACATGAGCAAGGATATTGGTTAAAAAACCTTTAATTGCACAAAAAGATTAATTCATGAAATGAACCACTCATTATAAACACTTATATGCTGCAAGTTCTAAGCATTAGAAAAACAAATGATTTCAACATATTTTATTCACATAAGAAATGCTAAGTCTGTAAAATACTAATAGCAATTTTTCCTTTTATTTTTATCATTGTTGCCATAATTAATTGTAGGTAATACATTGCATGATTACTATTTGCTAGACACCATGCAGAGTACACTTATTGGACTGACAAACATGCTAAATTCATAAGTCAATCCCAAAACTACCCTGTAATCCTAATATGTCTAACATGTTCATTTACCCAACCGATCTCCAAGATGCTTTTGTTCTTTTTTCAGAGTTTTAACAATAAGTCCTGCCCTTCACAAATAGAAGCTCTCATTGATTCTAATTGCACTGATAAAATAGAAACAATTAGAAGAGAACTTACTTGTATCACATATACACTGCCTTAGTTTCTGCTAGAGGAAATGAAGTGACTATACTAACTCAAAAAATAATCAACTTGTTTACTTATAAATTGGTTACTATGCTCTCTATCTCTATCAAAGGTCAACCTTCTGGAAGCAGTTCCTTCCATTTTTTTTATCCATTATCAATTTGTTCTTTGTATATATTATTCCCTTTAACATATCTGCAATATATTACAACAAAACACATTGATATCATATCCCTTTCTAGCTACTGGTCCATTTTTCTGTTCTCACACACAAAAAATGTGTTTATACTAGGCTCAATTATCCACTTTTCTCCTTATATTTTACCCTGTATCCTCTCTGAGCACTCCACTGGGCTTGTTCTTATTAGGGTCACAAGAGATCTTTGCGTGGACAAATAGAGTGGCCAACTCAAAACTCTCATTGTGATCCAATAAGAAATAGTATCTACTGCAGTTGATTAGAGTCTCCAGTTTCGACGTTTTCTCACTTGTACCTAGATATTACTTCTTCTTACTCCATCAATCATTATCTTTTGTCTCACTTTCTAGCCAGCTGAACACAGTTGCCTAAGTCTCAAACCTTTACTCTTACCTAAGTTTCAACTGATCCTATGTCTTTAAATATTTTCTTCGACTCTTAAGAATAACAATTTAAACCCTCAGCCCTTACCACTAATCTGAATCCTGAATGGCTTCATATATCTAATAGACATTTAAAATTTTTCTCAACAACTGGGGCGCCTGGGTGGCTCAGATCATGATATTGCGGTTTGTGAGTTCAAGCCCCTTGCAGGGCTCTGTGCTGACAGCTCAGAGCCTGGAGCCTGCTTCAGATTCTTGCCTCCCCCCACCTCTCTATCCCTCCTCTGCTCATGCTCTGTGTCTCTCTGTCTCTCAACAATAAATAAACATTAGATTTTTTTAAAAAGTTTCTCAACAACTAAATTATTGTTTTCTCCTACTCAATCCTGCCACTCTAAAAGTTTTCAGAATCTTAGTAAATAGAAACCCTAGTTTCCTTCCACCTGAAGTCAATTGACTTATATTTCATTTCACTTTCTTTCCCAATGGTCATCTTTTCCATGAGCTAAATCCTTTTATGTAGCTACCCTACTCAATCCTTTTCACTCATTTGAAGATTCCTAAGTTGTCTTCCTGCATACAGTCTAGTTCCCTGTTCTATTTCCTACCCTATAGTCATAGTATAGAAGTGTACATAAAATAATGTACATAAAAACGTACATCTTATCAAGTTATATCTATATACAAAATTCTTCAAGAGCTTTCTGTATCATGCCAAACAAACCTAAATTGCACCCAAGTCCTGTTTATGAATCACATATAATTGGGCAATGTAAAATTTCTTCCATAAATATCACCATTCTTAGAATTCTATTAAAATAGCATGGAAAAAGTCACAGTAGTGCTCTTTGATATTATATATTACAGTCTCTTTTGAGTAGGTGTGTAATGCTTGGACAGTCAATATTCAGTCAATATAGCTAAGCTTATCCACTATTTACTATGGTTTCATATTTGACAGGCAACTATTTTTAGTGTGAGTCCTATGAAGATGATCTTAAAGGTTAAAATCTTGAGGCAAAGCCAATAATTAAAGACTTGATTAAAATTGTGTGATTTCTATATTTCATCACTTGTGAATTGGTATTATTTTACTTTATTGATACAAACATAATCACATAATTGTGGCATCAAAATCTGGTAGTTATGGAAGCTGTTTCTGGGTTAAGTGTGAAAGTAACCTGCAAATATTTTTTTTTCTTTTTTCAGACTGAGAGACAAAGAACCAGAATCAGATTAATTCTTTAACCTAATAATACCTCATTGTTGATAGCCAAAATGTATCTGCATACCTAATGAAAAATCCCTGGTTCCCTCCCCCAGGAACAGGAAACCAGACATGATAAATTATCTTAATTAGTTGTAAGTAGTAATCTTTGACATCTGACCAAATAGTCTTCTTTAAAACAGGACAACAGAGAATGTTCTCATCTATTCTCAGTTTATTGAATCCCTAAGCATCACTTGTGGATACTTTCTGAGCAGATAAACATCTTGACAATATCTTTTGAAATGCCCCCATGACATCCTTGTTTCTGAGGCTGTAGATAAGAGGATTGAGCATGGGTGTGACAATGGTATAGAAGGCTGAAACTACTTTGTCCTGCTCAGGAGTGTGAAAAGACTGGGGCAGAACATAAGTGTAGAAGGCAGCCCCATAGAAAATGCTGACCACAGTCAAGTGGGAAGAGCAAGTAGTAAAGGCCTTTTTCCGGCCTTCAGCAGAGCGCATTCTGTGGACAGTTAACAAAATAAGAGAGTAGGAGATTGAGATGATAGAGATAGGGATGAGCAACATGAGTACACAGCAGATGTACATCAAGGTTTCATACAAGGATGTGTCAGCACAGGCTAGTCTGAGAACTGCAGGGATCTCACAGAAAAAATGGTTGATATTGCGGGAGTGACAATAGGGAACATTCATGGTGATGGGGGTGAGCAGAAAGCCATCCAGGGACCCCCCAAACCAGGCACCAGCAGCCAGCAGAAGACACACCCTGCGGTTCATCAGGACTGGATACCTAAGAGGGTTACAGACAGCCACATAACGGTCATAGGCCATGAGGCCCAAGAGGAAGAACTCCGAGCCAATCATGCTCAAGTAGAGGAAGATCTGGATGCCGCAACCCACAAAGGAAATGGTCTTCTCTTTAGAAACCATGTCGACCAGAAGTTTTGGGACAGTGGTACAAATGAAAAGAGTGTCCATGATGGACAGCTGGCTGAGCAGAAAGTACATAGGAGTATGGAGACGGGAGTCCACCTGAATCAAGAATATCATGACCAAATTTGCAGTTACAGCTACCACAAAAATAGCAAAAATAACAGCAAAGACAATCCCAGTAGTTTTATTGTTCACCAGAAGCCCCAGGAGGGTAAAATCAGAAGATAAAGTTATATTCTTCATTTACATTGCCTATGTCAGCTCCTGCAGACCAGAAAGCCACAAAGACCAGGAAGTAAAAGGAGAGAAGATCCTTTCAGTATGGGCGAGACTTACAATAGAGATGACACCTCAGAGAGTACTGGTTTGGCTGAAATTTTCCAACACAAAGTGCTAGAGAAAAATGAAGAGACCAAGAGACATATCATAAATCAGAAACTGTAGATCTACTCCTCATTGTTGAAGAACAACACTTTTCGTATTGTGTTTATGTTCATGCTGCAATACATAGATTATGTGAGTGGCATAATAAAGTTGGTATTTGCTATACTTTGATTAGTTTAGCTATGTCTTTCCTATTCACTCTATGCATTTCTGGCACCCGAATGTTGTACAAACCATAGTAGGACCAAGTCAACACTGGTTTGAGTAAAGGTCCATTGATTCACTCATTATATGAAAGGCCAAAATTAAGAATGAATAACTTAGGAAAAGTATAAAGAAAAAGCATTAAAAAAATGGATAAAGAAAAGTGTGTCTCCTCTATTCTCAACATTTCGCCTCTGACACTTTTGGTCAGCAAATGTGTGAGGGTCTCCTCCCCATAAAAAGCAATTCTTAACCCTCCAGACAAACAGCTGAGTGTCCTACAACTTAATACAATATTCACACTATCTACATGGAGATAGCTTAATCTCTCACTGGTTAAGAGCTTAGCCCCACAAGACTGTCACCCAAATCAGACGCCAACTGCAGCTAAAGTTTATCACTTGGGCCTCGGTTTCTAGGAGCCCATCCCTGAGCTCAACTAATTTTCTAGAACATTTTATAGAATTAAGAAAAAATATTTTACTAACAACTAGGTAGAAGAGATACATCTGGTAGGTATGCAGGAAAAGGCCAGAAGATTCACTGCCTTGTCTATGTGTACCATCCTCTACAACTCCGCATGTGCACCAACCCAGAAGCTCTTGGAAACCCATCCTTTTGTATTTATAAATGCTTGATTATTTAAGCATTATTGATCAAATCATTGACCATCAGTGATTAATGAAATCTCTAGACCTTCTCTTCTCCATGGAGATCTGAGTGGTGGAGTTTTCAAAGTTGCAAACCTTTAATTATGGTTATTTTCCTGGGAACAAGCCCAATTCTTAGGAGATTTCAATAAATCATCTAATTAACATAAACTCAGGTGTGGTAGGAGGACATTTTATGAATAACAAAAGACATAGCTATTTCCATTTAGGAAATTCAGAGAGTTTTAAGAAGTCAATGCCAGGAATTTGAAAAAAAGACTAAATATATATTAGTTATGCATCACAATATCACAAAGGTTAGTTTATTTGTTGGCATTTCACAAATGAAATATTCTAGTCATTTCATTTCATCTAGGCTATTCTAGTAGATTCCTGCTATCTCCCTGCTTTCTCTATTGTCTGTGTTGAGTCTAACCTCAGCAGAGCAAAGTGATCTTAAAAAACCTATATCAAAACAAGTCAACTCCTGCTCAAAGCTCTACCATAAAACTTTATATTTCACTTTAAAGCCCACCATATTGTAACAGTTTCACCCTTTGAAGCCATTGCCTGCTTTTTCCAGTGTATTTGCTCTGGTGCTGCAAATCCCATGTGACCCCCTTGTTGATCCTTTGTCCCCTCTCTGGGGTAGCCTCCAGTCCATAGCTTTTGTCTCTGCTGTCACCCTAGGCTGGATCTCTTCCCTATAGCTGTGACTGACACCCTCATGTCTTTCAGGGCTTTGCCTAAAGCCCACTTTGTTAGGACTAGATGGCTATTGTTTGCACATTCCTTCATACTACTTAACATATATATTCATTACATTTTGTGTTTGTCTCCTGTCACTCACAGAAAGTTCAATATGAGTAAGGCTGTGGCCTATTTTGTTTCCTGAGTGTTTTTAGAATATAAATGAATGACTGGCACCTTGTAAATGTTTGTTGAATATTTAAATAAATAATTGTTAAACATATACAGTTTACTAAAATCCAAATTGCTTTTTTTTCTTTTTGCCCTTTAAGTGATTCGTTTCTTTTTCTTAATGTTTATTTATTTTTTGAGAGAGAGAGAGAAAGAGAGAGATAGAAAGAGCTAAGTAGGGGCAGAGAGAGAGGGAGAGATAAATTCCAAGAAGGCTTCACACTGTCAGCACAGAGCCTGATGTGGGGCTCAAACTCAGGAACTAGGAGATCACAGCCTGAGCTGAAACCAAGAGTCAGACACTTAACCAACTGAGCCACCCACATGGGTGATTCATTTCTTGTAGAATTTCCTTAAAATCCACCTGAATATGATCTATAAAATGTGCTAAAGGAAAAATAAAAATAAATTAAATGCCAGGCCCTTGTGTTTATCTTCAATCCAAAATAAAATGGCCATAAGAGAGGATCTACCTACATTTTCTAATAAGAAACAGTTTTAGGAAACCAAAATGTTTCACAAGTTTCTAGGATAAAACAGCAATAGGAATTTTACATCTTAATAATTGAGGTTTCACATATACAAATTTGAGATAAACACTCTTAGTGACTTAAAATCAATATAGTATTTTGGACAAAGTCAGACATCAGCATAATTTTTCAGCAAGCAAAAAACTCACCACTTTCTATCCTTTTTGAATCTGCTTATGTTGTAAGAGTACTTCATTTGATTTTGTACCAATTATTTTGTAAAAGATAACTGTAACTGCAGATGTCATTATCCATCCACGGGTTGTATTGTGGATGTTGCTAATTTAATTTGAACTCACCTAGGTTACACAGGCAAAAGGTCAGAAAATCATGAGTGTATTTTTGTAGCAGTAATTTTCACCTGTCTCCTATTATCAGAAAAAAAAACTGTCTTAAAACAGGCTTCTATTAATTTTGTATTTTATTAAACTTAACAATATGATATATTTAACTTACTGTTAAATAAAACCAATTGTATTAGGCAGAATAATGTCCTCACCCCACTCATGGATCCCTATCCTAATTCCCAGACTATGAATATGTTGCTTTATTTGACAAAACATATTTTGCAGATGTGATTAAGGTGAGATTATTCTGGAACGTCCTGTTGTACCCAATGCAAGCACAAGGGTCCTTATACGAGGGAAGGAGAAAAGAGGAAGGAAGAAATTAGAGGAGATGTGATATTATGAATACAGGTCCAAATGATTCAAACACTGGTATTGAAGATGAAGAGGACCATGATGAGAAGGATTGAGTGGTCTCTAGAATCTGAAAAATGCTAGAAAAATGGATTTCCTCTATAGCCTTCAGAAATGAGTGTATCCCTTAGCCTAATGTGACCAAATTTTGACCTGTGACCTCCAGAATTATAAGATTATAAATTTGTGTCATTTAAAGCCACTGAGTTAGTGGTAATTTGATACAGTAGCCACACCAATAAGTAGTTTTATCATCTTTTAAACATAAGTATAATTGAAGCATGTTCCTAATAACAAATTAGCCAGTACTCATGCAGTGTTTACTTTGTGCCAGGCATCTCTCCACATGCTTTAGTGTTTTGATGTAGTCACTTTTCACAACACATCTATGGAGTCAGTTACTATAATTATCACTATTTTTCAGTTGGAGAAACTGAGGCACAGGAAGTACAACTGGTAGAGGAGCAGGACTTTGTTTTTCATACTCTCCACAGTTATACTCAACTGACCACAAATGCACAATATCCTCTTTATCATGTGTTAAATCGACAATTGTCTAAGAGAAGTCAAATTAATATGGGCTGTAAAACCAGAATCACATTCAAAAAGTTTTGAATTTCTGGTCAAAGTTGTCAACAAACTTACAAAATAACAAATAAAATTATTACTTTCAGAAATATAAAGTGCTAACTCCTGGGCAATCTCTAAGCATCACACATTTGCCTGTAGTTGTCTGATTTCCTATGTTGAGGTACACACACATATAAACAAAAGTGCCCAGAGAATATAAGCCAGGAAAGATCCTCCAAACACCAGACTCATACATTTCACTGCTGAATATTCACTTCTGAGGGTAACTTCTTAGCTCCAAGCAGACATAAAATAATGACCCATCCAATAGTCCTACTCCCAGTCTTTCACCAGTACAACCACTACTACATATACAGCCCTATAAAGATGACACCATATTTCTTTTTGAGGATCCATATTTGAAAGAAATCTTCTATAATATATGTCAGAGGGAAGTGGCAGGGTTAACTCAGGAATAAATTACCAGTGAGGACAAGACTATTAAAATTGAATGAAAAATAAACAACAAAGACATTTCAAAAATTACATGGAGATGTGAACCTAATTTAACTCATCGTGGCTTAAACTCAAATGTTACTAAGGAAAGCTTGCCAACGGTTTACAAATCTAAAACCATGAGTTAAATTATCAAGTTTTTAAAACAATTTTCCTCTTCTACTATATAGATAGAAAGAAAGATAGATGATAGATAGATGATAGATGATAAATAGATAGATAGATAGATATGCTCCTAAACTGAGAGGCATGATAATTCTTTAAAACAACATTTTAGGGGTGCCTGTCTGTCTCAGTTGGTGGAGCATGCCATCCCAGAGTCATGGGTTTGAGCTCCACATAGGGTATGGAGCCTACTTAAGAAAATTGTAAAACAAAATTAAAAAAATAATAAAATATTTAAAAAGAGATGTAAAGTAAAATGCAAGCCCTGCAAAAAGACCTCAGTAATGTTTTGGTTATGTCTAACTTAATATATCACTTTCTTAAACCAAAACCTATCTATGGGTGAAGGTACTTTGAGAGCTTCCCCACAGTTGAATTAGGTCATTAGTTCAATAAAAACAGACATTTTCAATATGATTATTCTCTCCTTGAATATGATCAGAGTTAGTTATTAAGCTCAATATCATTGGAAAATCAACACGTTCTCAACCTCTGTTTCCCACCACGTGGTCCCCTCTGGAATTTGTTGGTGAATCCATAAAAACAACTCCCACCACTTCCTCCCTTGAATATATATGACACTGTGCACCTGGTGTTACCTTCCTCTAATTTATATGTTGTGTGAGGATATAAAATGTGAAATTTTTGGTCTGATGGTGGACATCTGGGAAGTGGATGCCCAAAGTTAGATGGTTAGAACTTAAGCTTGACTCACTATGACTCTTCCTTACAGTATGAGCACAAGGAAACTTCCTCAACAGGCTAGATGTTCACAGCACTGGCTATATTCTCTTCTGCTGCATGGGCCCCAGAGTGTATAAATGAAATTTGAGCTTGCAATCTCATTAAATTTTGAGCCTCTAGTTGAAGCTGGTCTGTATCAACATTGAGTATCAAGATGGGGTGCTCATAAATTTCTGCTGAGAGTGGGAGTAGGTATCATCTTTGTTTGAGAAAACACCAGTCCAATATTAGGATCTTAAAAGTAATGTGTATAAACTTATGCTTACAGGAAATTTTGTATAGAAATAAAGAGATAAATAGGCAACATTTAAAAGTTTTCATCTTGGTCTTGTTTGCAATAGTAAGAAAGAAGAAGAAATTTAAGTATCTGCAGTTGGACACACAAATAATTTGTTTTAATATTAGAATTTTTAATAGAATTTCAAGCAACCATTGGAATGTAAGGTGGATCTATAATCATTAGCATGGTATGACAGTTTTATTGTATTCTTAAGTGAAAAATGTGGCACATTTACAATTTCCTTATCATATATATGTATGTATATGAATCATATATGTGATAAGTAGATATGTATATATATATGTATATGCACATATAAAGCAATATATTGTTTATTGTGCATATATGTGTGTATATATTATGCACATATAGCACACGTTTATAACATATATATATATATATATATATATATATATATACATATATGTAATTATGAAATAAATCCAAGTTTTCACTGATGGTGCACATTCAAGTGACATAAGTTTTTTCTGGAAAACATTTTTTGTCTTCTTACAAGTAGAGATTATATGTATAAAAAGAGATCCCTTTAAGGATAATTTCAAAGGATGAGCTTCCTAGTCCAAACGTGGACAATTAATACATATAATTTTCCACATTTCAATCTTTAAATATTTGGAGGATGACTGAGTTAGCATAAACTTACACCAGAATCCTGCCCACATCTGCTTCTGAATCTGAAAACAAAATTCATCAGATTGTTCTCAACTCTTAAGTCCCATACTACAAGATGCCATCTGAAGCAAATCGTTATGGTCTTAAAATGTGTATGTTAGGGGGTGCCTGGGTGGCTCAGTCAGTTGAGCGTCCGACTTCGGCTCAGGTCATGATCTCGTGGTTGGTGAGTTCGAGCCCCGCATCGGGCTCTGTGCTGACAGCTCAGAGCCTGGAGCCTGTTTCAGATTCTGTGTCTCCCTCTCTCTCTGACCCTCCCCGTTCATGCTCTGTCTCTCTCTGTCTCAAAAATAAATAAACGTTAAAAAAAATTAAAAAAAATGTGTATGTTAGTTTTTGTAGGCTACATTCAGAGTGACTCACTAACATGCACATATCAAAAAACTCAGAAAATATAATGTTTAAATACATAGTGTATTAGAAAATTTAAAAAATTAACAAAGAGAGGAAAAATACATGCAAAAGAATGTCCAGAAATAATCTAAACTTAGCATTGGTGTAAACAATTCCAATTTGCTAGTTTAAGTTTCCCAGTTTTCTATGATGACTTCAAACTCTAAGATGCCACTTTACCCATTACTCCTGATGTAGTTTAATTTGATCCTTACATAGAATCTGTACCTCAAATGGCCTGGGCAAAAGACCAGCATCCGCCACTTAATAGCTATGTGACCCCAGGGAAGTCACTCCTCAAGTTCCTCATTGGCCAGCAGAGCATCAGAGAAGCCCTTGTCCTGAGAATTATTGTGGAGTCTGTGTAAGACTCTTGTAACAGTGCTGGAAACGTAATAATATTTTCAAAGTATTGACTATAAATTGTAGGATCTTCCCTTACTGAAAGCAAATAACTCTCCATTTTGGTAACCGTGAAAAAATAAAACAGGCCTCAGAGTAAGAAAACAATATTAATTTCTGAATTTTAAGATTTCCAGTACCTAGTCTTGTTTTAGTCACTTAAATCTCTTTACCCTAATTTTCCCTATATTTAAGGCAGATATGATAGTAAAAATTATTATAAATCATGTAAATTTTAGATGATAATTTTAAGATTGTAAGAACCCTTATTTTAAATAAATAATAGTATTGGACAAGTTATCTATCTTAATATTCAAGCCATGTATTAAATGCACAGCATATGCTGTAACGTTGTTCTTAAAAATCTCAAAGATTTTTACAATCTTTCAAATTAGAAAAGACCATTGTGTTCAGGCAGCTCTGAGTTCAGTTAAATTTATTAGTCTTTATCTCATGAAATAAGATTCCCCCATAAGTTATCTAGAGAGGCAAGGAAGCAGCTGTCTCTACTGCTGCTTCATCAGTCTTGAAAAACTAAGGTGAATTTAACTATATTTAAACATGTTTCCTGATTTTATCTTTCTGTGTTTATTAGATACGTATTAAAATCAATACTCATTGCAGTTAAATGCTGGAAATTCAGGAGAAGATCACTTTTGCTATCAACTGAAATGTGTAATCCTAAACCTCATTTTAACATCTAAGTTTCCATTAAATGGAAGCATCTTTAGTCTCCACAACTGAGCAAATACCTACCTATGACACTTAACTCCTGTTTGCTCAAAAGGAAAATGGTTATCTATGACAAATCTAGAAAAAGCCAATTATACTTTCTTTGCAGGAACTACAATTAAAATATTAAATAGAAATAACATCAGAATTGGTGAAGTTGCAAACAATTTAGGTATAATTCCTTTGCTTCCACCTTTACCCTTGACATGTAAACATATGTAAACTACTAAAACACATCTAATTCTTTGCACATCTTCAAGACTGTGATTCTCAGGAGAAAGGGAAAATTAAAAAAAAATTAAAACCCAAGTATTCCCTAGTACTAGTCATTCTGAAATACAATAGTGTTCATTTATTCAAATATTTTTAGCACATTTTGTATATCATGGAAATTTTTTGGAGCTTGGGATATATCATGGATCAAAATGAGATCTCTGCTCTTGCTTATGTGATGAATAAAGTCTAGTGTAATAAAACAAGCTTAAAAATCTAATCAAAGAAAATGAAATAAAGCAACATGGAATAATCAAGTGTTGATACTATAGGTGTGGATTTATCACCTTTATATTCTTAACTAATTGTGCAAACCAAGGTGATATAGTAGAACAGAAACTTTAAATATTTTCTTAAAATTTAAGTCTTGTAATTTTAAAAGAGAAATCACTGACATATTTGATAAATATTTGGCAAAATCATGGTAAGTATGCAAGTTTAACATAATCTATATTTAACACAATACAAAATGAAAAGAAAAAGCAATGTGTGTATATACACACAAATATATAATACTTCACTAACTGTTATGAAGAGGGCTTTTGTTTTAGTTAAATAATATCTCAATGCCATGAAATTATACATTGCAATTGTTCTGCCTCGTGAAAATAACTTCTTTACACAGTCCGTATCTGAAGTTTTAAACGTTTTGTTTTCATACTGTTATCAGACCTACTGGCAGGACTTTGTCCAAACTGAGAAGTCTAACTTGTAAGGATGTACTGCAGAAGAGGCCTGCATTCATTTCTCCACACTAAATAACTTCTATTTTTTTTCTCACTCCTTTATGTCTCAAATCTTCCTGGGTATTTAATAAGGCATTGAAAAGTTAAACTTTATACCACCCATTATTTCAATGTTTACATTATATAAATACGTATTTTCTTTTTTGTGTAAATAAAATAAGTATGTGGAAGCAAGAGTTCAATTAATTTCATGTCCATATCCCTCACCTGTAGAAAGATATCAGGGAGGGCATGACTGCCCTTCAACATGCATCATCAGGTCCTTGGTAGACAGACTAGCTGGTATCTAACAGAAAATGAACATGGGTTTTAACAACATATCACTCTCAGAGGAATTTTCCCCCAGTTTATCATTAGGATTAATGAGCTGGGAGCTGCTCATTGTGCAGCATGCTCCTCTTCTTTGGAAATTGCTTACCAACTAACGGCAAGGTTTGACACCAAAACACAAGGAAAACATCAGAAGACATGGTTCTAAGGCTCCCATCTGTCTCTTGCTAGGAAGAGGGAATAATTTGCTCTGAACATCAGTTTCTCTATCTCACATGGGGTTAATTACTTCTGTAAATACTTGGTAGGACTTAGGGCAAATCAATTAAAACCATATAATACATTTAAATATGATATGGAATTTGGAGAATTTTCCCTTAATATTTAACACATAATCTAGAACAGTATTCGGTATGTGCAAGTATACAGTTGTTAAATTTAAAGTTAATTTTAAATTATAATTTATAATTATATTTCCCAAGTTAATATGATGCATTTTTAATAACTAGGAAAATATAGTTAACACAAATTATTTAATATACTAATTTGTTAACATTACTGGGGGGAAAATCTGTGAGCATATGTTTTAAGTGAGGGCAAAGTATACACACCATATGTAAAATTTTTAATTAAATTACGTTCAAATTTCATACAATAGAAAAGTACAAAAATTAGAAGACACATGATTGATAAATCATCACAGAATAAAAACACAAATGTTTACTAATGTGGGGAATTAGCCTTAGGAAATGTTAGTACACCTTTTAAGAAATTAAATACAACATTGGGACGCCTGAGTGGCTCAGTCAGTTAACCATCTGACGTCGGCTCAGGTCATGATCTCGCAGTTTTTGAGTTCCAGACCCACGTTGGGCTCTGTGCTGACAGCTCAGAGCCTGGAGCCTGCTTCAGATTCTGAGTCTCCTCTCTCTGCCTCTCCCATGCTCATTCTCTGTCTCTCTCTGTCTCAATAATAAATAAATATTAGAAAATATTATAAAAAAGAAATTAAATCCAACATTATACTTATTGAACTGGCAAAGCAGTAAAGACTAGAAGTATCTAGTACTGCAAATGTGAAGACCCTTGTAGACATCAAGGAACATAAAGATTCATAGAATCATCACACTACAATAGGAACATAATAGTTTTCCAGTACAACTTCATAAAAATGGATATCTCTGATTTACCCAATAAATAATTCAAAATAATTTTTATAAAAGTGAGTTAAGGGAAGCACAGAAAGATCATTCAATAAAATCAAGAAAACAATGCACAAAGTGAGCTTTTCAAAGATAGAAATCATAGAAAAGAGCCAAAGAGAAATTGTGGCTCTGAAGAATACAGTAAATGCAATTAAAAATTCAAGTCTGGGGATTGTGATGCCTTCTGCTTTGGTTTTCTTTTTGAACATCACTTTGGCTATTCAGGGTCTTTTCTGGTTCCATATAAATTTTAGGATTATTTGTTTTATCTCTGTGAAGAATGCTCATGTTATTTTGATAGGGATTGCATTGAATATGTAGATTGCTTTGGGTAGTATCAGCATTTTAACAATATTTGTTCTTCCTACCCAGGAGCATGAAATCTTTTTCCTTTTTTTGTGTCTTCTTCAATTTCTGTCATAACCTTTCTATAGTTTTCAGCATATAGATTTTTCACCTCTTTGGTTAGATTTATTCCTAGGTATTTTATGGTTTTTGGTGCAACTGTAAATGGGATTGATTCCTTGATTTCTCTTTCTTGCTTCATTGTTGGTGTATAGGATTGCAACCAATTTCTGTGCATTGATTTTATATCCTGTAACTTTGCTGAATTCATGAATCAATTCTAGCAGTTTTTTGGTAGAATCATTTGGGTTTTCCATATAGAGTATTATGTCATCTGAGAAGAGTGAAAGTTTGACCTCCTCATGGCCGATTTGGATGCCTTTTACTTCTTTGTATTGTCTGATTGCAGAGGGTAAGACTTCCAATACTATGTCGAATAACAGTGGTGAGAGTGGACATCCCTGTCTTGTTTCTGACCTTAGGGGGAAAGCTCTCAGTTTTTCCCCATTGAGGATGATATTAGCGTTGGGTTGTTCATATATGGCTTTTATGATCTCAAAGTATGCTCCTTCTATCCCTACTTTCTTGAGGGTTTTTATCAATAAAGGATGCTGTGTTCATCAAGACATTATGGTACTGGCACAAGAACAGACACTCAGATCAATGGAACAGAATAGAGAACCCAGAAATGGACCCACAAATGTATGGGCAACTAATCTTTGATAAAGCAGGAAATAATATCTAATGGAATAAAGACAGTCTCTTCAGAAAGTGGTGCTGGGAAAACTGGACAGCAGCATGCAGAAGAATGAACCTGGACCACTTTCTTACACCATACACAAAAATAAACTCAAAATGGATGAAAGACCTTAATGTAAGACAGGAAGCCATCAAAATCCTCAAGGAGAAGCAGGCAAAAACCTCTTTGATGTTGGCCGCAGCACCTTCTTACTCAACACGTCTCTGCAGGCAAGGGAAACAAAAGCAAAAATGAACTACTGGGATCTCATCAAAATAAAAGGCTTATGCGCAGTGAAGGAAACAATCAGCAAAACTAAAAGACAACCAACAGAATGGGAGAAGATATTTGCAAACGACATATTAGATAAAACAGTTAGTATCCAAAATCTATAAAAAACTTAACAAACTCAACATCCAAAAAACAAATAATCCAGTGAAGAAATGGGCAAAAGACATGAAGAAACAATTCTACAAAGACATCCAGATGGCCAACCGACACATGAAAAAATGCTCAACATCACTCATCATCAGGGAAATACAAATCAAAACCACAATGAAATACCACCTCACACCTGTCAGAATGGCTAACATTAACAACTCAGGCAACAACAGATGTTGGCACGGATGCAGAGAAAGAGAATCTCTTTTACATTGTTGGTGGGAATACAAGATGGTGCAGCCACTCTGGAAAACAGTATGGAGGTTCCTCAAAAACTACAAATAGAACTACCCTACGACCCAGCAATTGCACTACTTGATATTTATCTAAGGGATACAGGTGTGCTATTTTGAAGGGACACATTCAGCCCCAGGTTTATAGCAGTGCTATTAACAATAGCCAAAGTATGGAAAGAGCCCAAATGTCCATCGATGGATGAATGGATAAAGATGTGATATATATATATATATATATATATATATATATATGATATTAGCGTTTATATATATATAAATTTTCCTCGGCAATCAAAAAGAATGAAATCTTGCCATTTGCAACTACCAGGATGGAACTGGAGGGCATTATGCAAAGTGAAATTAGTTAGAGAAAGATAAATATCATATGAATTCACTCATATGAGGACTTTAAGAGACAAAACAGATGAACATAAGAAAAGGGAAACAAAAATAATTTAAAAACAGGGAGAGGGACAAAACAAGAGACTCATAAATATGGAGAACAAACTGAGGGTTATGGGAGGGTTGTGGGAGGGGGAATGGGCTAAATGGGTAAGGGGCACTAAAGAATCTACTCCTGAAATCATTCTTGCATTATATGCTAACTAATTTGGATGTAAGTTAAAAAAAATAAAGAAATACAAGTTAAAATAAAAAAAAGAAATTACAAATTCAATAGAAAACATTAATATCAGACCTGATCTAACAGAGAAAGAACTTGTGAGCCAAAAATAATTTGAAATTATCCAGTGAGGACAGAAAAAAAAAATAAAACAAAAAGAATGACAAAAAATGAAGACATCCTATGTGAGTTATGAGAAATCATGAAAAAAACAACAAAACAATGTATACATTTTTGGTAGTCCCAGAATGAAAATAAAGATAGAGGGGCAGGAAACTTCATCTAAGTTCATGATTATTATGAATCTCCAAACGTTTTATTCAGTAACTTAAGTAATAAAATATTAATCAATTTATTTTATTTTATTTTTTTAAGTTTATTTATTTTTGAGACAGAGAGAGACAGAGCATGAATGGGGGAGGGTCAGAGAGAGGGAGACACAGAATCCGAAACAGGCTTCAGGCTCTGAGCTGTCAGCACAGAGCCTGACGCAGGGCTCGAACTCATGGACCGTGAGATCATGACCTGAGCCGAAGTCGGCCGCTTAACTGACTGAGCCACCCAGGCACCCCAATATGAATCAATTTAAAATAAAACTGTTAAAATTGAACAGAGGAAATTTTAAAGCTTGAAGGGAAAAATACATTTACAAGGAATCCTCTTAAAGCTGTCAGTGAATATTTCAGCAGAAAACTTGCAGGCCAGATAAAATTATAAAATATCCAAAGTGCTAAAAGGAAAAAAAAAAAAAAAACAAAAAAAACTGCTAACCAAGAAAACTGTACCCACCAAATGTATCTTTCAAAAATGACCATGATAAAGACTTAACAAGACAAAAAAACATGTTCAGGGGCTTATTACCACTACCCCTTCCTTATAAGAAAAGCTGAAAGGACATCTTCAAGTTTAAATAAAAGAACACTAATAAGAAACTTGAAAACATCTGGAAGTATAAAAGTTCTAAAGATAATCATATATTCAAGGTTAAAGTACTCTAAAGTATGATAGTGTATTATCAATTAATTCTAGTATAAAAGTCAGAGGAATAGTTCCTGGGTGTCTCAGTCAGTTAGGTGTCCAATTCTTGATTTCAACTCAGGTCACGATTTCACCGTTGGTGAGTTTGAGCCCCATATCAGGCTCTGTGCTGATAGCATGGAGCCTGTTTGGGATTCTCTCTCTCCCTCTTTCTCTGCCTCTCCCTTGCTCATGCTCTCTCTGTCTCTGTCTCTGTCTCTCTCACACACACAAAATAAATGCATAAAACTTTAAAATTAAAAAAATTAAAGGAAAATTTAAAAATAAATACAACTACTATAATTCAATAATAAATATATAATATAAAAAGAGGTAAATTGTGATATATAAAACATATGAGAAATGGTACTAAAAAATGGTACAGTATTTCTATGCAAATATAGATAAGTTTTTATTACCTTAACATAGACTGGTATAACTATAGGGTATTTTATATAAGCCTCAAGGTAAACACAAAGCACAAACTTACAAATGATCAATAACAACAACAACAACAACAACAACAAGAAAAGTGAACCAAAGTACACTGAGATGTAAAATCATCATTCACAAAGGAAAACAGAAAGAGAAGAAAGTACAAAATAAGAAAGATCAGGAGAAAAAAGTGAATGAGATAGCAGTAGTAAGTCCTTAAGTATAAATACTTATTTTAAATATGAATGTATTAAATTTTCTGATAAAAAAAAACATAGAGTCACTAAATGGATTAGATAAAAGATTGAGCTATATGTTGCCTACAAAACACTCACTTCAGCTTTAAGAAAACATGTAGGTTCAAGGTGAATGGAAGGAAAAAGTTATTCCATATAAATGGAGACCAAAAGAGAATAGGGGAAGCTATAATTATATTAGACAAAATAGATTCTAAGTAAGAAAACCGAATAAAGGCACACAACAGGTCAACAAACAATATACAGGAAATAATCATTCAATACTATATAACTGGTAAATATTTACGCACCTAACATTGGAGCAACCAAATATAGTAAGTAAATTCTAAAAGAAAAAGGGAGAAATAGACAACAATACAATAATAGTAATAGACTTAAATAAAACATTCAACAATGGAAACATTGTCAAGACAGAAATTCAATATGGAAATATTGCACTTACACAACGCTTTAGAACAAAAAACTTAGTAGACAAATCCCAGACAATCCAACCACAGTAATACAATACACATTCTTCTCAAACACACACAAAATATTTTCCACAAGCAAGTCTTACCAAAGTTAAGAAGATTAAAATCATAACAAATATTATTTCTGACCACTATGGTTTGAAACAGAAATCAACAATATGAGGAAATCCGGAAAACTTACAAATATGTGAAAACTAAATGACACACGCATAAAAACCAATGGGCAAAGGAAGGAATCAATTGTGAAATCAAGGAATATCACAAAACAAGTGAAAATGGGAAAACAACATACCCAAACCTATGGGATGCTGGAAAAGAAACTTAAGGAGAATTTTCTATCAATAAATGCATCTATTAAAACCTTATAGAGAGTGATGTCATTAAGATGGCAACACAAGTTATTTCCAATTCACTTTCTTTCACAAACACAACAAACAACTATTCATGGAGAAAATACCACTGAGAGAATCTTAAAACATGGGGGTGAAGTTGAAACACACCCCTGTACCATAAAGACAGAGAAAACTACATTAGAAAGATAAGAGAAGCAGCTACATTCTGACTGCATTGTCCCTCACTCAAGCCAGTGCAACACTGTACTGAAAGAGCTCTCCTAAATGTATCAGTCACCCAGTGGGAAAAGAAAGTGCAGGGTTGACACCCAGCTCCCCAGTCTTTGAAGTTATTTCTTGGGATCCTTCACCCTGGTCTTGCACCACAGGGATTGTAGGGAAATTTATGGGGCTTAATTACTGAAAATCTGGTTGTGATGGAGAAGGGTGGGGGAATAACAATCAGCACTCAGATACTAGCACAACAATTTCCTACCTGCTATGCCCAAGTAAAAGTCCCAACCACAAAGTATGTTCATCTGGAGAGATAAAATGGTGGTGCAGTCTAACCAAAGAACTAACTGGATGGGGTTCATGTCTGCCTGATTGAGGCCCTGAGAGAATAGCCTTTCTAGATCTGGAGCCTTGTCATTCCACATCAAAGGAAGGGAGCTGAGTCATAGCCTGGGAATCTTCTGAGTGTAGCTCCCGGCCCCATATGACAAGAAAGCCTGGCTGTAATACCTTGAAATTGTGTAGCCCAGCAACATTCAAGTAGAGAGTATGGTAGGCAGATATTATTTCTACATAGTAAAGCCAGTGGCACTGTTCAACCAAGGAATTTGGAGAGTGATATTGCTTGAGTCAAGACCATAAACAAAGAGCCTTTGGGGGCTATGGGTCAGTTCCCTCACTCTGCCCAGTGAGGGGAGGTAATTCATAGCCTCACCCATTGTTGAGTATAGCTCTACACTCCTCTGGACAGGTAAGCCTGACTGAGAACATTTGGAAGGTAATTTGGAACTGGTCTTCCCATTCTGCTCTTGTAGAGGAACTAAATCGAGTCCCACTCACCAATCAATTTAGCTCCAGGCTTCACCCAAACAGAGAGATTGGCTAGAACACCTGGAAAACTGTGTAACTCAAAATACTTGCATACAGAGTATAATAGTCCTAGCTTATTATATTCACCACAACTTCAGTTGCCCCATTTGGCCAGGTTATTTAGAGGCATGTGTCAGCTTTATTCAAGACAACAAAGATCCTTGGCAGCCTTGGAGCCAGTTTTCTGCTCTACCTGGCTAGGAATCTAATTTGAAGCCCTACTTTTGAAAAGGGCCTTCAGCCCATCTGACCAGATAACTTAAGCAAAGTACATGGAAAGTTGCTTAGCCCACCCAATAACCCTGCTTAGAGTGCCAATTGAACTCAAAACACAGCCTATGGCTTTTCACCATCTGTAAGGCAAAACCTTAAGTTCTTTCTGCCAGGAAATTGAGTCTACCATCTTGACTTACTTGACTTCCCAAACAACCATCCATGTAGGCTCTGGGTTCCATTTAAGTGTTTTGCCAGTTAATCATATCCCTGACTATTATTGAGTGTAGTACCAAGTTCCCAAATCCAGTAATGCTGACCAGAAATGAAGACCAACACTGAACCCATTCTACAGCCTTGCTAAACAGAGATAATATGAACAATTCTATCCAACTCTTCTCAGCAGCAGCACACAACCACTGATCTAAAAGTTCAGGCAGCAGCCTTTCCCCAAAATAGACCCTGATAGCAAGCCCTACTTGCCCAGGAACATTACTAGCAGAATTGTTCAAAACCTGAACGGAGCTAACTGCTGAAAAACTGTCTCTGCCAAAATGAATCTGGAAAGTCTGGAAAAGGAGACTTCTTTCTCACATGTGAAGATAATAACTTAGGAAATCAACTCTAATAAAAAATCAAGAATCATGAAAAGTCAAGCAACCATTACAACACACACACACACACACACACACACACACACACACACCCCTAACATATCCCCGTAACAGATTATAAAGAAATGGATATCTCTGAATGGCCAAAGAATTAAACATAATCCTTTTAAAGTTTAGTAAACCATTAGAACATACACACAACTAAACACAACAGAAACACAGTGCATTAAAAAAAGAAGTTCACCAAAAAATTGAAATCATAAAAAAAGAAAAATAGAACAGGAAAATACAATCACTGACCTAAAGAATAAAATAATGAACTTCAAAAGAATACTTGACCATGTAGAAAAAAGAATCAGTGCCCTAGACAACAGGACATTTTAAATTATCCAGTTAGAGGAACAAAAAGAAAAAAAGAATAAAAAAAAAGTTAAGGAAAGCCTACAGAACTTATGAGACATAGTGAAAAGAAGCAATGTCAACATTATGAGAATTCCAGAAGGAAAAGAGTAAGAAAAAGGAATATAAAGCATATTTAAAGCAATAAGGATTGAAAATTTCCAAAATATAGGGACAGAAATGGACATTCAGATCCAATAAGCCCAAATAATTTGAATCCAAAGATGGCAACACCATGACAGAAATGAATAAATGGAAAACAAGAAAACAATAGAAAAAAGAATGAAACCAACAGACAATTTTTTAAATAGATAAAATTGACACATTTGTAGCTAGATTAAACAAGTAAATAAGATAGATGACCCAAATCTACAAAATAATAAATTGAAGCAGACATTACAACTACCACAAAAATGCAAAACATCATAAGAAGCTACCATGTACAGCTACATGCCAACAAACAGGGCAGCCTAGAGGAAATTTAAAATGTATTAGAAACATACAAAATACCAAGGCTGAATCATAAAGAAATAGAAATTTTGAATGGTGAAGTTATTAGTAAAAGGAGATTGAATGTGTGATAAAAACAATTCTAATGAAAAAAATTCCAGAACCAGATTGTTTCATAGGTGAATTTTATTAAACATTTAAAGAAGACTCCATGCCAATCCTTATAAAACTTTTGCAAAAAATTGAAGAAGTTGGGGCGCCTGGGTGGCTCAGTCTGTTAAACGTCCGACTTCGCTCAGGTCACGATCTCGCGGTCCGTGAGTTCGAGCCCCGTGTCAGGCTCTGGGCTGATGGCTCAGAGCCTGGAGCCTGCTTCCGATTCTGTGTCTCCCTCTCTCTCTGACCCTCCACCGTTCATGCTCTGTCTCTCTCTGTCTCAAAAATAAATAAAATGTTAAAAAAAATTAAAAAAAAATTGAAGAAGAAGGAATACTCCCAAACTTCTTTTGTGAGGCTAGTATTACCCTGATATCAAAGTCAGAAAAGAATATTACAAGAAAACTACAATACAATACAGAAAAATATTTAAAAAACTCATTAAAAAATCATTCACCATGACCAAGTGGGATTCATAACTAGTATTCAAGGATATTGCAGCATATGCAAATCAGTAAGTGTGGCACATCACATTTATAGAATGAAAAAAATCACATGATCATTTCAATAGAATAAAAAAGTATAGGACAAAATTCATCATCCTTTCATAATAAAAACTCTCAAAGAAGTAGGTTTAGAAGAAACATACTTCAACATAATAATGGCAATATATGACAAACCCAAAGCTAACATCATACTAAATGGTGAAAGACTGAAAGTTTTTTCTCTAATGAGGAAGAAGACAAAGATGTCCCCTTTCTTTACTATTTATTATAGTACTGGAGTCCTACACAGTGCATTCAGTAAAAAGATATAAAAGATATCACAATTGGAAAGGAAGAAGCAAAATGGTCTCTTTGCAGATATCATGAGTTTACATACAAAAAAGCAGTAAGTCTCCATAGAAAACTGTTAAATCTAATCAATATGGTGAGGATGCAGAGAAAGGGGAACACTTTTGCAGGTTGGTGGGAATGCAAACTGGTGTAGCCACTCTGGAGAACAGTTTGGAGGTTCCTCAAATAAAAATAGAACTACCCTATGACCCAGCAATTGTGCTACTACGTATTTATTCAAAGGATGTGAAAATGCTGATTCATAGGGGCATGTGTACCACAATGTTTATAACCAGCGGTATTAACAATAGTCAAATCATGGAAAGAGCCCAAATGTCTATCAACTGATTAATGGATAAAGAAGATATATAAATACAGATATAGGTGATATAGATATAGATAGATATAGATGATATAGATACAGACATAGATATAAATGTAGATGATATAGATGCAGATATAGATATTGATATAATGAAATACTACTTCACAATCAAAAAGAATGAAATCTTGTCATTTGCAACAGCGTGGATAGAACTAGGGTGTATTATGCTAAGTAAAATTAGTCTGTCAGAGAATGACAAATATCATACGATTCACTCATATGTAGAATTTAAGGAACACAACAGATGATTATGGAAAGGGAAGGGAAAATAAGATAAAAGCAGAGAGGGAGGCAAACCATAAGAGACTCTTAAATACAGAGAAAAAAACTGAAGGTTGCTGGAGGGGAGGCGGTTGGGGGATGTGCTAAATTGGTGATGGGTATTAAGGAGGACACTCATTAGGATGAACACTGGGGGTTGAATGTAAATAATGAATCAGTTTTCTACTCCTGAAACCGATACTACACTGTACATTAACGAACTTTAATTAAAAAGAAAGAAGAACTACCACATGATCCAATAATCACATTTCTGGGTATTTACTCAAAGAACACTAAAACTCTAATTCTAAAGGATATATGCAGCCTTATGTTTATTGAAGCATTATTTACAATAGCCAAATTGTGGGAGCAGCTTAAGTGCCCATTGATAGATGAATGAATAACGAAAATGTGGTATATATTTATACAATGGAATATAATTCAGCCATAAAAAGAATTAAAATCTTGAAATCTGCAACAGCATGTGTGGATCTAGACAGTATAATGCTAAGCAAAATAAGTCAGTCAGGGAAAGACAGATACCATATGGTTTTCCTCACATGTGGAATTTAAAAACACACGCTAAATGGGTAAGGGCACTAAGGAATCTACCCCTAAAATCATTGTTGCACTATATGCTAGCTAATTTGGATGTAAATTTTAAAAAATAAAAAATAAAATTAAAACAAAAAACAAAGAGGCAAACCAAAAAACAGACACTTAACTTTTGAGAACTAATACATGGTTACCTAATAGATGGGGAGATTCTGGGAGTTGGGGTGAAATTGGTAAAGGGGGTTAAGAGTACACTTATCTCAACGAGCAATGAGTAATATATGGAATTGCTGAATTACTATATTGCACACCTGAAATGAATATAGCAATGTATGGGAACTAAACGGAAATAAAATTTTAAACAAAAAAAAAGAAAAATGGTTAACAAAATGAAAAGACAACTAACAGTATGGGAAAGACTATTTGCAAATCATTTTTCTGACAAGGCTTAATATATAAAATATATAAATAAAGCATAAAATGTAATAGTATGAAACATAATATGATAAAAAAAATGAACAGACATGTGAATAGTTTTTTTTTTTCTTAGAAAGGTATATGAATGAGCAACAGGTACATGAAAAAGTGCTCAACATCACTAATCATTACGGAAATAAAATGAAAATCAACCCACAATGAGATATCACCTTGCACCCCTAGAATAGCTATTATCAAAAAGATAATAGATTAAAAAGAGAAAACCTATGGGCAAGGATGTGCAGAAAAGGGAACCGTATTCACCTTTCATGAGATTGCAAATTGATATTGCCACTATGGAAAACAATAAATTGAAAATAGAACTACCATGTAATCTGGCAATCCCACTTCTGGTAATATATTCAAAGGAAATACACTATGTCAAAGAAATACCTGTACTCCTATGTTTATAGCAGGATTATTTACAATAGTCAAAACAGGGAAATAACCAAAGTGCCCATAACAGAAATAGATAAATAAGGAACTGACACACAATAGAAAATATCAACAAAATTAAACGCTTTCTTTTTAAAAGTGGCATACAAACTGGAAAATTTAAATGAGAAAAACTAAGAAAACAGAGGGAAGTCTGAAATAATAAAATCAGAAATAAAAGAGAAACAATTACAACTGATACTTCAAAATAAATAGGATAGACTACCATAAACAGTTATATGCCAATAATTAAAAAATCTAGAAGAAATGGATAAGTTCAAAGAATCATACAACCTCTCAAGACTAAACCAGAAATAAATATAAATTATGAACAGAAAAATATCAAGATTAGTTAAATCATAAAAAAAAAACAAACACAGATACACCGGAGTAGTTGGCTTCACTGGTTAATTACATAAAATATTTAAAGAAGAATTAATGTCAATCTTTCTCAAATAAATACATGCCCCACAAATTGAAAAAAGAAGGAACACTGCCAAATTTATTCTGCTTCACCAGCATAACCCTAATTCCAAATCTGGATGAACATACTATAGACAATATAGGCTGATATCCCTAATGAACATAGATGCAAAAATTCTCTACAAAATACTATGAAACATAATTCAAGAATTTATTAAAATGATATACATTGTAATCAAATGGGGCTTATGCCTGTGCTGCAATAATTGTTCAAAATATCCATATAAGTAAATGTGATAGGCCACATTATTAAATGAAATATAAAAGTAATATAATCATCTCAATGGATACAAAGAAACACAACGTTTGACAAAAAACCATCATTGCATGATAAAAATCCCTGATAGATTGAGCATAAAAGGAACATACCTCAAAATAATAAAGGGGATACATTACAAACCCCTGCTAACAATATACTTCATGGAGAAGATTTAAAAGATTAGAAACGAGAGCAGTGTATCCACTTTGACTACTCTTATTAAACGTTGTAATGGAAGACGGCTAGAGCTATCAAAGCAATCAATCAATCAATCAATATTGGAAGGGACAAAGTAAATTTTCACTATTTAGTGATAATATAATCTTCATATTGAAAATAAAAGATTCACTAAAACAATTGGACATAATTAACATATTCAGTAAGTTTTCAGGATATAAAATCAATACAAGGAATCAATTGCATTACTATAACTAACAAAACATATGGAAACAAAAATTTTACAGTTCCCATTCACAGTTGCACCAAATTAAAATAAAATACCAAGAAATGTATTTAACCAAGGAAATGAATTTTATGTCTGATGAAAACTAGAAGACTTTGCTAAAAGGCATTGAAGAAGACATCATGTGTTCGTGGAATAGGAAAGGTAATATTGCTAAAATGTCCATGCTACATAAACCCACCTATAGATTCAACAAAATTCATATGAAAATCATAATTGCATAGAAAAAAAAATGTCAAAATTATATGGAACTACAAAACACCCTGAATAGCAGAATCAATCATGAATAAGAATAGCAAAACTGGAGGCATCACACTTTCTTATTTCAAAATATATTACAAATCTGTAGTAATTTAAGTAGTATGGCACTGTCATAAAATAAACACACAGACCAAGGGAACATAATAGAGAGCCCAGAATTAAACCCCACAAATAATTTTTTAATTAGTATTGTACAAGTGGCCAAGAATATTCAATGGGAAAAATATAGTCTCTCTAACATAGGTGTTGGGAAAAGTGGATAACCATTTACAGAAAAATAAAATTGGACCTATATCTTATACCACTCACAAAAATTACTTGAAAATTATGAAAGACTTAAACATAAGGCCTGAAATTGTAAAACGTCTGGAAGAAGAAATAAGGAAGAAGATCCTTGGCCTTTGTCTTGGCAATGACCTTTTTAAAATATAAAACCTAAAGCAAAACAACCACAATAATAAATTAACAAGTGGGACTCCATCAAACATAAAGCTTCTATACTATAAAATAAATGATCAACAACAACAAAAAAAGGCAATCTAAAACATGGGAGAAAATATTTACAAAATATATATTAGATAATGGTCTAATATCCAAAATTAATAAAGAGGTCATACAACTTAATAACAACCCCCCCCCCAATCTGATTAAGAATGGGGAGAGGAATTAAATAGAAATTTTTGTTTTCCAAAGAAAGTATCCAAATGGCCCTCAGGTTCATGAAAAGACACTCAACATCACTAGTCATCACCAAAATGCAATCAAAACAACTGCGCTGTTGGTGGGATTGTATCTAGTTCCCATTTACCATACAATTCAGTAACCCCACTTCTGGGTATATATACAAAGTTAATGAAAACAGGTTATCAAAGAGATAGATGTACTCCCATGTTTATTGCATCATTATCCCCAATAACCAAAGTGAAAACATCCTAAATTTCAGCCAACAGATGAATGGGTGAAGAGGATGTGGCATATGTAATTAATGGAATACTATTCAGATATCAGAATAAAGGAAATCCTGCCATTTGCAACAACATGAATGACTTTAAGAACATTATACTAATGAGATAAGGCTGCTACAGAAAGACAAATATTGTAAGATATCTGTCACATGTTGAAAGACCAAAAACAAAACAAAACAAAATAAAACAAACAACAACAAAAACAACAACAAAAGGAAGAAATAGAATGGAATGATGATTATCAGAGGCTATGTGTGGTGGTGGAGGGGTAGAGAATATAAGAGATCCTTAAGGGTATTAACTTGCAACTAGTAAATAAATAAATTTTGGATATTTAATACATGGTACAGTGATTATAAATAACAGACTATATTATAAACTTTGAACTTAAGAGAATAGATATTGTTTCCACTACTAGAAGAAATAGCTATGTGATGCCACAGGGGTGTTAGCTAATTTTATAACAGGAATATCACAATGTAAATGCATCAAATCAATACATGGTTCCATTTAAGCTGCACAATGTCATATGCCAATTATATTTCAAAACAAAAATAAAACAATCACATTTACTATACCATTGAAAAATAAATAAATTATAAATAAATCTAACCAAGGACTTGAAAGATGTACATACTTCAAAACGATAAGACATCGGGATGTCTTGCTGGTTCAGTCTATAGAGCATGGGACTCTTTCTTGATCTTAGAGTTGTAATTTCAAGCCCCACATTGGGTGTAGAGATTACTTAAAAATAAAATCTGAAAAAAAAACTATAATACATTTATGAAAGAAAGTGAAGAGGCAACTAAATGGAAAGATACCCATGTTCATGAGTTAGATGAGTTAATGGTTTTTAAATGTCCACACTTGGGCTCTTTCCATAATTTAGCTATCATTGATAATGTTGCTATAAATATCAGCATGCCTGTATCCCCTTGAATTAGTATGTTTTGCATTCTTTGGGTAAATACCTAGTAATACAATTGCTGAACTGTACAGTAGTTCTATTTTTAACTTTTTGAGAAACCTCCAATATGTTTGTACTCATACAACTCAATAGTAAAACAATAATAATAATAATAATAATAATAATAATAATAATAAATTTGGGCAAAGATGTGAATAGACATTTTTTTCCACAGAAGAAATACAAGTGACCAACAGATAAATGAAAAAGTACTCAGCCTTATTTATAAGATGACTTCTATCAAAAAATCAACAGATAAATGTTGACAAGTTTGTTGAGAAAAGGAAACCCATGTGTGTTGGAATGTAAATTGGTAACCATTATGGAAAATGGTATGAAATTCCCTCAAAAAATAGAACTACCACATGAATCAGTAATCCCTCTTCTGGGTATACATCCAAAGACATCCAAATCATTGTCTTGAAGAAATATTTGCATGTCCATGTTCATTACATCATTATTCACAATAGCCAAGTTAAACAACCTATGAATTTTTCTATACATTAATGGATAAAATAGATGTTACATATATATAATGTATAGATATTATATATAGTAGATATTTTATGTACATATGACTATCGAATATATATCAACCATAAGTGTGGAGTTATTTCTAGAGAGTGTATTGTATGCCCTGGGAAAGTGAATGGGGGTAATTTCTGAAACGTCAGCGATGTTCTGGTCTCAAGGCTGTCAAACCTGATAACATGAGAACAGAGACCCATGAACCCCTAGTAGCCAGTTAGGTAACAGACCCACTATAATTGTCTAGCAGACCTTGAAATTGCACGTACTTCCTGTGTGCTTTCATGTAAACACCAGATGTGTGTTTGGTTTGTGTCTGGTGGCTCTTTCTGTTTTCCTCCTACCCTTTAGCCTTCTTTGATGTTTATATCTGGCGAACATGAAATAAACAACTATGTGTGTTGCTGCTGCTTTCTGGTGTTTCATTGGCAGAGGCAGCCCTGCATATCTGCTCAGTCTAAGTGTCTGAGAACTTTTTCTTCAGTGTGCAGCTACACGTAAGAATAATGGAAATTCTACCGTTTCCAGAAACATGGATGAACCTAAAAGGATTTTATGTTGATTTACATTAGCCAGATGGAAAAAGACAAATAGTATGTGATTTCACTTTTATGTGAAATCTAAATAATTGTTCAACTCAGAAACAGTAGAAGGACAGTTATCAGTCACTGAGGGTGGGGTGGAAGAGATGGGCAGATGCTGGTCAAAAGGTACAAGTCTTGGGGCGCCTGGGTGGCACAGTCGGTTAAGCGTCCGACTTCAGCCAGGTCACGATCTCGCGGTCCGTGAGTTCGAGCCCCGCGTCAGGCTCTGGGCTGATGGCTCAGAGCCTGGAGCCTGTTTCCGATTCTGTGTCTCCCTCTCTCTGGCCCTCCCCCATTCATGCTATGTCTCTCTCTGTCCCAAAAATAAAAAAAAAAAAAAAAAAAAAAAAGGTACAAGTCTTCATTATAAGATGAACAAACTCTGAGTTCTAATGTAAAGACTGGTGACTTTAAATAATAAACGTTGTGCAATTAAAACTTGTTAAACATGTAGACCTTATGTATTTTCATCATACACACACGTACGTACACACACACACACACACACACACCCATACATAGCAGTTGTGAGATGATGGATTAACATGATTGTAGTATTTATTTTGCAAAGTAAACATATTTTATTGTGTCATTAGCTATCTGTATGTCTTCTGTGGAAACCTGTCCATTCATGTCTTATGCCCATTGTTAATTGGATTATTCATTGTTTGGCTGTTGAGTTTTATAAATTCTTTGTATAATTTGGATACTAATCTTTATCAGATATGTCATTTGCAAATGTCTTCTCTCATTCCATAGGTCATGATTTAGTTTTATGATTGCTTCCTTCACTGCGCAGAAGGTTTTTCTTTTGGTGAAGTCCTAATAGTTCATTTTTGCTTTTGTTTCCCTTGCCTCAAGAGACATATCTAGAAAGAAGTTGCTATGACCAATGTCAAAGATATTACTGCCTGTATTCTCCTCTAAGATTTTAGTGATTTCCTGGGGCGCCTGGGTGGCGCAGTCGGTTAAGCGTCCGACTTCAGCCAGGTCACAATCTCGCAGTCCGTGAGTTCGAGCCCCGCGTCAGGCTCTGGGCTGATGGCCCGGAGCCTGGAGCCTGTTTCCGATTCTGTGTCTCCCTCTCTCTCTGCCCCTCCCCCGTTCATGCTATGTCTCTCTCTGTCCCAAAAATAAATAAAAAACGTTGAAAAAAAATTAAAAAAAAAAGATTTTAGTGATTTCCTGTCTCAAATTTAGGTCTTTATTCCATTTTGGAATAGACTTAACTATAGAGAACAAACTGAAGGCTACTCGAAGTGGGAGGTAGGAAGGGGGATGGGTTAAATAGGTGATGGGTATTAAGGAGGGCACTTGTGATGAGCACTGGCTGTTGCATGTAAGTGATGAATCACTAAATTGTACACCTAAAACTAATATAACACTGTTTGTTATCTAATTGGAATTTAAATAAAAATTTGGAGGGAGAAAAAGTAAACATAAGTTAAATCATCACATTTCACAATTTAAATAAATACAATCTGTCAATTACAGCTTGTTAAAGCTGAAAAATATCTTTTTCCTAACTTTTTATTTTTTCCTTCCCCTCCCCCAAGGGTTCCTGTTAAGTTTCTCAGGATCCACATAAGAGTGAAAACATATGGTATCTGTCTTTCTCTGTATCACTTATTTCACTTAGCATAACACTCTCCAGTTCCATCCATGTTGCCACAAAAGGCCATATTTCATTCTTTCTCATTGTCACATAGTATTCCATTGTGTATATAAACCATAATTTCTTCATTCATGAGTTGATGGACATTTAGGTTCTTTGCATAATTTGGCTATTGTTGAAAGTGCTGCTATAAACATTGGGGTACAAGTGCCCCTATGCATCAGCACTCCTGTATCCCTTGGGGAAATTCCTAGCAGTGCTATTGCTGGGTCACAGGGTAGATCTATTTTTAATTTTTTGAGGAACCTTCACACTGTTTTCCAGAGCGGTTGCACCAGTTTGCATTCCCACCAACAGTGCAAGAGGGTCCCCATTTCTCCACATCCTCACCAGCATCTAGAGTCTCCTGATTTGTTCATTTTGGCCACTCTGACTGGCGTGAGGTGATATCTGAGTGTGGTTTTGATTTGTATTTCCCTGATGAGGAGCAACATTGAACATCTTTTCATGTGCCTGTTGGCCATCTGGATGTCTTCTTTAGAGAAGTGTCTATTCATGTCTTCTGCCCATTTCTTCATTGGATTGTTTGTTTTTTGGGTGCGGAGTTTGGTGAGCTCTTTATAGATTTTGGATACTAGCCCTTTGTCCAATATGTCATTTGCAGATATCTTTTCCCATTCCGTTGGTTGCCTTTCAGTTTTGTTGATTGTTTCCTTTGAAGTGCAGAAGCTTTTTATCTTCATGAGGTCCCAATAGTTCATTTTTGCTTTTAATTCCCTTGCCTTTGGAGATGTGTCAAGTAAGAAATTGCTCTGGCTGAGGTCTGAGAGGTTTTTTTCCTGCTTTCTCCTCTAGGATTTTGATGGTTTCCTGTCTCACATCCAGGTCCTTCATCCATTTTGAGTTTATTTTTGTGACTGGTGTAAGAAAGTGGTCTAGTTTCAATCTTCTGCATGTTGCTGTCCAGTTCTCCCAGCAACATTTGTACAAAGCTGTAATCATCAAGACAACGTGGTATTGGCATAAAAACAGAGACATAGACCAATGGAATAGAATAGAGACTGAAGAATTGGACCCACAAAAGTATGGCCAACTAACCTTTGACAAAGCAGGAAAGAATATCCAATGGAAAAAAGACAGCCTCTTTAACAAATGAAAAAGAATTGTTGACATATATTTGTGAAATCTGTAAATAAAATCTTTAAAGGGTCAACATAAAAAGTGTGGAAAAATAGCACAGAAAAATAGAAGACAAAGTATGTACTATTTACTGTAAAAGAAAGAAAAACTTGTGAAATTAAAAATTTTACCCTTCTCTGAAATTCACCATATTTGTTATTTTAGTTATATTTATATTGATATTTTAGAATATTTTATACATAATTATTTTAATCATATACTTATAACTGTGTTTCTATCAACTGATTCCCCAGATTTAATTGTGAGAGGGTTGCTCTGCCAAGTAAATTATTATATTAATATTAATATTAATAATTAATGTAAAAGCAAGAAATTCTTGTAAATATTTTTGTGGTGACTGGTTCTCATCCATACCCCCTCTTCTATCTCACCTCTAAATCTTCTTGGTTATATAATTATATCCTTGTTTTCAGGATTTGTGATATCTTTATTCCATTATTTTGTCATACTTAAAAATTACCAAAGAATGTATTTTAGAATTACAAAATTTAAAAAAGTATATTGGAGTTAGTCATATCTGAGTACCTATCATCATCATTGTGAATTTGGCAAAATTCATTAAATTCTCTGACTATGGATTCCACATCTGACATTGTGTTTTTTTTTCTGAGAATTAATGTAATTTATGCATAAAGTGTTTAGTAATATGTCTGGGTCATAGCTGGTATTCATCAGAAAATAACTCTTTTTATCCTAAGTGTTGCCTTGATCAAGACTTCTTGGAGGAAGCACAATTAAATAGTTATAAAATTATGATCATACATTCACCCCAGGTTTTTACTCTATATATTCTCTGCTAGTTGGAATGAGCACTGGGTGTTGTATGGAAACGAATTTAACAATAAATTATACTTTTAAAAAATCCCTCAGTCAGTTATACATGGATATTCTTATCCAGGTACTCAAAACTTTCGATTTTTTTTTAAATGTTCAGAATATGTAATGTGTAATTTGTAGGTAAACCAAGCTGATTCTTAGTTTATGTTCAGCACATTGCAATAATATATTCTCTGTAAGTCTCTTTTAAAAATATCTAAATACTTTATTTTCTTTTTCTTAAATTTTTTAACGTTTATTTATTTTTGAGACAGAGAGAGACAGAGCATGAACGGGGGAGGGTCAGAGAGAGGGGGACACAGAATCTGAAACAGGCTCCAGGCTCTGAGCTGTCAGCACAGAGCCTGATGCGGGGCTCGAACCCACAGACCGCGAGATCGTGACCTGAGCCGAAGTCAGCCGCTTAACCGACTGAGCCACCCAGGCGCCCCTAAAAATATCTAAATACTTTAAAATAATGTGTTGTTATAGGTTCTCCAAGTATGTACATACCTATAGTATTGATATCCCATTTTGGTATATGTGCTTAAATTTTTAACATAATTAATAGTAATATTTTGCTCTGTAAATAGTAGGTGAATGCTGTACTAGTTTTACTTCCAGCATCTCATTTATTTCCTTTTTTTTCCCCTTGGGACACCTGGGTGTCTCTGTCAGTTAAGTATGTGACTTCAACCTGGGTCATAATCTCGCAGTTCGTGGGTTTGAGCCTCACATTGGGCTCTGTGCTGACAGTGTGGAGACTGCTTGGGATTCTCACTCTCTTTCTCTCTCTGACCACCCCCCACCTCGTGCTTTTTCTTTCTCTCAAAATAAATAAATGAACTTATTTTTTTTCTTGAATATAGTTGAAACACACTGTTACATTAATTTTAGGTGTACAACATAGTGATTTCACAAGTTTATACATTATTCTATGTCCACCACAAGTATAGCTACTATCTGCCAATATATGATGATATTACAATATCATTGCCTATATTCTTTATGCTGTGGCTTTAAAAAATGTGTATTTATTTACTTTAAGAGAGAGAAGTAGGGAGAGAGAGAGGAGAATACCAAGCAGGCTACACGCTGTCAGTGCAGAGCCTGACATAGGGCTTGAATTCATGAACCGAGAAATCATGACCTAAGCCAAAATCAAGAATCAGAGGCTTAACCAACTGAGCCACCCAGACAACCTGCTGTGCCTTAATTCCCATGATTTATTCACTGCATAACTGTAAACCTATAACTCCTACTACCCTTTACACATTTTGCCTACCACCCCCACCCATTTCTCCTCTGGCAACCATCATTTTCTTCTCTGTATATATCTGTTCTGCTTTTGTTTGTTTTTTCAATCCTTTCTTTAAAAAAATTCAATATATGAGTGAAATCATATGGTATTTGTCTTTCTCATTCTGAGAAAGATATATATCTATATCTATATCATCTATATTATAACTATATCTTACATCTTTCTTACCCAGTTGTCTATTAATGGGCACTTAGTTTGCTTCCATATCTTGGTTATTATAAGTAATGCTGCAATAAACACTAATCATCAGGGAAAAGAAAATCAAATACATAATCATATATTACCTTATACATATCAGGATGGCTAAAATCAGAAACAGAAAAAAATAACAACTGTGGGAAAAATGTGAAGAAGATGGAAACCTCATACACTGCTGGTGGGAATGTAAATTTGTACAGCCACTGTGGAAAAACATAAGGATGTTCCTCAAAAAATTAAAAATAGAAAAACCATATTATATAATAATTCCAGTACTGGGTGTTTACCCAAAGAAATGAAAAAAAAAAGTAATTGAAAAGATTTATGCCCTCTTTTGTTTACTGCAGCATTATTTACGATAGGTTAAGTATGGAAGCAATACTTTTATTGATGTAGTCATATGTGAATTAATTTCCTCATGTGCTATTATTAAATGATTTGAATTCTCAGGACCCTCTGCTGGCTCAGTCGGTAAAGCATATGAATCATGTGAATTTTGAACTTGGGGTTGTGAGTTTAAGCCCCACATGGGATGTAGAGATTATTTAAAAATATAATCTTTTAAATAAATAAATAAATGATTGGGAGTCTCATCACAAACTTTGTTACTATAATTTCCTCACTCATCACTTGGTGGACTGAGATTTGTTCTAAATCAATTTTATCATAAAAGAAATATTGACAATCTGTTTCCTAAGGCATCACATACTTGAAGTTTCTCTTCTTTTCTATTTCTCTTCCCAAACTTGAAAAATGACTTTGCTTATATTAAAACAGCCCACTAATATTTTGATAAATATTGCTTTGTTTTTGTCTATCATTTTATGTTCTTTTTTGTAATATTTATTTCTTTATTTTGAGAGAGAGAGAGAGAGAGAGAGAGAGAGAGAGAGAATATGAGCAGTGGAGGGGCAGAGAGAGAGGGAGAGAGAGAATCCCAAGCAGGCTCTTCACGAACAGATTTCATGAACCATAAGATAGTGACCTGAGCTGAAATTAGGAGTCATATGCTCAACCAACTGAGCCCCCAGATGTCCTTGTCATTTTATATTCTTAATGGAATTTCAGAGGTCACTTTAATATGTCTATATATAAATATATATGGGACATTGTTTTTGCCCAAGAATTTCCCAAGAATTCTCACTTGTATAGTTACAGTTCCATATTTTTTGCAGGATACATTATGATTTGTTATAGAAAATGCAATATAATATTTTGAAAAACACATCAGAGTATTGTTTTCATTTTATTCATTTATAGTTATATTTTTCAAACATCATACATATGATTTACTTGACACTTTTGGTTGGTTTTCAAAAGTATCAATAGATTTTTGATTCTCTACTTTTTTTTCCTGATTTATTTCCTTCAGAAATTTTATGTCTCCTTTTAAGTTCTTAATCACTTTTAGCTATTTCCACTCTTCTTTAGATCTTAACATCACAAAATGGATTTTTAAAATGTAAGAAAATCAAAATCTTACCAAGTGTCTTCTATTTTTAAATATCTTAAAAAAATATTTTATTTATTATTGAGAGAGAGAGAGAGTGACAGGGAAGGGGCAGAGAGAGAGGGAGACACATTACCTGAAGCAGGCTCCAGGCTCTGAGCTGTCAGCACATAGCCTGACGCAAAGCTCAAACTCACAAAACGTGAGATCATGACCTGAGCCAAAGTCAGATGCTTAACTGACTGAGCCACTCAGGTGCCCTTTACCAGGTGTCTTTTCTGACAGTAATGGAATGAAACTAGGAATCAGTAAAAGTAACACAATAGACAAATTCAAAATATGTGAAAATAAAGTAATGCTCTTTAAAAATAATTGGGTCAAGAAAAAATCAGAAAGGAGTTTTAAATTATTTTGAGATAAAAACAAAGACAACAGTTACCAAAACTTATCATATGCAGCAAAAGTTGTATTAATGCCTCTGATAAAAAGAGAAAAATTTAGGGGCACCTGGGTGGCTCAGTTGGTTGAGTGTTCAACTTCAGCTCAGGTGATGAATTCACAGTTTGTGAGTTTTAGCTCCGCATCAGGTTCTGTGCTGACAACTCAGAGTCTGGAGCCTGCTTCGGATTCTGTGTCTCTCTCTCTTCCTGCCCTTCCCCTGCTCATGCTCTGTCTCTTTCTGTCTCTTAAAAATAAATAAAATGTAAAAAAAAATTAAATAAAAAATGAGAAAAATTAAAAAAAAACAATTTACACCTTCAATAAGTAGGGAAAAAAAAGAAGACACACTAAACATAAACTTCTTAGAGGGGAATAAATATTAAATAAATGAAAAAATAAAATACAGAATAGCAAAAAAATTAAAATTAAAATTAAGAATTGTTTTATTGAAAGAATAAAATAAGCAAACCTTTATTGAAACTATGAAAAAAGAGAAGAGACTAAAACAAATTTAGAATTGAAAGAGGTGATGTTACAATGAATGTTTCCAGAAATAAAAAAAGAATCATATGGTCAGAAGTTAGAGCCTGAGCTTACATCCCATGGACACACCAAGATAACAGCCATATCAATACAGTAACTCTTAAAATGACCCAAGATCAGGAGAAATAGCTGGTTATCCTCATTTATAGAAACAAACACAGAGAGCTAGACAAAATGAGGAGACAGAAGAGTTGGATCCAAATGAAAGAACAGGACAAAAAGATAACAAAAGAGCTAAATGAAACCAGAAAGGCAATATGCCTGATAAATAATTTAAATTAATGGACATAAAGATATTCAGCAGCCTTAAGAAAATAGTAGAGGATCTCACTGATACCTTCAGAGAAGAGACAGAAAATATAAAGAAGAGCCAAAGGAGAAAAAAATTGAATAACTGAAATAGAAAATACACCAGAGAGAATGAATAACAGATTAGAGGAGGCAGAAGACAAGATCAGGGGCCTGGAGAACAGGATAATGGGAAGAAAACAAGCTTAACAACAAAAAGAAAAAGGAATAATAAAACATGAGAAGATGTTAAGAGAACTCAGCAAGATCATCTACTGTAATATCATTGGCATTATAGGTATCAGAGATGGGTAAGTGGGGGGGAGGGGTGTGCATAAAACGTATTTGAAGAAATAAGAGCTGAAAATGTTCCTAATCTGGGGAATGAAATAGACTTTCATATACAGGAGGCATGGAGAACCCTCAACTAGATGGCTTCACAGGTGAATTTTAACAAATATTTAAATTTTTTGAATGTTTATTTATTTTAGAGAGAGAATAAGAGAGCACAAGCTTGGGAGTGGCTGAGAGAGAGGGGGGCAGAGGATCTGAAGTGGGCTTCATGTTGACCAATGCAGGGCTTGAACTCACAAACTGTGAGATGATGCCCTGAGCCAAAGTTGGATGCTTAGACTGAGCCACCCAGGTGCCCCTGAATTTTAACACATTTTTAAAGAAGTGTTAATACTTATTCTTTTCAAACTATTGCAATAACAACAACAACAACAACAACAACAACAACAACAAACAAAAAGAAGAGGAAGGAATGCTTGCAAAAATGTTTTACAGGCTGGCATTACCTTAGTACCAAAACCAGATAAAGACACTATGAAAAAAGAAAACTACAGGCCAATATGTCTGTTAGATATAGGTGAAACAATTCTTAACAAAATATTAGCAAACTAAATCCAACAATACCTTTAAAAAAATCGTTAAACACAATCATGCAGGATTTACTACAGGGATGCAACAGTTCAATATTTGCCAATTAATCAATACAATATATCACATTAACAAAAGAAATGATTAAAATAATGAAATTATCTCAATTTATGCAGAAAAAAACATTTGGCAAAGTAAGCATCCATTCATGATAAAAACTCTCAACAAAGTAGTTTAGAGGGAACATATCTCAGTATAATAAAGGCTATATATGAAAAGCCCACAGCTAACATCATACTCAATGGTGAAAAACAGAACTTTCCTTCTAAGATCACAAATAAGAGTAGGATGTCCAAATCAGCACTTTTATTCAACATAGTATCAGAAGTCCTAGCCATAACCATCAGACAAGAAAAAGACAAAGGTATCCAATTGGTAAGAAAGAAATAAAACTTTCACTATTTACAGATGATATGATACTATATGTAGAAAACCTGAAAACTCGTCCTCCAAAAAAACAAAACAAAACAAAACAAAAACCCTACTAGAATTGATAAATGAATTCAGTAAAGTATTAGGATATAAAATCAATGTGGAGAGATCTGTTGCATTTCTATACACTAATGAAGCAGGAGAAAAAATTAAGAAAGCAATACCATTTACAGTAGTGTCCAAAACAATAAAATAACTAAGAATAAACCTAACCAAAGAGGTGAAAGACTTATGCTCTGAAACTGTAAAACATCCATGAAACAATTGAAGAGGACACAAAGAAATGGAAACATATTCCATACTCATGAATTAAAAGAACACATGTTGTTAAAATGTAGTATAGACCCAAAGCAATCTACACATATAATGTAATTCCAATCAAAATACCAATAGCATTTTTCACAGAGCTAGAACAAACAATCCTAAAATTTGTATGGAGCCACGGAGAACCCTGAATAGTGAAAGCAATCTTAAAAAAAAAAAAAAAAAAAAAAAAAACATTAAAAAAGGAACAAAGCTGGAAGAATCACAAGATATAATATATCACAAGATATATTACAAAGCTTAAGTACTCAAAATACAATGGAAATGGCACAAAAAAAGACACATACTCAATGGAACTAACTAAAGAGTCCAGATATAATTCCACATAGCATTATTCACAATAGCCAATATAAGGAAATGGTGTAATATCCATTGACAGATAAATGAATAAATTATGATATATATATAGAGAGATATATGTATCTCTCTATATATATACAAAATATCATTCAGCCTTAAAAGTGAAAGATATCATGTCATTTGCAATGACATGAGGAGATTGTTCTAAGCCAGACACAGAAGGGAAAATCTGCACATTCTAACTTATTTGTATAATTTAAAGGTCAAATACATGGAATCAGAGAATAGAACAGTGGTTATGAGAGGTGCAGAGCTGGGGAAAATTGGAGATATGTTGGTCAAGAGTAAAACATTCTGGTTTTGATGTTTCAAAAGCCTAGAAATCTAATTGTCTGAATTATGGTTATGATTATGAGTATATAACAATACTGTATTGAATACCATACATTTGCCAAGTGAAATTTCAGATGATCTGATCACCAATAAAAAAAAATAAACTTTATTAGGATAGGGGATTTTAATTATTTTGGCTCTAGTGATCCTTTTACCATTTTAATGCATATAAAATCATGTCTACATGCTACTACATAGTTATTGTTTTAAAAATATTTTATTTATTTATTTATTTATTTTTAAATATTTTAAAATAAAAGCAAAATTAAATTACAAGAAGTCATTTTCAGAAACAAAAATGAATGCATGATTCTTTGCCACTCATTGAAAGAACAATTATGTTTAAAACATATATACAAGGAGCAAGGGATTGGGAGTGAAGACACAGTCAAGTTTTAGAAGCTGGAAAGCAGAACGGCTGATATTTAACTATTACATCTAGAATGCCAAAAGCTACGCTGGCAATCAGGAAAATTCAGAAACAAGTTAAAGCCTGCCAGAAGAACAGCTCCAGTGGCTTGAATTTGGAGTGACCAGTTATGTCTAAACACTATAGGTAAAACTGAAACAGAGGCTTGGATAAAAACCTGTTCGCGTCCAAATATTCTTACATCATCAAGTTGGAAAACTGTTCCATCCCTACTTAGCATAGCACTAGAACTTTACTTAATGTGATGTGAAACCCAAAGGATCTGGTTTTGGAAAAAATACGCATGATATAGATGTATAATGGAACATTGACATACCAGATTGTGAGAAACTAGCTCTTTTTAGTTCTGCAGATGCTGGAAGTCCTAAGAGAGACACCTCCCAGGAGAAACAAATCACTGCAAAACAAATAAACAAACAAACATACAGACAAAACCCAGAGATACTGGCATTTGGGGTTTCCAACTCATTGTATTACTGAATCATAGTTTAGTGAAGCTTCCGGTTATTGAAACTTACTTTGGCCCAGACACCTTTGCATCAGCAGAGAGCCAGTGACCACTAGTCTTTTCAGAAGATCTTCTAAAATTAAAAAAAAACAAAAAACAGAAATCAAAACAAATAAGGAGAAAAAAGGACATGGAGAATGCAGTGAACAAAGTCACTCAAAATAAATCAAAGAAGGAACAGTGATTAATATGCTCATAAAGATAATAGGTATTAGCTAGAACCTGATGTTATAAAAAAAAAAATTAGAGGAATAAAATAATATAATTATAAAATATCATAACATAATATTTAAATTATGGCAGTGGAGACAACAATCCAGAACTAAAAGGTAAATATAAAGACAGGGTGAACATCGGAAATAAAATTAGAGGTTCATTTTGAGAAAAAAAGGCAAATAATAGGAACTTAAGAAGAAAAAGAATAGGAAAAAATTGCTCCAATAAAATGAGGGAGAAAATCAAGAAGGAGGAAAACATAAGACTGAGAGAACAAGGAATCCAGGGAAGTGGGTAGGTGGTGAGGAGAATGAAGAAGGAGCTCTGTGCAGGGAAGCTAGGTCAAGTGGTCTGAGTGGGAGCAGGAAGACCAAGATTGTAGAAAGGTGGTCTGAGTGAGAGCAGGAACACAGAGGTTGTAGAAAAATTGGGGAGAACTTTGAAGTATTCACAATTTCTAGAGAATAATTACCAAGAGGAAATGTATACCTATGGCAGTGAAGCAAATTAAAATTAACTAACCAAAATAAGATCTAATGAATTCTAGGAAGAAAAAAAAAAAAAAAGCATGTCTTTAAGGAAATGCAGCCACAGTGCTAATGACTCACCTGTCAACATGTATACTATCTTAATAATATAAACGCTGAATTTTAGTTTGACAAAGTCAGTGGAGTTATAACTTTCTTAGGCTGATGGGTGAATAAGTGCGTATGTGTACAGAGTCCAGAAGAAGGGAAAGGAGCTAAATCTACATCACTGGTTGTGAAACTTACACTTTTATGTCCCTATGGACTCTGAAAACAGTGCTAACGAACTAGATGACAAAGGCAGGACTTCCTGTACTACAAGGAGTAAAACTCACAGACTGCAACCATACTGCATTATAAGCCATGTGAAGGAAAATCTTTTTTTTTCTCCACTATGCTATAATCTAGCCCCTAGTACAGTATGTAATATCTGTGCATGTGCACCTCACAGACCTCATTGCCACCCACTGTAGTTCTTCAGCAGGATGCTGGTGGTAACAAACATTGTGCTTAAGTAAAACATATTAGTCTAAGGCAAATTATTTTCAATTTTGAATGTTCATATTACAAGAGAAACCCCTTAGTGACAGCTTAATGAGGTAACCTCTGTCATGGAATAAGATAATGTGCATTCATTTTTAAATTATAAGGAATGTTCAACAATATCTTAAGTGCATATGCTAGAATGGTAAGCAGATAAAAGCATATTAAGCATTCAAAGAAAATTTTATATAAAATAGTTACAAATAAATTTATCAAACAAAGAATTTCTTCCTCTATGTTCTGAAACTTTGGGTAACTAGCTTCCTTTTAGTTTCACAAAATAAAGGGAGAGAAATTGCCTTAGAAAAAAATATTTAAAACAATAAACCACTATTAAATTCATAATTATAGAAATATGCATCAATGAAAATAAGAAATACAACATTTTATTTTATCTTCTTAATTGTTTTATAGTAATACAGTATACAAATGAGATAGGACAGGTAAGCCCAGTGTCTGGTAGAGACAGCAGCAGCAGACAAAACTGCAATGGGCTATGATAGTTCACACCTCAGGACTGTTAACTGAGAGGTAACTAAGATTATCAATGTTCCCACAAAACCTACCTCCATATAACGAGGCAGGTTTAATGGTAAGCCAGTTTTTATCTATGAAAAGTCCAGGGACCTGAAGATAGTAAACTTCCCTTATACCATAAGACTCTCATTTAGGTACCTGACTCTCAAGACTGAACCCTTGATCCAGAATGTATCCTGGGCGCTGGGGACAAAAATGATGGTAAAGGTGCTGCTGATAATAAATAACACAAAAGTTATGAGCCAGGAAAGAATTCCACTCATATGAACATACCTGACGCCTACACACAAAAAGAAAATAAGGCACAAAGAGGTTAAGTAATTTGTCCAAGGTTGTAAGTGGTGTAACAGGTTGTGACTCGGCCTATCTGCACAACACAAAATACCTCTGAAGATAATGATAAACATCTTCTCAAGGAAGAAAATGTTTAATGACAAAAGAAAAAGAAAATCAACATTAATCCTTCAAAGTCACCTATAATACCATTCTGTTGTTTTTCATTGTTTTTATTTTATTTCCCTCATGATACACACTGATTTAAGTAATGCACCAAGGACATAGAGTGTTTGAGGATAATGTATTGCTATTAATTAACCTACAAGGTGAATGGCTAAAGGCTAATGCCAAGTTGGTCCATAGTAATACCTATTGGAGACATAGATTTGAAAATAATCTTTTGGGAATTTTTATTTATTCATAGATTTCTTCTGTGAATCAGATCAGCAAGCCAAAGCATAAAGGGGAGACATATAGAAGTCTCAGATATAATTGCAAATGGCTATGCATTTAGCACCTAAGCTATAAGCTACTTAATGAACCAAGGGAGACTCATGTTGAGGTCTGTGCCCTGAGAATACACAGAAGAATGCTAAGTATACAAATGACAAAGGCCAAATTTTATTTACCTCAAGGAACAGTATACTCAGAAAATCTCTATTCTAAAACTCCCTTCACCTCGATTTTTTATTAACTTCTTTCTCTTGGTGAGACTGGTACTGAGAAGTTAGGAAACATACTGAAGGCTACTGAAACCAAAAATAACAAAGCCACAGTTAAAACGTCAATTGAGTTTTGCAGGCATACCTTAGAGATATTGCAAGTTCAGTTCTACACCACTTCAAAAAAACAAATATTACCCAAAAAAGTGAGTCCAATATGTTTTTTGTTTCCCAATATACATAAAAGTTATGCTTACTTTATGTCGTAGTCTTTTAAGTGTTCAATAGCAATATATCTAAAAACTTGCACACCTTCAAAAATCTTTATTGCTGTTGACTGAGAAAAGAGGCAGAGCTGAAATAAATAGGTATATGCATTTGGGGTCTCAGAATTGCAATTAGGGAAGCAAAGATTTAGGTAGCAACCCAAATTGTGTCCCTCTAGGGAACAAAAGTCAAGGGTTTTAAAAGACAAAAGGGAATGCTTGTGTGCATTATTTATAAAGAATTGTCATTGGTGTTGGTGTCAGAAAACTAATCTTGGCTGAACATAATTGTTTGCTTATCACTAAGCAAAGTCTCTTACCGCAAGGAGTTGCAGGTGTTTAGGCAGAGTCCTCATAATATTTGCAGTTTGGCCCAGTTAGTTTAGTTTTATCCAATGAGGATGCACCAAGGACCACTTCCTTAATGACTTCATGTCTCCATTTTATTTTATTTTATTTTATTTTATTTTATTTTATTTTATTTTATTTATGTTTATTTATTTTCAAGAGAGAGAGAAATAGCAAGAAAAGGAGGGGCAAAGAGAGAGAGAGGAAGACACAGAATCCGAGGCAGGCTCCAGCTGTCAGCACAGAGCTTGATGTGGGGTTTGAACTCACTAACTGTGAGATCATGACCTGAGCCAAAGTCAGACGCTTAACCAACAGTAGGGCCCCTAGTGTCTCAATTTTAAAAGCTCCTGACATATGTGTTTGCATTTCATTTTACCTTTCACATTTCTCCCTTTTGATCAAGATTGTTCTCTAAAATTATTGCTGATCAACTATAGATTTATTTAGTCCTGTGTCCCTGGTTAGACCTGCCCCAGAAAGTCATGTCACATGTTGGGGGGAATTTTAATCTCTCTGTCATTTTAAAGAGTCACTGTTACTAGGGTTAGGCAAAACTTTTTTTTTTAATTTTTTTCACATTTGTTTATTTTTGAAAGACAGAAAGAGACAGAGCATAAGCAGGAGAGGGGGAGAGAGAGAAGGAGACACAGAATCCAAAGCAGCCTCCAGGCTCCCCACTGAGCCACAGAGGCACTCCATGGTTAGGCCATTCTTCAGTAACAAGGAGGCTGTCAGGAAATAACTTCTAGGCAGTTTCCTCATCTGGGAACTTTAGGACACCCTCTGGATTTCATATGAATATGTTATATTTATTATCTCAACATATTGTGTGACCATAATCTTGGTGGTTGTAGAGGTTCTAGATCCAAAACTATCAGCTAATTAAGTAGAGTTTTCTCAGAAAGGTGATGAACATAAGCAGTACCAATATCTCAAAAATTTCATGGACAATAAGCATACCTATCTAGGTAATTAGGAAATACTTAAGAATGTTGAGTTATTAAGTCTCTAAGGTTCTCGATAAATGTATCAGTACAATAAAACAGATATAAGGAGGTAAACAAACTTTATAACAATTGTTTATGAAGAATTTAGATTGGGGGTAAATTTATCTCCTACAGTTTATTGGTTGATCAAGGAGATTTTATCTATTATCATGAAAGGCTTTGTACTGCCTTCAAAAAATGCTTTTTTAGCAAATAATTTGTTTAGGTTTTTTGGACAGGTCAGCAAGTTCAATACTGATTTTATATATATATATATATATATATATATATATATATATATGATTTTTTAATGTTTATTTATTTTTGAAGGAGAGAGAAACAGAGTGTGAGTGGGGGAGGTGCAGAGAGAGAGGGAGACACAGAATCTGCAGCACGTTCCAGGCTCTGAACAGTCAGCACAGAGCCCGACAGGGGGCTCGAACTCACAAGCTTGGAGATCATGACCTGAGCCGAAGTCCAACGCTTAACCAACTGAGCCACCCAGATGCCCCAATACTGTTATATTTTTAACAAGATGGAGTATACAGTACAAAATGCAGTCATTGTTGATAATTTTTTAAGTATTAAAAAAATTAATGCTTATGTATTTTGAGAGAAAGAGAGACAGAGTGCGAAGAGGGGAAGGGCAGAGAGAGAGGGAAACACAGAATCTGAAGCAGGTTCCAGGCTCTGAGCTGTCAGCACAGAGCTTGATGCAGGCAGGGCTCAAGCTCAAGAGCCATGAGTTCAAGACCTGAGCCGAAGTTGGACACAACCAACTGAGCCATCCAGGTACTCTGACAATTTTTTAATAAAATGCTTAGTTGAGCTAATATGGTTAAGACTGAGGAAAAGTTGAAACAAGATATGGGGACTCCTGGTTATAATAACTTCACCCAATTGGTAATATCTGTAGGCTAAGGGATATAACTGAGAGTGGCTTTTGGGACCAAAGAGAGATTAGGAAAGATCAAGCAGTCTCTGACATTGTGAACAGATAAGAGTTTTTCGTGAGATTTTCCCTCTTGTAATAGACTGAAAGATGTAAATAAGAGCACTATCTCTCTAAGAGAGAGAGGGGGAAAAAAAACAATGTAAGAAGCAGTAAGATAAGGGTATACAGGCCTACTCCTGTCATCTTGAGAAAGCTGTCTCCTTTAGCTGTCATCTGCTTTATTTCCTGGAAATCTTTCCTTTTGGGTCACCAGTTAGTTGGTGTGTAGTTTCAGTAGGGGTTTGGTGTTTTCTTTAGATATTATATGTGAATTCAAGCATCTATTTCATGGAATCTGGACTCCAAAAAGGTTGGGTTAACTGTACCTGATAGTTTTTCCTAATGGGATTGAAAAGAGTTTCTTGAGGCATTTTTTTTTTAACCAGATGAAGTCCCAAGGTTGTAACTTGTGATGTGTAAATTTTTTATCTCTCAGGAGCACGCTGTGAATTCTTCTACCAAAGCATCATTATTTTTAATAAAAGTAAGTAGGCCTTTACAATATTAAAATATTTCTTATGTTATCAACTGTGGACGAAAAGAGCAGGGGCTATGTTCAACATTTATAGTCACACACACAAAAATATTTAACAGTCTCCACCACAAGTCTTCATTTTTTAAAACTTTAAAAAAAATTTAATATTTATTTATTTTTGAGAGAGAGAGAGAGAGAGAATGGGGGAAGGGCAAGGAGAAGGAGACACAGAATCAGAAGCAGGCTCCAGGCTCTGAGTTGTCAGCACAGAGCCTGACATGGGCTCAAACTCATGAACCATGAGATCATGACATAAGCTGAAGTCAGAAGCCCAACTGAATTAGCCACCCCTCCACTGTAACTCTTCAAACATAGGTTTCACAGGAAAAACAGAAAAATAATTACATAAACATTAAATTTGTATTTTCTTTTTTCTTTTTTTAATTTTTTAATGCTTATTTATTTTTGAGACAGAGAGAGACACAGTGCAAGTGGGGGAGGGTCAGAGAGGGAGGGAGACACAAAATTTGAAACAGGCTCAGGCTCTGAGCTGTCAGCACAGAGCCCAATGTGGGGCTCGAACCAACGGACCGTGAGATCATGACCTGAGCCAAAGTCGGACGCTTAACCGCCTGAGCCACCCAGGCGCCCCTAAATTTGTATTTTCATGTGTTAAACCTTTTAAAATGAAATGACCTTTGTTCATTCATTCAACTAATAATTTCTTTTTTTAAGTTAATTTATTTATTCTGAGACAGAGAGAGAGAGAGAGAGAGACCCCTAGAGCGTGGGAGTGCAAATGAGGGAGGGGTGGAGATAGAGGGAGAGAATCACAAGCACTCTACACTCAAAAAGCGCAGAGCTCAATGTGGGATTCAAAGTCTCAAACCATGAGATCATGACCTGAGCCGAAGAGTCAGACTCTTAACCCACTGAGCCACACATGCCCCCAACTAATAATTTTTTAACACATATTCTATATCAGGAAGCTTTTTTGTGCTTGAGATGCATCAGGGAACAAAATCAAGATTTGTGTCCCTGTTTGTATTATGCATAAAATCCAATATAATGGATAAGCAATAAAAAAATGAACTAAACAATGTGGAATAATCAGAATTGATGCTCTAGGTATTTATCACCTCTACATTCTTAGCTAATTGTGCAAACCAAAGTACTATAGCAGAAACAGAAATTTTAAATATTTTCTTGAACTTTGAATCTCTGGGCTCTTGAAGGAAGCACTCATTGGGATGTTAGGTAACTGTGACAAGGGCATAGTAGGCATGTTGGTTTAACAAAACATAGTAGCCAGCACAATCCCAAGTGGAAAAAAAAAATTATAAAGGCATCTAGTTTTAGGTATTATATACTTATGAGTCCAACTGTTGTATTAGTTAAATAACCTTTCAATATCATAAAATTAACTATTATTACTGTCTCATGTAAATCATTTCTGTATAGTAAGGATTTCATATTTCAGATACCTTGTATTCACGTTGTTATCAGACTTCACTTACCAGGACTTCACTTCATCCAATGTAATCTAACTTTGTCACCTTCTAGGCAACAGAGGTCTGAATTCTCTTCTCTAAATAAATAATTGTCTACATATTTTCACTTTCTCGATCACTCTATTTTAAATTTGTATTTCATTTTATTTATTTTAGAGAGAGAAAGAGAGGAATCATGGAGAGAGAGAGGGCAGAGAAAGAAGAAAACAGAGAATCCCAAGCAGGCTCCCTGAGGTCAGCACAGAGCTCGTGCAGGGCTCGAACCCACGAACCATGAGATCATGACCGAGCTGAAATCAAGAGTCAGATGCTCAATTGACTGAGCCACCCAGGCACCCCTCTCAATCACTCTTTAATGTCCAATATGTTTTTTGGACACTCATTCAATAAAGTATTTAATAAAGTTTGCACGATGTAGACTTTATAGTATTAACCATTATAATTTTTATGTTTTGTAAATATACTTTTTAAAATTTACTATATCAATTAAATATGCAGAAACAAGGGTTCAGTTAATTCCCTGTCCAAACCTCTCCTGTAGAAAGATCCCACAGGAGTCCTACTGCCTTTCAACAAGGATCATCATGTCCTAGTTGGGCCAGGAGAGATGGTATCCAACACAAAATTAACATATATTTTATTAGCATGTCACCCCAGAAGAACATTTTTTCTGCAGGTCACTCTCAAGATTAACAAGCTGGCAGCTGTATGTTGTGCTACATGTTTCTTTCTTTTCTATCAATTAATAAGATTTGGCATAAAAACACAAGACCAAAAATCAGAAGACATGGTTCTGAAGCTCCCATTTGCCTCCTGCTTGAAAGAAGCAATGATTTTCTCTGAATATCAGCTTCTCCATCTCCCATGAGGTTAATTCTTTCTCTAAATATTTCTTAGAATTTTGCGAGGATCAAAATCAGATAATTCAGCGAATATCCTTTGAAAAATAGGGACAGTTTTTGTTGTTGTTGTTGTTGTTCATTTTTGTTCCCCTCCCCACTCCGCCCTCATCTTTCTTCACAATTTAGAATAGTACCTGACTGGGGTGCCTGGGTGGCTCAGTCAGCTAAGTGTCTGACTCTTGATTTTGGCTCAGGTCATGATCTCACAGTTAGTGAGTTTGAGACCTGCATCAGGCTCCACACTGATAGTGCTGAGCCTTCTTTGGATTCTCTCTCTCCCGCTCTCTCTCTCTCTCTCTCTCAAAATAAATAAGTAGACTTAAAAAAATAGTACCTGATATTTTGTGAGAATTCAATTTATATGTTGTTAATAAAAAATTATAATTGTCATTTCCAAGTTATATTTTAAGAAACAGGAAACACTGATGACCACAAATTATCATATATAAAAATTTGGTATGATTATTGGGGAAAAACCCTTGATCATTCCTTGTAAAATAGAACTAGTTCTGTGAGTGAGAAGAGAGGATACCCATGATACATATTGTGTGATTTTTTAAAAATTTAAAAATTGTATTAAAGTATATCATATAAAAGAGAAGTGCATAAATCTTATATGGTGAGACTGATAAATTATCACAAAGTGAACACACCCATGCAACCACCAGTAAGGTGGAAAAACATTTAAAAAAATGTTTATTTGTTTTTGAGAGAGAGACAGAGTGTGAGCCGGGAAGGAGCAGAGAGAGAGGGAGACACAGAATCTGAAGCAGGCTCCAGGCTCTGAGCAGTCAGCACAGAACCCGATGTGGGGCTCCAACTCACAAACCGTGAGATCATGACCTGAGCTGAAGTCAGAAACTTAACCGACAGAGCCACGCAAAGCCCCAATAGCTCTTAACAATATCAGAGAGGTCCCTTCCTTCCCAACCCAGACATGAACTTTTATGACACCTCCCTTACAAGTTGTTTTTAAATAATTTTGAAATATTTATCAAAGTCTGTGTTAAATACCTTTCTTAAAGGTGCAAAAGATTCATCTTGTAAATGTGAAAACAAAAGCTCTATTAGATATTAATATAAAGAACACAGTTCCAGGCAGGACTCTGAGTAAATGAGGGACACAAATGTCCAAAGTAGAGGGGGAATGGAAACTGTGAAATGAAAGATTTTGAGAAAGGAAAAACCAGGAGAGATGCTAACAAAGGCAGAAAGAAGGAGAAAATAGAAAGTATCAGTGCAAAGACTAAAGGGAATTAAACTGAATTGAAACAACATTGAGTATATTTCATAGATGAATCTTAGTCAATTTCTCCACTTGAAGAGATTTAATATGTCCCAGAAATTCTTCCATTGTTTGATATCAGGGTATGATCAGGTTATTAGGAACCTTCTAAAGCAAACATAACCTTGAAAAGCATATTGATGATGGGGGTGCCTGCATGATCTCACAGTTCATGAGTTTAAGCCCCACATTGGGCTCTGTGTTGACAGCTCAGAGCCTGGAGCCTGCCTTGGATTCTGTGTCTCCCTCTCTCTCTCTGCCCCTCCTCCACCTATTCTTTGTCTCTCTCTCAAAAATAAATAAGAATTAAAAAAAAACATATGGATGAGAATGTTTTACTTGCATCAACATTGTTGAAGAAAACATTTTCTCCTCTATGTCGATATTAGATTAACTTAAGGCTAAGTAACCATTTATTAGTCTTTGTTAATTGCGAAACCACTACAACATGCGTCCAACATTTTCTAAGCAAAATAAGCACCAGATGAATCAAAAGTTCTTTTTTATTTGTGATATTTCAGAACCATACATTCAGTAGGAAGTTAAAATTAGGTAAATCAATGAACACAGTTCAGTCAGGGTGGTTTTTGTTTAGTTAATAGTCTACCAAAGTCTGGAATATATCAAGACACCACACTTAACCAAAAGCTAATTAAAAGAAGAAATATTTGTCTACTAGTGTAACACCTCAAGAAGTTGAGAAAAAGGAGAATTGACCATGAGAGCTGAGTTAGCTAATGAAATGTCTTGATTTATTCATTCTATGTTTATCTATACTATATTTTAAGGCATGAATGCAAGTTTTTGAAACATCGTATCTGCTGGAAGCAGAGCTATCCCAGCCTGAGTGGCAGGGCCTGGGCTGTGGACGGATTGGTGACTGCAGGGCGGCCCGCCGACAGTGAAGCTTCTTGTACTCCCGCTTTTAGGTAATTTGGCCTTAAAACTACCTGGGGTATTGTCTGTTGGGGAATTGCCCTCGGCAGGCCCCCTGGGAAAAGAACCATTAGGAAGAAAATAAGATTCCTCAAGAAATTGTGCGGCCTTACTTTTAGCCCTTGCCATCCCCTATGGAGACTCCTCTACTTACAGGAAGGATAGCCTCATACATTTGCCAGCAAAGAGGGCCTGTAAAGAAGAGACATATGGATTTGAAAGCCTCACTCCGGCAACTAAGGAGTGTATCTCTGGGCACAGGTGACTTCAACCCCTAGGCCCACCTGGCCCCCGGGAGGCATTCCAGATGATGAGTGAACCTAGTCGGTTAAGCTACAGAATGGTTCATTGGTTCCTAGGTGAATTGTCTCTCTGAGAATGTATGAGGCATGGGTTTCTAAGGCTTTTTCAGCCCCTTTCTGGCACCTCGGACTGAGGCAAACACATTGTTCTTCTGGTCTCATGTGATTACCATGTCCCTGTAACTGTTCCATCTCAGGTGTTGAGAAATGGAGGGCCTTTCACGAGAACAGCAAATCAAATGCTTTGTATATTATAGATAAACGCAGGTGCATAATGGAATAATGTAAGAAATTAATCTATAATCAAAGGGTATGCGGGAAAATTAGGGGAAAATCACCATGTTACTTTTTAAAGGTTGTTTATACATAGGAACATTTTCAAAATTAGGTAATGTTAGAAAAACATAGATGACGTATGTTACAAGGAAATCACTAGCATATATAAAGCCACATTTACTACAATAAATCGGCCAGTTCAACACACTGTTATTGTCTGTGCCCATTTTTATTTTAGTTTTAGCTTTTTATTTTAGTTTTTTATTTTCCAATTTTTTATTTTAGTTTTGTTTTATTTTCACTGACGTCGTTCTTCCTTTGGGAACCCCTGGTTGCTGGAGCTGGTCTCCCGCACATATCAATGTTGTTACCTTAAGTATAGAAGTAAGCTTTTAATTAACTAGTAAATGTTGATTTCCAGGCACATATTAAACTCTATGTGAATAAAAGTATGATAACTACCTACAATTTAATTTTGGTGGTTAGAGAATACAAGTATTCATAAAAGGTGAACAAGAATGTAGAACCCAAAATATAATTAAATTGTCTTCATAAAATTTTCCTAAATAAAGTTTCTACATTATTATTACTAGAAAATATTTAATTGACACTGAATGTTTGATATTAAATCCTCGAGGACATGGTGACTGGTCCTTGCAACTTCTATTCAAAAGTTGGTCAATAATATAGACACAGACACATGAACATGTGTAACCTAAAAATATTTATCCAGTACTCTTCAAAGGGGCATTTGGCCTATTTTGTATTGTTTATAGTGTTACTTGAAGAAAATGCTCTCTGGAAAATGTTTTTCAGTGAATCCAGACTAGCCAATGGGCTAATTCTGATGCTTGTGGGCTACAGCTATTGTTTCTAAATGATGCTTGCAAAGAGACGATTTTGCCTGTTGATAACTCAGGATTATTAAAATGGTAGTGAATTTTTTTTCATAATAAAAAACATAGTTTCTTATATGAAGGTGTGCCAGTGGCCATAGCACCAATGATATTTGTACCTGGCCGTGTCTAGTATTTCCTGGACAGATCCACCACTCTGGTTTTCTGGGAGGAGGGGCATCTACTCAGCACTTTTCTTAGAGCTGTAGCCACATCTTTATTCCTCAAGCTGTAGATGAGTGGATTGAGCATTGGAGTGAGGATGGTGTAGAAAGCAGATACAATTTTGTCTTTCTCTGGTGTGTGGTAGGAATGTGGCAACACATTGGTGTAGAAGGCTGCCCCATAGAAAATGCTTACTACCATTATATGGGAAGAACAGGTAGCTAAGGCTTTGCGCCGGCCCTCAGCAGAATTCATGTGATGGACAGTGAGCAGGATGCGTGTGTAGGAAACAGAGATTACAGATATAGGAATGAGCAGCATTAGCACGCAGCAGGCGTACATCAGAGTCTCATAGAGAGACGTGTCAACACATGACAGTTTCAGTACAGCTGGGATCTCACAGAAAAAGTGATTGATTTCTCGGAAGCCACAGTAGGGGAAACTCATAGTGAAGGGGGTCAGCATGAACCCATCTAAGGAGCCACCAACCCAGGAACCCACCACCATGAACAGGCAAATCCTGCGATTCATGAGGAGAGGGTACCGAAGGGGTTTGCACACAGCCACATACCGGTCATAAGCCATGAGACCTAGCAGGAAAAATTCACCTCCAATTAGTGTCAGGTAGAGGAAGATCTGAAGTGTGCATCCAAAGAAAGAGATGATCTTTTCCTTGGACAGAAGGTCTTGCAGCATCTTGGGAACGGTGATACAGATGTAAACTGTGTCCATAATGGAGAGCTGGCTGAGTAAAAAGTACATGGGTGTATTCAGGCGAGAGTCCACATGGATGAGCAGAATCATGACCACATTGGCTGTTACAGACACCAGAAAAATGGAGAAGACTACTGCAAAGATAAGCCCAGGGAATTCAGGGTGGGTGATGAGGCCCAAGAGGATGAAATCAGTGGAGTTCTGGAGAGTGGCTTCCATGATCATCTCACGTGGTGGTTCTTAGGTCTTCAAAGGCAAAATTTTGGTGGGTTAATTAATAATCAATATTTACACAGAGCCCACCATGTGTAATATATCAGAAGCAGTATGGGATAGAGGAAAGAATATAGACTTCAAATCATTTTGAATTCTAGTCTTAATATTAATGGTCTTTGTGACATTGAACAGATATATTAATCTATAAGTTAATACTTTCATTATCTATGAAAGTTTATCATAAGTCTATATCTCTTTAGGCTGGATGTGAGATGTAAATATAATAGTTCATACAGAACAACTTTTAAAAGTTGATTTATTTTTATTTTATTTTGATCTTCTTTATAGTCTTTATAATCATATTACTTTAGGCTAAATATTTCCTGAGGTTGGTATAGTGCCTCGCAACTAATATCCATGAGTTGATTGAATTTGAGTTGTTCTCTGCCATTTAGATAATTACACTGTTAAGATTGTACATAGACATACATTTGTGATGTAATAAATCGACAGAACATAAGCATGGGCCCAATAAATCTAGATAAATTTAGCATTTGGGGCTGCTGGATCAGGGTCAAGTGAGCTATAGGCAGATGTGCTGCCAGAAAGTTAATGTTTTAGGCATAGGTAACTTTAAGAAGTCAGGTCTCTTTGTTCTCATGGGATAATTTGGAGTGATAAATCTCTAATAAGGATAGCCATGAACTCTATTCCACAATAAGGGGTTTGGGTTCATCTTTGTGGCAGTCTTTGGTCGCCATAATGGAGTAGGTTGAAATTTTAGGACTTAACACTGGCTCATATTACTCTATGGGGACCTAAACTTTTCTTAAATTATTGGTCAAACAAAACATTAACATAATTTTTCTGATAGGGTGGCATTCTGATTCTATTAATGGACTCCTAATAATCCATTACTTTGTTGTTGTTGTTTTTTCATTCTTTAACATTTATTTTTGTACTGTGTTATACTGGTCCTTCATGTTTATAAGTAAAGATAACTCCAGATGGGAAAATGATTTCTGAATTTAGACGGAAAAATATACAACAGTATTATTACAACTCCCATGAACTAAATAGAATCAATTGTCATACCTTTTATTCTTGAAGAATATAAGTGTGCATCTTTTAGATATGTTCATGGATATTGAGGAATGAGTTGTTTATTATCATCATCATCATCATCCTATTGTAGTGTTCCTCTTCTCCTATTTCAGTGACAGAATTACTAAAGAAGTTTATTTCTATAAAATGTATTGGCCACCATAAATATACCCATTTTTTTGGAGAGAAATATGTAGTCTCTGAAGCATTAAAAAGGAATAATTATATCTTTATGTGGAACCAAAACTAATCACAGCAACAGACAGATTTATTTTCCTTTCTAAATATTCATCAAAGATGAATTTACATTATGAGTAATACTCTAAAGAAATAAGTAAAATCTGTAGGGGGAAGTAAAATCAGTTTTGTGTTAACTTAAGTTTATCACACCTATTAGCTAAGCGGGACAAAAACAAATGTCTGGATAATTAACAAACCATATCTGAATATCAACTGTAACTCTCAACAAATTTGATGAGCATCAGCTACTTCTGTCTTCTTTAATATATGAAAGAATTTTTTACGAGAGATCCAGATCTGACTCATATACAAAAAGGCAGAATATAAGATTTACAAGTGAAATTGTGTTTATAGCTCTTCACAATAACTGGTTGAATATTAAAATATTCATCCAGGCAGGCAGTAATTTTATCTTGACCAGCCATATTTTTTCCACTTAGATACATTGTGGATTTTATATTTCATTTACTAATAGTACCAAATCAACTCCCAATAATAACAATCCCTTTAAAAATACAATGAAAAACTTAAATAGCAAAGATAATTACCAATCTGAAAACTGCCTGATAACCAATTACTTTTTAATCAAAATACAGACTACATAATTTTATCTTATACAAACACTCATACTGGACTCTACATAGTGTTCACAGGAGTAAATCACTCTTATTGCCTCAAATATCTTTGATTAAGGAATGAAATTTTTCTAACTTCTGGATCCTTTTTTAGTGTTTATCCTATAATAATAGGTTATGAAAGTTGAAGGAAAGATATAATTTTAAACCAAATCCTTTATTCCAAAAATAACCATAGACTCATTGTGTTAAAAAAAAAAATGGATCTAGCCTCTGTGTGTGTGTGTGTGTGTGTGTGTGTGTCTGTGTGTGTTTGTGTTTGTGTGTGTGTGTCAGAAAGAGAGAGAGAAAGAAGAAAGAATGTATATTGGGAACAGAGCATGCTAAAGGAGTAGCACATTAAAGGCTTAACACAAAGAAGCATATTTTACTTTGTCAATGAATCGAATATATAAAAAAAATAATGTGACACATGGTCAAAATACATAATCACTATTGTAGGATATTTGGAATGGTAATTAAGCCATGAGAATATATACATTATGAATACAATGATATTTTATGATTAGTATATGTTAACTGATATGATGTAAACTAATGTTTACATCAGCTCCTAATATATAAATTTAACATTAGTGTTCACACTATTGCTGAAAGTAATGTGTTATTTGACTAATTCACACTACAAGATCCCAGATTCCATTCACCACAAAGTAACCTTTCCTCTACTATCATTTTCTGCTATTCAAAGGTCTAGGTTTTTTTCCGTTTCCTTTCCAAACAAGAGTTTTTTTGTTGTTTTTTTTTTTAACGTTTTTTATTTATTTTTGAGACAGAGAGAGACAGAGCATGAACGGGGGAGAAGCAGAGAGAGAGGGAGACACAGAATCGGAAGCAGGCTCCAGGCTCTGAGCCATCAGCCCAGAGCTGGACGCGGGGCTCGAACTCACCGACCGCGAGATCGTGACCTGAGCTGCAGTCGGCCGCTTAACTGACTGAGCCACCCAGGCGCCCCTAGTTTTTTCGTTTTTTTTTAAGAGAAAGGAGAAAACAAACAAAGAAACAAACAAATAAACAAACAAACAAACATTTTATCTGCATGAGACTCAGGCCTTTCTGCTGTTCAAGTCAGAAAATACTCTGACCCACAGACTGGGTTCAGTATTACCCAGCCTTGTTAGGACATGGGAGTGGTGGAAGATCAGCCAAGGTGTGGAGAGCACTGTGGACAGAAGCTTTGGATCTCTGCAGATCTTTGTAAGATCTTTGTAAGAGGTGTTGATCCTCCTTGTGGTCTCCATATGAAGAGAAGTAAAGAGATGTAGGAGAAGTTCTGTGCAAGGTACTGGCTGGTAGATGTGGCACATTTCAAGACAATGGGGAGTTGTTTGGGGAGAAGCCACAGAAGTCCAGGCAGTTTGTGACCCTCATGGCTTCTTGTAAGGAGAGACTTCCAAGTAAGATAAGGCAATATTTTATAAAGTGCTGTCCAAGAAGTTGAGGTCTTGGACCAATCCTTTCTGATAATCTGTATGTAGATATTTTAAGTTTTCTGTATATTGCCATGTTCTGGCATCTTAAAAAATCTAACTATGGAAGGGCTGGCCCTTCCAGGACTAGCCAAATCTTTAAAAGATAGCAAAGGGCTTAGCTACAAGCATGCCTTTGATATGAAAACTAACCAATCTAGGCTCAGACCTCCTCTATCTGGTATGTGCACCCTTACAGAAAATATTTCTCTGCCTTAAATATTTCAGAATTAGGTACCAGGCAACTAGAGACCACTAAAGTCAGACAACATTACCTAAACTAGCCAATCCTAAACAGTTTCCTCTGTCTGGCCTTATATTTCCAGCAGAAACACCAATAAAAACTGTGTCCTCATTCCTGCCTTTTGCCTCTGACCATCCCAGTAATTTGGCCCTCTGTGTTGTGACATGATTTCTTTCTCTAAGAACAGAACAGTAAGTATAATGAAGGTTTTTGTTGTTTGTTTGTTTTTACTAAGCTTGGTCTCTGTTTCTCCTGTGCTTGTTCAGGGCTGACATTTAACATATCTCAATTCCTTCCCAAGCATACAAAAAAACCTTCAACAATACCCAACTGCGTATGAAGGAGGTAATCCTTGCCTCAAAAATATTCAGAGGAAAATCCATGCTTCTCCCTTAGTAACTTATATTTGGCACCTACCCACTAATGTTTGAAAACTACTCATAATGAATACTAGGCACTCTCTTTCAATCAATCAGCTCTTAAAAGCCTGTTTCTTCTTCAGTGAACCCATTCATGCCCTTCCAAACTATACCAGATTCTCCTCAATCTCCCATATTTTAAGCTAAAATATCCCTTTTCCAATAATCTAGTTGCCAAAAAGTGAATGTATAAATTCATCCTTCTTAATCTTGAATAGACTTTCTAAAGTTCCAGAGTGGTGCCTGAAGAAAACATCCCACTCACTGGGGAATGTATTATCTAGCTTCCATGAAAATCTAAGATCCTACCTCAAAGCAGCTGAGTCCAAGCCTTAGGTAAGGCAACAGTGGAAGAGAGGACTTCTTAACTACTTGAATATGGAGGTGGCATTGGCCCAAAATATTTTTCATTAATAATGGGTTTCAGCATCTTGCAGAAGGAATTCCCAAGTTAGCAATTAGTCTAAATTTACAAGATTTACCTTGTGCACTATAGGAAACTCAATCAAAGCCCATCCCTTTTAGTGGAGTGTGCATTATTTTCCCAAGTAAAAGATTGTAATTATTCCTGGAAATTTCATCATAGAACTACTTATCTAATCCTGGCATCATTCTAAAGTAGTTCAAAAGAAATGTGGTCTAGGGGTGACAGTAAGGGTCACTTAAATTTAAAATTAAAACAATAATTCTAAAAGAAGTTATGCAAAACTGGAAATTTCCTTCTCCCATGGGATTGGCCTATTTTGTTTGAATAAAATGATATTAAAATTATGCAGGGTCACCTAGGTGATTCAGTTGGTTAAGCATCCAACTCTTGATTTTGGCTCAGGTACCTCATGGTAGTAAGACGGGGCTCTGTGTCAGGCTCTGCACTGAGCATGGAGCCTGCTTAAGACTCTTTCTCTCTCTTTCTCTCTCTCTCCTCCTGCCACTTCCCTGCTTGCATGCTCTCTCTCTCTTCTGAAAAAAAATAATTAAATAAAGAAAGAAACAAATAAATAAATATATGCATTTGACACAGAGTTTAAGTGTTTTTAATAATTGTCTAATGATTAGTTGGAATTCAAATTCAGTATGAAATAAAGGACACATGATAAAGAGAAAATAGAAGAGAAGAAAGTATTAAAAGAAGCAAAGAGGGAGGGGGAAAGGGGAAGCAAAGACAAATAAATAGGAGATAATATAAAACAGAAGTCATACATTTTCTAAAAGTTACTACTAAAAATGAAATTAATTGTATTTCTCTAAAGAGGTAAATTTAAAAAAAGTGGTCTTGTCTGGGGAGATGAGCAACTTAACTACTGCTACTAAAATAATAATAGTAATGATAATAATAACAACAACAACAAAAATAAATATCATGTTAGAATGCATTTCAGGACTACATCTGGTGATGGGCACATTACTCACATGATTTCTAATCCTTACAAATTTATTAGATTTTAGACCTTAAATTTCATAGCCTCTAAATTACAGATGAAAACACATACACACTTTCAGCCACTTAGAATACTATTTAAAAACTATTATTGAAGAATATTTTCTATGTCTCTAATAAATATAAAGTATCCTCAATTAGATGTGCAGTGGATTTTAATAGAATCTACCCTTCATTATGATGTGAAGGGCCACAAATGGGTTACAACCAGATATTGACCTTCTCAGTCCTGGATTGGTCTACACTTCCTGAACTGACTACAGCCAGCAGGGAGTTGATCTTTTGTCAACAGCCACCTCAGCTTACCCCAGTTTGCCATATGACTACAATTTATTTTGATATCCATGTCATGAAAATGATTGAGAAATTCTGATATAACAATTAATTCAAACTTCTATTATTATTATCTAACATGCTAAGGAAAGTAGCACAGCCTGTGAACATCACAACTTTTCATTTAGTGTTGAATTTAGGTATCTTTTAAAAATACAAGAGTTCAAATTATTTACATATGATAGATATGTTGTGCCTTCACAGTCTTGCTTTTCATGTTATTCCTTAATCTTTGTTTTTTTTAGCTCTCCTCCTCCTATTCTTCCACTCTTTCAGGCCTTTCCAGTAATATGCCTTGCATACAGGTGTAAATAAGCATGTCCCTATATTCAAAACAGCAATTCTCAAAGTCTGGATGTTTACATTCCCAGTGTTTGGTTTGAGTTCAAATAATTTTGCCCACCCACACCATTACAAAGTGCTACTTGGCATTTATAGTGAATTATATTTGATTAAGACTCTGTTATTTATTATGATAATATCTACATCTATATGTTTTTAGAATGTTCTTTCTAAATTTCCAAAGATTTTAACTCTGCCCTTGTCCCAGAAAGACACACATATCAAAGTTTTCTAAATGGGGATTCAGACAAGAAAGAATCAAGCATGAAGACACTCAGATAACTGGAATAAGGAAAATTTCACAGCTGGTAAAATATTGGGTCTTAACAATGACTCAGAATTTATATAATTCAACCTTTTACCCTTTGAGGGATGATTAAATTAAAGGGCTCAGAAGAAATGCTAAAAATTCCTGGACTTGGGATGAGGATATCAGGGCTGCAGCTAAAGTTCTGACATTTCCTGTTTGGCATGGAATTCCATTCTCATAAGTTTTATTTTATTTTATTATTTTATTTTATTTTTTAATTTTTTCCCTATTTTGGCACAGTCATAACCAAGATTGCTTCAAGTTCCAATGTTCCATGATACAGTATTTCAATATTTCCTTATTTTCTGTTTTAATTCTTGTCTTATTATGTTTACTTCATCTCTAGTAATCCTATAACTATTACCAAAGTGAACATAATGTATTTAATTCCTACAAATAGCTAGGTGAAGACAATCATGTTCAGAGCATTTCTCCCAAAATTATTGAAGAAACTCTGGAATATCTATAAACAAACACTAGGAATCACTAAAATCAAAGTCTACACTCTAAGGCAAAATGTGTTGATGTAAACACCAAAGTAGCAGTCATAAAGTGATGAAAGAACCTGACCAGAGCACTCATGAAGAATGTGACACCCAAGACAGAGGGAATGTACAGTCACAAGTTGAGAATCAGCTTTCTTCCCAGAGTAGGAATTTTTTTTCTTCAGTTATCTGCCTTACTCTGGAACAATAGAATCTGTAATGTTGGCGGGTTTTCACTTATTTTAGAGTAAAGATTATTTATATTTATACATCAGAACCAAAGAAGACTACTTAGCATACTATAAAAGTGGGTATAGATTTGCCTATGTTTTCTTTCATATAAACTTTCTGGCTACAACTAAGTGCATATAACCAAGACAAACACATCTGTGTTAAATAAGTTTCCATTACAAATTCCTCTACAGTAGCCACATCTCCTTTCTCCCTCATATCATTCCCAATACACTTCAGAAGACCATTTAAAAAAAAACACATGGATTTTCCTTTTCTTTGGATATGCTGCTAATCTAGGCTAATTCAAACTTCATCCACCACTAGGGAAGTGCAGCATCACCTCAGATAGCAGTGAGTGCTGGAGTACAGTCAAAATAGCAGAAAAAGTAGAAATGGACAAAGTGCAAGAGCACGGTGAGAAAAATAAAAGTGAAAAAATGTTAGGAGGTAAAGATTGTTAGGAATGGAAGACAGAGGGATATAAATCAGGAAAGAGAAAAAGAAGAGGTATAAGAAAGAGGGAGGGGAAAAACGCTTAAATTGGGGAAAGGCAGAGCCCACTAATGTCAAAAATGCCATGAGTTTGCTAACACTACTCTAGAAAGGAGAGAATGGGCTGATATTGAAAAGAACTATATTATAGAAAATTTGACGTTTATTTCATTCTTTCAATTTATATTATTTAAGTGCCGATTATATGTTAAAACTAAACAGAAAAATAAAAGCAAACATACATGACAAATATGCCTAGAAGCATGAGACCCTTTTTGATTCACTGGGTTGAGAAAGTAAGGAGTCAAGCACTATATAGGTGGTTGAGCAGTTTCCTTCCAACAAAAAAACATCTTCATGTTGAGGAGTTTTTGCTTAAGTTCTTTAATTTCTGAAGTTAGGTGAAAGTCAATGTTAAGGGTCATTATACCACCCAGCCCCTCATGATACCATAGAGACATTCTATCAGAAGGATGTATAATGGCCAGGTAGACTAACAGCCTTAAACATTTTCTGTTTGTTTTATTAGAGGCCTTATGTTAGAGTTAGAAGGCATTGGTGACCTCTGTAATGTCATTTCTGCAAGAAAGAATTACTTTAAATGCAATGTCAACAGAAAAGACTAGAATAGAAGTGAATGAGGGAAGCAGATTTCACTGCCTGTGCCTTATAGTGATGAGTTAATTTTAATAATACCGCATGGTATACAGCACCTTTCAAAGCTAAAGTTGCTTTGCACCGGTAATCTCATATCCTCTTAAAATTATCTTTCTGAGGTAAGAAGTAGGTTAGACTATCCTAATTTAATAATTTAGGAACAGGAGTTCAAGAAATTACTTTCTTCAATTTTACATAGTAAACTTATTTATAATTAGAGTTTTACAAGTGTTACAATGGCAAGATTTTTTTATATAATGAGAATGTAATTTTCCTAATCGATTTCTTTCATACAAGAATCCACCTTTAAGGCATATCCACTATTACCAAACCAGGGAATGTCCAAAACTGACTAATCCTGGTCAAAGTCACTGTCTCCATGGCAGAGGTGTTAGAAAACATAAGTTCAAAGAGAATGAAAGACTGGGTTGAAGAATCCTGCGACATCAAAATAGAGTGGTGAAATCTAAAAGGTAACTCCAACTTCTGGTTCTAACTTGAATGTTATTGAGGAAAAAATAGGACAGATGCCTACATTTAGGGATAAGAAACAATATCATCACCATTTGTTTTATGTGGGAATGCAAGATAGAACAATAAGGTGTCTTTGAAAGCTCTATAATGATATATTTCTCCTTTTCTTTTTCAGAATGTAAAAGCATTGGATTTTTGGAAGCATATATCAACTGCCTGTTGATTTGTCTATACACATTTAAACCACTCCAATAGTAGGAGAATTTTAAAATGAGATTTTATATAACCACATGTTTTTCTTTGTATTGCAAAATATTTTATCCATGAATAATGAAATATAAGATAAGTAAACCCTAAGATATGAAAGCAGGAAGTGGGAAAGACAGAGGACTTAAAATAGAATAAGTTTTGTCAAGCATGAAAAAGAGAAGAGATAAAAATAACTTTCTCTACCTCAGAAGAATACTGGTTAACATACGATTATTAAAATAATTAAATATATTAAGCTATATTAAAATATTATAAAAAATACAAAAAGTGAATATCAATAATTGAATAAGTATATTCATTTCCAAAAGAAGAAATCAACCTTTAACTCTCAAAAGAATCCTGTTCTTTTGCATAATAATTGTTAAAAATAAAATATGTTAGGCCATCAGACAAGTTAAGTACAGTGAAAAAGATGCATTTCAAAGTGCCCTGGTTGTTCCTTTTAAATGATATCATTAAGAATTTGGGATAAGGAAGGATAGAAAACGTAGGAGCCATCCATGTTTAACAATGCATCAACACCAAACTTTCTAAACATTGAATTCATTGTTCTGGAATGATTTTAGTAAAACCTTTATATTTTTTTAAGTATTTATTTATTTATCTATTCATTTATTTAGAGCATGAGCAGAGAGGGGCAGAGGGAGAGAGAGAATCTCAAACAGCCTCTGCATTGTCAGTACAGAGCCTGACACGGGGCTTAATCTCATGAACCCATGAGATCATGATCTGAGCTGAAACCAAGAGTTGGACATTTGACTGACTGAAACACCCTGGTGCCCATTTTTAGTAAAACTTTAAGGCAAAAAAAAAAAGTTTCTGGACTCTTACAAAAATTGACGTGTACTGTTGTGTCTACAGACCATTTTGATGAGATTTAGTTGAGAAAATTAGTTACATGGAGTCAAACCATTTTTTTTAAACAAATAATGATGCCAATATTGGCTTGATTGAATTAAAGATAGAATACAAAAAAAAATCACTTGTAGAGATTGAAATAACATTTGAAATACAATCAAAATATTTGGCAAGTTGATTTCTTTGAAGTAGTCAATTTGTAAAGTTTCTAAGAGACTGTGGTAAGAAGTCAGAGGAATAGCTGAAGATGAGCATTTCTTTTGCCATGACTGACCATTGCAAGAAATGGACAACTGCATGGTTTCCAGTGGCATGCATACTTTATGGAAAGCAAACAGGTGACTCCTACTTTATTGCCACACATCCAAAACCATCCATGTTCAGAAACCTATACTTTTCAAAAAATGGCCAAGTTCTCAAAATCCCAGAGTCAACTTTTTAAATCGTAAGAATAACCCACCATTGCTTGATGGCATGTGAATGTCTTTGTTAAGTTTGCAGGCAGAGAATATGTAAATCCTAAGATAATGATAAAGTTTTGTACATATATTTTTTCAAATATCTAGAAGCAAATGCAATTTCTTTAGAATGTGGATACACTTCCTGAGGACAAACACTTGCCCAGAGCTTTCTGTAGAGCCCCTGTAACATCCTTGTTCCTGAGGCTATAGATGAGTGGGTTGAGCAAGGGAGTGAGGATAGTGTAGAAGGCAGACACAGCCTTGTCCTTCTCAGGGGTATGGTAAGAGTGAGGCAGCACATAGGTGTACATGGCAGCCCCATAGAAAAGGCTGACAACCACCATGTGTGAGGAGCAAGTGGCCACTGCCTTTCGTCTCCCCTCTGCTTCACTCATTCTATAAACAGTGATGAGAATCCTTGTATAAGAGGCTGAGATGACAGAGAAAGGGATGAGGAGCATCATGATGCAGCAGACATACATGGCTGTCTCATAAGTTGATGTGTCAGTACAGGAGAGCTTCAGAAGGGCAGGGACCTCACAGAAGAAGTGGTTGATCTCTCGAGAGGCACAGAACGGGAACTGCATGGTGACTGGGGTAAGCAGGAAGCCATCTATGGACCCTCCCAGCCAGGCTGCCAGTACAATCAACATGCAGACCTTTCGGCTCATGAGGACAGGATAGCGTAAAGGGTTGCAGATGGCTACATAGCGGTCATAAGACATGAGTCCTAGGAGAAAAAACTCAGCCCCTGCCAATGTCAGGTAAAGGAAGTGCTGGGCAGTGCATCCTGCAAAGGATATGGCCCTCTGGCCCAAGATCTGGTCAACCAGCATTTTTGGCACAATGGTAGAAATGTACAAGATGTCCATGAGGGAGAGTTGACTGAGCAAGTAGTACATGGGGGTGTGGAGGCGGGAGTCTATGTGGATCAGAATGATCATGATGGTGTTGCTGGCTATGGAGATGACAAAAACGAAGAGGATGAGGGCAAAGAGAAGCCAGGGAAAATCATTGTCGCTGAACAAGCCCAGGAGAAGAAAGTCGGCATACATGGAATAATTGCCCCACTCCATAGCTCTGTAGGTTACACTAAAAAGACATGAATACGATAGGTAAAGTTGGACACAAAAGATAAATATTTAGTTTGTTTAAAATATTATAATGCAGTCATGGACAAAATCAAGACAAACCAATCAATCTCAGTGTGTAATTCTCTCCCTTTTCTAATAATTCCTGGGATTGATTCTGATGTGTTGCTTTGAGAAATGTATTTTTAACTTTGGGCCCTAAGGATGATCCACCCTATGCATAAAGCTCAAAAATTCCAACTTCCTGGAAGCACAACCTCAGAAGATTTATATATGCAGCACCATATAATCACTCACTCAAGGATGATATACTTGATTTGCTGACTATGACTTTTAAAGTTAGACGTCATGGTGAGACAATTTTATGTCCTTTTACTTAAAAATATGTATTTATTTATTTATTTATTTACTCATTTACTTTGTGTTTATTTTTGCTCAAACATAATTTTACATAGAGAAAGATACACATAAAAGAGAAATATTTGAACTTGTCCGATTGAATAGAGATAGGAGTGTTGGGTAAAGAAGGGACAAAATTCCCACTTTATATTTCTGTCTCTACATCAGGCTCTAGCTCTTACAATCAAAATTCACTCTGAAAGCCATTCATCAAGAGAATATATTTTACTTATGAAAGGATAACCATGTTGACCTTTTACCTAATTTGCACTATTTTTTATTATAATTTCAATATAGTGAGCATACAGTGTTATATTACTTTCAGGTGTACAATATAATAATTCAACAATTCTATATATCACTTGTTGATCATCACAAGTGCACTCCTGAATCCACATCACTTATTTCAGTCATTACTCCACCAACTTCCACTCTGGTGATCATCAAGATTCTTCTCCATAATTAAGAGTCTGTTACTTTATTTGACCCTCCCTCTACCTTTTTTTTTCCTTTTGAATCATTTGCTTTCTTAAATTCCACATGTGAGTGAAATCATATGATATTTGTCATTCTCTGACTGACTTATTTCCCTTAGCATTATACTTATAAACACTAATTTATACTAGTCTTGACACATCTGTACATTATAAATTTAGCGTGTTAGCTGATATTAATTAGGTCTTAGATATTTACAAATAATGATTGTATGATGAATAAAAAAAAACAAGACCTCTGAGTTCTGAGAAACAATCTAAGAATTATTAGAAAGAAGAAAATCAAGGGGAAATTGTTTAAGGTCAAGTGGTGATCATTTTACTTCTTTTAGTATAAAACTACTGATTAATATTCTATAACTCTTTAACATGATTAGTGAGATGAGAGCAATAACCACAGGGTGACTTTTTTAATAGAAAAAGTAATAAGAAAACTCTAAATATTTTAAATAGTACTAGAGATCATTGTCTCCCAAAAAAGGGACTTTTCTGCTTAAACCTGAAGTTTAATTTTATATATATATTTCAGTTAAACAATAGTTCATCACACTTATGAACAGGTAGGTTGTTGGGACAGTTTCTATCAGCAACATATAGAATTTCCCTGTCCAATGTAGTAGTCACAAGCCGCATGAGGCTATTGAGGACTTGAAACATGGGTGTTCTGAATGGAGATGTGCTGAAAGCACAAATTACATTAAGAATTTTAGACTTATGAGGCGCCTGGGTGGCTCAGTCAGTTAAGCGTCCGACTTCAGCTCAGGTCACGATCTCACGGTCCGTGAGTTCGAGCCCCGCGTCTGGCTCTGGGCTGATGGCTCAGAGCCTGGAGCCTGTTTCAGATTCTGTGTCTCCCTCTCTCCCTGCCCCTCCCCTGTTCATGCTCCGTCTCTCTCTGTCTCAAAAATAAACGTTAAAAAAAATTTAAAAAAAAAAGAATTTTAGACTTATCTAGGAAAAAAAAAGATATGCAAATATCTCATTAACATTTTTATATTGATTATGTGCAGAAAAGACAATATTTTAGATGTATTTACTTAAACAATGTAGAATAATTTTTTTAATTTTTAAAAATTTATTTATTTTTGAGAGACAGACAACAAGGGGTGGGAGAGGCTGAGAGAGAGGGAAGCACAGAATTTGACACAGGCTCCAGGTTCTGGGCTGTCAGCACAGAGCCTGACACGGGGATCATACCCACAAACCATGAGGTCATAACCATGACGTTAAACCGACTGAGCCACTCAAGTGCCTCTAACTTAGACTAAATTTATTTCACCCATTTCTTTTTACATTTTTGATGTGGCTAATAGAAGGTTTAAAATTACCAGAATGCCTGGTGACTCAGTTGGGTGAGCAGTGGACTTCGGTTCAGGTCATGATCTCAGGGTCCATGGGTTTGAACCCACCATGGTCTTGTGGTTGTCAGTGTGGATCATACTTCATATCTTCTGTCCCTGTCTCTCTCTGCCCTTCCCCTGCTCATGCACTCCTCTCTAAAATAAATAAAACATTAAAAAAGAGAAAATTTAAAATTACCTCTGTGCTAGAGACTATTATGCTAAGTGAAATAAGTCAATCAGAGAAAGATAAATACCATATATTTTCATTCACATGTGGAATTTAAGAAACAAAACAAATGAGCAGAGGAAAAAAAGAGAAAGAGATATTCAGAGAGAGAGAGAAAGAGGGACAAATAAATAAACAGACTCTTAATTATAGAAAAAAAAATATGGTTACTAGAGGGGAGGTGTGTGCAGTAGGGTATAATAGGTGATGGGAATTAAGGAGTGCACTTGTGATGAGCACAGGGTGTTGTATGGAAGTGTTGAATCACTGTATTCTACACCTGAAACTAATATTACACAGTATGTTAACTAACTTGAATTCACATAAAATGTATCTATATCTATATCTATATCTATATCTATATCTATATCTATCTCTCTCTATATATATCTGTGGCTTCTATCAGATTTCCACCATAGAGAACTTCCCTTTTCCCAGAGCAGGGTGACTCCAAATATCTCCATCCAATTGAGTCACCCAGAATTGAATACATCCCAAATTATAAAGAACTGAGCAAAAAATTAAGTGTAACAGTAAATTAGGAAAAAAAAAATATGATGTTACCTCTATGTGCATTCACCTATAAATAGTAATAAGAGCACATTAACAACAGAGTGTTTACTGCTTAGTGATTCGTATATATCATTTAATTTACTCTATTCAACAACTCTGAGAAATACTACACCACTGCTTTATATATTTTACTGATGAAAAATAATTAGACTTGAGGTTAAGAGACATTATCAGGAACACAGGACTCTAGTTAACCAGTAGCAGAATAATTGCTCTTTGATGTTTTTCAATAAGCTTATTAGAGATCAATTTATTCATTCAAAAAATATTTCCTGAGTCACACTGTGTGAGCCAAAGTTTTAATTTCTGAAAAGACCTAAAAGAATATATAAGACATGGCCCCTGCCTTCAAGGACACTAGAAGTGAAGCAATATATATGACTATAGGTGCATTTTAAGAATGATTTTGATTAAAACCTCTAGGGTTTTGTTTTCTCCTGGCCTGGTGTATAATTGAAAGCATGAAAAGAGAAGGACATAGTGAGAAGAGGACAATGGAACCCGAAGTCAAGTGGCTGGTTCATGAGAACTTCATATTGGGCCCCTCTGTATATTTCACCAGAACTAAGTCACAACAGATAGATCTGTAACCATGAAAAGTAAATTCTCAGCAAGATATTTATTAATGAGATCCACATTATGTCCTTACAGATTTTTTGCTTTCTCATTCTTGAAATATTGCTAGCTTTACATCAAGACTTTCACCAGCTGTTTCCTAATGTGGGTCCTTGTTCTGTTTCTTTCTTTTTCCTCCACTGTGTTAAAACACTGGGGAAATTAAAAGCAAACACTTAGAGGCAATCCACAAGATGAAGAGAGAGAGAGAGAGAGAGAGAGAGAGAGATGCTCACTCAGCCCTGCTCATCAGAAGTTCAATAAGAACAAGCTCCTTAGAGGGCTCTGCTCATTATTTCACTATAAATTCAGAGGTTAGTAGATGGCTAATATCGACCAAACATAGTGACTAGTATTGGTCCAAGGGGAACATTAGAGGCCATGAGAGACCAATGGGCCCCAAAATCTCCCCTTCAGGGCACAGGTGTCCCCAGCCCTGACCATGAATATTCCTGGTGCTGAAACTCACTAATGAGGCCCTAGAGAACTCTCCAGCATTCTGCACAAAGGGAAAAGATTTTAGCAAATCTATAACTCTCCAGATCTTAAAAGCATCTCCCTCTCATTCTGTCAGTGCTGACTCGTGACCTGAATTAAAAAAAAAAAAAATTATAAAGCAGTAAAACAACATTAACGAGTATTGGGAAAATAAGAAAATGAAAAGAAGTCAAATGGAACCCTCCATGTCCCCAAATAATAACTATTTATATACCTATGCATATTTTTATACTTAGTATACATTCAATTTTGTTATATATGTAATAATGTTAAATGCTATTAAGTATGCCTTTTCTATGTAAATGTGCAGTCTTTATACAGAATCTCATTATAGTGAATGATGTAACATGCATTTACTTATTCCTCAATTGGTTGACATTTATATTGCTTCTAAGTTTGCTTACAATGTATACTCCTGTGGGATAATTTTATGGGATAGACCATGGGAGATGGCTTATAAGATGGCTTTTGAAGTCCATCACCACTTTGATATACAAAGTTAGTGACTAGTGATGATAAAAGAACACTCTTTTAGTGTTCTAAAATGCTAGTGTTCGAATGCTAGGAAATCTGAGCTATATATATATTTCTAGAACTAATTTTTGGATTTCATTGTCATATCCTTGCCCTTTTCTATTTTCTATTTTGGTGATTTTCCACAAATTAGCATTATTTTCATTATAATATAAGGATAAGGACTTTGTTTTATGTATAATATTTATTGCCATAATTTTCCCTAATGTATTACTCTTATTATAATTTTATTTTATTTTAGGCTAAGTGTTTAAAATATTTTGTGGTTAAGACATTTATTTTATCCCTTTGAACTCTGAGTTTTGTTTGGAAATTATACCTCATAATTTCATAATCACAGGTCAGTGATTAACATGTAATTCTATTTTAATCCAGTTATAATTTTAAATGTATAATATTCTAATAAATATGAAATATATTTTGCATTTTTTGTTGAAAACTTTAGGAGTTTGGTTTATACTTACTCAAATAAACAAATTCAAAGGTGAATGAAGAACAGGGATAACTTCACCAAGGTCCGCTATTTCTTTCTGTTGATACAGACAAAGACACATCATCATAGGTGAAGTTAAATGTCACTCATGTTGCATGTGGAAATGTTAATCTGAAAAATGGATACTGAAAAACAGGTAGGTCTTAGATAAGTCCCAAGAAAAACTGTAATAGCAGTGATAATTAAATTTTTGAATCTTACCCAGTGCTTTGCATTCCATATCTATTCTACACAAGAATAACAGATCCAATAGTAAGTAGCCAGATTTTTTTCCTTGTCTTTTTTATTTTGTTACTCTGCTGTCAAACACTTCTCTGTGTCAAAGATTGGCACAATGCTCACTGACCACCTAATTCAGATGTTTGAGGGTGCTAAAAGGATAAGCCATACAGGACACGAGTATAACTGGAATAAATAGCAAAGAACCTGGGCAAACGGGGAGAAAAGATGACCCTACATTTAAGTTATTTAATCCTATATATATAATCTAGTCCATTATGTTTATTCCCATAAGATTTTATTATAAAGCTTCAATTTAAATTTGGAATAAAAACTTTTTCTAAATAAGTAATAGGGATAAGGAGTGCACTTGTTGTGATGAGCACCCGGTATTGTATATGTGTGGAATAACTAAACTGTACACCTGAAACTAATATTACACTGTATGTTAATTAACTGGAATTAATTAACTGGAATTTAAATACAAAACTTAAAAAAATTAAGTAGAATAATTTGGAGAATCTTTATTTAAAAGGGTAAAAAAAAATGACAAAAACAAAGTTCCAGCCTTCATTCTAAAAACAGACCAAAGGCGTGATAATTGTCTCAGCTAAATCTCAAGAACAATTACACTGAAGACTTTCCCTATTTCCACCATTGAAACCTATTTTCCTTAGCATTTAGGATTTAATTCTTTGAATATTAAACAGTATTTGGAATCAGAAACCGGTTTTTACATTGTATCTTCATCATTTACGAGCTTCTGGATATCTGATAAACCACTTATATTATCTGCCTTCTAATTTCTAAGTATAAAATAAATAAGTGTGTTGAAGCAGTTTCTTAGAGCAGGATAGGTAGGATCTTCCTGGCTTTAAAGAAATTCATGAATTACATGAAGAGAGAATACTATAAACAAATTAGATCAATTTTTGTCTCTATAAACACTTCAAAATTATATAAATAGATATACTTTTCCAACAGCGAAAACTTTTTGAATATTTACATTGAAATAAGTCTGTGGAGATTTTTTTCTGGGCAGAAAAACCACCTACATTCTGAAATACATAATAGGAAATTGAATCTATCATATCAGCTAAGAGAAGAAATTAAATCAAAGGTTATAAAATTTGCATGACTAACACTGATCCATGATACCTATAATTAGAATTCTGACTTATCAACTTCAGTATTCCTTAATATATCCCTTGTTTGAACTAGCTTTCCGGTAACTAAGTCTAGAATCAAATATTTCAAACATCCCAGGATTGATTGATAAGAAAGTCCTCAAAGTTACTTACCTGACAGTAGGCTCCATTAAATCAGATAGTCTAAACTGAAGGTCAAATACCTACTATCCAGAGAAAAATCTCACAGAACTAAAGTAACAAATGGAATTTCTCAGCTTCCTTTTGTTGTTGTTGTCATTGTTATTGTTTCTGTCAAGTCTGAAAAACTAAGAGGCATGAATCAGATCTTTAAAACTGAGAGCTTGTATTGTGAAGGAAAGCAAAGCAAAGAGGACAGAAGAGACAAGGAATTGAAGGCAATATTAAATATTTCTGTGACTTGAACATGGAATTACATTTTGTTGGCATAAAGATAAATGTTGGTCTCTAACCAGTGTGAAATGCTTTAAAATAGGAAAGAATGGGTAAACAGATTGAGGATCTAGAGATGGATCAGCCTGGGTCCTTAAATGCTCAATGAAGATGGTGTAAGGAAAGTTGGCACCAGGTGCATTATGTAGGCTGCTAAAAACAGAGATCATGCAACTTAAATAAGAGCTTGAATCACCAGTGTAGACCAATACTCTCATTTGGAAGAATAATTGACATCAGAATATCAGTCCCTGTGGCACTTTGTCCCTAGCCTATAATTATACAGTTAATATAGATGTGATAAGCCCTTTCACCTTTTTTTAATTCATGAAAATCTAACCTTTCAATTTACAAAGAATTACAATAATAAGCTGTCCCCATGTAAATCAGGCTGTGAGACAATATACTAAAATTAATTATTATTATGAATATTTCACTTTTTCATAGAATTATTTTCAAAGTTTCTTTCCTGTTTAACATTTCTTAACCTTATGTTTTTCTCCTTTCAAGGGTTTAAGAAAAACCTTCCTAAGGAATTATTATAGTATAAATCTTAGGCTCACACTGTCACTAAGGGGTATGTAATGGTTCTGTGTTTCTTATAAGTTGTAATGAGCTGTAAGAAGTTATAACAAAGTTTTCCGCATTGAAAAACATTTAAAATGTGTGGAGAAACAATAACAAATAAAGAAATTTTTGAGTTAACTAAATAACAATGAGATCATTCTCCCTCTATTTTCCTATATTCTGACAAGTGCTCACTCACTTGGGGGAAAAATTCCTAGATCATAGGACTTTGCTGTGTTGCTATCTCCCTCTTGTTTCTTTATCATGCAACTCACATTTACCTCTCCATGTTATGTGCATAAATGAAGGTTGAATTTTAACTTTTCTCTCCCTAAAATTTATGTAATTTGGGGAGTCTCCTTAAGAAAGTTTAATAATCTTTGTTACATAACTATATACACATATTTTCTTCAAATGAGAAAACAAATAATTCCAAATTACACATTTTAAAATCTAACAAATACCCAAAGAACTCCAGAAAAACACTAACATAAACTTGGTATCATTTAACTGCTTGACACACCACTTTAATCATTTTTCCCAACAATTTTCAGCTTCATATTCTGTGACTTCACTTTATAAGACAATGTTATTTTCAATAGAAAGAAGAGAAAAATAATTCAATTCTTCTATTATGGCTGGCTGAGGATTTTTTTAAATTATTATTTTGATACTTTAAAATGTTTCTTTCAGTTTTTCTTACTTCTTATGGATTGAGGTACAATTTTGATAATTGCTATTAAATTATTTCCACAAATTACATGCCTTAGCCTGAGCTTCCCAGAAAAAAAATTGATTTTAGAAAATAAATACTAAAAATGCAAGTTGTTTTTGTTTTTGTTTTTGTTTTTGTTTTTTAAAGAATGTGATCAGGAAGCCAAAGAGGGAGGAGTGGAGGTTAAAACAGGAAAGGAAAAAAAAAGACAGTCTCTGCCAAGTTAATTTGTTACAATAGCAGCCCCCACGTTGGCTGAATGGAAATTCACTCCAAAGACCCTGGAGAAGTCAGGTCAGAATGCATTTTAGCACTTTTCTTCAAGAGGAAGAAAAGAAATAGATCCATTCACCAGTTACCAAGTCCTTATTATGTTCCCATTCAGTCTATGCCCACACAAACAAATCTGCCTTGGTATTTCCTTTATAGTAAAGGACAGGAAGGGATATCTGGTAAAGATGGGGCCCCATCTGGTTTACCTGCTTAAAACTGGTTGACCAAGAACAAAACTGTTGCTGCATCAGTGATAGAAGAAGAAAGAGGATTGTTCTTTAGAAATTTCAGTGGTATGCAAAATATATTCTATATGCACACTGTAAATTTTTGAGGCATTTCAACTCCTCTTGTGCAGTTACATGTTTTAAATACTTAAAAACTTAAATTGACAATATTATGAGTTTTATTTTATCTACGTATATAACAAATCAGAGAGATATGTAGAAATACTTTTTTAAAAAAATATATTGCTGTTATATTCATGTGTATATATGTGTGTGTATATATATATATATATATATATACACACACACAAAGTCATAGCAATATATTATATTTATATGATCACCCAATGAATTTATATCACTATATGATGAGTCACTTCTGTAAGTAATTATAAAATTATAATTTCTTATTTTTTCTAAAATATGTATTTTCCACTTATGACATGTTGTAAATATATTTTATTATTATTTCCCCAGTTGAAGGATATTTTATATGGATACTTAATAACTCACAATAATTACTTTTAATTAATAATCCATTAATTTGTATTTAAATTTTCTTATTAAATAAGTAATTTAAAGTATTTTATAGTGATAAATATAAATAATATAAAATTTATCATTTTAACAATTTTTAAGTGTACAACTTAGAGATATTTAATACATTCCCAGTGTTGTGTAATTATCGTTGCCATCAACCTGAAGAACTTTTCATCATCCCAAATACAACTTCTATATCCATTAAATAGTAACTCATTATTCGCTTGCTCCAAGACTCTGCTAATTTCTAGTCTATTTTCTGTCTCTGTGAATTTGCCTATTTTATGCATCTCGTTAGAATGCAATCATGACATATCTTTTATGCTTATTTCACTTATCATAATGTTTTCAATGTTCATCCATGTTGTGGACTATATCAGAAATGTATTCATTTTCAAGGCTGAATAGTATCACATTATTTGTAAATAATCACATTAAAAAAATCTCTTTGTGTGTTGATGGACTCTTGGGCTATTTCCACCTTTTGTTATTGTTAATAATGTCATCATGAACATTGGTTAAAAGTATCTGAGTCCCTGCTTCCATTTTCTTTGAATATATACCTAGAAATGGAATTACTGGATCATAGATTAATTCTGTTTAACTTTTTGAAGAACTTCCAAACTCTTGTCAACAGTGGCTGCAGTATTTTACATTACCACCAGCAACCCACAAGGGTTTCAATTATTGTACATTTTTGGCAACATTTATTCTTTCCTTTTTTTCCCCATCCTACTGAGTGCAAACAAGTATCTAGTTGTGGTATTGATGTGCATTTTACTGAAGACTAGTAATGTTGAGCATCTTTTCATATGCTTACTGGCCATTTCTACATATTCTTCGGAGAAATGTATCAGTCTCATTTTTTTAATTGGGTTATAATATTTATTTATTTTGTAGTTGTTTGTTGAATTTTAGTAGTTCTTTATATAGTCTAGATATTAATTCCTTAGCAGATATATGATATGCTTATATATATATACTTTTTAACGTTTATTTATTTTTGAGACAGGGAGAGACAGCATGAAGGGTGGAGGGTCAGAGAGAGAGGGAGACACAGAATCTGAAACAGGCTCCAGGCTCTGAGCTGTCAGCACAGAGCCTGATGCGGGGCTCGAACTCATGAACCGTGAGATCATGACCTGAGCCTAAGTCGGATGCTTAACCGACTGAGCCACCCAGGCGCCCCAAGATATGCTTATATTTTGTTCTATTTTGTGAATTATGGTTTTTTCCTCTTGATAGTGTCCTTTGACAAATATAATTTTTTAATTTGATTTAGTCCATCTTATCTATGTTTTTCAAGACAAGATAACTAAGTCTACTTTGTTGAGGGTTTTTATCATGAGCAGATGCTGTACTTTGTTAAATGCTTTTTCTACATCTATTGAAAGAATCATATTGTTCTTATCCTTTCTTTTATTAATGTGGTATAGAATGTTGGGTGATTTGTAAATATTGAATGACCCTTGAAACCCAGGAATAAATTTCACTTGATGGTGATGAATGATCCTTGTAATGTATTTTTAGATTCAGTTTGCTAGTGTGTTATTGAGAATTTTTGCATCCATATTAATCAGGATTATTGGTCTGTAGTGTTCTTTTTTAGTGGCATTTTCATGTGGTTTTGGTATTAGGGCCTCATAGAATGAATTTGGAAGTTTTCCTTACATTTCTATTTTTTTAAATAACTTTAGTAAATTAGGTATTATCTCTTTTTTAATTATCTGGTAGAATTCCACTGTGAAGCCATCTGGTCCTGGACTTTTGTTTGTTGGAAGATTGTTTATTATTGACTAAATTCCTTTGCTGGCTATTGATTTGTTCAACTTTTCCATTTCAACCTGCTTCAGTTTTGATAGTTTGTGTATTTATAGAAATTTGTCCATTTCTTCCAGGTTGTCCAATTTGTTGACACATAGTTTTTCATAATGTTCTCATAATCTTTTTTGTGTGTCTCTGTGGTGTTGGTTGTTATTTCTCTTCTCTCATTTGTGATTGTTTTCCACTTGGGTAATTTCTCTTCTCATTTTAATAAGTCTAGACAGAGGTTTATTAATTTTGTGAAATTTTTCAAAGAACAAACTCTTGGTTTCATTGATGTGTTGCATTTTCTCTTTCTTTCTTTCTTTCTTTCTTTCTTTCTTTCTTTTTTTTTTGTTTCTGTATGATTTACTTATGCTCTAATCTTTATTATTTCCTTCCTACTGTTGGATTTAGGTTTTATTTGGTGTTCTTTTTCTAGAACCTTCACCCATGAAGTTGGATAATTTAATTTGAGATTTTTTCTTACTTCTTGAGGTAAGGCTTTATTATTATATACTCTCCTCTTAGGACCACTTTTGCTGATCTCAAAGGTTTTGGACCATTGTGTTTTCATTTTCATTTGTTTCCATGTATTTCTTACTTCTTCTTTGATTTCTTCATTGACCTTTTTGTTATATATTAGCATGTTGGCTAATCTCCATGTATTCATGGTTTTTCCAAATATTTTTTCTTATGGTTAACTTTTAGTTTGTGGTCAGAAAAGGTGCATGGTATGATTTCAGTATTTTTATATTTGTTGAGATCTGATTTCTGACTTAACGTGATCTATTCATGACAATGCCCATGTGCACTTGAAATAATCTGTATTCTGCTGTTTTACTGTAGAATGTTATTAATATATCCATTAAGTCCATCTGGTCAGTTATGTTTTTCAAAGCCTTTGCTTCCTTGTTCATTTTTTTGTTTAGATAATCTGTCCATTGATATAAGTATGGTGTTGAAGTCCCCTAAAATTATTGGAATATTATAAATCAGTTATTTTGTGTTTGTTATTAATTGTTTTATATATTTGGTGATTTCATGTTGGGTCCATAAATATTTATTATTGTAAGATATCCTTGTTTTATTTTCTCTTTTATTATGATATAGTGGACTTCTTTATCAGTTTTTAAAGTCTTTGTTTTAAAGTCTAGTTTTTCTGATATAAATATTGCTACTCCAGTCTTCGTTTGACATTCATTTTCACGATAAATATCTCTCCATCCCTTCATTTTCAATCATCAGGAGTCTTTAAGTCTAAAATGTGTCTCTTCTGGGGCACCTGGGTGGCTTAGTCAATTAAGCATCTGACTTTGGCTCAGGTCATGATCTCATGGTTTGTCAGTTTGAGCCCCGCGTTAGTCCCTGTGTTGACAGCTCAGAGTCTGGAGCCTGCCTCGAGTTCCATGTGTGTGTGGCTCTCTCTCTGCCCCTCCCCCCCACTTCAAAAATAAGTAAACATTAAGTTTTTTTTTAATGAGTCTCTTGTATGCAGCATAAAGATGGTCTTTTTTTAAATCCATTCTGACACATTATGTCTTTTGACTGAGCATTTAGTTCATTTACACAGACAGTAATTATTGAAAGACATGTATTTATTATTAGTCATTAGTTGTTTTGTTATTTCTGAATATTTTCTCTAATGATTTCCCACCTTTGGTCGCTTACCACTGAAAGAATCTCCTTATATACCTCTTGCAGGGCTGGTTTAGTGGTCACAAAGCCCTTTAGTTTTTGTTTCTCTAGGATGCTCTTTATCTCTCCTTCTACTCTGAATGATAGCTTTGCTGAATAGAGTATTCTTGGCTGCAACTTTTTTTTTTTCCATTTAGTACTTTGAATGTATCAGGCCACTCCCTTTCTGGCTTGTCAAGATACTGTTGAGAAATCTCCAGCTAGCTTAATGGATTTTTCTTCATACTTTAAAGATTTCTTTTTCTCTTGCTGATTTTAAGATTTTTTTTTATCACTATATTTTGCAAATTTAATTACAATGGGCCTTGGTGTTGGCTTGCCTTTGTTGATTTTGAAGGGAGTTCTCTGTGACTCCAGGATCTGGATGTCTGCTTCATTTTCCAGATTAAGGAAATCTCTGTTAACATTTTTATCTCTGTGGTAATGGTGACCCTGGTGTCTTCCTCTCTTTTCTCAAGTCCAGTGCATGCCCTTTAATCATTGCTCTAAATTTTCCATCAGGAATGTTAATTATATCTGTTTTGCTTAGATCTCTGGGTGTGCCCTTATCTTGTTCTTTCATTTGGGATAAATTCTTCTGTTTTCTCATTTTGTTAAATATCTGCCTTCTTGGGTCTGATAGAAAAGCCAGTATTGTATCCTGTCCTAAAAGTAATGTCTTTATGAAGAAGATGTCATGTAGTTCCCAGGGACTGGTGCTTAGGGCAGTACCTCCAGTGTGTGTTGCATGTGCTCTGCTGTTGTGTTATGCCTACACTATCCTTCAAGTCAGTTGTCTGCAGAGGCTCTCTTTGCATGTAGTGGGCAGTGTTTGGTCTCTAGCCTGAATGTGGCAAGTTTTAAATAGGCGTGCTTTGGTATGCTTGTGAAATCCATCTGTCACAACCTCCACCACTACTGAGGACCTGAAAAACTGGTCACAAGATGTAGCATGGGCAGGAGTTTAGCTGGTTTTGTAGATGATGGGCCTGTCTCCCACGGACTATGGCAAGAGTGAGTGTGAAGGTCTGAAGCTTAGTATAAGCAAGTTAGGCATCCAGAGTACCCACTGTACTGCTTCTTACAGGTGGCTCTGTATATGCTGACAGATAGAGGAGGGAAATGGTGCCAACCAGCCCCCTTGTTCCAGGAGAGGCACTACCATGCACACTGCCTCTCAGGGAAGCATACCAAGAAGAATGAATAGTCACCTATAGTTTGTTCCAGGTGTTTTTTAAGATTGCTGCTTCCACATTGTCTGCCTCAAGGTTGTTTGCCTGTCTTCTGTCTAGGAGCATCAAAGTGCCCGCTGGACTGTATCAAACCTTACCTGCTGACTTTTAAAACTCTAGACTTTAAGGTTGATATAAATATGTTCATTGCATTATTACATTGCTTATAAATATGTTCATTGCATTACATGTAAACATCTTAACTCAGATCTCAGGAGTGAACCTGTTGTGATGAGTACCAGGTATAGTATGGAAATATTGTACTTGTGAAACTAATATTACTCTGTATTTTAACTAACTGGAATTTATATAAAAACTTAAAGGAGTCATTCATGAATTTAGGATAGAAAGAATTACTTAAACAAGACAAAAAGTTAACTATCCAACTCTCAATCTTGGCTCAGGTTATGATCTCACAGTTTGTGAGATCAAGCTCAGCATGGGGCTCTGTTTTGTCAACCTGGAGCCTGCTTAGAATTCTCTTTTTCTCTCTCTCTGTGCTCCTCCCCTGCTTGCTCATTCTTGTCTCTTTCTCAAAGTAAATAAATAACATTTAAAAAATACAATAAATTTAAAATATTTTAAAAAATAAGTTAAAGACTTGTATAGACACATCACATAGAGGATCTGTAAATGATAAATCAATGAAGAGTTATTCATCCTCAGAGCGCCTGGTTTGTTCAGTTCACTAAGTGAACTGTTTTTGGTTCAGGTCATGATCTCATAGTTCATGAGTTTGAGTCCCACTTTGGGCTCCACAACTGGCATCATGGAGCCTGCTTGGGATTCTCTCTCTCTCTCTCTCTCTCTCTCTCTCTCTCTCTCTCTCTCTTCCTCTCTCTCTGACCCTGCAAAACACATGCTGTCTCTCTCTCCAAAAACAGAAAACAAAAACAAAACAAAAAAAGGAGACCTAGGAAGATGGTGGCATAGGAGAACGCTGGACTCACCTCGTCCTGCAGATCACTTAGATTCCACCCACATCTGCCTAAATAACCCAGAACCACCAGGAGACTAGCAGACCTGATTCTTCGCAGACAAGCATAGACAAGAAGCCCACGTAAGAGAGTAGGAAGGGTGGAGAGGCAGTGTGCATTACATGGACTGGTGGAAGGGAGCCAGGGTGGTATAGGGGGCAAGGCAGAGACCCCGAAGTCTGGTTTGCAAAAGCAGAGGGGCTGAACTCTGTGAGTTCTGACAGCCAGCTGGACTTAACATCTGGAATGTTAAAAGTCAACAGCTCTGCTCTCGGAGAGCAGGGAGGGCGAGAGGACACCAGGAGGGAAAGTTGTTGAGCCCCGGAAGGAGAGTTCAGATCGGGGGGGGTGGGGGTGGGGGGAAGGCACTGGCAAAAGCATTTCCCTCTCCCATCCCCCAGCAGAAATTCCAAAGGGAACCGTTCCCATCACCAAACTTGCCTGTACTGCACAAACACCCAACTCTGTGCTTCTGTGGATCCATCCCTCCAACAGCCATGACTCCTTACTGCTGCTGCAGGGCCCCTACGCAGGGCATCACAGATGGCAAAGCTAACTAAGCCTGCTCCTCCCACCCCTGTGCACCTTGAGGATTGACACCGGCTAATACGCCCTTGGCCAGATCCCATCAAAGCAGCACCACACCCCTGGGAGTGTGCAAGTAGCCCAGACAAGAGCCACACCACTCCACATTGAGTTCTGCCCCTGGGAGAAGGGAAGATAAGGTACACACCAATCTGACTGTGGCCCCAGTCGTGGGCTGGTGGCAGACATCAGGTCTGACTGCAGCCCTGCCCACCAACGCAAGTTACTCAGGACAGCAAAAGGGCAGAGCCCTGCAGTTTGAAGCTACTGCAGGGACTATACAAAATTACAAAACAGAAGAATTCTCCTCAAAAGAAACCCCAGGAAGTGCCGACAGCTAACAAATTGATCAAAAACGATTTAAGCAATATAACAGAAGAAGAATGTAGAATAATAGTCATAAAATTATTTGCTGGGCTTGAAAAAAAGCATAGAGGACAGTAGAGAATCTATTGCAACAGAGATCAAGGGACTAAGAAATAGTCATGAGGAGCTAAAAATGCTATAAATGAGATGCAAAATAAAATGGAGGTGACCATAGCATGGAATGAAGAGGCAGAGGAGAGAATAGGTGAATTAGAAGGTAAAATTATGGAAAAAGAGGAAGCTGAGAAAAAGAGAGATAAAAAAATTCAGGGTTATGAGGGGAGAATAAGAGAAATAAGTGATGCAATGAAATGGAAAAATATCTATATAATAGGAATTCCACAAGAGGAAGAAAGAGAGAAAGGTGTGGGAGGTGTACTTGAACAAATCATAGCTGAGAACTTCCCTGATCTGGGGAAGAAAAAAGACATTGAAATCCAAGAGGCACAGAGAACTCCCTTCAGACATAACTTGAATCAATCTTCTGCACAATATATCATAGTGAAACTGGCAAAATAAAAGGATAAAGAGAAAATTCTGAAATCAGCTAGGGATAAACACTCTAACTTATAAAGGGTGACCAGTAAGACTAGTGGCAGACCTTTCTACTGAAACTTGGCAAGCCAGAAAGGAATGGAAGGAAATCTTCAATGTCAGGAACAGAAAAAAATATGCAGCCGAGAATCCTTTATCCAGAAGGTCTTGTCATTCAGAATAGAAGGAGAGATAAAGGTCTTCCCAAACAAACAAAAACTGAAGGAATTCATCACTACTAAACCAGTCCTACAAGAGATCCTAAGGGGAACTCTGTGAGTGATATGTTGCAAGGACCACAAAGTACCAGAGACATCACTGCAAGCATGAAACTTACAGACATCACAATGACTCTAAATCCATATCTTTCTATAATAACACTGAATGTAACTGGACTAAATGCTCCAACCAAAACACATGGGGTATCAGAATGAAAAAAAAAAAAAAAAAAAAAAAAAAAAAAAACAAGACGCATCTAACCGCTGTCTACAAGAGACACATTTTAGACCTGAGGACACCTTCAGATTGAAAGTGAGGG